>NC_138176.1:172057841-173257841 GCF_964165515.1 Mesoplodon bidens
TAATCAGAATGGGCCTTGAACATCCATGAAGGGGGTGACTACAGATGTGGATGTCTGATAGTCCCTTCTCCCCCAGGTGCTATGCTTATCAAAATTCCACCATTAGACAGTCACTCCTTTTGACTATCCTCAGCCTCTCCTGTGGAACCCTTACAAGCCAAATTTCCTGTGGAAGGAAGACCCTCTCTCCTTCCAGGGATTGCTTTCTTCTGCCTGAAAATCATCCACCTCCTCCTCAGGCTACCCTAGTTTTTCCTATTCTTTAAAATGTATATGAAGTCCCTTCTCTCCCACCAATCCTCCCCAGATCTTTCTTTTAAGGTTGGGAGATCCTCAAGAGCAGAAACCATGCCTCATTCAACATTGTCTCCTGGGTGCCTGTCACAGAGCCTGGCACATGGTAGATGTTGAGTAGGTGAAGGGTAAACGGGCCTGAACTCACTCAATGCATAGTCATTTTCCCGTCTTCATATATTCTGGATGCTCTATTAATGCTGGTTCACTGGTATGCTGGTGATTGATGGAAGGTCTTGTGGAAGGTCTTTTGTTGCTCTAATGGGATGTTCTTTTTGAAGTGGCTTAAAAAAAAAAATTCTTCCTGAATACAGGCTAGTTTCCTCACCTGGGTGGCTCCAGGTAGGCAAGGGGTGTGCCTTTGCCTTTCTGGGTTTGCCCTGTGGGTGGAGATTGGGGCTGGGTCAGGGGGAGACACCTTGTGGACAGAAGTTTCCCAGCTTGGATCAGATGGTGAGGATAAAACTTCTAGTGTATGGTATGTGGGACACTATTTGTACTCTTATTCTAGACCCCCAAGATGATGGGGCAACCGTTCATGGGTACCCAGGGGTGGGTGATGGGAATTTTCTCACAGAGTCATCAGATAGGTGCTTAACAAGGTCCAGTGGCCAGGGCGGTGGCTCCTCTCTGGCCTGATGATTGGTTCATAGGGATGAAGTGAAGTCACGTGCCAACTAGTGTTGGCCTGTGCACCTGTGATGGGAATTTCTCGCTCTTGGGTTGGCAGGTGGCAACTCAGAGCCCGTGTGGCTCCTGGGCCCTCAAACATGGCTCTTCCAAGAAGTCTCTTGCCAGATCAGCTCACTTGACTCTTCGTGGGCCATCTGCCCCCGCTCAGGTCCCAAACTTTCCCCATTTATACTTTTCCCACAGCTTCACCTGAGACTCTCGGGGAGTCCCTCTCTAATCCCCCTTCTGGTCTGAGATCTATTCTCTTCCATCCTTTCACCTAATAACCCTCAACTTCCCAGTGACTGAGAAACTGGCTTCTTTTGCTTGAAGATAGGGAGGCCTTAATCTCAAATCTTTAATCCTTAAATGAGGAAGGGAGGGGAGATATTTGCATTCAGTCCGTTCTAGTGCAATAGAGAAAGTGGGGGAAACAGTTTAACTTCCCTGTTAAAGGGAGCTGAATCATTCTTTTCATGCTAAATTGGCTGATAGGTTCCTTGGCAGCCAAGCCTTGGCATAACCTCACCCCAGGGGAGAGCTTCTCTCTGTCTCTTTACTCTGGGTGAGGTCGTGTGACTTACTTTGGCCAATGGCTTCAGGCAGAAGTGAAAAGGCACTGGCTCCTTAGGGAGCTTCATGTTTCTCTGCTTCCCTCTTACACCTCTATTGCTGTCACAAGAGGAACAATGCACTGCCCACCCCCTTGTCCCAGAAGGATAAGAGACACAAGGAACAGACCCTCCCCAGCTGACCCACAAACCTGCAGTGAGAAGTAGGGTAAGGCAAGCCCAGCTGAGATCAGCTGAACCTCTGTCAACCACCCCAGGAGTAAATGGTTATTGTGGTAACCCACTGAGTTTTGGGCTCTTTTGTTATGCAGCATTATTGTGGCAATAGCTAGCTGATATACCATCCTTCTAGAAGGCCAGAGTAAAGCACTGAGCACTTAGTGGTTGCACAGCACAGGATGAGTACTTAGTATTTTGTTCTCCATTGAGCCTTGCTGGCTGGCATCATGAAAGAATATAAAAATATCAGACCTGGAAGAGCCTTTAGAGGGGTTGTCTCCACTCCCTCTTTGGCCACGTGGGGTGAGTAATCCTGGCCTTGCAAAGGCACTATGAGGATTATATGAAATGCCGCAGGCGCAGCACTTGGCCTGCACCTAGTACACGGGGCTTGTTACCTCTGCCTTTCTCAAAATTCACCGTGCATGAGAAAGTAGACTTTCTGATCTCTGGTTTAGCATGACCTTGCAAAGGAAGGTTGATTTTATTCAAGGAAGTGTTGGCCCCATCCTAAAGTATGAAGTCTGAGAATGCTCTCTCCTGCTCCTCCCCTGCCTTTTCTGGCTCATTCCCCCTCAGGTGACCCCTAGCCCCTGTAAAAGTGACATCCTTTTTCTTGGAAACCCAGCATTCTCATGTTCTTTCCCTTCTTCGTATCCAAACCCTGCCCTTGGAAGAAGGTCAGATGAGCCATTTACATTAAAGTGTAAATGACTGGTGTGGCTGGGGCTTTGCCTCTTGTTAGGGGTTGCATTTCAGAAGGAAACAAAGCCATCAGTGGGCACAGTGTTAAGAGGGTCCTTTGGGCAACAATGTACAAATGATGGAGTCATTTGCAGGTTGGAGAGACCTCCCCAGAGGAGGGCTAGGATTCTGCTCTTCGAGACTTGTCTTTGAGCAAATCAGCTCACAGGGCACCCTGGCTCCAGGTGACCTCAGCCCACCCCTCTGGCCTCTCTTGGACCCTCCTTCTGGTAGCATATATGGACCTAAGAGGCAGCTATTTCAGAGGCTCCCCAGGAACCCCACAGACCAACCCTGACTCCAAGCCCTGCTCATGTCCCTACCTGAGCCACTGGCCCCAGCCGGCCGTGCAGCCCTCTCACCCCTTTACTCAGATCCAAGCTTCCAGGAAAACATGTTCTTCCTGGGGTTTGGGAACAAGATGGCCTGATTCATGCTAGGGAATTCTTTGTTTACATTCTCCAGGGCTTTTCTACCCTTAAGAAAAAAGAGAAAGAAAGAAACGAAAGGAAGGAAGGAAGGAAAGAAGGAAGGAAGGAGGGAGGGGAGGGTGGAAAGAAGGAAGGAAAAAAGCTTGTGCTTTGATCAAAAGAGTTTAAAATGGAATTTTCCCTCTTTCTCTCTTCTTCCTTTTTTTTTTCCCCAGCAGTAAACTACCAGACTCTGAGCTGAAAGGGTAGGGACCCCTCTGGCTGTCAGAAGAGACAGGGATGCCAGCCATGCCCAGGGGAACGGGGCACGGGGATGCCAGGACCAAGGCCTCTCCCACCTGCCCCCATGCAGTGGACAGTGTGTCCCACTGCACTGAGCGGGCCCAGGAGGACTTACACAGCCCTCGCTCACCACCCCTGAGCATTCTCGGAACCTCCTTGATCCCACACCGCACTTGCATTCCCTGTTGCTCCCTTAAAAATCACAGAGGGGGGATGGGGAAGGGCAGTGTGCATCCCGTCCCCACCAGAGCCCCCTAGTGTCCTTGATTTCCTCCCACCACGGCCTGTCCCCTGAGAGCACCTTGTTGGTGTATGTGCTGTTGCTGTCACAGAACGTTGAGTTCCCTGAGGGAAGAGGTGAGGTCTTCCTCACTCACACTGTCACTGCAGTGCCCAGAACAGCGCCTGGCTCTGGGACCCCACGTAAATGGAAGGAGAGGGGGAGAGAGGCAGCTCACCTGGGATCCTCGGTTCCAGAGTCCTCCCCACCCATGCACACACGCACAAGCACACACCCATGCACACACATGCACACGCACACATGCCCATAATGGGAGGGTCTCTCTTCTTCAGAACTTCTGAGTTGGGGGGTGGAGGAGAACAGAGGGTTTCTTAGCACCTTGGGAACGACCCTGAGGCCAGAGCCCTGCGCTGGGGGCCTTGGCTGAAGAAGAGGACGGTGACTCAGTTCTGTCCCCTGCGGAGGTGGGGGGGGTTCCTTAGCTCAAGGACAAAGGTGTAGAGCCACCTGAGCTGCTGTGCCCCTCTTCCCAGAGGCCCAGGACGCTGGAGGATATGTAACTGTATCACTGATTCCCAGCTGGCAAAACCTTTGGCGGTGAGACCGAGGGATACACCCAAACCTGGAGGGCAGGGCACGGGGAGTCAAGTAGTCTCCCTGGCGCTGTCAGCCCGCCTCTTGCTGCCCTTGGCTGGGAGAATGACATTGTTCTGAGGAGAAAGCGGGGTCTCTGCCAGAGCCCGTCTGGCCCAAGTTAGACTGGGTTTGGGGACCCAGGAGCCCCTGGCCAAGAGTTGTCCGGGCAGTTGCCAGCTTCTACCACGAGGGCGCTAGAGGGACTGGAGAGGTCCCGCCCCCTGCTACCTGCCCCCTAGCCAGCCGTCCTCTGCAGGATCAAGTTTCCCTCCCCAGGCTGAGGCCACCACACCCGCTACTGTCCTTTGTTCAGTGGTTCCACGGTAGATCCCGGCTTGCTGAGTGTCCACTGCATCGGCGGGTTATTCCACATCCTCTCAATGTGAATGTTAGACACAGGTTGTTTTACAGATAAGGACACTGAGGCTTAGAGATGTTGTCATGTGTCCAGGGTTACAAAGCTAGTGAAGGGTGGAGTCCGAAGTCAGACCTGAGTTGGTGACGCCCCTTGGTCCACCGGCCTCCCCCTACATAAGTGCCCCCCACCCCGTGGGAGATTTCACATCCTGCTCTGTGAGGCCCCTCCCCCAGCACAAGCTGAGAAGGGAGTGGGAGAAGTGTCCACCCCTTCCTGCCCCCATTCCAACCACACTGGGCCCAGAAGGTGGACGAGCCCCTTGGAGCCCAGCAAACATCTCTAACCCTGTCTCTCATTCAGTACACCCCAAGGTCCTGAAAGATAATCTTTCCTTTTATGTCTGCAAAACATAGATATCCTCAGAAGTTTCTGGCCCCAGAAAAAAAAATGCTGTTTAAGCAAACAGATTCTGGCACAGCTCCACCCACCATTCCAGTCTCACCCCTGCTGGACTCCACTAACACTACCTCAAAAGGATGAATGGACAAGCCCCATGGAAAGCGATTAAGACTAGGGTCTGGCCCACAAATACTCAAAAGTCATGTGCCCCTATCATCATCACCAAATGACAAGGTGATACAGTGAAAAGAAGGCCAGCTTCTGACCCCAGCTTTCTTTGTCACTGGCTGGGCCTCAGTTTCCCTACTTTTAAAGCGAGGCTGGTTCATTGGATGCTTCTGATGTTTAGTTCTATGCTTCAGTGTACCCTGAGCTGAGCAAGGTCTGACCCCCGGAGATAACATGTGTTCCAACCACTGTAAGCATCTGTTTTCCCAGGTCAATGTTTTCCAGACACGCTTTCCTCATCTCCACAGAGTAGGGGGGGAAGGCAGGGACCAGGAGTTCTTGCTGACAACCAAAACAGACAGCTGCCCAGAGAGGTTATGTGACCTGCTCAGATTCACACAGCAGACTCGACACCACAACCCAGCTTTTCTTTCATTGCCTTGCAAGGGCCGTAATGGCTCATTTCACACTGAGAACTGGGAGAAGGAATCACGGGCAGAAGAGTGAAACACATCTAGAGAAAGGAAGCAATGTTGGGGGGCTGAGCAACATCCTGTCCCCTCCCCCCAGGAGGCTTTCTGGCTATTTAGGGAAGTGAGAGGAAGGCGGGCAGCAGGATAGGTCCGGGTCTGAATGCAGGCTTTCGCCAGGAACAGGGAGCAGAGAGCGCCTAATGACTCCAAGCTGTCCTGGAATGTTCCCCTGGCCCGAGGAGCCGCCTCAGAGTCTGGCTGCTGTGCGTGGCAGCTGTGTGAAGCACTTGCTGGCTGCAAGCCCGGCCACCAGGGACCACCAGCGGCCACAGCGATGGGGTCACCAGCAGGTGGGGCCAGGGGAGGGCAGCTCCCTCTTCCCTCGACATACAGATCTCCAGAGTCAACCTGGTTAGCGAGGGGCAGGAGGGGCAGCACTGTGTGGCCAGAAGGGGTCGGGCTCCTCCTCCCTTCCTGAAAGCTGACAGGATAGGCCCAGCCTAGGGTCAGAGGGCACTCACGGCACCTCTCCTGTCTCACTAGCCCTCAGGACCCACGCTGAGCCACAGGCTCCTGTCTTCCCTCCCATCAGCAGCTAAGTGCTTACATGTTCCACCGAGACTTAGGTAACTGTGGGTCAGGCCTTTGCTGGGTGGTCTATGTGATAAGTGCAAGGCCATCAGGGGGCCTTGGCAGAAATGGTCCCCTGCGCTGTCTCGGCGGTCTCTCTTTTCTCTGTGGGAGTGGAACCCGAGGCTCGGCCAAGCCCGCCTTTATGCTGTAACGACATTAATGATGATGATAATGACATTAATGATGTCTAATGATGTGACTGATGATGGTAACAGCTAGCGCTCACTGAATGCACTCTATGACGAGCCCTGCACTGAGTGTTTTGTATGTATTAATTTAAACGAACTCAAAGTCACCCCAAGATGTTGCTACTTTTATAATTTCTATCTTATAGATGAGGAAACTGAGCCCCAGAGAGACTAAATAACTGGCTCAACTAGTGGCAGACTTGGGATTCCCATCCTGGCCATCTGACTTCAGACCCATGAACTTTTTCTCTGGCTCATTTATACTTATATCTGTTCTGTAGTTTTTCACTAATACCTGTTTCCCCAGAAGGTTATGAGTTCCTTGCCTGTGGCGACCTAGTCTACCTCCTTCACTGCTGTGTTGCAGGGGGCCTGGTACCTGCAGGTACTTGTAGCAGAATATATCAGTGCCCTATCAATAGCTCCTGTGCCTTCCAGCACTTGTGTCTCTTTGCCTGAGGCTTCTCTCTGGCCACTGGAGCCAGCTCTGCCCAGAAGTAGCTCTCAACCAGTGACTGACAGAGCTGTGGATAAACACCCCAGGTCCCTCACCCTTGTGGGGAGATAACTCTGTGTCATGGGTCCTACACAGGCTCCCAGAGCTCTCCAACAAGATGGAGCCCCAGCTGCCCATAGTGATGACCTGCTGGAAACATACCCTCTCCTGGCTGTCTTCCACTCCCCATCTCACTTCCCCACTCGACTACTAATAAACCATTCCCAAATAAACCTCACAAATAAATCACATCCTTAACTCAGAGTCGGCTCCTAGGGGAGCCCAAACTAAGACAGTGCTTCACGTTTGTGAAACGATTGGTTCTACCTTACACTGTAGGGTTAGAAAGGGTAAACCACTAGCCTAATCGTTCTCTACAGTTTTCATTGTTATAAAAACATGTATTTCTTTTACCATCACATTAAAATATATTTATTTAGAAAATAGTAAACCCCACTTTATAAAGACAAGCTCCAGCCACAGAGAAGGAAAATCCCCTTCCTCCCCAATGGAGCATGATAAAGAACACCAGGAAGACCCAGACAGGAAGGTTATAAGTGTGTTCAGGGGAAAGAGAAAAGGACAAATGCCTGGGAGTGGGATGAAAGATCCGGGAGGGCTTCCTGGAGGAGACAGCAAGGGAACTGGGCCTTGAGAATGGTTTGGAGTGAAATAGATGGTGAGTGAAGCTTTCAGATGTCAATGAGGGTGTGAGCTCCCTCTACAGGAAGGAGCAAAGGAGAGGCGAGGTCTGCTTGTGGGGTCTTGGGAAGCCCAGCTCTGCTGCTCACCAGATAGCTGACCTTGGGCACTAACTCAACCTCTCTGAGCTCCCACTCCTCATCTGTACAGTGGGCATCATGACTGTGCTACCTCAGGGGGTGGCTATGAGGATGAGACAAGGTGATGTGGGCCAACCAAGAACCTGACACGGAGAGTGTGACCAGGGCCAGATGGTTCCTGGTGGTAGCGCATGTGGGGACACTGAGTGGCTCAGTCTGACCCACTGTCTGCACTTTGGACAGCTCAGGAGTTGCTGGGGTGGCATCTGGACAGGCAAGATGTCAGCTCTACTCAATTCCAGCCTCCTCTGTAAGTGGTTTCACCTTAGTGAGCCCCACGTCCCTCATGTAATCTTGTGCAAAATGAAATTTGAATTTCAGCTCCACCTGCATCCAAAGCTGGCAAAACTAGATGAAGAAACAGATGTGAACATAGTTTATAAACTGTTAAGTGCCAATACTTTGGAGAGATTAGAGTGACAGCCACAGTGATTCAAATTCAAGATGAGACTGGTCATAGCAGAGATTTTATTATGGGGCAGAAATTCCTAGAAGTTTCGAGCTGGAAATGATTCTAGATAATCTAGTTCAGCATGCCCCTCATGCCCCATTTTAAGATGCTCAAACCAAGGTCCAGAGAAAGGAAAGATTTACCCAAGTCCAGACAGCTGTCAAGAGGTGGGGCCGGGAATTGAACTGAGGACTCTGGTGGCCAGCTAGTCCAGGGCACCTTCCTTTCCACAGTGGCTACCAGGAGCACAGCCACCTTCTAGGCAACCCCCCTGCACCCCACTTCCATCCTCCACTTTGCCTTCCCAGGCTATGCCATCTGTCTGGCTTCGCTCTCTCCCACGGCCTCCTGTCCCCACCTGCAACCCACACACACTCTGCAACTGCCCCACTCCCTCCCATCTCACCTGGTGACTTGGCTCCGATGTGTTTACCTCGGAGAAGCTGCATTGGCAAGGGTCTCTGTTTGTAAGACTCCCCACCTCTGTTTACTGGTGTTTATCTGGTTGTATCCTGTCTACCCTCCTAGCCTGGAAGCCAGAACTGCTTGTCCTGCCTGCTGGGTGCCATCACCCACTCCCTGTGGGCTCGGACCTCTGCATGCAGCAGACACTGTGAGGTGGCCAGCAGCCAGCTGACACGGTGCTTGGGCTTGGGCAGGGCTCGGTGGCTGACACGGGTAGAGATGTGAGGACACCCCAGAGGAAAGAGGGCTGTGTTTCTGGAAACAGGGTCCAGATATTAACGATCGTATTCTCGTAATATAAAGTATCAGTTTATTGCCTTTTATACTATGTAGAGACTGTACTAAGTGCTTTACATGTATCATCTTGCTTAAGCTTTACACCACCTGTCAATAAGATTAGTTATTGTTACTCTTATTTTTCAGATGAAAAGGTTCAGAGAAATTATATTTGCTGGAGATCACAGAGCTCATGGATGGTGGAGCCAGGACCCAAACCCAAGTCTTAATGGCTCCAAATCCCCTGCTTGTAATCACTGCATTATATTGATTACCAGGCACAACTAGAGTCCACCTTTCCACACTGCTGCCAGATGACTTCTCCAGAGGGGAAATGGGTCCCAGCCATCTCAGAGCAACCTGCCAGGGAGCCCTGGACCCGGTCAGGTAGGAGAACTGCTCCCTCAGACTATGATATGGGATTAGTGAGATGTTAAATTGATTCAGCCTTTTAGAGGGCAGTTTGGCAGAAGCTAGCAAAAATAAAAACTGCCACACTCTTCCACACACCAACTCCTCTTCTAGAAAGTCATCACCCAGGGGTACAACGATACCAATACATGATGTTCATTGCAGAAGACCTATGTCTTCATCAATGGAGGAGTGGTTATGTAAGCCCTTGGACATCCATAGGGTAGCTATGAGGCAACAGTTAAACTGAATGAGACCGACTTATATGAACGGATGTGGGAGGATCTTTAAGACATATGGTAAGCAGAAAAAAGGCAAAGTGCAGAACACTACGTGAGGTGTGTATATAAAATGCCCCAAACAAGTCCAAATGATATATATGTGCAAATAAATGCCAAGAAAATGGACAGCAATGATACATACTGAACTGTAAACACTAGTTACCCCAAGGGAGAGAACAGGTTTGAGAGGGCAGAGGTAAAGTAGAATTGTTATTGTTTACTCTGTGCATTTTTTTTTTCTAATGAGAACACGTTCATGATCCACTTGTGTAATGAAAAAACAAAGCCAAACCCCAGGCCTGGGCTGCTCCCAGTGGGGCTGGATCTACAGAGAAAGCAGACAGTGAGGGTGGATTTCTCCCGCCACTGAGGGCAGCTGGGGGCAGCTGAGCAGACGGTCCAGAGGCTGGACTGAGCCTGTGGGAGTTCCCTGCAGTGTCCCTAGGGAAACCTTGGCCTGATGCTCCCCAGGGCAGCTCCCTGTCACCCCTGCAGTGGTCTGCAGCGCCTTACGCCTAACCAGCCAATTGACTTTTGACTTTATTTGGCCTGTGCAACCACTGCAAGATGAGCTGTCTGAAACTTATGAGGCTCATTTGGTGGATGAGAGGACTCAGAATCACGGCTGACAGGACCGGACCAGGTGGATCTGGGAGCATATACTCCCATAGCAGGGGAAAAGGAGCAGTCTCAGGGACATTGCGGGTGGCGGTCCCTGCTGGATGAGGGAAAGGGGAAAGGGGCAGATGCACATGGGAAGAGTGTCCCTTAGCTGGAGAGTGGAGCTGAGTATCCCTCATCCTCTCCAGGACCTTGTCCCTGCATATCACCCCTCCCAAGAGAGCCCCTTCCTTGCACCACGATTTCCTGGTGCCCTGCCTGGAGCACCGACTCTGGAGTTGATCAGACCCAGTTTGAATCTGCCTCTTATAGCCTTCACCTACCTTCTGAGCCCCCAACTCCCCATCTGTAAAATGAGAAAATCATAGAAATGTCTCACAGGCCTGTTGGGAGGTTACGATAGATAATATTTATAAAGCATCATTACAGTGCCTCATGCATAATAAGAGCTTGATAAATGTGTTGATTTAATTATTCCTGGGTCACAGCTAACACCTGGGCAGTGAAGAGGGGCTTTTAAAAAAGACCTCAAGGGCTTCCCTGGCTTCCCTGGTGGCGCAGTGGTTGAGAATCTGCCTGCTAATGCAGGGGACACGGGTTCGAGCCCTGGTCTGGGTGGATTCTACATGGTGCGGAGCAACTGGGCCCGTGACCACAACTACTGAGCCTGCGCATCTGGAGCCTGTGCTCCGCAACAAGAGAGGCCGCCATAGTGAGAGGCCCACACACCACGATGAAGAGTGACCCCCGCTTGCCACAACTAGAGAAAGCCCTCGCACAGAAACGAAGACGCAACACAGCAAAAATAAATTAATAAACCCCTATCCCCAACATCTTCTTTAAAAATAAATAAATAAATAAATAAAATAAAAAAGACCTCAAATCCAGCACAACTCCAGACCTTTTTAAAAAAAAAAATCTCCTAAAACCACAAATGAATTTCCCCTTCATTTCCAAAAACAGGTTGACAAACTCCTACCTAAAACCCTTGTAGCTGGATGTGTTCCAGCATTCAGAACTTTTGGGGTTTGAGATGTCTATTTAAACACATGAAACCCCTAACAGGGTCTAGGGCAGCACCTCATGATCAAACATCATAATATTTTTGTGGCAAAATATGTGGATATTCACACCAAAGAGGATACATAAATTCAATAAATAGTCTCGTATCAGTTTAGCTCAAGTCTTGCTGCCAAATGGGTTACAAAAAGCTTTGGTTCTCAGAGCTTCTGGAGGTTGGAACTGTGGATGAGGGCTGGTGGACCTGCTTTATAAGTCCATTGTCCACTCCCAAAAGCTGCACTGCGACAACTCCGAGAAAAAGGCATTTTTATCATCACTTTACAGATGAGAAAACTGAGGCTCAGAGAGGTGATGTGACTTGCCCAACATCACACAGCCAGTGAGTGTCAAAGTCAGAACTAGGATCTGGGATCTTGAGAGTCTGGGGACGGCAGAGAGAAACAGGGCTCAGAGGTGGGTGGGGTGGAGGGCCTTCTGTCCCTTCCCCTGCTCCCCCTCAAGCCCCTAGGCAGCCCGCGTGAGTTCCTCTCCAAGACAATAGGGCACGAGTGTGCTGCTCCTGGCTGGTCTGTGCCATCCTCTGGCACACCGAGTGCCAGACGCTGGCCTCAGAGGTCTCCCCCCTCCATCCGCGAGTTTCCGGGGAAGATATTAATGAAAATGTAACTGAAGAGTTTCCATCACACCCATGTTTTCACTTCAGCCGTACAACCAAGATATTTTCTGGCATTTGGGTTCAGCTGCAGGTGGACTGGGGCGCTGGTGGTGGTAGAGGAGGAGGGGCAGAGGGAAAGCAAGGCTGAGGCATCCCGTTCCCACGGTGGATGCGCCGGGAGCTATGGGAGCTGCGGCATGCCCTCTCCTTGTCCGCTCTCTACCGCCAAGACCAGCCAGATGATGTGGGTAACCGGGGTGGCAGGGAGTGGGGGAAATAGAGTACACAGAGACCTGTCACATTCAGTGGCCGTGCTGATTCGTGAGGGATGTTTGTCTCACGGGGAGGGGTGATTGTTCAGTTGAGGCAGCTGGATCCTGACCTAGAGTCTCTTGGGTAGATGGAGTTCCCAGGGATGAATCCTCCTTGTGACCTCTGAGCCTCAGGACAGTGTTTGGGTCTCTCTCTGGGAGCTGGGCAGCTCAGCTCAGCCAGACCTACACTCTCCCTGGAAGCTCCAGGAGGCTCAGACACCTAGTTTGGACTAAAAGCACTGGTCTTGCCCCAAGGGCAGCTGAACCTGTGCCCTGTGCCTGCCCTGTCCCAGCACTGGAAGTGGCAACAGACTTGGCTGCCCTGTGACCCCACAGGCTCTGGGGGTTAAGCCCAGCTCGTCTGGGGGGGGGGGGGTTCACCTGTCTTGCTTTACTCTAAACTATGAGCTGGTGACCCTGAGCCAAGGTCTTTACTAGCCCAAGTACAATATGCCCTCCACATCCTGGTGTGTGCTCTCCCAGGTCCACTGACATTCACTCTGGCAGTCAGTGGCAGATGGTGTAGCGTAGTGGCCAAATACACAAGCTCTGAAGTTATACAGACCTGAGTTCAAGTCCTGATTGTGTCATGCACTGCTGTGTGACCTTGAAGTTACCTAAATTCTCTGTACCCGAGTTTCCTGATCTATAAAATGAGAGGGGAAATAGCACCCATTCACAGGCTTGTAGGAGTTAAATGAGCTCATTTACAGTAAGTTCTCTATAAATAGAAGCTATTACAGAGAAACAAAAGCTGAAAGAATTTCTGGACATCTACTGGACATTCATTCCCCTCACCCTGCAGATGTGTCTCACTGAGACCCAGACAGAGGAAGGAGACCTTGTTAGTGATCAGGGACAAGGTCCAGACTTTCCACCCAAGCCTGTGTGTGCTCCATCTTTCTCACCCCTTGGGTTGAGTCTGTCTCCATGCCTCCTGGTAAGACTGTGTGTGTTTCATTTTCCCACAAAGCAGTGGTTATCTGCCATTAAATGAAAACAAACACACAAGGAAGTCTCTTTCTCTGAAAAAGTGGTACCATCTTTGAAAAAATAGATGTATGATATTATATATCTGCACATACTTAGTGAAAAAATCTAGATAGAAATACCCAGTTCAACATGGAGTGAATACTCATGTTTATTCTTTTGTCATGGTGAAACTTTCCCCATGATTGTGCCAACTTTGTAAAGTGGATGGATGGATGGATGGATGGATGGATGGATGGTTGGATGGATAGATGGATGAATGGGTAGATGGGTGGATGGATAGATGGGTGGATGGATAGATAGATAGATAGATAGATAGATAGATAGATAGATAGATAGAATGCAAACCTTTAGAAAGCCTTCAGGTTGTTGGTCAGAGAATGCCCAAGTCACCACCATGGCCCAAGGGCTGCAAGCTAGGGAGTGGGCTTTGGCTTCAGACAGGCCCGCATTCAGAATAACTAGGACTAGAGAGGCAGGGAAGAGGGACACGACCTGTCAGGGATGTGTCCAGGAGAGGACAGTGATGCCTTTTGCCTAGCCTTTCCCATCAGGGGGAAGAAAACCCATCTTTACTCTCCTGGGTGCCAAGCAGCCTGGTCTCTGGCTGCCAGCCTGTTGGGTGTATTTACAGGGCTGACTTAACCAGAAACACTGTGGAACCTGGCTACTTCTGGGCACAGGTGTCACGTGTTCCCAGAACAGGTTTTAGAAGGCATCGCGAGACTTGGAGGGGCTGGTGAGGGGGTCACTCTTCCTTACCATTCTGCTTTTGACTTCCAAGCTCAACATGTGGCTTGGCTCCTGTCTTATCTCTCAGGGTGGGATGGAGTATGCATATGTGGGTAGGTTTTGGGGGGCTGAAAACTGAATCATTTCAGTGTCAGAAAGACATGTCTCAAAGAAACATGTAATTGTATTCCTAGGACCCAAGCTCAGAGGAAGGAATCTGAAGCAGGCAGCAGCTAGTACAACCCCAAGAAGCCATTGATGTCACTCAGCCCATGACTGAACACCTCCTTTGGCTGGAATCTCACTTCTGCCTGAGATGGCCCATTCTGTGCTGATTTAACCAAGGACTTCCATTCCCTTAGAAATGATTCTACTTAGCTAAGAAAGGACAAGTGAGTCCAAGGTCCTTCCCCACCCATCTATGCCCAATTATTCTGCACCTTTAGGGAAAACACCATACTTTCCCCACTGTTCTGCCATGCTACCTGTATCATATGTCAGAAAGGGTCTGGATGTGAGTCAAAAGATGCAAGTTCAGGGCTTCCCTGGTGGCGCAGTGGTTGAGAGTCCGCCTGCCGATGCAGGGGACACGGGTTCGTGCCCCCGTCTGGGAGGATCCCACATGCCACGGAGCGGCTGGGCCCGTGAGCCATGGCCGCTGAGCCTGCGCATCCGGAGCCTGTGCTCTGCAATGGGAGAGGCCACAACAGTGGGAGGCCCGCGTACCGCAAAAAAAAAAAAAAAAAGATGCAAGTTCAAACCCTGACTTTCTCACCCTAGCTGTGTGACTGTTGGCAAGTCTTTGAACCTCTCTGAGCCTCAGCGTTTCCCACCACCTGTAGACGTGAGGAAGAATCTCTGCTTGTCTATTTCATTTGGGTTGCTGGAAACTAAAGTCATTAAGAAATTGTAAAAATCAAAACATATGATGACAACGACAAAGATGACAAAGATGATTCAGAGTGGCCAGACGTGAAGGTTTCCTCCATTCTCAGCACACGGGGGGAATGACTATTTCAGATTAGCTTAGTCTAGTGATCTGAAGGAACACCAGGGGTTACACAGAGTGAGGGAGGATCTATAGGGAGGAGACCCCAGTGAACAAAAACTAGACTGGGGTGGAAAGTCCTGGAGAGTCGGGGGCAAGTGGGTCCTGGTGCCTGCGATGGGGCGGAGGACCTGGAGTGGGGCAGAAGCCCCACCTTGAATGTTTGGGTGGGCCAGAGTGGGGGAGAGTCGAGGCCAGCTCACCTGAGCTTGGGAGGGGCCCACAGACTGACTAGGAGCCCTCTCACCCTCCAAAGACTTCACACAAAGCCGCCTGATGGACAGGCCTGCCCAGCTTCTCTTACCAGCACCTGAATTGTGATTGGTTCATCTAGGCTTTACTACTCTGTATTATGGGATGTTTTCACACACCATCAGCCTGGAACTTCCAGAGGGTAGGAAGCATAAAGCCTGGCGCACAGTAGGTGTTTAATAAGTTTCTGATGAGTGAAAAAAAGAATGAATAACTGGGGTTAAGCCACAGGCATGGGGATGCTAAGTTGACCTCACCTGGCCTCAGCACTATCCATCCTGGATCTGAGAGGAGGTTTCTTTCTTCCTTTAAACATGAGCCACCTCTGGCTTTCCCCCCTGTGACTTCCATGGCACCGCCCTCCCCAAAGCCTCCTTTCTCCCCAGATCGGAGTGTCCATGCTCCCCTGAACTCTCTCTCCTGGAACCACTCTTTCTCTCCCCTGCCCTCTGAAATGGGCCTCTCCCCCCTCATCTTTCTCAGCTCCCTTCTTCAGAAGCTTTCCAGCTCTCCCACAGTCTCCTCTCCCTCCCCCCAGAGTTCCTCTGAATTCACCCACTTAGTAGTTACCTATATGCTCAGCTGTGGGTTTAGCCAAAAGCCAGATCCTTTTGTTTCCCTTTGTGGGGATGCCATCTGCTCACTGACCTTTCCTTCAAGGGAGGAGAAAGCCTAAAAACCTTCCCCCCATCCCCACCCGAACCCTGTTCTTGCAGAACGGAGACCCCAGAGTTCTTTGCGGTGCACTGTGTCTGGAAAAATCTGAGCGGCCCACACACAAGGCCAGTGTTCCAAACTGGGAGAAACAATTTCCATCCTGTGAGCCACAAACCACCCCCGGTGCACCCACCACCCGCGGCACACAGAGGCCAGAGCCCAGGGCATGGCCTGGCCCAGGATACGCTCCTGCCTTGGCCTGGTGGAAACGGAGGGAGGCGAAGTGGAGAAAATGGGGAAATTGGCGGTAGGGTGGAGCCAGAGAGAAACAGAGAAACACAATGGGAGCCCAACTTGCAGATATCAGAACACTGGGCCATAGCTGCCTGTCTTCACTCCCTCCACCTCCCACTCCCACTCCTGTACTAGACTGGCTCCATGATGCAGATTCCCCCACATTATAATAAGTCCTGGAGGAGTTCCCTTCTTCGCTAGGAGCTGGGTCACTCCATATGCATCTGCTAGATGCTCCAAAGCTATTTTCCAGGGCATCTCCGATGGGCCAAGCCTTCCTGTTCTAGGCTTCCTGTTTATAGACGGACCCCAAGATGTAGACACACAATGCACAGAAATGTGCTTTTGTCTTATTACTAATCCAGAGACTAATTCTAAATACAAAACCTAGAGCCATACCTTCTAGATTATTCCATGGGGCCCTTCTCCCTGATTCCTCCCTGCAACCACTCATTCCATCAATTACTTTTCAATTTGCCCCTCCCCCACCTGTTCACCCGTGCCATCTTCGGAACGACTGCTCAACTTTACATCAACTCCTCCACCTGCCTTTGTTTAGAGGAACATGGATCATAGCTCCCAGTGTGCCCTGAAATGCAACCCAAGCAGCCAAGAAACACAGTGCTGTCTGCTGCTGTAGGAAATTGAGGAAAGAGGTTTATGAGCCTTGTGTTCTGCTCAATTAAGCTGTCACTGGGTGTTTTGAAACTCTGGGCCAAATGCAAACACACACTTGTAATCACTTTGTATTTATGCTTGGCAACTTACTTTCAATATTACCATTATTACACTGGAAAGTATTTTCCCTTTAAATATACAATTTAGTTTTTTTCAAAAAAAAAAAAGTCATTTCTTTACATCTTGGAATCAAAATTTTCCCTCCAGAGGAATCCATCTCCAATTTAACAACTAAAGTCAAGGAAAAACTGGGGTACAATATGCAGAAACTAATTTTGAAGTTGATTTCCCTCCTTGCTAATGTCTGTTGCAATCATCCCTCCTCCCCTTTTATTCTCCAGGCCCTCTGGCATTTAGGGCCACCTGCTGTGGATTTCTGTAGCTCTAACATACAACCATGAAATCCTGAGTTAAACCCCTGAGAGAAAAATGGTCTGGGGAAGAGATCAGAGTTCACGGTACTTTAAATGCAGCCCCCAAAACACAGACTCACGAGGGTCTGCAGTTGTCAGCTCAGAGCTGGGCCAATACTGGAAGCTCATCCACCTCCAAGTAGACGATGATCTGTTTTTCAGAGCGACCATCTCTCTTTGTCTTTCTGAAGTTCTCAAGAAGTACCAACTCCACAGGCACCTGTTGCAGGGTTTGTGGCAGAGAATCCTTCTTCTACAACCCACTGCAATCTCTCCAGCTTTAGCCACATGGCTAGGGTTGCCAGATTTAGACAAAACAAAAACAAAATAAAGAACATCCAGATACATTTTAATTTCAGATAATCAACAGAAAAATTTTAATGTAAGTATTTCTCATGCATTATTTGGGATATACTATGCTGATAATAATTTGTTGTTTACTTGAAATTCAAGTGCAACTGGGTGTCCTGCGTTTTATCTGGCAACCCTTGGCATGACCATATCTCAGGCTGACCCCAGCCTGTAAGTGCGTAACTCATGCCCAGCTAGGGACTGGCCTTGAAGCACTGACTTCCCACTGCAACATGAAAGGCCCTGCCCTGTCCCACAGGAGAGAAGCTGCTTCGGATACCACCCCCTAGGCTGGACGACAGTCCACATTGGGGTCAGTGGGTTGAATTCAGTGTGAAAGGCCATGCTCCCTGGTGACTGATGGCTATCACCTGTCAGGAGGGATGAGTGAGGGTGCCCCCATCAGCTGGGCAGGTCCTGGCAGCCAGAATCGGACATGAGGCATGGCCCTTCTCACCTGCACTGGTGACGAGATGCCCCACAGGGTGCACTGACAGGCCTGGGAAAGCCAGAGCAGAGGCTGCCAAGAAGGGGCTAGGCGGGAAGCAGTAGCCGAGGGCCAGATCCCAAATAGGGAAGAGGGAAAGGGTGCAGAGAGGTGGGAGGAGCGGTGGAGAGGAGGGGGCAGAACCAGAGCAGAGCCCAGACTTGGGCAGCTTGGTGAGTGGCCGGGATTTCCCAGGCAGATGCTCTACAGTTGAAAAGGTCCAAGTGGGCCGCAGGCCTTGCAGGCTTCCCAGAGGAGGAGTGGGGTCTGCTGGCACAGAGCTGGGTGGGCTGGAGCCCTACTCCTTGGAGATAAATGTCCGAACCAAATATGGTCAGTTACTAGTCCTCTTTCCTGCCAGTCTGTCCAGGATGGGTTCTCAGGAGAGGTGAGGTTGGCCCTTCGCCAGCCAGTGAGTACAGAGGGTCTCAGGAGGCACTGCATGTGCAGGGCGCTGCCAGGAAAGGCAGGGACGCTGCTGGTGGAGCAGTAAAGGCAGAAGGAGGAGGGGCCCTCTGAGGCCCCAAAGAGAGAAAATGTGGGCGGGGGGGGTTGTGTCTTTTTTTTAACACTTTATATGTTTTGGCTACTGAATTAGCATTCTCAGCTGCCAGTGAAAGAAACTCAAGCCAAGCTGGCTTAAACCACAAGGAGAATTCATTGGCTTGAAGAGGCTGGAAGGAGAGTCTGCCTTACGTCGATCTGGATTGAGAAGCCCAAGCAGTGTCAGCAGGCTGTCTCTCACTCTCTTGTCTCCTGGATCTCTTTTTCAGTGTGTTGGCTCATCAGATGCTGATTCCCTATGGCTCTGGGCTCTTCTATCAGCTCAGAAGCCCCAGCAGTGTGCGGACAACAGCCCCTGGGCTCAGTCCCTTGGTCTGGCTTGCATCACGCACTCATTCCTGAACCATCGTTAGGCCAAGAGGAGAGGACACACTGATTTGCCAGGCTTGGGTCAAGGGTGAGGGCCTGGGGGCGGGCTGGGGAGGTCAGCCACGCTCATCTCTGGGGCTGACTGTGAGAGACGTGGTCCCTCAAAGGGAAATTGGATGCACTTAGCAGAAAGGGTGATCAGTAAGGAAGGGATGCTACTCAGGTAAAAATCACCAACGTCCAAGCCAGTGAGCTTATATATCAATGCTGATTTCACCTGATCCTTGCAGTGAGGGTGCTGGGTGGGAATTATTAGCTTATTTTACAGAGAATGAAACTGAGGCTCAGAGACTGTGACTTGTCCAATATCATACAGCAAGGCGGAGGCATAACAAGATTCAAACTCAGGTTCCTGGGTCCTGACATGGCCACACCAACGTAGCCAACCTAGCCAGATGCCCTCCCAGTGGAAACGTGAGGCCTGGTCCCTACCCTCCAAGGGCTTCACCCACTAGTGCCAGACCACACCCAGCCACTGTGAGAAGACCGCTTCCAAGTTCCAGGTAAAGGAACGAGAACTTCTCAGCACAAGCCATGTGCGTGTGGAAAGGGGTCAGGAGAGCAAGTTAGAGGCCTCAGAGAGAAATGGGGTGACTACCGCTGGGTATTTACAATAGCAGGAATGTTTACCAGGAACAGCAAAGGAACGGGCCCCCCTAGCTGGGGACCCAAGGAGCAGGGCTGGGTAAATAAGCAGCTCAAATGTGGGAACAGCTAGGAAGAGCTTCCTGTAACTCTTGCAGCCCTGGGAGGACCCACAAGACCTGGAGCCCCATCACCAGGGAAGCGGCCTGAGCTGCACCAACAGGCCAGGGAGACCTGAGGATCTGTCCCACCCCCATCCATTGTACGACCCTGACAAATCACCCCCTCTCCTGGGCCTCAGTCTTCTCATCTGTAAAATGAAGCATACAGACCAAATCAATGCCTCCCTCCCTTCCTTCCTGCCTTCTTTTCCCTCTCTCTCTGTCTCCCCCTTTCCTTCTTTCTTTCCTTTCGCTGCAATCCAAAGTAAGAAACACCTTTGCCACTGATTCAAAAACACCCACAGACAAATTTCACAAAACAATATTGATCCTTACTACAAGCAGTATGCTCTGATATTTTCTAGTTCATGTACTACATTTTTTTTTTAAAGCTGGATTTTATCTGCCCACTCTTGGAAAACGACACTGGACTAGATGATCTCCAAGGACCTTCTTAGAGGCCAAGTCTTTTTGGCAGGGCTTTTGGTGCTGCAATATCTGTTAGGCACTGCAGGGCACAGGGAGGAGACAGAGGTGGGCGTTGGAGGAGCTGATGCTTAAGAACCATCCCCCCCCATGCCCCCTCCAGTTCTCTCTTTGCTCTTCCAGCTTTCCAGGGAGGCTGTGAATCAGAGGCGAGTCTAAGACGCTTTGAACCTGGACAGTTCCCTTCCTTGGAGCTCCATTTCTTGACCTGTAAAATGGGCTAGTAGAAAGTATAAGGCCGGATCGTGGCCAGGAGCACAGGCGGCTCTGCACTGTGAATGATGACATTCTGGTCATCACAGCGACTCTGAGCTCCTCTGGCTCGCCTCCTGGCTCCCTCGTTGCTCCTGTCCATCCTGCCTCATGTGCCCCTGAGCGTCTCGTAAGTGGTTTTAAGGACAGCAGCTGCACTGCCGATATTTGACAGGCGGTTTAATCAGACTGCAGTTTCTGTTTGAAGAATGAGGGAGGACTCCAGAGGGAGGCCCAGCGAATTTGCAAGGAAATACCGACGGGTTGACTTTCTGTCTGTCAAAGACAGCCCTGCTGAAAGGGCTGCAAAGCCTTAAGTGATCAGCTCCCAGCTTTTTTCTTGGAGCCAAGAGTCACTCAGGCAATTTCCTCCCTCTTCTCCCAGGGGCCCCCGAGTTGAACTTTTTGGAGTAACAGGCCAGGTGACTGCCTTTGCTTCTGCAGTGTTGGGCTGGGTTGGGATTGGGCCAAATTTAGGTGTGCTGAAGCTGGCCTCTGATAGGACTTTTAAAAACTAACTTTTATTACAAAAGTGGTACATGAATACAGTCTCTTTTTTTCAGCCTTCCTTTGAAAAATTAAAAAATTGCAGGTAAAGCCCAAGGCCCCTTTGAGTGTCACACCCAAATCCATTCCTTACTCCCACACCCCTGCCCCATAACCCCTGTGTGTGTTTGGTACAAAAACAGAAACATGGGTGGGTTTTCTTTTCCATATAAATTTTACCTGCAGCCAACACTGTCCACCACCCACCCAGCAGGTGACGGCACCCATTTCCTCCCTGCTAATGAAACCTGGATGTACTCAAGTGGTCAGCAAAAATCTCCTGATATCAGGGAGAATAGATAAGAATGAATCATGATAGGCTCCCTGACTTCACACGACACTACAAAGCTACTATAGTCATCAAAGCAGTATGGTCCTGGCACAGAAACAGACATATAGATCAATGGAACAAGACAAAAAGCCCAGAAACAAACCTATGCACCTATGGTCAATTAATCAATGACAAAGGAGGCAAGACTATACCATGGAGGAAAGAGAGTCTCTTCAATATATGGTGCTGGGAAAACTAGACAGTGACATGTAAAAGAAATGAGATTAGAACTTTCTTTAACACCATAAACAAAAATAAACTTGAACTGGATTAAAGACCTAAATGTAAGACCGGATACTACAAAACTCTTAGAGGAAAACAGAGGCAGAACACCCTGACATAAATCGCAGCACTATCTTTTTTGAGCCATCTCCTAGAGTAATGGAAATAAAAATGAAAATAAACAAATGGGACCTAATTAAACTCAAAAGCTTTTGCACAGCAAAGGAAACCATAGACGAAATAAAAAGACAACCCACTGAATGGGAGAAAATATTTGCCAATGATGCGACCGACAAGGGATTAGCCTCCAAAATTTACAAACAGCTCATGCAACTCAATATCAAACAAACAAACAAACAACGCGATCAAAAAATGGACAGAAGATGTAAATAGACATTTCTCCAAAGAAGACATACTGATGCCCAAGAGGCACGTGAAAAGATGCTCAACATTGCGAATTATTAGAGAAATGCAAATCAAAACTACAATGAGTTATCACCTCACAACAGTCAAAATGGCCATTATCAAAAAATCTGCTCTAAACGATTTTTGACAATCTCATCCCTTTAAGCAGAAAGGTCTAAAGGTTAGTGGATGACCCCGTTCTTCATAATGAGATATCAGGGGAATTCTACTGGGGAGGGCTTCCCCTACCAAAGAAAAAGCCACAATTTTATGAAGAGAAAACCCTTTCACTTCTTCCTTCTTCTTGCCTTGAATACAAATGTGATGTCTGGAACTACAGTAGCCATTTCATGACATGAGGCAATGAGCAAAAAGGAAAGGCCAAGAGAATCCCTGAGATGTATTACTGAGCAGCTGATCCAACTCCAGCAATTGCTACTTTTAGACTCCTTGTTATTGGAGAAAAAATAAACTCCTCTTCCTTTAAGCTAGAGAAGGTTGGGTGCTTGGTTACTTAGGGCAAAAAGGAATCCTGACTCATATGTCAATCTATGACTTGCTTTTTCCCCACTCAACAATGATTCTGAGATCTAGCTGCATAAGTATATAGGGATCATCTTTTAACTAGTAAACTGTGTTCTGTTGTGGAATAAATCATACTTCAGTGAGCTTTTACTGATTGGAAATTTAGTCTGCTGCACATTTTTTTTTTTTTTTTTTTTTTTTTTTTTTTGCAGTACACGGGCCTCTCACTGCCGTGGCCTCTCCCGCTGTGGAGCACAGGCTCCAGACGTGCAGGCCCAGCGGCCACGGCCCACAGGCCCAGCCACTCTGCAGCATGTGGGAGCCTCCCGGACTGGGGCACGAACCTGTGTCCCCTGCATCGGCAGGTGGACTCTTAACTAGTGCGCCACCAGGGAAGCCCTGCTTCACATTTTTATTTCACCATTAATACTGGAATGAACATCCTATACATGTGCTAGTATTTCTTCAATAGGTTCCTAGAAGTAAAATTGCTGGATCATACATGATGCACATTTTCAGGTTTAATATATTATTACAGCTGAATTGCTGTAGGAAGTGGTTGTACCAATTTACACTTCTTCCCTGGTGTGGATGAGTCCCTACTTCACATCCTTGTCTACCTTTGTTTGATCATTAATCAGGTTGAGGGTTTGCCAATATTATGATAAAATTATGATTGTGTTTTAATTTCCCTGATTACTAATGAGGGTGAGCATGCTTGACTGTATTGGACACTTGTGTTTCTTTTGCAAATTGTCTGTTCACAATTGCTCACTTTTCCATTGTGTCATTTGTAAGCATTCTGTTTGTAACATGTTATAAGAAACATTTGTGTATAAATGAAACATTACTGATTTGTAACCATTCCTGATATGTTATGGATGCTGATGCTTTCTGGGTTGTGTCTGTTTCAAGTCTTTTCTCCCAGTGAGTTACTTGTCTTAACCCCAGCCCTGGGGCAGTACACCTGCCACCCGTCCACGGGCACAGAGCACGCAGTGGTAGAGCAAGGACCTGAGGCCAGGTTACCTAACATGAAGAGGCTCATTCCCTTTCCCTCAGTCCTGCTGCCTCTGCCCCTGGCGCTCTGTAATAATGAGCTGCTTCTCCTCCTCTCCGACCTCCCTGGGTGCTCCCCTCTCCTTCTCCGTTGTCTGAAGGTTCCACCATTTGGGTCACTGCTCTGGCTTAGGCATCAAAGGAGAGGCACCATTTCCAGAGATGACCTTGAGTTTCCCAGGAGAGGAGGAAAAAGCATGTGAAGGCCTAATGTGGGGGGATGGGGGAGCCCCTTTCTCTCTAGGGTCACAAGGATCTGGGGGGTAGCCTCATTGCCCACCCCCCATGGTCCAGTGAAGTCGGCTGCTCCATTTGCTCCCGGGGTCTTTGGCTGCAGCTCCCAGGACCACGGTTCCTGAGGTTCACTCCTCCTGCCTCCCTGGGCCTCCCCATCAACAATCCTTAGGGGTCTCTCAGGGGCCCTGCATGGGAGTGGGCTCTGGTCTCCATAGCCTCAGGTGTCATAGACATCCTTCTCTTCCCAGCCTAGGGGTCTCTCTAAACCTCTATCTCAATAAGTGCTCCCACCTTCCCCTAGGGTATCCTCTGTGTTCTCCCCACACAGGGCAATCAGCACAAGGACCCTCTAAGAGCCCGCGCTTTGCAAACAAAAGCTTCCAAATGGGCTTCCAGCCAGCTCTGCCCATTAGGCCCCTATATAGCTTTTCCTCCTCTGCCCTACTCTCGGTCCTCCCCCACAAGATTAGGGTCAAAAAAAGCTCCAGAATTCCTAGCTCTGGAAACCTTCCATGCAGTCTCTCCTTGGCCCCAGATCTGCTGTGTGCCCTTGGGTGGCCTGGTTGATCTCCCTGGCATCTCTGCAGCAGCCCCTGGCCTGGGTCTCAGTCCCAGAAGCAGCAGCTGAGGTCAGAGGCCTCACACCCCTGCCCTGCAGGAAATCCTCCCATGGTTCCCCATCTGCTGAGGGGCCTACCGGGCTGCAAAGCTCCTGACCCTCTGGCACAACCGCCCCTCAGGCTCACCTGTGTGGTGAAGCACAGGCACCAGTCACACCAACGGTCCTGTTGTTCAGACCCGCCATGTTCTTTCACACCCTCAAGTCTTTCCAAGACTGTTTCCTCTCCCCAAATACCCTTCCAACTCATCGTGTCTACCTGGTAAACTCCTACTCATCTGTCAGTACTTTGATTCCCAATATCCCCAGCCCCAACAGTTAATCTTTCCTTCCTCAGCATCTGTGTAGAATCCTGGCCCTAATCACACTGTATTTTATTATTTGTTGACCTATATGCCTAGGTTAAGCTGAAGGCCAGAGACGGCAACTTTTCCATCTCTGTACCTCAGTGCATTCAAGAGTATGGAACAGAATAAATCTCAATACATGTTGGAGAGAGAGAAAGAGAGAGAGAAACATATAATTCTTTAAAATCCTCATGAAGTGGGTAAAATTTCCCCGAGTTTCCAAATGAGGAAGTGAGTCTGAGGAGGGTTAAGTCATGTGCCCAAGGCCCCACAGCTTGAGAGTGGTGGCAGCAAGGTTTGGGTCCAGACAGCTTGACTCCAGGACCTAAGCACTTGCCCAGAGTGCTCCATTGCTCCTACGGGCAGCCTTTTGTAGACTCCGGAGCCCTGGCATCTCCAGGCTTCTCTGACGGTGTCAGAAGGCATGATATGGAGCCAGTCTTGTAAGGTTGTGTGTCCTGGGGTGAGCCACTTAAACTCTCTGGTCCAGCTTCCCCACAGGCAGAGCAGCAATAACAACCTTGCATGGCCTTTTTCCCAGAGCCTTACTGGGTTCACATCAGATGCTGGATGAGACAGGGCCTTGAAGAGTCTGGACACACAGAGCAGAGGCGCCAAGCCCAGACTCTGTTTCCCCTCGGGGGACTCCACCTCCCCACTCCTCACCTGCCTGCTTTGGAAAGAAGCAGGTGGTGAAGCCCAGCCAGCGGGGGCTGGCGAGCAGCCTCCCTCCCCAGCCTCCTCTCCCTCCGTTAATGCACAAGTGTTGTCACATTCTGGGAGCAGCCTCAGGCCCCAGACACCCCAGAGGTTTCCACAGTCGGCCTAAACGCTGGGTTAGCTAGCTGCTGAGTGGGGAGGGAGACAGCGCTGAACAGACACACCCCACCTTGCTAAGGACAACTTTACCCCACGAGGCTCCGGCCCAAAACAGAAGGAAGACACTTGGACAAGGTCTGGGAGCGGCATTTGACTGCAGTTCTCCACACCAGGGGCCTTGGGTCTGCCTTCTGAGGAGCTGTCTGTCCCAAAGCCAGCCTCCTTGGAGCCCTCAGGCCTGGGCTAACTTATTTCAGAAAGGAGGAGTAAGGAAGCATGGCCTCCTTCCTGGATAAGTGGAGGGGGCTGGGCAGAGATGGGAGGATGGTTCACTTATGCAACGGACGTTTCTGGAACAGGCCATGTGTTGGGCGCTGTGGGACAGGCATGGTCTCTGCACACAAACTGCTCTGGCTCCTTGGTTTAATTCTCAAGAATATTTAGGAAGGGAGCCCCCTCCTGACCTATCAGCAGCTCTGCATGCTTGCACAGTGTAAAAACAGACTCTGTACTTGGATTTGATTTTAGAGCATGTTCCCTTCACCCAGCTACAATCTTGCTTTATTCCCTGAGTGACCCTGTGAGAAAAGCAGGGCAGGGGATAATCCCCACCTGGTACCCATTGATTGGAAACTGGAGTGCTGTGTTCAAAGAGATCCTGAGGTTACATTTGGGCTCAGTGTTATAGAGCGCTGTGATTGATTAGCAATGTCTGCAGTGAGTGCAGGAAAGGAGAGGAATAGTACTGGTGTAATGGAGTGGTCATCCCTGTACCAAAGTGTACCTTCCTCAAGGGCATAGGTCAAGTCTTGTTCACTAATGGTCCCACAGTACCTGGTACGGTGCCTGGTACAAGGTAGATGCTTAATAACTATGCATTGTATGTAAGAGAACGAAGAACAGTGAAAATGCTGAGATCCAGAGTGAGGGGTGGGACTTGTCCAAGGACACAAAGTGAGTCTGGGTCTCCTGATTACCCATCCTCTGCTATCTTGTCAAACCCCACGCTCTCCCCATTCCCAAGGTATGTATCTGTACTTCCATCTGAGGGCAAGGATTCAAAGCCTCCATACCCCATTCAACACGTGTCTTTGAAAGCCAGAGCTGCAGGTAGCCCAGGCTGGGGTAGAACCTGGCTAGAAGAGAGGGTCACTATGTCCTATGTTTTCAGGGTAGGGTACCAGGATTAAACATTGGGTCAGCTCTGGGCCAGAGAGAGACCAGAAACCACAGACTGGTCAGCCCCGGTGCTGGGCTCTGCATCCAGGAAACCTGGAGAAAGGGTAGGCCATCCTCCTGGGTGTGTGTTGGGGGGAATCCATCCCAGGACACCATCTGCCCCTGAGCAGGAAGGGGGCAGACCTTCTCTTCTTTGCACAGATCACCAACAAGTATTTCAGGGGGTATCCAGGCCCAGATCTGGCCAAAATAATCCTAAAACTGAATTTTTAGAATTCAAGAATTTTTTAAAGAATCCTTCTCAGCCGCTAAGGGGTGGATCCTTATCCCCCAACATTGTGTTAACGGGCATCTCTTGATGGGGTTCTTTATTCTTCTCAAAGTGCTCTCATAACCACTCTCTTAGATAGAAGAGAATAACAGGATGTTAATACTGAAAGGATCCTTAGGGATCCTCAGAAGCTGAGACCCGGTGAGGGAAAGTGACTTGCCCAAGGTCACACAGAGGTGGGTAGAGCTGGGCCGATTCCTGGCAGGGGCTCCCAGGCGTTTTTCATGGCTGTGACCAGGTGACAGTGCTGAGGAGTCAGGCCTCTCTGGGAAGGTGGGAAGGACTGGGAAATGTGCCTAGAAGGAGGGCGGCTGGAGAGAGCCTTGGGGTCAGGCCCCAACCCCACACAAGCGTTTAATCCCCAGGGTAATGCCCTGTGGCCACCCCATCTGCCCCAGGCCCTGTCCGTGCTACCCACAAAAAATTTCTCATTCATTCACTTATTTTTAAACATTTTTTTTGGTTTTGTTTTTCCAACCTTTGTGTTTATAAGGAAAGCTACATAAACAATCCCAGAAAGAGGCCACCAGCTCCAACCAGCTGCTTGGGTTCAGGGATGAAATCAGTATTTTTGGGAAATGGGTCTTTCCTCTACCTCTGCCTCCATCTAGAGCTGAGGCCCTGATGTTTAGCATAGCCCAAGGGCAGGGAGAAAGGGCGTGCAGGGAGGGCTGTGCTCTACACACTGGGTCCCAGTGTCCCCAGAATCACCCAACACCCCCATTTTGCCACTGGAGAAACTCACTTGCCCAAGATCACATGACTGGCAAGTAACGGGTAGATCTCTGGAATTCAAACCTAGGCCATCTAGAGTTTAAATGCTTGCCACTATGCTAAGGGGGCCTCCTAAAATGAAAACGGGCTACAGGGAGGGGGAGGGAGGTGGGGGATATGGGGAGACGTGTGGCAAGAGCAGGGTTGCAGTTTCCTTCTAAAGAAGGGCCCACAGGGTGGAAACCCACCCCCATCCATGTCCTGGGAATATTGCACAGTGTGTATACACATTCATGCAAACCCACACGCACGCACGTGAGCACACACACAACCCGCTCGTAAGCACCCACACATGCTCACTCACACAGAGATCAGCCCCACTGCAGCAGGGCAGGGGCTGCCCGACCAGACCACATCCTAGGACACATTCTTTACCCATCGACCTGAAGAACGCAGACCTGTGGGACCAGCTCTCCCACAGGCAGCTCGTAGATGCTGGCCCAGGAAGCTGCTCACTTGCCCTCCACTTTGACAGATCGTCCCTTCTCATTCTGGTGTCACTGCCCACTGGCCACGTGCAGTTGAGAGAACAGAGGTCACACTGGAAGAGCAACTTATCTGAGGCCCCACAGTGAGTCTGTGGTAGGCCCCTGCCCACCCGGATGCTTCCTTTAACCATATTTTAAGACTTTCTAGCTTGGGATCCTCCCTGGCCTAGTTGAGAAGGATTAACAGATTCCCTGGCAGTGAGGGTGAGTCAGGGCCCCTGTGAATGTTTGTTGAATGAAGGAGTGAATGAATGAATGAATGAATGAATGAAAGAAGAGATGAATGGATAAAGGAGTGAATGGATGAATAGATGGATGGATGGATGAAGTGAGTGAATGTGCAGGGAAGGAAGGAATGAATGAATGAATGAGTGAATGGATGGATGGATGGAGGAATGAATGAATGGATGGATGGATGGGTGAATAAGTGGAGTGAATGAATGGGGGAAGGAAGGAAGAGAGGAGTAAATGAATAAGTAACATATTCAGGTCCTCCAGGGCTTACAATTCATTCAACTGGAAATAGCAGACACAAGACTAGACTCTGTCCTCATAGAGTTTGCATTTTCACGGGGAAATCTGATAATTTTTGGAAAATGTACATAAGGAAAAAGGGTCCACAAAAGGCCACACTCCACAGCATCCTGAGAGTCACCCTTTTGGGAAGATCTCCAGGTAATCACCCCTGCCACCATCATACTAACCTGGGGTGGGGGCAGGGGGGAGCGCTGTCTCCCACTTGGCATCTGACCCAGGGGGTGGACTCACTATTCCCTTTTAATTTCCTGTAGTGCAATGAGAGAAGGCTCTTTTAAATGAGACTTTACTAAAGGCTTGAGGATAACAGTAGGAAAATAAACCCAGAGGCCCAGCTCCTGGCATTCATGTCCCCTTTCCCTGTTCCCTATGCAGACATCACTAGCTGATCTTGGCACTTCCTCCCTGAGCACAGGATCCTTCTCTGAACCGTGCTCCAGGCAGCCACGAACAGTCAGTAGGTGCTGACCTGTGAAATGATGCCTAGTTGCCCTCCCTGGGCTACAGAATCAGGCCGTGGGGACGTTGCTGACATATCATCCTCTCAGGGAGTCCTTGGAGAGGTCTCCCTGCCTACTTTTTCCCTGCTCAGCACAGAGGATCATACAGGAACCATGCACCTGGTGGGGCTTGGTCAGTGGATGAAGCAGGATCCCTGCTGTTGGAACAGAGTGCCAAGGATAGAGTGGACAAGGAGCCTGGCCAAGCTCCTGACAGGGACTCTCCAGCCCAAGACAGCAGTGGGGCCAGAGGCTGGGGAGGTTAGATGTCATCGCCTTCAACTCTCACTTTACTGAAGAGGCCCAGAGGGGCCAGGTGACTTGCCCGAGACCACGTGGTGAGTGACATAGTTGGGTCTAAACCCAGAACCCCTGACTCTCATGGTCCAGGCCCCAGATCCTCGCCTATGGCCCTTTCATTACTCCACTCTGCTTTCCTTTCTTTGGAACTTAGAGAGATAAAGAGTTCTGTCCATCTATCCTGAATTTCATTTGCTGGTGACACCTTCAGCTGCCTCCTAGTTTTTGAAACTGTCTTTCCAATGAGATTTTTCAGTAGAAGGGGTTAAGAGGTATGGAAACCATCTCATGCTCTCCCAGTAGGGCAGTACTTGCACTATAAGGGGGAAAGAAGCAGTTTCTTCAAGTGCCCCAGCCCTACCTGCCGTGCTCCTTTGAGACCTGAGTAGAAAATATCTCTGTCCAAGATGAGGCCTCTAATACAATTCTTGGACAGTCCCAGAAGAGCTGGTGAATCACATTTATTAGCGCTTGCAGGGAGTTGGATCCAGAAGTAGTGGCTGTGATTTATGAAGTGTGGGCTGGGCGTTAGGTAAGTGGGCAGGTGGTCGGTTAACGTGGATGGGCAGCGAGGGGCTATGTGGGCAGGTGAAATTGTCTGGGGGAGGTAACGGTGCAGAGCAGGTTGCCCAGCAGTTGGGTTGGCAGGCTGGGTGTCAGAAATCAACAGGCCTGGTGAAAGGTGAGTAGATACAGGCCAGAGATGACCCAGGTAGGGTGTGGACTCAGGGCAGGCCAGCTGGGAGGCATGGGTCTGGGCTGCAGCGAGTAGGGTCAGCATTGTAGGTCCAGATGGGGGTCAGGAGTGTGTATTCTGAATGTTAGGTGGGCTGGGTACTAGCTGGGTGGCTCAGTAGTGGCATGGGAGGTAAGGGGTTGGCTCATTAGGTGGGTGGGTGGGTAAGCCAGTGGTTAGGAAGAGGTTGGGTATACAGATGGGGATGGGGCTTGGGAAGGCAGTTTTAGGCTGAAGATCTGTAGGCTCCACTCCATCTTCTCTTGGCATTTGCTATTTGAGCCAAATGCCTGGCTCCCCTGTGGCTCCTTCAACTGCAAACCAGCTTCCAGCCCTCCACACCTCCCCACCCACCAATTAGTGGACCCGGGCGGGACGGTGGCTATTCAGAGCAGTGGTCAGGGCCCACCCTACTTGAGCCAGCCCAGAGTGACCTCTGGATGCTTTCTGGAAACCTCTGGCAAGTAGCCGCCCCTCTCACATTGCACAGGCTCAGCCGTTTGGGGAGGATGCAGAGTGGGGGGAGGACGCAGGGGGCGGCTTTCCGTAGGGAGGGTGTAATCATGAGTCCCACAGAGCCGGGCTGGCCACGGGTGCCATGATCCCCGCGAAGGAGTGGCAGGGCTGGGGGCCTGGGGGGCATGCCAGGGAGGGGTGAGGAGCAGGGGGCAGCTACAGGGGAAGCCAACAAGGGCCTAAAAAGATCCTCTCATGCAGATCCATTACAAAAGAGTTCAGATGTGAATCTGGGCCCACATGGGCTTTTGTATCATCCAGGATGAAAGAGTATGTGGAGCTAAATTAGGACTAACAGGATGACAGAGGGACCACTGAGCCACCCAAGAATGCAGAGGCAGTCTGCATAATCACTCAAGAGCAGGGGCTATGCAGCTAACCTGCAGATACGCAAACCCCACCTCTGCTACCTCCTGGCTGTGTGACTCGGGCAAGGCACTGAACTTCTCTGATCCTCACTTTCATCATCCATGAAATGGGGATAATATGATAACACCTACCTCATAGGGTTTTGAAGATTAAATGAGTTAGCATGTGAGAGGTGCTAAAAAGAGTGGCAGGCAAATGGTACGTGGTATATGAATTAGCTATTATTGTTGTTATTTTATTGTTAGTATTATGAAGACAGACTTGCCAACCACTTCTCATTACCCAGCTGCTCCCTGGGCTTGTCTCCACGCTCATCTTTCCAAGGGGAGGCCCAGGGACAGCCCTGGCAGCTTTGTTAGTATGGAGTCAGCCGCTGAAGAACTTTAGAGAGTAATGAAAGTGCATTTACTAATTTAGGTATTTCAGGCAGAGCATATGTCATCGAGTCCTCCTCGGCATCAGGAATGATCCCTTCATTCCCAGTATCCACCCCAAATCAAGGAGCATTGGCAGAGGGGGACAGAATGAGAATGAATGGTGCTTAATGGAGGAGGAACTTCCTGGTTTGGGGGAGACTAAGGAAGAGAGCAGGCTCCTGCCAGGCCCCTGTCCCCAGGCATGCCAGGGGACAGGTGTGGAGACCACACGCCGCTGTGGATTGACTGCAGGGGCGCGCGTGAGGGCAGTGGATGGCCTTATTGCCAGGCCCTCTCACCCTGCAAAGGCCCGGGCATCAGCTGTCCTGCCAGAAGTGGCTTCAGTGGAAGGGGCTGGCCGCCAGAGAGGAAGCCCAGAGCGTGCCAGGCTCCCCAGGCTCCAGGTCAGGGGCCAAGGCGGCTCTCAGGCCACAGCTGCTCCACTGGCTCATCCCCACCCCGGGAACTGGCAAGTACACAGTCACCCCAGCTAGGAGCCAGCTGCTCACTCTGGGGTCTTGCTCTGCGTCCAGCCACTTCCTGCTTCTGGTCTTGGCCCTTTTTCTGTCCCTGGCTGGGTCTCAGACAAAGGACAGACCCTGGGTCCTAATGACCTGACTCTCAAGTCTTCTCAAACGCTTGGGGAACAGGGGCGTGTGTGGGGCAAAGGAAGCTGAGTGAGGGCAGGGCAGCGGGATGCACTGTCCCCTCTTGAAGACCAATGCAGAACCCTGGACAAGTGAATTCACCTCTCCATGCCATCTTGCCCTAAGCTCTAAAGTTATGGGTGAACTTCTTTCATTGGGATGGTGGGCTAGGAGGAGATACTAGTAATGTCTCCAAAAACTGAAATCAGGGCTTAAAAATGAGCTGATTATGGAGCCACAAAACCACAACTTCCATTCCCTCTATTATTATCACACACATAGCCACCTCCACGGCCAACACAAGCATACCACTGCCTCAGCACAGGTCCGCCCAACTCCTCCAGTAACCTGGGGTGTCTTCTTGGGTATCAGGTATGGAAAAATCTAGCTAAATTGGCAAAACTGGAGGAGTTAAAGGGAATACAGACTGGTGTGTGTGTGTGTGTGTGTGTGCGTGTGTGCTTTGGTGTGTGTGCGTGTGTGTGCTTTGGTGTGTGTGCTGGGTCTCAAAGCCACATTATAGGGCTTTGGATTGATCTGTCTATCCTGTACACTTGTAGCACCTGAAATCTGCAACACAGTTGACTGTAACTCCCATCATTTCTCCTCCCCTTAGAAGTGGGAGAGTGAAGAGGAAAAAAAAAACAACCCAAGAATTTTCTTGCAATTTTCCCAAGAAGAAACTCGGGCCCAGAGAAGTTAAGTGACTTATCCAAGGTAACCCAGTGAATGAGAACTAAATCCAGGCCTGGAAGTCAATCTGAATCCCTTACTGGACAGTTCCCAACAGGAGGTAGGGTCAAAGGCTGCTGTTGGCCCGCCTCCTTGTGTCTCTTCCTACTTCTGGGGCATCTCAAGGGGTGTCCTCCTGTCTGCTCCTCAGGGGCCCCAGGAGGAAGGGCATTGGCCAGTGGGCTCCATGTCCTGCTCGATGGGCCTTCCCTGTGGGACTTCACGGATCAGGAACACTCGAGGCCCTGGCCTTCCTGAGCAGGCCAGAAATAAAGCCATGAACTAGACCCACCCAGTCCCTTCCCTCATGGAGCTTATGATCAGTTTCTCACTCAAGGAGTCTTGCCTTGACTTCCAGAGCAGGGCAAATGAAGGGGCGAGGTGAGGGGCAGGACAGCCCCCAACCCCCAGAGGGGGCATGTGAGGGCTCATCCCCATCTGACAGCAAGGAGGGATGCAGGAGGCAGTGACAGCTGGTCCCGGCTACACTGTGGCTGCAGCAGGCAGGCTGAGTTCTGTGGATGGAAACTGTGGGACAGTGGACCCCTCTAGTCACCGCTGGCCCGAACTGAAACATCTACCTTCCTTCAAGGCCCAGGTGTGTCTCCCAGGCTGGCCAGACCCTACAGTCACTGGTTCACAAGCTACAGAACAAGGGGACCCCTTCAGGTGGTCTCGTGCAAACTGTTCACCGTACAGAGAAGGACATGGGGTCCAGAGAGGGGGAGAGGCCTTCCCCAGATCACCCAGTGGATTATGGGAGAGCCCGGCTTCCCAGCTCCCACACCAGTGCTCTTTCTACTGCAGCACCCAGCTAGGGTCTGAGGGTGACCTGGTCACTGGAGGGGACAGCTGATATCGCTGGCAGCCCAGCCACAGTCCCCAGGGCAGAGCACCCAGGAGATGTGCTCCTCTTCTTTCCATAACAGATGAGACCCCCGCTGCCCAGTATGCTTTGGAGGATAGAGCCTGTAGGTCTGGGCCGTTCCTGGGTCCAGGACACCAGCCTGAGAGGTGATGTGCACAGCCGTCTGCCATCTTCCGTGGCTGGAGCAGCCAAGGCCAGCTGACTCCTCCAAGATGAAGGAGTCCCAAAGAGGGAGGGAGGTTTCCAGCACTGCCAGGCAGAGGAGGGCAATTTCAAAGTCGAACAGGTCCCAGCTCTTTCATCCCTTGGCTGCTCCATACTACTGGCCAGGGGACCAGGGTGGGTGAGCAGAGGCTGCAGCCTTGGCCCAGACAGCCATGTGGACAGCCTCACAGGAGGCCCTTCCAGAGGCAGGAAAATTGCTGGCGCCTGCATTGATGTGGAGCTGTCAACCCACACTGGGGAAGGGGCTCAGTGCTGGCCTCATTCATCTCAGGACAACCCAGAACCTTCTTAACCATAGGAAGCTGAGGTGGGGGGGGGCATTCTAGGGTTCCAAAGATGGTTAGTAGGAGAGTCTAGGTGGAACCAGGCCTCCTGATCCTCAGTCCCTTCTGCTATCTATCCCTTCCCCCAAGAAACAGCATCCAGAAGGAGGGAGGAGCCCCAGGCACGAGGAGAGACAGAACTCAGAGAGTTCTAGGGTTCACTTTCTCTCAAGGCCCTTCCGTGCCTCAGTTTCTCTCTCTGGAAATAGAGCCAATTTTTCTTGACATTCCCCTGGCTGAGAGGCTGTATGTTCTGGAAATGATTCATTGCAGAGCCCTGGAGATCTCTCCCTCCCTGCTACACCCCAGCCATGCTGTCTTTGCTTAGCCTGGCCAAGCTTCTGCCACCGCAGAGCCTTTGTCCGTGCTGTCCCTCTGCCTGCAGCACTATGCCCTCTTCTCCCAGGTGTCCCTGATGGATGAGTGTAGTGGGAAGACAGGCTCAGGACAAGCCCTGGGCTCCAACATCAGATGGGAAGGACGGGGAGGCAGCAAAGGAGAGCAAGAAGGGCGAGAACTGGAGAGGGCAGTCCCAGGAGCCGGGGAAAGAGAGTCATGGGTCAAACAGCAGTCAGCGGCAGGGTGGGCTCCAGCCAGATGCCCTGGTTTAAAGTCCAACATCCTGTCCTCCTTGCCCGTCACCCCAGACCACAAGATGATGCTGGTGAAGGGTCTCGAGAAGAAACAAGGATGTGGACTCGCTGTGCCACTCACCTCTGAGCCTTTGCTCAGCCAGTTTCTCCCTGGAATGCCCTCCCCACCCTATGTCTACTTGCAAATCCGGCCCATAACTGAGAGCCGAACCTGAGTGCCTCCCCTCCCTGGCTACAAGGCTGTCCTGTACGCCCACGCAGTGGGACCTTTCCCTCCTCTGAGCCAATATCCTCCTTCCAGGTCCTCTGTCTCTCTCCCCTGCAGGATCCAGAGAAAGGAGGACCCTGAAGCTCTATCTCCCAGGCTCCTTCCGCACTCTCTCCCTAAGTCCCTTCTGGAATGAGATAAATGTGGCCCGTGAATATCTGTCCAGTCTGCCCGCCTCCCCACACCTCTGCCCGCCCTGGGTCCGGCTCACCGTGTGTCACTCGTGGGCCACACAGGGTCTTCCTGCCTTTCGTCTCACCCCTCTGGATTTCTCTCTCAATCAGCACTCTGATGCTGTTGCTCCTTCGCTGCAAACCCTCAATGACTCCCTACTGCCTGTAACTCTGTGGGGACACCCAAGGCCGCCCCTGCCCTAGCTCCAGCCCACCTTTCTGGCCTCGCCCTCCCAGTTGGTGCCCCGATGCTCTGTCTGCTCTTCCTCATATGGGCCCTGAGTTTCGGGCTCCGGATTCTTGCACACACCAGAGTTCCCGCTCTCCCGCTGGGGAAACCACTCTCTCTCTACAGCCACTTCAAGTGTGACCTCTCCTGCAAGGCCGCCCTCAGACGCCTCCAGTCCTTCCTCCCGCATGTGAGGCAGGCGGCTGTGTGAAGACATCCATGGATTGCTGCCTGTGCTTCCAGCTCCCCTGCTCCTTGAGGCCAGAAATCTCCTCTTCTTCTCGTGCATGCCCTGCCCCAGAGTGCCGCTGTCCTAGATCTTGAGACATGTTTATGGAATGGAAAACCCAGAGCAGCCTTTAGAAGCAGAGCCTGCCTCTCCCAGGACTACAGAGCCCAGGAAAGCCTCCCCACTTCATTCCTGGCCTGTCACCCCCTTCCCTGGATGATGTCTTAAGAGGGAACACAGGGCTTCCCTGGTGCCGCAGTGGTTAAGAGTCTGCCTGTCAAATGCAGGAGACGCGGTTCAAGCCCTGGCCCAGGAGGATCCCACATGCCGCGGAGCAACGAAGCCCGTGTGCTATAACCACTAAGCCTGCGCTCTAGAGCCCGTGAGCCACAACTGCTGAAGCCCTCGCGCCCACAGCCCGTGCTCCGCAACAAGAAAAGCCACCTCAATGAGAAGCCCACGCACCGCAATGAAGAATAGCCCCCACTCGCCCCAGCTAGAGAAAGCCTGCTCACAGCAACGAAGACCCAACGTAGCCAAAAATAAATAAATAAATAAATTTATTAAAAAAAAAAAAAGGAGGGAACACAACCTTTTGTGCCACAGGGAGAAGGAAGGCAAATTCTCACTAGGGTGTAAATGGCCGATATCCAGCTGCTCTTGAGAACCTGTCAGGTCCTATAAGCCTGAGGACTCAACCGGGGGCTGGGGAGGGAGGGTGGAGGGTGTTGTCCAGGGCTGGTCAGCATCCTGGCCAGAGCCTTGAGTGCAGTGTCCCCCAGTGGCCCTGTGATTCTGGCTCCAGAGCCTCCTCCACTGGTTCTAGGGGGTCCCTGGCTCAGCCTGCAAGGCCCAGCTTGTGGGGGAGGGAGGGTGCTGGGCAGGGACACGGAGCCCAGCTCCTTTCCTCCCTGTGTAAACAGATGACTTAAAGGCTTAGGGGCAGAAAAATAAATAGCCCTGCTGGCCACAGCTGGCCTTGGCCCCAGGGAGCTCACTTTTCCTTCGGGAAGCAGTCTCTGCCTTGGAAGCTCTGGGACACTTGGCACCCACCCCCTCCCCAGCCACCCACCAGCCTGGGAGGAGGGCCTGGCTTGGCTTCCTACTACTCCCCCTCCCTAGGTTCCAACCACAAGGAAAAGGGCACTTCCCAGATTCCCATCCTCTCTATGAAAAATCCCACATATACAAATGATGTTGGGGAAAAGAAGGGCACACTGGGACTGGCCCCTAGAAATCACTGGGAGTGCACATGAGATGGCATAGGGGTGCAGTGGTGACCTGCACCGGCTTCCGTGTGAGCCCAGAACTGCCGCTGGCTCATTGGGTGAGCCTGGCCCAGTGACATGACCTCCCTGCATCTAGGCTGCCTAGAGAATGGGGACAGTAATAGTACCTGTCCCACAAGGTTGTTGCCAGGGTTAAATGAGATAATATGTGTAGAGCACAGCTGGTACATAGTGAGTGCTCCACAAATGGTAGCTATTATTGTTATTTTATGATTGTTAATGCCACCTGGCTGCTGCCCTTGGGATCTGAATCCTTCCCAAAGAAGCCAGGTTTGGCCCACTTCACACCCTGGGGTGGGAGGCTGAAGACCCCAGGCTCACCCCCATGCCCAGCTTTTTTTTTTAAATAGATCTTTATTGGAGTATAATTGCTTCACAATACTGTGTTAGTTTCTGCTGTACACCAAAGTGAATCAGCCATATGCATACATACGTCCCCATATCCCCTCTCTCTTGAGTCTCTCTCTCACCCTCCCTATCCCACCGCTCCAGGTCATCGCAAAGCACCGAGCTGATCTCCCTGTACTATGCTGCTGCTTCCCACTGGGGCAAAGTGAGAGTAGCATTGACATATATACACTACCATGCCCAGCGCTGTGCGAACACTACCCTGAATCTCCAAAGAAAATACACCCTCTCCCCTCCAACATCAACATAACCTCCACCCACATGTCTGCTCTCAGTTGACACCCAGCACTGAGCTTTGAAAACATCTGGATGGTGTGTTTTGGCTCTTTCTGCAAAGTCCAGATGTTTGGGCAGCATGTGAACTCCCCTTTCCGGCCTCCCCGAGGAGTGGAGTGGGGGGCTCAGCATGTAGTGGCGGACATCTGTGACCGCAGGGAGCCCAGCCCTCCCCTGCCCTAAGCCGGGCCTCCCGACCGACCGAGGCCCTCACATGGGAAGTGGGGATGGGGTCAGTCTGCCTGCTGTGGGCCACCCCTCTGCCCAGTGTGAGAACCAGATGGCCCCCTTGCTGGGAGGCTGGGAGGCAGGCCAGGAGGGGCGCTTAGGGCTGGCAGGGGGCAGGAAAGGGCACAGGGTCTCTGCAGACCTGAAGCCTGGGGACCAGGAGTGAGGAGACCTGGGTTCTACTCCTGGCTATCCTATATGATTGCTGTGTGACCTTGGGCAAGTCACTCTCCCTCTCTCGGCCTTGGTTCCTGCACTGAACAGTCAGGGGCCTGGGCTAGAGCAGGTTACTAAGTCTGGCTGGCATTGGAACCCCCAGAAGGCCTGTGAGATCCCAGCCCTCCCACCCAGTCACCACCCCCACCACCGAGATTCCGGTTTACCAGGTCTCAGGTAAGAACTCCTGGGAATTTTTAACAAAGGCCCCTAAGTGCCTCCAGGTATGGGAGCCACTGGCCCAGACAGTGTGTAAGAACCTACTGACCTTCTGGTGGCCTCTGCGTGATGTCCCCTGGACCTGGTTCTCACAGTCACTCTGGAAGGCTGACGTCAGCCTGCCCTGGCCTCAGACAAGCACAGAAGCAGAGCCTGTGGTCGGGCTGGGCAGTGTCAGCAGGGGGTGTGTGCTAGATGAGGCACACGGATGTGGGTGTGTGGTGGAAAAGGGCTGTGTGAGTGGGGAGTGAGAGTGTGTCTGTCTAGAAGTGTGTGCTGCGTGTGCATGTCATCAGAGTGTGTGTGTGTGTGTGTGTGTGTGTGTCCACTCAGCACCCAAGGCTGGGTTCTGCATAGCGAACTGCTCTCCTGTCACCTCTGTGTTTCTGGGGACGGACAGGTGCCGAAATGGCCCAGGAAGGTCCTCTTGCCCCTTACCTGCCCTCTGGGTGAGAGAGTGGATGCCTGTCCCCATGGGGAGTTGCAGAGCTGGGCACTGGCCTGGAACGCACTGCGGTCAGTGGCTAGGAGGGGGCAGGGGCTGGGTCAGGCGAGAAGCAGTCTGGACAGCCAAGCCCAGCTATTCAGCTCACCCTGCACCAAGGCCTTGACAAAGCTGGAGACTTGGGGAGGCAGCAGATCCACAGAGATCCCCCTCCACAAGACTTCCAGAACTTCGGAGTGGCCTTAAGCCTGGGCAGAAGTCCCGTGGACCCTTCAATTCTACCTGTTTTCATTCAACTTACTAATGGTCTGAACTGAGGGACACCCCCTCCAATATCCAGGTTGCTGTTGCTATCTTGCCCTCTTCTTCATCCTGTACGGGACCCATTTGCTCTTTCTTTTCCCTGAGATGAGTCGGTCTCACCCAGCTACACACACACACACACATACCTCTGCAGGTGGGGAATCCCAGGATCTCCTGTTTTCAGACCCCCCTCTCAGCCCCTGGCTGGTAAGCCTTCTGCTGTCTCCTGCTGGGGTATCACGGAGCCCCAGCCTGACAAGGCACGACTGCTCTGAGTCAGGAGATCAGGTGTCTGCTCCCAAGCACAGGCTTGGCATTGCTGGGGGATTCTGGGCCAGAGCAGGGCTAGGTTCAGTTGCAGGCAGATCCCAGCGGCCTCCATGGAGATTAAGCAAATAGGAATAACAATTAGGATCTCACTGAGCGTTTCCTATGTGCCAAGCACTTTACATGTAATGGCTAAGTTGATGTCACAAGGACTGTAAGAGGTAAATACTATTATTATTCCTATTTTGCAGGAAGCCACTGAGGCCAGAGAGGTGAAGCAACTTGCCCAAGGTCACACAGGAAGTAAGCAATGGATATAGAATACAGAGCCACCACGTAAGTCCTTCACTGCTTAATCGGGTTACTTAACAGCGCCTTTTTCATTCCTGAGCAATAACAATGTGCCAGGCCTGTGCTGAGCACTTTCCATGCATTCACTGATTTTGTGGGGGTCCTGCTTCTTTAAGGAGCAGAGCTCGAGGAAGAGGAAGCAGGCAAGACACGAAGAAAAGCGTGGGCAGAGGGCTGTGGAGAGCTAAGGAGGGAAGCTCGGGATATGGCGGCAGTCAGCAAACTTTTTCTGCAAAGAGCTAGACAGTAAATATTTTATATGGTCTCTGTTGCAACTACTCAACTCTGGCATTGCAGTGCAAAGCAACCACAGACACCATGTAAGCGAGTGTGACTGTGAGCCAATAAAACAGTATTTATGGATGATGAAATCTGAATATATGTAATTTTCACGTATCACAAAATAGTCTTATTTTTTTCCAACCATTTAAAAATGTAAAAAGAATTCTTCGCTTGTGGGCCTTAAAAAAAAAGGGGTTGGGCTGGATTCGGCCCACAGGCTGTAATGTGCCAACTCCCATTTGGGTTTAGTTCACAAGGGCTGTGCTCTGTGGCCCTGTTGGCTCTGTTGGTTCCTGCAATTCTTCAGCCAGGTTGGAGCTCCTGTCCCGGGACGCTGCATCCTGACATCGAGCTGATCGAGAGTTCTGAATGAGAGCTGGAAAATGGTTACTCCTGATCCTGAGCTGGTATCCAGATCTAAGCCAGGAATTCCTTTAAGGATTTGAGTTTTCAGCACCACCATTTCCTGGCTGAGTGATGTTGGGCAAGTTTCTTACTCTCTGAATTAAATGGGATTCCCTTCAGGTGCAAAGGAGAGAATTTCGACTCAACTGCTTAAGCTAAGAAGATTCATTGGCTCCTGTAATTGAAAAGTCCAGGAGCAGACATGAGAGCTTCAGGTATAGTTAGATCCAGGTGCTTGAATAACATTTTCTGAAGCCTGTCTCTTTCTACCTCTTGGCCCTGTGTTTCTGGGTTGACTTCGTGCTCCATTGCAATCACCCTAAGAGATGGTAGAAATGGACACCAGAGAAGCTGGAGGCTCCATCCTATCTGCTTATCAACCCCAGCTGAAAGCAAACTCTACTTCTCCAAACACAGCACATTTCCAAAAGATGCTCACAGGCTCTGGTTGGCCAGGTCTGGGTCATGAAACTCCTGCTGAGTTAATCACCATGTCCAGAGGAAGCAGAATCCTTGTTTGCCCCTGCAGCCAAGGGGCAGGGTTGGCCCCCACTGAATCAGCACACGCTGAGAGTAAGGTAAGGATGGCTTCTTAATGGAAAAACCAGAAGGAGGTGAATGGAGGCTGGGCAGGCAAGAGCAGCAGCTGCCTGCCATAGGATCAGAGGCTCAGCTTCCTCTTCTATAGAAGAGGAATTATGATCCCACCTCACAGTCAGTGTGGCAGTGGGAAACCAGAGCACCGTGACAACCCTAAGCCACCATAGAGAGGAAGGAAGGAAACTAGGTGCATGTGGTAGGCCTTTCATCTGGAGGCCCTCTGACATTCACACCACAACCTCCTACTAAAGAAAGACCCACAGAATGTAATATGGTACAACTGCTGTGGAAAGTAGTATGGCAGTTCCCGAAAAAATTAAAAATAGAATTACTGTATGATCCAACAAATCCCACTTCTGGGTACACACCCGAAGAATTGAAAGCAGGAACTCAGATATTTTTACACCTATGTTCACAGCAGCATTAATCACAATGGCCAAAAGGTGGAAGCAATTCAAGTGTTTGTGGATGGAGGGACACATAAACAAAATGTGGGATATACACACAGGGAATATTATTCAGCCTTAAAAAGAAATAAAATTCTGACCCATGCTACAGCATGATGAGCCGTGAGGACATGATGCTGAGTGAAGTAAGCCAGTCACAGAAAGGACAAGTACTGCGTGGTTCTACTTATAAGTGCCTCCTCTAGGAAGTGCCCAGACTAGTCTGATTCGTAGAGACAGAAACTGGAATGCTGGTTGCCAGGGCTGAAGGAAGTGGGGAGAAGGGGTTACGGTTTAATGAGTACAAGGTTTCAGTTTGGGGGGAGGAAAAATTCCTGCAGATGGATGGCGGTGAAGCTTGCACAACAACGTGAATGTAACTAATGCCACTGAACCACACACCTAAAAATCGTTAAAGTGGTAAATTGTTTTATCACCATTTTAAAAAAATGTTTAAAAAAAAGAAGAAAGTTCCACAGAGGACAATTCTTAACTCAAAGATAATTAACTCAAAACTCCTTTCAGCAGTCGAGTGAGGACGTCACTGGGGCAGACTCCTGGCCAGAGCCTCCAAACCACGTCAAGTGAGCGGCTGGGTCCCCCGCTGCAGACCAACGGAAAGAAAGGCTAAAAGCCTCTCTGTTCTGCATTTTAGGGCCAGTGGAGTTTGTTGTTGTTCCTGTTGAACACCTTCCCTCCTTCCCTCTCCACAGACATAGAACAGAAGCTTCCAGCACTGCCATTTTCCCCACCCGAGATTGGGAGTCCTGCCTCTTGCACCCCTCCCACAGGGCCTCTTGCCTAGGTGGAGGCAGGGGGTTCGAGGGACGAGCCTGGGGTCCCACACCTGTTGGTGGCAGAGCCAGGCCTGGACACTGAGATAGCCTTTCAAAGGCGGCACTCAACTACCGCAATCTATTCACGCGGTGACCATTCTGACCTTGAAAACTGCACCTCGACTAAGGTCACTCCTGCTTCGAACCCTCAAATGGCTCTTAGAATAAAATTCAAACTCCATCCCACCCAGAAGATCCTCAGGCGCTGGCCCCTGGGGCTCTCCAGCCTCACCCCCAGCACCTGCTCCAGCCGCCCCAACACGTGAGCACCTGAGGGCCTCTCTCTGCATTGCTGATTCCACCGCTGTGAATGCCCTTCCTCCAGCTTTCCTTAGGGCTCCATCTAATCCTTCAGGCCTCAGCTCAAATAATATTGTCCCAGAGGTCTTCTCAGATGCCCTATCTAAAGTGGTCTTTCCCAGTGACACTCTGGCTCTCCCCAGTTTGTTTCCTTCTTAGCTCTCATCAGCTCAGCCTCCCAGAGGGAGGCTGATGGTAGGTGAATAGCCAGCATCAAGCCGGCCACAAACGAAACTATGGCAGCCACCGCGCCCAGGTTCAACCCCATAGGACTCACCAAGCTCTGGCTTCCCCAGCAGCTGCCAGGAGGGGCAAGGCAATACAGTCCAGAATTACACAGCAGTCAATTACATGGCGGATGGGGAAGGACCAGCAAAACACCATCTGTTCTTTCTCCCCCCGCAGAAGCTTGTTCGGAGACACAGTGGTTCCATAGGACCTCGCCAGGGACAGTCCGCACGACTGAGCAACCCGCTGTGTTTTCTGAGAAGCTGAGGCCAGGTCGGTAAAACATCACCTTGGTTTTGCTTTCCTTCCTCTCTGCCTTACTTCCCTCCCCTCACTCTTGCTTCCTGGGATTGCACCCCACAATCAAGCATTAGCACACAAGCTTTGCTGCCGGCTCTGTTTTCTGGGGAACCCAGGCTAAGGTGTTTACCTTGATAAAAACCAGTACAACACCTAGCAAAAATATGTGCTATAGAATGTTGGATGGACGGAGGGGTGGAGGGATGGAGGGATGGATGGATGGATGGGTGGGTGGGTGGGTGGGTGGGTAGATGGATGGATAAGGGGGTGGATGGACGGATAGAGGGATGGATAAAAATCTTCACTAATAGAGCACAATAAGGAACTTCCTCTTAGAGATGCAAATGTAGATACCCACATATTCAAGCTAAAAACACTGATGCACACAACCAGGGAAACATCGCCCTACACACTCCGTTCCCATTCTCCTTCCATATATTAAAAACATACACTCAGACATTCCCCCCTGACCTGTGTATAGTTCTGTCTCCTCCAGAGCAAGCCTCTTAGGAGTGAACCAAGACTGCATTTGTAGATTTGGAACAGAGGTCTCTGACACACAGAAAAACTCACCAGTGCATAGATAATGCTCTTGAAAAATGAGATCAGGCTGAATACACGTGCTCTTGCATTCCAAACACTGCTCTAAGAGCTCTGCGTACAAACTCACTGGATCCTTGCAGCACCCTCGGGGGTAGATACAATTACTTCTTGCCCCTTATAAGAAACGAGGTAACTGAGACACAGAGAGGTCAAGTACCTTCCCCAAGTCACCCAGCCAGCAAGAGGCTGAGACGGGATTTGAACCCATGGCTGTATTGCTCCAGCAGCTGTGCTCCTACACGCTGTTCTTCTAGGGAGTAGAGATGATTCTGTTCTTCCTCACCAGCCCAACCTAGTGATGCTGGTTTTCCCATCATCCCAGCCAGGGCAGCCTTCGAGTAAGCCGAGCAGGCACTTGCAACGTCTCTTAAAGGTGACCCTCGCATATCCATGTAACAGCTGACTTGGAGGGGAGACCCACTCCAGATAGCCACTCACAGAAAGACCTGAAGGACTCCTTCCTCTGCTTGGGTCTACCACTTCAGTCTGAATGGAGACTTCTGAGCCTCCACCTCCGTTCTCCAGATAGAAGGCCTCTGGGGATTTTTCTCTCAGGTGAAGGGAAGTAGAGTGATGGACTAGGGAAAGGGCAAGGAGTGATGAAGGGAGGCCAAGAGTGGGAGGTGGCTCACCCCTTCCTGGCCCGCCCAGTGTGAGGACACCCATGTCATTCAACTCAAATGTCACCTCCCTAGAGACGCCTTCCCTCACCACAGTCTACAGCGGCCCCCTTACCTCCCCATGCCCAGGGCTCTCTGCAATTGTCTACCCTAACCCTCTTGGACACGGTCTTGCCTCTCTCTCTGCCTGTTTTCTTATCTGTCTCCTCGAACTCTAACGCACACTCCGTGAGGGCAAGGACCTCGGCTCAGCGGTATCCCCGCACGTCCCATGGTGCCTAGCCCATTGTGAGCGTTTAATAAATATTTGTTAAATGAATGACTGGGAATGTCAACAAGCCCTTGTTGAATTAAGTCTCAGGCAAAAGAAACCAACAGTAGAACAACCTTCCAAACTTAGGAAATGACAAAAGGGGGAAAATGAGATAAGTGTTATTTTGCTTTTTCATTCTTGTTTGAGCTGGTTGATGTTATACTTTTTTTTTTCCTGCTTTGCATAAACTCAGGAGATGGAGCTTAGGTGGATCATAAGCAGGCTAGGTTATACAGCTGAACAGCTTGTGCACTGCACAACTCCAGGGAATGCCATCCACGGTGAAGTCTTGGGAAATAGTATTCCCAGGGGTTGTGCAGTACGCAACCTGTGCACCTGAGGGGGCAGCCCTGATAGCTGAATGGGAGAGAGGAAGATGATAGCAAGGGAGAGACAAAGAGATGATTCAGTTTATGGAAAAAAGCGTTGCAACAGACCTGGGTGATCATCCACTTTAACTGTTCTCCCTTTCATTTTAAAAATAAGAGAAATGAGCCCATGAAAAGTGAAATAACTTTACAAAGCAAAGAAGGAACAAAGCCACCCAGAGTTCCACAAAATGCCAATAACATCAATACCATCACATCTCTGGTTATATATTTCATCACCTTGTGGTGGATAAAGGAGACCTTTCAACTCCATGGAGAGAAAGCAGGGCCCTGGTCTAAAGCTGAGGCTGAGAATTTAAAACTCTCTAGGGCAGCAACCAAATCTCCAACTGAATAAGCTACAAAAGGTCAGATCCCATATCTGCCTAGTACACCACTGCAGCCCCTGCCCCCTCCCAAGCTCAAGGCTGAAATGCAACAGACATTCAAATAATAACAGCTACCCTTTACCAAGCCCTTACTACCTGCCGGGAGCTGCTTTAGGCACTTTATAAATATCAATGCATTGAATCCTCTCAACACCCTTATTAACCAGGTTCTGTTATTACCCTCAATTTACAAATGGGGAAACTGAGGCACAGAGCAGTTAAGTAACTCACACATGGTACACAGCTAGTAATGAATAAATAAGTGAACAAATGAATCTGTTATGTCACCACTGAGTCCTCCTAAAACATCCCACCCAGGACCTCAGGGAGTGCAAAGCCCACCCCCAAGGGAGCAAGGTGCTCCTCTCCCTGCAGGAATCAGCATGGGCTATGGTCTGGAGAGGAAATTCAAGAGTGTCCCAAGATGAGACAGGACTGAAAAGGCTGGTGGTCAGCGGGACCAAGAACGGAGCAGGGAACAGGCTGGTGGAGGAAGTGTATTTTGTTTGTTATTTGGAGGTGCTAAGTGGGAAGGTGGCAGGGGCCTTATACACACACTCACACACACACAGTGTCTCAGCTGACAGGAAGAGGAAATGCCTTGCATTTTCCAGCCGCTTGTCCCCAGGCCAAGCCTAAATGCCAGCCCTAAAAATACTGCCTGGAAGCAGAGCTATGCTAACAGCTCCCTCCTGTCTCTGTCACCCTCCTGCCCTCCTCTCCACTGGTTTATTTTTGAATGAGGACGCTGTGTGAAAGTAACTTGATGCTGGCAAAACCTGAGCCCTTTGCTTTCATGTCTCCTTCCATCCACGTTTCTGGAGGGGAAGAGAAGGGAAGGAGGGAAGTATGACTGCCTTTGGGTTAGGAGGAAAACAAAGGGGATGGAACAGAGAGGGACACATACAGACCCTTTCTGCAAGATTCTGCAAGATTCATTGACTTGATTGGCAGCTGAATTTGTCAAGCTGACCAGCCATGCTAGGAACAGTAGGAGGAACCAGAATCAAATATACCATCTCTGCCCTCAAGGCACTTGCAGTCTCCATGAAGCATGGACCAAAACAGGGGAAAGAAAAGCACACCACCCAAGGCTAATTCCAGGGTCCTCCAAACAGTCCTTTGAGCTTATCCAAAACCTCCCAGGGCAAATAAAAGCCAAGGATAAGTGAAAGACTGAATACCTCCCTGCTATGATTGGAAAGAAGGCAAGGAAGCCCGCTCTTACCATTCCTATTTAACATGGTACTGGAGTTGAAGCCAGTGCAATCGAGCAAGAAAAATAAATAAACAGCATCTAGATTGGAAAGGAAGAAGCAAAACTGTCTTTATTTGCAGATAACATGATCACTTACACAGAAAATCCTATAGAACCTACAAAGAAGCTACTAGAATTAAAAGTGAATCAGAAGGTTATAGAATTCAAGATCAAATACACACAGGGAACTATACTCAATATTTTGTAATAACCTATAAGGGAAAAGAATCTGAAAAAGAATATATATATATACACATATATGTATATGTATACATATAACTGAATCATTTTGCTATACACCTACAACTAACACAACACTATAAATCAACTATGCTTCAATTAAAAAATAAATAAACACAATCAATATACAAAAATCAAGTGTATTTCTATATACTAGCAATGAGTAATCAGAAATTGAAATTTAGGGACTTCCCTGTTGGTCCAGTGGTTAAGACTTCACCTTCCAATGCAGGGCATGTGAGTTTGATCCCTGGTTGGGGAGCTAAGATTCCACATGTCTCGTGACCAAAAAACCAAAACATAAAACAGAAGCAATACTGTAACAAATTCACTGAAGAATTTAAAAATGGTCCACATCAAAAAAATCTTAAAAAAAAAGAAAGAAATTGAAATTTAAAACATTGCCATTTACAAGAGCATGAAAAAGTATGAAATGCTTAGAGATAAATCTGACAAAAGATGTGTAGGGCCTGTGCACTGAAAACTACAAAGCATTGCTAAGAAAAATTAACCAAAAGAACTAAATAAATAGAAAAGTATGCTATGGATTGGAAAATTCAATAGTGTAAGGACGTTGATTTTCTGCTAAACTGATTTATAAATTCAGTGGAATCCCAATTAAAATCCCAGCAAGCTTTTTGGAGAAATTGACAAACTGATTCTAAAATTTTACGGAAATACAAATGATCGAGAACAGTCAAATAACTTTGAAAAAGAACAAAATTGAAAGACTTACTCTGGTTTTATGACGTATTATAAAGCTATCATAATCAATGCAGTATATAGTGGTGTAAAAGATCAACGAAAATAATAGTCCAAATATGGTCAAATGAATTTTGACAGAGGTGCCAGGCAGTGAGTAAAGTATAATCTCTTCACCACACAATGCTGGAGCAATTAGATACCCATATTAAAAAACAAACTTGGATTCCTAACTTGCACTATACACAAAAATTAACTCAAAGGATCATAAACCTAAAAGTAAGAAATAAACTTACTGAGCTTCTAGAAGAAAACATAGAAGAAATCTTAGTGACTTTGGTTCTGTCAAAGATTTCACAAATAGAATGTAAAAGTACAAACTATAAAAGAAAAAAATAAATACATTGGGCGTCAACGAAATCTTAAATGTTTTCTCTTCAACAGATATGGTTATGAAAATGAAAAGGTAAGTCACATACTGGGAAAACTATTTGCAACAGTTGTCCAACAAAGGCTTTGTATCTAAACTATATACTATATAAAGAATTCTACAACTCAGTAAGAACTGTATAAAGAATTCTTACAACTCAGTAAGAAGACAACAAACAACTAAAATTCTTTAAATGGGCAAAAATTTGAACAGACTTCACCAAAGATCTGGAAGACAGATAAGCACGTGAAAAAATGCTCAACATCACTGGTCATTAGGGAAATGCAAATTAAAAGCATAAGGAGATACTACTACCTCATCCACTGGAACGGCTAAAAATTACCTAAAAAGACTAATCATACCAAGTGTTGTCCAGGATGTAGAGCAACTGTAACACTCATACCCAGCCGGTGGGAATGCAAATGGTACAAACATTTTGAAAAACAGTTTGACAGTTTCTTTCCATTCCTAGGTATTTATCCAAGAGAAATGGAAGCATATTTCCACACAAATACGTAGTTATGAATGTTCATAGCAGCTTCATTTGTTATAGCCAAAAACTAGAAACAACTCAAACGTCTATCAGCAGATGCATGGATATACAAACTGTGGTACATCCACACAATGGAATACTACTCAGCAATAAAAAGTAATGAACTACTGATACACACAATAACATGGATGAATATCAAAATAATTAGGTTGAGTGAAAGAAATTGGACCCCCCCAAAAAGTACATACTGTATGATTCCCTTAATATAAAATTCTAGAATGCTATATATAGTGACAGATAGCAGATCTATTTTGAGGGTGATGGAAATGTTCATTATCTTGATTGTGGTGATCATTTCACAGTATATACACATGTTGAAATTTATCAAAGTGGACACTATAAATACATAATGTATAGTTTATTGTCTGTCAGTTATATCTCAATAAAGCTATAATTAACATAGGTTTTTTGGGGGAAAAAAAGTGCTAAGGACAGGCCTAGGCAAGGATTCTTAACTACTTTTTGGATTATAGCCCTCTGAGAATCCAATGAAATCCATAGGAAGTCCCACATGCAGAAAATGGACGTGATTCCGGGTGGGTTTGTGGATCTCCAGAGACCTGTGAAGCCCACCCTCAGACCCCAGCTTTCATATCCCCAGTCTACAGCAGCATCGATTACCACATGTGTCCACATGCTGATTCTCAACCCCAAAATAATGCTGGATGGACCCCTTTCCCTCAGTATTGCCCACCCTTGCCTGGTCTCGAGCATGTGTTTGTGACAAAGCCAGTAGAGATTACAAGGAGGCACTGGGCCCTGAGATGGAGCCAAGGGGTGGGGCCCTCCATGGATCACGCCCAGGGGGCTGGCCTCTGATGCACTGTGCACTGACGCCTGGACCCTCAGTCCCTAAGTATGGCAAAGAGCTGGAGCAGCCATCCTGGGAGAGCTGGGGGAAACTGGGCAGCTCCACTTTCACTGTCTTCCTCTCCTGCCTGGATCCAGACACAGGGCTCCTTCACCACAGGCAGATGTGTGGCCATAGCCTATAATGAGATGGACCCGGCCACTGGTGCCTCCCTGGTTACTAAGCCTCAGCCCTGGACACAGGCTGACCCCTACTCTGCCAGGATGACCCTGGACCCCAGCCATAGGCTGACCCCTGGCTCCATACTGAATTCTAACTCCCACCACTGCTGATCCTGACGCTGACCCCACACTGACCTCTGTGTGTTATAAACCACAGAGGAGTCCAGACAAGGAGCTGTGGGTGCTCAGAGCCGAGCCCCTCTTGGGGACACCTAGCAAAAATCAACGTTTTCAGTCCTCTTTCCTCTAAATATGAGCCACTGCATGTCACCTGATGATGATGATGGTGATTATGATGATAAGAATGAAAAGGTGGAAGAGCCTTGGCATGATTTCTCTGTGTGAGCAAGTATTTCCCACCCTGGAATCGGGAGACAGAGAAGAGGCACAGAGCAGCCTGGCCTGCCTTGATCTTCCCCCGTTTCGAGGGGTTAGAGGAAGCGGGTCTCAGCACCCCTTCCCACTGCACCCTCCCATCTTGGGTCTCCTCTTCACCCTGGGAGTCCCCCGGGGAGAAATAGCTCAAACCTCCCAGCAGAGGGCACCACATGCCTTCTAACTCCACACCGTAGCCTGTTTCCTGGGTGCCAGGGCGGGAGCCCTTGGGCACGAACTGATGCAGCTGGTCTGCCCGGCAGGAGGAGGGAGCTCCTGACAAACAGCTCCTTGGGATCCCCTCCCAGCAGCCAGTCCTTCAGGTTCAGAGATGCCTTTGGGCTGGGCTGTCAGGCATGGGTGCTCTCCCTTGAGGCTCTTGTCTAAGCATCCTCGAACATGGTGCTGGCCCAGTGACTCTCAGCCCTGGCTGTCCATCAGAATCACCTGAAGAGCTTTTTTAAAATACCAGTGCTTGCATATGATATCGCTTATATGTGGAATCTAAAAAAAAAAGGTACAAATGAACCTATTTACAATACAGAAATAGAATCACAGATGTAGAAAACAAATCCATGGTTACCAACGGGGAAAGGGGGGCGGGTGGCATAAATTGGGAGATTGGGATTGACATATACACACTACTCTGTATCAGATAGATAACTAGTATGAACCTACTGTATAGCACAGGGAACTCTACTCAATACTCTGTAATGGCTTATATGGGAATAGAATCTAAAAGAGTAGCTATATGTATATGTATAACTGATTCACTTTGCTGTACACCTGAAACTAATACAACATTGTAAATCAACTATACTCCAATAAAAATTAATTTAAAAAATAAATAAATAAAAATAAAAATACCAGTGCCTGGCCCCCCACGGCCAATAAAAAAGAGACTCTGAGGGTGGGGCCCAGGCATAGTATTTTGTTGTAAGCTCTCAGGGTTGAGAGCCTAGGGGCTAGAGGCTCTGACAGATGCCTTGGTCCTCGCTGCTCCAAGTGTGGTCCAAGGGCCAGGACATCAGCATCACCCGGGGGGCTGGTCAGGCCCCACCCCATCTCAACGAATCCAGATCCCAGTTTCACAAGATCCCCAGGTGAATCATAGATGCATTAAAGTTTGGGGAGTGCTGATTTAGAAGCAAAACTATGGCTTCCTGACATTGAGAGGTTGATTTTGTGACTGGGCTGCTGGGAGGCAGGCCAAAAACAGATGCCACGTGGCATGTGAAAAAGGGCCAACGGAACAGGGATAGTTGTAGGATGTTCAAAAGTGAAGTGCCCCCTGAGCGCCGGAGTGTTCTGAAGGCTTCTCGGTGGAGGTGGGCTTTCAGCAGCCTTGAAGGACAGTTTGGTGGAGAGGAGGGGGAGGAAGGGGAGGCATTTGAGGTGGGTGAATGGCTCAGCAAAGGCCCACGGGGGAGGCGCGTGGCTTGTCCCGGGCACAGTGAGGAAGCAGCCTGGTGGAGGAGGGCCTCCTTGGAGATGAGGAGGAAAATCCACCTGGAGAGGTAGCTTGGAGCCAGTCCTAGAGAACTGTGACCAGCAGAGGAGGTGGAGTATTTCCTGTAGGCAAATGGGAACCCTTGCAGATTCTTGAGCAGCAAAATAACCTGTAAATAACAGCTTAGAAAACCTGGAAAAGCATGCAGTATGAAGTGGAACAGAATGCCTTGCTCTCCCCATAGTCCCAGGAGGAGTGATTAATAATGAAAATAAGAACGAGGAAAGGAATAGCTGAAATCTGTTGGTGCCTACTGTCTTCCCAGCATGATTCCAGTATACACTTGCTTTGGTTACAAGTAAAGTGGACGTTCAGCTGGTTTGCACTGGGCAGGCTCCTGGGTGGCGTCTTAACTGAAGGGGCAGAGTCCCCAAAGCCCCGGTTGTCAAACACGCTGATGTCATCGCTGGTTACATCCAGGCTTTTGTCAGACAGATAGGGTGCAATCCACAGCGCAGTCACGCGGCACAGCCACCTAGAGCCTCTGTTTCTCTTGTGTTAGATGGAGTGACAGTGACCGCACTGCATGGAGCTTTAGTGAAGATTGGATGAGACTGTTTATGGGGAGTGCTTAGCAGAATGTCTGGCACGTAGTAGGGTCAATAAATGGAGCTACTGTCACTTGGCACGGAGACCCAGGTGTGGGGGGACGCTCGAGGCCGGAGACTAGGTGTATAATCTGCACCCCCGTTCAGACTTGTGTGCACTGCCCGCCTCCCCAGCTGGCCGTGGGAGAGGCTCCAGGTCCAGTCCCACCCCATCCCCTTTGCGCCAGCTGAGCAGACCCCTCTGCTCAAGGATGGCACCCTGCTTCAGGACGTGTGTGCCTGAGTCTCAAATCTCCCTCTGCCTTTCACATGTCACTGGACTTAGGGCCTTCACTAAAACCAAGATGACCTCATCTCGAGATCCTTAGCTTAATGACATCTGAAAAGACCTTTTCTCCAAATAAGGTCACGTTCAAGTTTCTGGGGATTATGATGTGGACGTACCTTTTTGAGGTCACCATTCCACTCTCTACACCTCTGTCCAAGCCAGAACTTCCCAAACCGATTACGGAACTGCTCCCCGCCACCACCTCAACTCCATGTTTTTCATGAACATTTGCTGATTTATAATATACACAGTCTGGAAAGTGCTGTCACGTATCCGGGAGGCCTGGAAGCCGGTATCTGGATCGTCCTGGCCAGCGCCGAGCCCAGTGGTACAGATGGAGTCAGCGAAGCCTGGAGAGGGGTTGCTCCTCACCTAAGGGGGGCCATCTCTAGGCTAGGACAGAAAGTCCTGACGGCCAGCCCGCCGCACCCCACTACGGTGTTAATTCCTGAAAGACCACCTCACTCCCCAGCCCCAGACAACCCTCCTGTGGCTCCTCTGACCCAACAGGCCCAAAGCCCCTTCACAATGGTCCTCTCTGAGGACAACGCCAGCGGGGCCATCCGCGCACCGGGACAGCTGCTGGCTGGGCCTCAAGGAGACCCGGGAAATAAATGATGAGGATGGGCTGGGGGGCTCGAACCCCCGGGGCTGGAGATTGATGTGGCTGCATCCAAAGCAACATAATGGGCCCTGCGGGCTGGCCAGGCAGGAGATAAAAGGCAAGGGACATAAATAACACAGGAAATAAAGGGTGGAAAGCTGGCCCAAAGGAATAAATCCCTGCTCCTCGACAGGCTCAGTGTGGGAGTTGGGGCAGTGCTGGTGGTCAGGGGAGGGGTGCAGGAGAGAGGGCAGCATGGTGGGCTGCCAGCTGCCCCCTGGGGCCTCTGGTCACACTCACCCCTCCCACATACACAACACTCACAGAGGCAGTGGGGGAGGGCGAGTCCTGCCTGGATCACCAACTCACACAATCGGCGGTCCCCCTCTCTGCCTCTGTTTCCTCCTCGGTAAAATGGGGTGAGGTCCTAGGCCAGTGTTTCCTGAGAGGGGTCTAAGGACCACCTACATCAGTATCACCCAGAAAGCTTGCTTAACATGCAGTTTCCTGGGCCCCACCACAGACCTATGAATTAGGGTCTCTCTAGAGGGTCCAGGATCAACACAGCTAATAAGCTCCCCAGGTCTGAGACCCACTGGACCCTTCCATCATATAGATTAGATAGATAGATAGATAGATAGATAGATAAATGCATGAATAGATATATATATGTATGCATGGATGGAAGGATGGATGGATGGATAACAGGTGTTTGCCACCATTTATTAACTGCTTGCTATATACTAGGCTGGTTGCTTTGCTTGTGTTTGCCCAATCCAATTTTTACTTCATTGCCCCTACTTTGCAGAAGAAGAAACCAGCTCAAAGGGGTTCCACGACCCACCTAAGGTGAATGCAGGGCCAGACTCCTGGCCACCACCGTGCGCTGCCCCCATGACGTGGGGACATTATATACGCGTGTAGTGGTGATCCTCTGGTCACCAAGCACTACAAGTTTGTTGTCCTTATGACCCTGACATCCTTTAAAGTAGAACCTGATCCCAAGAGCCCCATCCCCACTCCATAGGGTCCTTGCTCTCTCTCTGTGCCCAAGGGCCTGGGTGAGAGTAAGAGGACCCTGGAGGTGTGGCTGAGCTCCCCTCTCACCAGTCTGACAGTGAGGATGAGGATGGGGCTTGGGCATTTTGAACGCTTGCCCTGGATGACCTCGTGGGTGGTCCTCACAACTCAGGTAGAGCAGACACTCTCACGTCCCCTGATGCTCATGTGCCCTCCCCTTTCTTTTTAAATGGCCCCAAACTTTCTCACTTCCCTAATTCTCCAAGGAAACAAAACACATGCCAAATCCACTGTTTTGCCCTCCCCTCTAGCACGGGCCTACATGCTCCCAGGAGGTGGTGGGGAAGAGAGGGCAGAGGGTCTCTCTCTCTGAGGAAGGATCCCCAGGGGATTGAGGATAGGGGGTGGCCTGAACCTGGCCTTTGGAGCTGATCTTCCAAGAGACGCAAAGAGAAAGGCTCTGCTCAGCTGGGCCTGCAGCAGAGGGAAATGGAAACCAGATGTGTGGGCCTTGGGGGGATCTACTCAAGACCGGGGGCGTTAGCACCTCATTCCCACTGTCCTCGGCCATGTCATGGGGTCACCAGAGGGGAGCACGGTCTTCTGTGTGGAGGGGACCCCCAGGTGCCTCTTTCACTCAGATGAGATGGGGGGAAGAGAACGCCCCTGAACCGTGGAAAGCTGCAGGACCTCTGGGAATTCTGGGCTGAACAGACAGACCAAAACAGGAGTTCTGTTGCTCAGGGCCAAGACATGAGGCCCAAGGCATGAAATCACTGGAACAAGATCACAGGCATCGCTATTTGGACAAGGTATGACCCGGTCATTTATTCTTCCCCGGAGTTCTGCCATTGCCATTCCTCTGTGGCCAAACAGACCCCTGGTGAAAAGGCAGACACTCCTGGGAAGAGTATGATGTTAAACCGTTTTCCAGCCATTCCTCCCTGAGTGCAAGTCATTTGGTCATGGCCCAGCATTTGAAGGTGGGGGACCATTTTCCATAATCCAGCCCAGTGGTTCTCAATCCTGACTGCACATTCAAACCTCCTGGGGGAGCAGTAAAGAAGAAAGCGCGTGAGGGACCCAGCCACTGCACAGAGATGCTGATTCAATGACAGGGTAGGGCCAAGTGTCTTTTGAAGCTCTCCAGGTGATTCCAGGGAGCAGCTCCACCCAGCCTCCAACACAGTGGCCCTTTAAGGCCAGCAAAGCCCTTAGCCTCCCCACCCGTGACCCGTGGACCAGCAGTGTGGGCAAACCCTGGAAGCATATTAGACTTGCAGCCCTCAGTCACCACCGTAGCCCTCCTGATCAGAATCTGCCCTGAGCAAGACCTCCAGGTCATTCGCAGACACATTCAAGTTGGGCAAGCTCGGACTTACAGGAAATACAGGCCTTTGCTCTCGCCTTATTCCTGAGACCGCTGAGCAGAGCAGACTTCACATTCTCTCACCCCTTTACCACTCCCAGAAACACCCCGACTGCCCCACCTCCCCCCCCCAAATCCTTTTCAGCTACAGAGGCGGTTCGTCTGTGGTGGGAAGGGGCATATTTGTGTGGAGTGCCCTTTTTCTGCTCAGCCCGGGGAGGTCCTGAGATCTCGTCCCCCTCAGAGAGAGTGTGTGGGTGATTTACTGCTTCAGACACTGGGATGCACGGATGGGGGGCGCCGGGAGACAGGTCAAGGGCTGGCAGCCAGCCTGACCAAATACACGAACAGCAGCAGCCGCCTGGGCCCTTGAGGAGCCACAAGCCTCAAAGATGTATTAAGTCTACACAGAAAAAGATGGGCTGTTTTGTTTTTCTCTTTTAACAAGCGAGGCTTGTTCCAGGGACTGTGAGCATATGTTGCCAGGCCTGTTCTGATCAGGGCTGCACCTGCTGATTCTGTTCTCAAGACCTAAACACCCCCAATGTGTCCCCACCCCAATTCTACCCACCCCTGCCTCTGTCTCCTTTCCCCACAAACTCACGAGCTTCTGGAGTTTCAGGAAAGGAAGCCTGGACTGGAGCTGAGGCTGCAGGTAGATCCATGACCATGTAGGGGAGCAGGGGTGGGCTAAAGGGAGAGACAGAGGCCCAAGGTCCAGAGTGGCCCTGGGCCCACTGAAGTCCAGGTCGTGGGCAAAGCCAAAAAGGAGCCTTCCCCTCACTGGGAGCCACTCAAAACTGGGTTCTGTGAAGCCGGGGTCAAGCACGGCCATGCCAGAAGGAAGGGCTGGCAGGTGAAGAAGAGACATTTTTAAAGAGGGTCAGTGAGTTAGAGATGTTTTCTCAACTACGTCACTCCTGAAAGGGAAGGACCTTCTCTTGTTCTCTCTGAAGCATCTTGCAGGGGGCTGGGAACAGCATGGTGGTCAATAGAGAATGAGTACGGAATACAGAAAAGATCAGTGGGTGGATAGATGAAAAGACGAATGGAGAATGAATGACCAGGACTTCTGATTCCAACACTATGGCAAACTAGATACTTGGAAAGGCCTTCTTGCTAAAGAACTGAATCCTGGATTCAGTGTTTTTGTGTTTTTGAACACATTTCTGAGCTTGCAGAATGATCAGGAAATATTCAAAGGAGGAAAAAACAGTCACAAGAAGCTGAAACCCAAAGGTGATATAGACCTGAGGGTAAATGCCTTTATCGGTAACACCAAAGGGAGCCACCTGCAGGCTGGGGGGAGCTGAAACTGGTACTCCTAAATTAAGTCTGGCATTCTAGAAAGGGTCTACCAGGTCGGTACCAGACCTTGAAAGGGTCTGGATTCCAGACAAGTACAAATCCTCACGGGAGAAAGGTGTTCCCAACAGAGGCCTTTGGGACTGATGCCCAAAGATTAACAAAATGTGAACTCACAATCAAAAATTACCAAACACACAAGGATATGAGTCATCACAGATTTACATTCCTAAGGACTACAAATGTTGGAATCCTCAAATATAGACAATTAAACAACTGTTTTCAGACACTGGACAATATGCAACTCAAGACTGGGAGGGGGGAAAGTGGCGGGGTGGGTGGTGGTGGTGGGACGAATTGGGAGATTGGGATTGACATGTATACACCAATATGTATAAAATAGATAACTAATAAGAACCTGCTGTATAAAAAAATAAATTAAATTAAATTAAAAAAAAAAAAGACTGAGAGGCGAGAAACAAATGAGATCAAATCAAACTCCAATCTTCTGCCTGGAGGGAATTTCTGGGATGCAGAGCAGGGTGGGTGAACCCAAGCAGAGTTCAGTAGCCTCAATGAGGTGAAGAGATAGAATTTGGAGTTTGGAGAGGCCAAGGTGCCTAGAATTTGCAGGACAGAATACCAGAGAAAAGAGAGTTATGAAGAGAAAGGGCTTCTAAAATCTGCATGGTCCCCTTAAATCTCTGGCTGGATTTCAACCTGTGCAGCACAGAGGAAATACCCAAGGCTGAGAAAAGAACAACATCTGGGAACAGAACAATTACCAGGGAGCTGTATGATGAAAAATTCCCAGAGCCTGCACAGGAATCACTAGAGTTGTTTGTTTGTTTTTCACACAGCTACCCAATTGTTTTAGCATCTTTTATTGAAAAGGATGTCTCCTATCATTATCTCTATTCAAGATTTTACTGGAGGTCCTAGCCACTGCAATAAGTTAAGAAGGCATAAAACCATCCAGGCTGGAAAAAAAGTACAACTCTCTTTATCTTTAGGCATTGTGTACATTATTGTGTACTATTGTGTACATAGAAAATCTTAAGTTACCTACAAAGAAGTTACCAGAATGATAAGTGAAGTGAGCAAAGTTGCAGGATACAAAGTTAATATATTAAAATCAATTATATTTCCATATACTAACAATGAATAGCTAGAAATTGAAGTGGAAAATACCATTTACAATAGTACCCCAAAATACTTGGAAATAAATTTAGTGAAGTATGTGTAAGATCTGTACACTGAAAACTGCCAAACAAATGTTGACTATATCATGCTCATAGGTCGATACTGAACATATGTCAATTACCCCCCAATTAATGATCTACAGATTTAATGCAAATCTAATAAAAAGCCCAAAAGGCTTTTCTTAGGGGTAGAAATTAACAAGCTGATTCTAAAATTCATATGGAAATGCAAAGAACCTAGAATAGACAAAACTATATTGAAAGGAAGAGCAAAGTTAGAAACTTATACTACCTGATTTCAAGACTTATTATTAAACTATAGTAATCAAAACATGTAATATTGGCATAAGGATAGACATGTTAGAAATTCCAGAAGTAAATCGACACATATATGGTAGTAAGTATGTATCTTTGATTTGACAAAGATACAAGGTATTTTAATGCAGAAAGACTAGTCTTTTCAACAAATGGTTCTAGAACAATTGGATAGCTATATGGAAACAAACAAACAAACAAACAAAAAAACAAAAAAACCTCTCAAATTCCATATACAAAAATACTCAAAATGGGCAAAGACCTAAACATAAAAACTAAAACTTCTAGAAGAATTGTGACTTTGAGGTAGGACACAAAAATCATGAACCATAAAATTAAAAAATTCATAAATTGAAAAATTCTACTCTTGGAAGGACCCCATTAAGAAAATGAAAAGTCAAGCCATAGGCTGGGAGAAAATAGTTACAATATATATTATACCTGACAAAGGATTCACATCCAGAATATATAAAGAACTATCTAAACTCATAAGATAAGCAACCCAATAAAATATGTGTAAAAAAGTCAAGCGAACATTTCACCAAAGAAAATATGCAATGGTCAACATGTACATGAAAAGCTGTTTAACTTCATTTGTCATCAGAGAAATGAAAATGAAAACCACAAGTTGAGTTACCACTACAGATTTGCTCAAATGGTTAGAATTAAACGCTTGACAATACCAAGCACTGATGAGGATGCGAAGTGGCAGGAGCTCTCGTGATCTGCACATGAATGTTACGGAAGGCTTTATTTCATAACAGCCTCAAACTGGAAACAACTCATGTGTCCACAGCAAGAGAATGGATAAGCAAATTGTGGTATATCCATACTATGGGATACTATTCATCAATTAAAAGTAGCAAACAGGGACTTCCCTGGTGGCCCAGTGGTTAAGATTTTGTGCTTCCACTGCAGGGGGTGCAGGTTCCATCCCTGGTTGGGGAACTAAGATCCCACATGCTGTGCGACATGGCCAAAAAAAAAAAAAAAAAGAAGCAAATGCTTATACACACTGCAGCATGGATGAATTTCCTATTGTCATGCTGAGAGTAGTGGGTTGGATTGTTCCTCCAATAGAATACATAGAAGTCCTAACCCCTTGTACCTGTAAACGTGACCTTATTTGGAAATAGGGTCTTTGCAGATGTAATCAAGTTAAGATGAGATCATAGTGGATTAGGGTGGGCCCTAAATCAACATGACTGGTGTCCTTATAAGAAGAAAAGAGACACAGAAAAACACGGAGACACAAGGAAGAATGCTACGTGAAGAAGGAGGAAGCAATTAGAGTCATGCTGCCACAAACCAAGGAATCCCAAGGACTGCCGGCAACCACCAGTAACCAGACAAGAGGCATGAAACAGATTCTCCCTCAGAGCCTCCAGAAGGAACTAACCCTGCCAGCACCGTAATTTCAGACTTCTGTCCTCCTGAACTGTGAGAGAATAAACTTCTGTTGTTTGAAGCAACCCAGTTTGTAGTGCTTTGTGATGGCAGCCCTAGGAAACTAATACAGTGAGCCAAAGAAGCCAGATACAAAAGAACACATACTGTACAATTCCAATTTTTATGAAACTCTAGAAAAGACAAATCTAATCTATAGTGATAGAAGACAGATCAGCGGTTGTCTGGGGCTGGGATGGGGGTTTATGGGAAAAAGCCATAACGGAACCTTCTGGGGCAATGGAAATGTTCTCTATCTTGATTGTGGAGGTAGTTACATGGGTGTATATACATGTATAAAAACTCAAAACTGGCACCCTTAAAATTGGTGACAGATCTGCAAATGAACAGATTGAAATTTTGGAAACAAAAAAAGTATGTATAATTGTCCAAATTCAAAACTCAGGGTATGGACCCTGTTTTGCTGGGCTGGAATCTGAGATATTGGTATAAATGCACATTTATTATAATATAGATGGATGGATGCAAAGATATATAGATGTAGATAGATGTGTGAATACAATGGATTAGTATACATGCATACACTTCCTAGCTCTGTCCACTAAGAGAATCTAGAAGCACTGACACTCAGTAGTAATAAGCACACTTCATGCCTAGATCTTGGTTTCTAAATACAATTCTCCAATAAAAGGAACCAGGCTCCTTGATGAAATGCCTGACTCTACGCCTGGGGCAGGAAAAATGCAAAATGAACCTAAAGCATCTTGTGGTGCCAGGAAGTAAGAAAGTGCTTTTAAAAAAGTCAAAAGTCAGAGGAGTCAAACTGAAAGAACTTCCAATGGCCAAAGCTACAACAGTTTGAGCAACAAAACAAATCCCCATGAAGCCATAGTGATATAAATAAGGGACACTTTACAATATGCCTGACTAGTATTCCTCAAACGTATCAACACCATAAAGGACAAGGAAAGACTGTAGAACTGTCACAGATTAGAGTCTAAGGAGACATGGTAATTAAATACCATGTGGTATCATTGATTGAATCTTGAAATAGAAAAAAGACATCAGTGGGACACTGAGAAAACCAAATAATGTCTATGGTTTAGTGAATAGTATTGTACTGATGTTAATGTCTTAATAACTGTACCATGGCTATGTAAGCTATTAACATTAGGGGAAGCTGGAGAAAGGGTACAGGAAATTCTCTGTACTATCTTTGCAACTCCTCTTAAATCTAAAAATTATTTCAAGATAAAAAGTCATTATAAATTATGTGTAACTCTTTAAATACATATATAAATGAGGCATCAGCGTGAGATTAATCACTACCTGAATACAGGTAGTCTGTATTCAGGCAAAAGCAGATGATCACATAGATTCCTAGCATTCTCTATCAGCTCCCAATGTAATAGGGGAGAGTGACTAGATGGGGAGATATACAATAGCTTATACTTTATCATACTGTGAAAGCTACTGTTACTTCACCCTTAAGCTAGAGTACACTGTGGCATTTATTCTACATATACAAGTATCCCCCACTTTTCAAAACTTGGCTTTACACCACTTCACTTTTTTTTTTTTTTTTTTTTTTGCGGTATGTGGGCCTCTCACAATTGTGGCCTCTCCCGTTGTGGAGCACAGGCTCCGGACGCGCAGGCTCAGCGGCCATGGCTCACGGGCCCAGCCGCTCCGCGGCATGTGGGATCCCCCCGGACCAGGGCACGAACCCATGTCCCCTGCAACGGCAGGCGGACTCTCAACCACTGCGCCACCAGGGAAGCCCAACATCACTTCACTTTTATGAAAGACCTACATTAGTACCTGGTTTCACTATCTGAAAGAAATCTGCAGAGGATTTTCGCTTTTATAAAAAAAAAACAAAAAAAGCGAAAAGTGAAAAAGTGCTTAGCATTTGGTTTGCAGTGAGCCGTGACAGAGGCAGTGTGCACCCAGAGCAGCGAGAGTGGCACTGCCAAGCTCCTTACCCGGCAACCACACTCAGCATCTCAGCATCAAGTCGCCAGAGATTTGAACTGCCTTTGAGCATCTGTGCTTTATCTAGATTTGTTTTGTACATCTTAGGCAAGATGTATTTTAAGGGAGTTGCTTCTTTGCTTTACACCCTTTCCGCTTACAAAAGGTTTCACAGGAAAGCTCTACTTTCAGATAGTGGGGGAAATCTATATCTGAAATTGTCCTTTAGTCTTTTGTTCTTCAAACTTACAGAGTTTTATATTGTTTTCCCAAATAGATTTAAACTCCACAATGCCTAGAGATTATGTTTTAGTTTTAGTACCTTCTCCTATTTATCTAATTATTTTTAATCGTAGCTCTAGGTCCATACTTACATACCAAGAAGGGATATGTAATCTTGCATGTGTCATGTATTAAAAGTATCACTTTAATTTTCATTGTTATATGGATTGAATTGTGTCCCCCCAAATTCATGCTGAAGTCCTAACCCCTAATGTGACTGTAGTTGGAGATGGGGCTTTTAGAGGGTAATTAAGGTTAAATGGTTAAGGTCATACGGATGGGGCCCTAATCCGATAGGATAGGTGGCCTTTATAAGAAAAGGAAGAGAGAGACATGAAAGATGGAGGGGACTGTCCCAGACTGGAAAGGAGGCAGATGCAAGAAGAGGTGGCCTGGTGCTGTTATAATCTCTTTCTTGGCATTCTCCTTTACTGTGCCTCCATCTGAACCTCCAGCAATAGCAGCTCAGTCCATGACCACCTCTGAGCGCTCCCAGAGGCCCTCTGAGCCTCCATTTCCTCATGCATAAAACAGGTTAGCATAAGATGCTACCCTTGGAAGTCCAACAAAGGAAGTCGTGCGTGGCTCAGTCGCCTGATGTTCTCAGAGGGGCGGGTGTGCACACACACGACCACAGGCAGAAGCACAGCCCCCCCATCTTTCTGGTTTCTGTTTTTTGGCCATGCCATGCAGCATGCAGGATCTTAGTTCCCCAACCAGGGATCAAACCCACGCCCCCGCGCCCCCTGCAGTGGAAGCACGGAGTCTTAACCACTGGACTGCCAGGAAACTGCCCCCATCTTTCTTTCTCTGCATTTACTTGGGCAGCTGGAGCAGCAGGTGATCCAAGCCATGTGGCTGAAAGGACAGGTACAGCATCAATAGGAGAGACGGTATGTTTGAGAGTCACTGCAAGCACTGTCAAGTAGGAAATTTAAAACCAACCGCAGTTCTGCCGCTGCCTCTGCTGGCCACTTACCCCCAGGGAAGTCTTCCTGACAGCGTTATCTTCTGGGGAGATTCCCTGTTTTCCTGGGAGCCTGTTATCCTACTCTCTGCCAGCAAGGAGGCCAGTCAGTGGAATAGTGAATGGTCTTCCTTCCAGGGAAAGGTGGACTGTGAGCGTGGTGGAAACTCTGTGAGGATGCTTCCCTGGGAAGCTGGCAGTAGGTTGGGGGTGATGGATGCCTTGCAGCTTCCCAGCTTAGAGTCTTCCCTTCTGTCATCTCATCCACCTTTTCTGAGGGGTTTGAGATTTTTAAAAATACAAATCTTATTTTTTTTCTCTGACCTCTAATTCTTTTTAGGAAATTGTGTGTGTGTGTGTGTGTGTGTGTGTGTGTGCGGTGAAATGCACAGGACATAACATTTGCCATTAGTAACATTTAATACATTCATGAGGTTGCGTGTCCATCACCTCTACCTGGTTCTGATCTCTTTTAAAGCATTATGTGGGCTTCCCTGGTGGCGCGGTGGTTGGGAGTCCGCCTGCCGATGCAGGGGACGCGGGTTCGTGCCCCGGTCTGGGAGGATCCCGCGTGCCGCGGAGCGGCTGGGCCTGTGAGCCATGGCTGTTGAGCCTGTGCGTCCGGAGCCTGTGCTCCACAGCGGGAGAGGCCGCAGCAGTGAGAGGCCCATGTAATGCAAAAAAAAAAAAGCATTATGTGCTCATTATTAAAGAGATGGGGGGGAAAGTATCAATATAAAGGAAGAAGTAAAAATTACAGAAAATTCCACTCCCTGGGGATAACTATGAATAATACTAAGGTGACAGCTCCCAAACAGTGCAATGAGGCATCAGGGCACAATAACAGATCCACTAAGACACTGCAGGGATATTTTAAGTTTTGAGGGAAGCACAGTGCCATCTGTCGGGTGCTCAGCAAACTGCTGGCTCTAGCAGTCCAGTTTCCACATTAGATTATGAGGCATTCCTTCCAACAATGTCATATCTTTGTGAAGTTCGTTTTTTGGTGGTTGCTGTGATAAAAAGCAAATACCATGTGAAAATCATCGTGGCGCAGGACATGAGTGATGGTGTCCAACATGGTTCCAAGGTTTGAGAAGTTGTGCAGAGCCCCATGCACATCCATTAGTAAATAACTGTGGTTATTTAAGAATGAAATATAAATTTTTTCTTTCAATTTATGTGTACTTTTCTTAGATGACTGCAAAATAGCCTTTGACTTATATAGACATAACTACTTAATCAAAGGATCTCTTTGGTATTTCTTTTGGCCTAAGTGCACCATAGAAAATTATTGACTCTAAGGGTGCTATGAACAGAGAAAGTTTGGGAACCGCTGTTCTAGGGCATCTACTTCTGGCATTTTGGTGTATATAAACAAATGTGTATATTGTCTTCATAACTGAGCTCATATGTATACGCAGTTGTATAATGGGTACTACAATCCATCATTTTATAGTTGAAGAAGCTGAGCTCCAAAGGGGAAGCAGTCACACAGCTAACCAGGCCCCTCTTTGTCACACCCTGCTGCTTGCCTCTCTGAGACCCCCAAGATGGTGGCCCTCTATGGTTCTGACAAGTGCCAGCCTCACCAGTGAACACTGGCAGGGCCTTAGGCTGCTGGCATGGAGTGGTCCCTGATTTGCTGATAAATCCAAAGTGCCCCAACCTTACCTCATTACCCACTTTGCTGATGCCTAAAAATTCATCTATGCTTTGACATAAGATTCTCATAAATAGCAGGTGACTCTGGGAAAGGAAAGCCACTGAGCTATTATCAACCATTGGTACCTCCATGTGAATGAGATTTTCAGAACCTGTCCTGAGAGAAGTTTTGATAAGAAAAAAGACGTTTCTGAGAGAAGTGGGTAAGGTGGGTGTCTCAGATGGGGTTCCCTGGAAAGACTGATTCAGAGAGCTGTGTGCAGAAAGTATTTAAGGGAGTGTTTGCAGGAGATACAAGGAACTGAGGAAGGCAGGACTGGGCAAGGGAGAAGTCAGCCTGCAGGATGTTTATAATTGAGGCCTCAGCCAACCTATGGAGCACTCTAGAGCTGAGGTGGCCCTTCAGAGTTGTCTCAAGTCGAGGCAAGCAGGCTGTGTCTTTGTATCCCAGCATTAGCCAGTCACTGTCTACGGGTCACCCCTGGAAGGACGTGTGACCTGGAGTGAGCAGCTCCCTGCAGACCAGGCAGGGCACAGTGAGGGATGCAGCTGGGAGCCATTTGTGGCTAAGAATCCCAGCAGATGGACACTAAACAAAAAGTTACAACTGGGGCTTCCCTGGTGGCGCAGTGGTTGGGAATCTGCCTGCCAATGCAGGGGACACGGGTTCGAGCCCTGGTCTGGGAAGATCCCACATGCCGCGGAGCAACTAAGCCTGTGAGCCACAATTACTGAGCCTGCGCGTCTGGAGCCTGTGCTCCACAACAAGAGAGGCCTCAATAGTGAGGGGCCCGCGTACCGCAAAAAAAAAAAAAAAAAAAAAAAAAAAAAAGTTACAACTGTGCCAAGTGCCTTGAAGGAGAAATCTAAAGAGGTTGAGTGTGTGTAATAAGGGAGAAGAGCAAATAACTTAATCTGGAAACGTGGGGGTGGGAGGTTGTGCACAGCTTCGAGGAAGACTTTCTTGGAAGACTGACATTCAGACTGAGGCCTTTAGCTTAAAGAGTTGCACAGGTAGAGCTGGGGAAAGCAATAACGGACAGCATGTGCAAAGGTCCCGAGGCAGAAGGAACAGCCTTTAGCTGAGGTTGGGGCATGAGGGACCATCACAAATCGAGGCTGGCATGCAGCCTGGGTCAAACAGGGCAGGGGTGCAGGGAGGATGCGGGACCTTATCTCAATGGAAGCCACTGACCAGGGAGGTAATATGATCAGATCTCTCATTTCCTCTCTGGGATCGTTTCCCTCCCCTCAGGCTGCCCTTTGATGATTAGACTAACCAATGTCACCTGGATGTAAGTGGTTTGTCCTAAGTTCCCTCTGAGCCTCTCCAGAGAGGTCCTACCCCAGACAACCCCAGGGTCTCTGTGGCAGCCAGCAGCCTCCCTCCTGGAGCTACCCAAGGCCCTGGAAAGAAGTGGCTGTCCTTGTCCTCCTCCCAACACCCCTTCCTGTCCAGAGCAGACAGAGCTGCTCCCTCTAAAAAAAGCCTTGGCGGGGGAGTGAATAATCCCTTTGCCAAGCTCCCCCAGAGGAAACAAGGCGGAACGAATTAGCAGAGCTCAAAGGTCCCATCTGGGAAACCACTCAGGGTTTCCAGGATCTGACCCCATGGCAACTCTGAGGGCACCTGAGCCATCAAGGAAACACTGGCGGCGAGTCCTCCGTCTGATGTCTCTCACCTCCGTGGGAACTTCTCCCGGAAGCCCTGGTTGGGGATGGGGGGTTGGTGCTGAAACAAATCTGCTCACACTCCCGCCTCCCCGTGTGCACAGAGGTGGCTGGCCACCCCATGCAAAAACGACAGCGTACACCACAATCCGATTAGTATTTTTAAAAACATTCCAAACAGTTCAATTAGATCTACCAATTGCTTTGACTGTGTTTCTTTCTGACTCATTAGGATGATGCCATTTAATCATTCCTTTAACCAAGGCAACCATTTAAATCAGCTAATGCATGGTGCAGTCCTCAACAAATCATCAGCCAAGACGGGGTGGCCTAGCGAATGACATTGATTTATTTAGCACTTCTTACATGCCAGACATTGTTCTCTGTGCTTAATAGACCTTCGCCCGTTTGATCCTCACAGTTCTGTCAGGCAGATAACATTATTGTCCCCTTTGTATAGATGAGGAAACTGAGGCACAGAGAAGTTCCTGGGGTCATAGTTGGTAAGTGGCAGACCTGAGATTTGAATGAGAGTGCAGTTCATGGTTTGTAACCCGGGCCCAGAGGCACCTCTGGGGCTCTGTGGAACCCGTTCAGGGCAGCAGGATGGTTACCTCCAACCCGTTCCCTCAGATCAGAGGATCTGTTTCATTGGTTTTCTCTCTAGCATAAAGATTTTTTAAAATAAAAGATTCCAAGGCTCTGAACAGATTTGCAAATCACTGGCAAGTGAGCTTTGTCTGAAGAGGCAGGAGAATTATCCTCTCTTCTCTGAAACTCTTATTTAAAGGTCTGAATTAGAACTCAGAAATGAGCATTTAATAAACACATCAAGTGATTCTCATCTTTGGACAAATTTGGAGGAAAAAAAAGAGAGACTTGCCTTTGGGTTCCAGATCCTCCTCATCTTCAGTGGGCCTAAGGCAAGCCTTGGGACTCAGTTCTTTGCCTGTAAAATGGGCACAATTCCTGCCCTGCCTCTTTCCTAGAGCTGCGATGAGGTGCAACAAAATCAGCACCGTGCTCTACAAGGTAAGGGACTGTCACAACATCAACAATGATGTGTCCCTTCCAAGCCACAGCTGTGGGCTGGGGCTGCTCCTGAGCTTGTGGTAAGGGCAAAACAAAAAGGTAGCTGGGGAGGCATGTGCTGGGGCTGGGTTTATGAAGAATCCAAACATTGAGATTATGGAGAACACACAGGCTGGAACAGAAGGTTTTGACAAAAGCATGTGTAGACCCTGGCTAAACACCAACACTGAAGCTAAGATGGTTAAATACACCTGTGTCCCCCCAAGGTGGGGCAGTCCAGGGAAGGGAAGGGAACTTGCCAAGAAGGGAGGGCATGCAGAGTGTGGGCTTGGGAGTCAGATGCCAGTTTGCAACTGGACCCCTGAGACGTACCAACTCTGTGACCTTGGGCAAGTGGCCCCGTGCCTCTGTGGCTCCATTTCCTCGTATGTAAAATGGGAGGAATCACAGAGTGTGCCCCATGGTGCTAATCATGAGGATCAAAGGAAACATTACCCGGGACCTGTCTGTGAGTGTCAGCACAGCAGGAACCACACTTGGGCTGCAGCTAGGCTGTGCAAGGCAAAATAATTCACCTTTCCATAGTGATTTAATCTTTGGCTTGAGCTCCCCGACTCAGATGTGGGGATGGACGCAATCTCAGTGAGATTGGGGCAACCCGCTAGTGTCCCCCAGGATGAGTTCGAGTTATGGGAGCTCATATAACCCCAGGTACTGGGGGAGTTAGTGTGTCTATGAAGCATTTGACCCATGGGGTCCTCTGGGACATCTCTCAGTGGAGCCCTCGCAGAATAGGTATCAATCCACGAAGCATCTCCAAGACAACCCTCATTCCTGCCTTTTCCTGCCCTTGCCTGCAAGGTGCCAGGGCCCAGGGGCCATTTCTCAGGTCTGGGCCTCACCTGGGCATGGAAGCCAGGCAGAGCCTGGACTTGCCACCAGCTCTTCCCTCCCAGGTCTTGCTGTCTCCTGGAGCTCTCTAGGGAATCTCCCTCTTCAGTGGCCATGCCTGCTCTCACTCCAGACCTTGCTCCATTTCCACTAAGCCCCTGCATCCTCTCGTTTCTTCTAAGGTCCAGGGTTGTGGCGGGGGTGGGGGGCGGTCCAAGCCAGGCAAGCTCCTTGTTTCCACCCACCACCTGTCCCATCCCTTATCCTAACCACACAGGCCCAGTGTCTTGAATGCAGAGCACAGAGTGAACTCCTGGGAGAAAAAAATGATGTCTCAAACAAGCGCATCCCGCCTCATTTGCTGAGACCATGACCATTCCCTCGCAGAGGAATGTGACGCTGTGGGGACGTGGCCCCAGCAGAGTTTGAGCAGGGCTGGAAGGATGGGTTGTCTGTCTCCGGAAAAACATCTTAAAGAAGAAACTGGTGAGCAGGGACCAGATGCTGGAAATGGAAGGAGAGCTGGGGGGATTCAAAGTTGCCCACTGTGAATGTGCCTGGAATATCTGGGTATGGACTGTTGGAAAGAGCTTCTGGTGCTTTGTGAGGGAGATGGGGCTGGACAGGAGCAGGCAGAGGGAATCCCGACTAGGTGCACAGCACCGCCCCCCCAAACACACACATACACATGCCTCAAAGTGCTCAGACCTCTGGGGCTGCCTGGGGCCACAACTGGTCTTTCTTCAGCCCCAGACTTCCAAGCAGCACCCCTAAAGGAGAAATAAAATAAGTTCATATTCCCTCCCTGTGCACAGCAGTTGCTTTGATGGCTGAAGAGAGGGCGAAAAGAAGGGAGTAGAAGGACAAGAAAATGGAATTGAGGTCAATCGGGCTCCTCTATCCAGGACCCCTCCCCCTCACCACTGTTCCAAAATGTTTTACAGCTCGTGCTCCCATTACACCCTTCAAATTGCCCTGCAACATCTTGTGGGTCTCCCACGCTAGCATGCTGTCCCAGCACCCCAGGTGAATTCAGAGAATTGACAGAAGGTGTGGGCAAAGGGCAAGATCACAAGGCTATTAGACTTCCAGCTCCAAGGAGGACCTTCCTTCCCTCTGACCACACTTGCTCTGGAGGAGAAGGGAAGCTCTGGCTTGGCTGAGTATCGTCACCCACTCACTCCCTTTGCCCACAAAGGTGCTCTTGGAGAGGTTCCAGGGGCTGTGGAACCCTGGGTTCCAGTCCCAGCTCAGCCACCAGGTCAGTGGCCCTTCCCCTCTCTGAGTCTCCCTGTAGAAAATGAGATGGCCAGGATGGAGATCCACAGCCCTTCCAGGACCAAGATTCTAAATCACCACCTGCTGCAGCCAGATGTCATCACTGAAAGCAGACAGGGAGCCTGCTTTGATCTTCCAAGGCGGGGCAGAACAGGCTCTCAGAGCTACGCCAAGGGTGTGGCTTGGTGGAGCCAGGAAGACAAGCTGGCGGGGAGACCGTGCACATGGGAGCATTCCAGGTGCCTGGCACCCCAGACGTTCACGCCAGCTCCTGGGCACGGATCTGTGACAGGATGGAGGAGGGGTAAAAGCTAAGAATCCCCAGGACATGGTTCAGTCAAGGGCTCAGAAGTGGATCAGCTGTGCCTCTGAGACCAGACAAGCCTCTGGGCTGGAGGTGGCGGGGGAGGGGCTGGGCGGGAGTGCAAGTAGTGCAAAGAGCCTGGGCGGCACGTGCTTGTGGATTTCGCGGGCACCTAGAAGTGCTGGGTGTCCAGGGAGGGCACGTACACACACATGCGCACGCACGCACACACACATCTGTGTATGTGTGTCTTCAGGTTTCACAGTCAACAGAAGCCTTTCCAGGAAAGGCAGAGGCAGAGTTGAGACAGGCTCCAACCCAAGGTGAAGGTTCAGCTGGGGCCTCCAGGACCGCCAGACTGGCTGCTAAATCATTAAAATACTTTAATACCAGGGTAAATAGGCACAGCCCCAAGCCCCTGGAGCGTCCCCCACTCCCACCCCAACCTAATACTCCAGTGCTGGGACTAAAGACTTCCCATAGGCCTTCAGCCAAAGGGTGAGCACCGGACTCAGCAGGGACGGACGCCAGGAACCCACTCCAGTGCCACGTCTGGCACACCGACCGATCGGCCCGTTTGTCACTGGTGATCACGTATGTGGATTAGCCTCCCCGCTCCCACCCCGGCTCCCCTCTCATCTCAGCTGTCCCCTTCTTTGCTTTCATCACATCCCTCTTAGCTGCAGTAGGAACTCTGGGTTTAGGAGAGAGGGCTCAGATAGCTGCGCGTTCCCGCCTTGAGACCTGGGGTCCCAATGCCCAGGCCAGACACTCAGGAACTGCTCCAGAGGCTGCAGCTGGGCTGAGGGGCAGACAGAGGCGTCTCCCACACTCGGGCCACCTGCCCCCCACACCCCCTTACCCATCAGCCCGTGAGCTCCGGGCCCCTCCAGCCAGCCTTCTGATGAGTATTCCACACCAGCTCAGCCCCCAAAAGCAGCAAGGCAGCCCCTCCCTATGGCTGTGTGCTGACAACCAGGAAAGGGTTTTAATCTCAGAAACAGTCAAGGTGGGGAAGAGGAATGAGGGGCGGCCAGAGGGCCATATGGAACCTGTTTGAGGAGCTGGGTCAGAGCCCAGCTACACCTCCATGCTCTGGGGCACCAGGCCAGCTCTTGGCTTTGCCTGCCCAGCTCCAGCCAGAGAGGGGAAGGAGTGTGGGAGAACAGACAGGCCGGCCATGAGGGGACAGGCGTGCTACGTGTGTTCCCAGGGCTGTGCCCTGGAGGTGATGACACCCTGGCTGGCTGCCCATGGCTGGATGGGGGGGGCTGGCTTTTGAAGGCCTGAAAGCTCGACCACATGCTAGGTTCACAGGGATCAGCAGAGTGGCATTTCGGGTCTCCTCGAGGCAGGCACAGGGGCACGTCTGGGAACGTCACCCCCGCTCAGCCTGCCATTTCCTCCGCCCAGCTCCTTGTAGAGATGCTTCCGGAAACCCCCGACGGCACCATTTCGTCTCCACTTTGGCTCTGCTGCCTGCGCCCACAGCCAATCCTCTGTCTCTTGGTCTACCCGGCGAAAACCCAGTCCCACGACCGGATGTTGGGCCCACGCGATGCCAAGTGGCTGGGAGGACATTATATGTATTTGACTACACTGCTTGGACCTCAGCCTCACCACACTGATCTCGGGGCTGATCCAGATTTGGGACTGACCTTGCTGGATTTGGGACCGACCTCACCAGATTTCCAGCTCACCACCTCAGTACTCGTGAAGCCTGCCTGAACTTCTGTCTAGACTCCCAGGACTTCAGGATGAACCGATCAAGCTTCCGATTGATTTTGCAGAAGTCGAGACAAAACCCGACCTAAAGCAGCATGGCCTGAGCTTCCCAAGTTTTCAACGCACCTGACTGGATTTCTGAGTTTCCTGAATTTTCAACCCACCTGACTGGATTTCTGACTGGTTTGACTGAAAAGTTTTAACCGACTTTACTGACGGTTATTTGAAAAGCTGAACTTCTCCGGCATTTGAATGAGCTCTCGGGATTCTCTTACCCTGAACTGGCAAGATGATGGGGGTACTCTCAGAACCAGACTAAATAACAGGAAATCGTGCAGAGAGCTGGCTGAGCCTTCTGCAGCCCATCCCGCCTCACACCCACGTCGCACCCGGAGCCAGCCCATCTCGTCTGAAGAGGGGACGTGACAAGAGGTGCCCTTGGTCCATTATCCCCCCTCTGGAAACTTCTAACAATCTAGCGCCTGTTTCTTTACTGATGCTTCCATCAACTGTTCTCTGCCTTCTTCTCCTTGTTTCCGACATTGCCCCAGCTCTTGGAACTGGGCATCAGCAGTTCTAGGAAATGATGCTCTGGAGTCAGTCTGATCTGAGCTCCCATGTCCTACTAAGAAGTCATATAAAACAGAGCTCAAAACCAAGGGCTCCGGGTCAGCCTGCCCGGGCTCAGGGCTCAGCTCTGCCGGTTCTAGTGGTACCATCCTGGGACATGTTCATAACCTTTTCTGGAGTTTGGTTTCTTCAGCTCCCAAAGGAATTGGCCAGTCATTTGTTATGGTGTGGCTCTATATTCTTTGGGGAGCACTGAATAGCCAAGGCCCTCCCAGCTGCCCCCAACCCCCAGCCCAATACCAAGCAAGCCGTGGACGTTTTCAAACCCTCCAGGCATGTCAGAACCACAGGGCTAGTTCTGCTTTTTGGGGCCTTTGTCTATCTACTCACATCTGGTCTGATTTTACCATAAGAACTTCCTGGGTTTCTTTACTGACACTTTAATGGGAACTAGATTTGCAAAGCGTCCCCCAGTCCATAGGGTGTGTCGGTAATTGCCAGGCTGTGGGCTGTGAGGTGTGGACAGTGACAGTAGAGAAACTGGGCCCTGTTCGTGACCATGAGAGATGCCAGTGGCAGCACTGGTTTTCTTGTCTCTCCAGGGCGGGAGAGGAGGCAGGCGCTTGGGGAGATGCGCAGACAATAATATTCATTCCTCACTCTAAGGGAAGTTCTTCTTTCACGGGGAGAGTGGGTGAGAGGTGCTGTGGGCTGCCCTGTTCAGTAGTTTCTGGCTTGTGTCCCTGTGTGCCTCTATTTGTGTTCCATCCAGACAGATGCCTCTACTCCCCTTCATTCCCACTCTTCCTTGCCTTTGCACGGGCTGCTCTCTTCCTCATGTGTCCTCCTCCTCCCTTATACACTCATTCAGCATTCATTGACCATCTTCTATATGTTCAACATGATTCAGAAGCTAGAGGCACAAAGACACAAGCCCAGTCTTCAGTGGCTCACGGTGGCAGAGACAAGCAAAGTATCAAGGGATCACAGGCCTGAACGGGGCAGGCCAATGGGGGCAGGACAGGGGAGAGAATCAGGAAAGACCTCCCTCCTGCGGGAGGGAGCGTGTAACTAGACTCTGTCTTGCCTACTCATCCTTCAACACGCTGCTCAAGTAGCACCTCTTGTCTGAAGGGCTCCCAAATCCCCACAAGCAGAATAAATGTCTCTCTCTCCAAAACTCCCTTGGCTTTGCACATAAAAGAGAAAGCAGTGACCATCACGTTGTTTATGCCAATTCTCCCCACCCTGCCCTGGACCACAAACTCCCTGAGGACAGAACTGGATTTGCTTTTGCATTGCCAGCGCCCTACAGAAGTTTAATAAATGTTTGTTCAGAGTAAATCTGTGTATCTACATGTATTGTATCCACAAGTGTATGCATGTGTGTATGTGACCACACATCTGAGAGCGGGGCAAGGTAGTCACAGGGGTGGGGGGAGTCCTTGGGTCTCATTCTTGAACATATCTGCTTCATTAAGATCTCGCAGCTACTCCCCATGACCCCCTCCTCTCCATGTGGACAAGAAAGAGGTGTAAACACCCCCCTGGTGTTTACAAGTTGAAAGATTGATTCCCAGGGGAGGATGAGGGGGCTAGGACTGGGAGACACGGATGCACCAACCTCCTCAGCCAGCAGCCAGGCCTCAGGGAGCACACAGAGAGACAACTGGCCCACCTTAGCTGGAGGGACTTGACTTCCTACCGCTCTGTGCCCAGAAAAGGTCTCCACTGCTCCAACCCAAAACTGAAGCTTGGTGGGAGGGTCCCAAGGGGCCTTAGTGTCCTGACCATTGAACATTCTGAACAGAGACTTAAGGCTGGATCATAGGTTAACTCCCATGTAGAAACTCATATCCCAGCTGAGCCCTTCCCCACCTGGGGAGAGGTCAGTTGTATGAACTGTCTAGTCCAAGCTGGGCCCCAACCTGACAGGCTCAGAAGGCAGGGAGAAGGTCCCCCAGGTACAGAAACCCCACAGGCTGCCCAAAGTACCCCATTGCCTGGGTCTGATGGTAACAGTCCTCGCATCTATGTGGGCCTTTGTAATTTCCAAGGAACCTTCCATACATTGTCCATCTGATTAATATTTGTTGAGATTTTACCTTGTGCCCGGAATTGCGCTTTGCTAATAATAACATGAATGGGTGCTGTGCTAAAGGCTTTCACATGTATCACTGTTTGGTCCTCACACTGACCCCTCTGTAAAGATGAAGACAAGGAGACTCAGTTTATCCATTTCTCAAGGACATACAGTGCTAAACAGTAGAACCAGGGTTTGAATTCACCTGTCTCAGGTGACCCAGAGCCCCCCCCACTTCCACACTCCCCCATCTCTAGCCTTTTCACCTTCCCCCAGTAACACTGGACAACCTGAAGCAGGTATCAATGTCCCATCTTAAAGATGAGAAAACTGACCCTTGGTGGGCTTACAGGACTTTCCAGAGATCTCCCAGAAGGCTGGGCCGGAGCGCCAACCTGGCTTCAACGTCCCCACTGCCCGCAAGAGAACACTTATCCCAACACTGCCCTCACGTCCAAGCCCACGTCTAGTGTCCACTCTGCCTGGCTTTGCCCTGCACCCAGTCTCCCTCCCAGACCCTGCTGTGCAGGATGCCTTGACAGGTAGGAGACAGGCTCCCAGGAATGAGGATGTCACCCACCACGACTGGCCCATGAGCCATCAGCATTGGTGGCCAGATGGGCTCCAGAGCAGCCACCCGCCAAGTGCTGGCCCTGTGGGCTCCTCTCCCCACAGGCTCCCTCCTCCAGGGTGGGAATGACCAGCCTTCCTGGGGCCTGAGGCACAGAAACTCTTTCTGAAAGTTCTTACCTAATCCCCACCCACCCAGCCAAGGGCTTTGGGCTCCATGACAAGGTCAATAGTTGCCCAAATATCATCAGATCAGATCTATTTTCAGTTTTCAGACTGGCCACCAACTGGCCTACTTCTCATCCATCTGTTCCCACTAAAATGCTCGTGTCTCTCACTCAGAGCTAAGGACTCTCCCCGTGTTTTGAGACCTGCTCAGGGGGTAAACTGCCCCCTAGAGCAGGGTGCAAAGTTCCAGGAGGCAAACACAAGGCAGGGCTTCCAGATCCCTGAATTCCACCCCCAAATCATAAGAGGGTCAGGTGAGTCCCAGGGAACCCCCAAGTCCATGGGCCCTTGCCCCTTGTCCACTGGGGGGTCCCATCGTCCAGCCTAGTCCCATAGAGGTCACCTTCTCTTGGGGCCTGGAAGTTTGAAAACGCTAACTATTCAGAAACTTGACAAGTACAGAAGAAAAACAGTTGCAGTAAGACTTGAGTTCAAGCCCCAACTCTGGCCACTCATAGTGTGGTTTTGGGCAAGTTTGTTTTTGTCCCCCAATTTGTGCCCATAATTATTTTGATTACTTCACGGGTCACATAGGGCTTTACCAAACAAACAGCCACTAATCAAATGGGCTCTGGGCACCTGTTTATCCACTGTTTTAATGAGAGGGCAGGACTTGGACTCTGAATATAATTCTAGCTTTGGAAATGGTCACATTCTTCAACATGACCAATCTAGGAAAATCCTTCTGATGAGAAAGTTTTTGTTTTCAAGGCACTATTCTATAATTCCATCTACCCTCACATTATCTCTGATAACACATGGAATTAATTATCCATGTGCTACTTAGAGGAACAATCAGATGAAGAAGAGATCTGCCATTTATGGAGCACTTACTATGTGCCAGACCCCCTTCTAAATGTGTTCTCTATGTACTAACGCACATAATCCTCCATCTAGCTTATAAGACAGGTGTTATGGTTATGCCCCCTCCATTTTAAAGATGAAGAACATGAGGCTCAGAGAAGCAACACAACGTGCCAAGTTCGTGTGGGTAAAAAGCAGCAGGCCAGGCTTTGAAGCTGGGCGGCTGTCTCCAGAGCACTCATGTTTAATGACCGTGCCACATGGTCACAGCGAGATGAAAGAGGCCCAGCCCAAAGGGAAGATAGGGCTTGTCCATAAATTTTTCTAATGCAAGTTGGGGAAGTGATAAGTGACCAGAGGGAAACAGAAAATGTCCCTTGGGAGTTCAGAGAAGGGGAACATTGCTTCCAGCTGGAAGGAGAGGGAGGTTTTATGAAGGAGGTGACATTTTAGTCGAGCCTTAAAGGACAGGTAGGATTTAGAACCGTGGAGATTTGGGGAGAGGGAGCAGTAGGGTTTGAGCTTAGGAAGAGCTGCTCTGCCGGGGAGCAACAGACAGCAAGGAAAGCCGCAGATCAGAGAAGAGAACATCAGCCAGGTTGCGGTGGGTTGTAAACGCCCCTCTTGCACTGAATGAAGACAATGAGAGGCAAAGGTGTTTGGGATGGGAGAGACCTGGTCAGGACTGAGCTTTGGGAATGGTGTACAGGCAACAGAAGCCGGGAGGGGGAGAGCCTGGAAGCAGGAACAGCATGTACACTCAGGGCTCTGGCAGGAGACAGTGCAGTTCAGGGGGCTCAATCCATGGGTGAATGAGCCCACTGCTCAGGGAGGGGTGGGTGGGAGCGATGAGGGATGAAAAGGCCCCCAGAGTTGGGCAGCAGCGGGAAGCCTTTACCACCGTTAAGCTAGGTCTGCCAGGCGAGGGCAAGAAACTGCATCAGTGGCCCTGGTAAGAGCCGGAGGTGCAGACCTTAGGAATGCAATCATGGCCAGAAACTTGGCCCCAGGAAGGACTGGAGCAAGAAGAACCCATCCTCAGATCTCCTCCTGGGGCTCTCCATGGGCAGAAGCCAAAGCCGCTGGCAAGACAGTCCCCATGAAGGAGACTGCAGGGGTCGGTTTCTGGGGACACGGAGCAGGACAGAGAAGGATGGAGAGAAGATTGGGGTGTGGGGGGAGACAAAGAGAGGAGACTCACCAGCCCAGATCAGATTTAGAAGCTGTTGTCATGGTTTGGGAAAGAGACACTGAGAGACTGAACCAGGGCAGTTACAGAGAAAAACGCAGTGTTGGGGACAGATGTAGGGGAGTTGAAGGAAGTAAGACCGGCAGGATTTGGCGAGCAATTATCTGCAAGGCAAAGAAGAGCTTAGGCACCTGCTACATGCCAGGTGTACATGCTGCCGACCTTCTATATGAATGGGGGAAAAAACACACAATGATCTGTTCTGGCATGTTGCTGATGAAACACTTGAAATCAACCCATGGTGATGGTTATCACGGAGGGGCCAGGACAGCAGGCTCTCCTCCACGTGTGGTCACAATCACCTGGCACATATCCCTGTGCCTTGGCTTCTTGGGTGAATTACCATCCCCATTCTGCAGAGGAGGGAACTGAGGCCCCGGAAATTCCAGTGGTTTGGAGAAGATCACAAAGCAAGACTGCCACAGGGCTGAAATTAGAAGCTGCCACAGTCTCCACCCCCGCATCGGTCCCCACCACCTGTCCAGCTGGTGTGTCATAGAAGATAAGAGTCAGCCCAGTCCAACGAGGACTGGGGAAATCAGGGCACTTCTATCACCCTCTGCCTGCGATGGGCTTCGTCCCCTCCACACCCACCCTCTCTTTACGCAGCTCCTTTGCATCCAGGGCATCAAGATCCTTGCCTTGGAAAAGACATGGGAATTAACCAAAGATGGTGCCCAGCCAGGCATCCCGAGAATGAACTCCCGGCTCTGGGTTTCTGTGGCGTTGTCACAGAACCTGTTGTTCAACAGGTAAGCAGGGTAGCAGAGTGCAATGACGGACTGGGAAGGAAAGATACCACTCAAACCCTGTAAAGCAGCTTCATTATGCTGCCGCATATTTTTGGCAATTCCTCAAGTCTGGCTCGTTTTATGTCTAATTACATATCGCCATGCATATCCCCTGTGTGTCATGTTTCACATAATAAATACACAGAAAGTTGTTCTCTTTTTCCATTAGCCCCTGCCCAGAAATGAGCCAATTTCTGGTGAGTGCTTATGCAATAAAGAAGCAGTTGTTTCAGACACTGTGGCACTTCATAACTGAATTTTTTATGGGCTCCCATCGCTCTGATTCAGAGGGCTTGAGAGAGGGACCTGGGTTTTCTGCCTCCTGTTTCTGCTCTGGAAGCAAAGGCCACTTGTCAGGTGCAATGCCTGGGATGGCTGGAAACCCAGCCAGCGCCTCAGTCTGGGGAGACAAAGGACTGTCGGGCTATTGCAGGGAGACATGCTGACTCCTGGAGATGAGGCTTGGCTGCAAGTGCTTTCCCGTAGCTGCAGTGTCACAAGAAATGCCAGCGTCTCCTGCGTATTGATCAGTCACGGGGTACCTCATCCAACAATCAGTCGACATACATTTATTAAGCACTTTCTATATACCCAGGTCTGTTCTCGATGCTGAGTTGGAGAGGGAAAGGGTAGAGCATAGGGAGGAGAATACCAGAGAGTAGAGGTGTGGTTATGAGAGCAGGATCTGGAACTGGACAACCTGGGTTCAAGGCCAGCCTCCACTGCTGACCAGCTGTGGGATGTTTGACGAGTCACTGAAAACCTCTCCAAACCCGTTTACACATGCATTACGTGGGGATGCCAAGCTATGGCCTCATGGGGCTGTCGTGAGAATTAAATGAGATAATTCAAGTCAAAGGGCTCCCTGTGTCGGTGGCCCAGAGACTGATCATTATTATAATCAGTAATTATTATCTTTATTCTCATATAATCTACAATGGGGCTGGGCAGTGGCGGGTTGCAAACACAAAAGAAGTAGAAGACTTGGCTCTGAAATTCACCGTCCTGGGTTGAAGCCCAGCTCATGGCTGGCTGAGAAGGAGAGCCCTGTGGCACACTGGGGACAATGGGGAAACAATTTGGTCATGGGCTGGAACGGACTGTCATCAGTACAGAAGGGCTGGGCTGCTGTGGGCTGGAGCCCATGAGGACAACAAGACCTGGGAAAAGGATAAAAGCGGAGCATGGCCAAAAGTGGGAAGAAAGAGCACAATGTTTTGTGAGAGCATAAAACCATTGATCATCATGCCTCAAATGCCTATCGAGCATCTACTGCTATGAGTACTTAGTAAGCGCCAGGTAGCCTTCGAGGCATGGGGACACAGAGCTCCCTAGTGGGGTCACGACCACACCCGGGAAACTGCAGGACAGTGACCTCTATGTTAAGTAAAGCCTTGCAGTGCAGGGGGGCAGGATGCGTCATGGTCAGGGTCAGGAAAGGGGCGGAAGGGTGGCAACCTTTGACCTGGCCCACTTGACTACTGATGAGAATGTGCACTGGGGGAAGGAGGAGGTCAGGAGGGGCAGACATTCCAAACTAAATGGCCCTTCCAACTTTGGGCCCAACAGCCCTGATGTCACCCCTAATACCATGACCCATTGAATGTTAGTTTCATGAGGGCAAGGACTTTGCCTGCCATGCCTGGTCATTAGCTGGCACATCACAGATGCTCAAAAAATATGTACTGAATGGAGGAATTAATGGTAATTGAATCATGTCCTGGCCAGTGACATCTGTTTGCCCTTCCAGGTCCACTCTCTCCCTGTGTCCACCTTGCTCTCTGCCCAGGAGATTTATGGGCATGAACCACCTCAGTGGGCTCCCCTGCCCTCTGGGCCAGTGGGGAGCCCAGGTAGGAGACTGGAGGGAGGGAGGACAATGAGATCCATGCACTTGGCTACATCGCTACAGAATCCCCTCTGCTGGCTGGGGCCCTCCACAGAAGTTCCTCTATTACACAAACCATGATCTCTCCTGGGCGCTGGCAACCACGTCCTCTTATCAGCAAGCCTAGGGATGGTAACCCAGGTTCCTACACCATCCATGGTGGTTCCCCTTCACCTTGGCCACACCTCTGTAAATATCTCTTTGTAAATTAAACCTCCTCGAATTCTCCTAATTTGTGTGCCATCTGTTCCTTTTTGAGACTCTGACATAATTCCCAAATTTCAATTTCTTGCAGCAGTTCCAATACAGTGCTCTCCTTTTCATCTCAATTCCAGCAGTCTGGTGGACAATGTAGGTGTCTGATGGACTCTTGACCAAGAATAACCTCCCTAATTCAACCTTTTTTCTACTCCACAAATACTACAGAACAGAAGAGGACCCCAAAATGCAAAAGTAGAACCTGCAAAGAGAATTCAAGTGAGTGAAAGCGCTCGGCCATGCTGATTTTGAATCTTTTCTTCCTTTCCCCTTTGTTCCACTGGTAGCCTCAGGGGCCAACCCCTGCCCACATAAGTGGCAACAGAAATCAAAGAACATACAAGAGGAGCCCTGAAAGGAAACTTGAGACCATCTGGACCAACCCCTCCCTCACCACCACCTCTCCTTCCATCTCCACCCTCACCACCTCTACTGTCCCCACCACCTCCCTGTCCGCCATCACCACCTCTACCATCACAACCATCAAAACCCTGCCCGCCACCAACACCTCCACCACTCCCTACACCACCTCCACAACCATTACGCCCAAACTAACACCAGCACCACCACCTTCATCACCCCGTCGACCACAGCTACCATCATCTCCAGCACCACCGCCATGTTCAGCCCTACCATATCACCTCCAGCATTCCTAACACCCGCACTGCATAGAAAGAAAGAACGAGGGCCCTGAAGACGTGATTTGCAAGATAGGACACTTAGTGGCTTAAACAGAATTAGAGCTCAAATCCCTTCAGTTTTCACCAAAGAAGCTGAGTCTCAAGGAGACAGTTGACTTCAACCACAATCTAAAGTTTAAAACAAAAGGAAGTTTTGAAGAGGAGGACAGAATGGTATTGGAAGACAATATTTGTCTCATGTTGACTTTTTAAAAATAGACTTTACTTCCTGGAGCAGTTTTACGTTCACAGCAAAATTGAGCAGAACGTACAGAGAGTTCCCAAATTCCCCTAAATATGCAAGCCTCCCCCACCCACTGTCAATTTCCCGCACCACAGAGGTACATTTGCTACAACCACTGAACCTACATGGACACATCCTTATCACCCAGGGTCCATGGTTTACATTAGGGTTCACTCTGGGTGTTGTACATCCTATGGGTTTAGACAAATGTATAATGATACGTAGCCACCATTAAGTATCAAACAGAAGAGTCCTTAAAAATCCTCTGTGTCCCACCATCCATCCTTCTCTCTCCCACAACCTCTAGAAAACACTGACCCTTTTACTGTCTCCATAGTTTTGCCTTTTCCAGAATGTCATACAGTTGGAATCATACAGTAAAGTAGTATTTTCAGCTTGGCCTCTTTCACTTAGTAACATGCATTTCCGTTTCCTCCATGTCGTTCATGGCTTGATAGCACATTTCTTTTTATTGCTAAATGATATTCCACTGTGTGGATGTACCAACAGTTTATCTGTCTACCTACAGAAGGGCATCTTGGTTGTTCCAAGTTTTGGCAATTGTAAATAAAGCTGCTATAAACTATAAACATCCGTGTGCAGGTTTTCATGCGGACATAAGTTTTCAATTCATTTTGGTAAATACTGAGGAATGTGATTGCTGGTCATATGTCAAGAGTATGTTTAGTTTTGTATGAAATTGCTAAACTGTCTTCTAAAGTGGCTGCACCGTTTTGCATTCCCACCAGCAATGAATGAGAGCTCCTGTTGCCTCACATCCTCATCAGCACATAGTGTTGTCAGTGCTTTTGATTTTGGCCATTCTAATGGGTGTACAGTGGTACCCAGTTGTTGTTTTTTTTTTTTTGTTTGTTTTTTGTTTTTTTGCGTGACGCGGGCCTCTCACTGTTGTGGCCTCTCCCGTTGTGCTCCGGACACGCAGGCTCAGCGGCCATGGCTCACGGGCCCAGCCGCTCCACGGCATGTGGGATCTTCCCAGACCCGGGCACGAACCCATGTCCCCTGCATCGGCAGGCGGACTCTCAACCACTGCGCCACCAGGGAAGCCCTACCTCGTTGTTTTAATTTGTGATTCTCTAATGCAGTTCTCTGTGATATTGAGCATCTTTTCATATGCTTATTGGCTGTCCATATATCTTCTTTGGCAAGGTGTCTGTTCAAGTCTTTTGCCCATTTTTTAATTGGACTATTCATTTTCTTATTGTTGAATTTTAAAAGTTCTTTGTATATTTTGGATAACAGTCCTTTATCAGATAGGTCTTTTGCAAATATTTTCTTCTAGTCTGTGAATTGTCTTCCAACTCTCTTGTCAGTCTTTCACAGAGAAGGAGTTTATAATTTTAATGAAGTTCAACTTACCCATTATTTCTTTCACAGATCTGGCCTGTAGGGTTACCTAAAAAGTCATTGCCATACCCAAGGTCATCTAGAGTTTCACTGCTGTTATCTTCTAGGAGTTTTATAATTTTGTACTTTACATTTATATCTATCGTCCATGTTTTAAACCACATTGTTTTTTTTTCAATGATTTACCATCAGATTGTCTTCAAAGAACAAAATTGGTATTAAAACCCACAGAGTCCTATATTTCAGTTATATGTTACCTAACTCTGGTGAGCTTTTGCATAACAATCACAAGTTGGTACAGTCTTCTATTTATGTTCCAATTTCCAAACCTAAGCTTTATTTTCTTTAAATTCAGTTTTCTGCCTTGATTGCAGGGGTTAGCTTGTGAAAGTAAATTAAATGTTCTTCCTTGGGTTGAAGTATGAGCTGTTAAATTCACATACAAGTTTCCATCAAGAATGGTCACACAGCCGCATAGCACAGGGAGATCAGCTCGGTGCTTTGTGACCGCCTGGAGGGGTGGGATAGGGAGGGTGGGAGGGAGACGCAAAAGGGAGGGGATATGGGAACATATGTATATGTATAACTGATTTAATAAAAAAAAAAAAAAGAATGGTCACAGTCATAATCCTCAGAGGTGAATCGTGCTTGGCTTGATGTGTAAGTACAAGTAAGTTCAACTACTTGCCAAGTAATAATACTACTGGCTTACTTTTATTTTTTTCAAAGAACTTTTATATCCATTATTTTATCTGCTCCTCAAAATAATCCCAAGAGGATGCAGGTGAGGAACTGACATGAGAATGCTCGTGGTCACAACATGAATCAGTGGCAGAGACAAGCTTAGAGCAAGATCGACTATGATGACAACAGTGATGATGATGACGATGACAGCTGACGTTTGCTGAGTGCACCCTCTGTGCTGAGCACCTCACCTGCCTATCACTGTTAATGAGGACAGGGTGGTTTGTCTTTTTTAGTTGCCCTGAACCCATATAACAACAGTGATCATCTGCCACTCATAATGCTAAATCAGGCTCAGCCCAGCAACTCTGGGTCCTGTGAAAACAAAGAGCTACAAAGAACTCATGAGTGGGAAGCAGAAAAGTAATAGGAGTGGGGTTGACATTGCTTCTAAAATCTGTCTTGATTGTCCTTTGCCTAAAGAGATACCTGCTGATTTCTTTCAAAGGAGCACAGAAGTGAGAGCCAGGGCTCTCTGCCACCTTCTAGCCATGTGACAAAGGAAGACATTGACCCTCTTGGGGCTTTGCTGAAACCCTATGATGAAGGATAGAGTGAACCAACTGGTTCTGTTTCTCTGGTGAATCCTGACTGATACAAGGACATTTCAGGCAAATCAGCTCCACGAATGAGAATAAAGCCTGGACCCTCTCTCTGGTGAGGACCCTCAGGTCCAGGTGTGTGTAGAAAACCCCACATTCAACCTTAAGCTGCCTTTGAAAGGCTTTGACCAGGGTCCTGCTCTGCAAAATTCTTCTGTTGACCCTGATCAAGCTGCCCCTGCCCAGACAACACGGACCACTCCCAGCCATTGTTGCCTCCCTGGACTCCAGAGTAAGAGAGGTGTACCTCTTCCAGAGGTAGATCTGTCAGTCACTCGGGCTTGGTCCTCCCCATGGCTCTGGCGAGCTGTCTGAGGCATCCTAGGAGATCTCTGTGTTGTCCCGGGTTGGGCAGGACACACTGAGATCCATCTTCCCAGAGAATGCTCTACGCTCACCGAGTCTAGGCGGTGCCAGCCATCAGGTCAAGGGCTCCAGGGGTTCAGCAGAGAACCGCAAGGGCTTGGGGAAAGCAAGAGAAATGTTCACAGTACGTGGGGGAGCAACGTCACATTCAGATCCCAGGGAGATTGGGGAGCACCACGAGCTGAGTGGGCACATACTCCCCGGAGTCACAGCTGCCCACCTGAGTGCCCTCAGCAGGGAAGGAAGGTGACTAAGAGCCTGACAGCCAGGGCTGGGCTCGGCATCCCACCTGGCTCTGGACCTAACACACTGATCACAGTGTATCCACATTGGGCTTGGCGGCCAGGACCTGCTACATGCCAGGGACCTTGCGAATCCCCTTGCGTGAATTTGTAGCAGGCACCAATCTCACACAGTCCATAATTCAAGTGGGTAAGAAATACTTTCATTATTTTCTGACTCAGCCTTACTTTCATTTCGAATCCCCACGCCAGTGGCAGCCAACTCTTGATCTCAGACAACTCAAATTTCATGCCATTTTGCCCAGAGGATGTCCCAGTTCCGATGGGTGAGAGTGGGGTCGTCGTTAGAGACAAGAAGACATCAAGTGAGACCACGATGTCATGAGTCCAGCTGGTCACCACGGAGGTGCCCTGTGATCCTGTCTGCATGATCCCTCCAATCTGGGAGGGGATGCAGGGTTGGCGGGGGGGGTGTCTCTCCACTTCTGCTGGGCCACGGTTACACCTGGGACCCATGTGCTGCTTCCACACCCTGATGGGGCAGAAGAACTCACCACGGGGCTGTTTAAGGCCGTGACCTTGTCACGCTGCACAGTCCCTTCCTTTCTCTGTGGCCCTCGTTGCCTCCCCGGGCTCTCCCCAGGAGGGGAGCCTAGGTCCCCTCTGCTCCCAGATCCCAGACCTCAAGTGGAGCCGTGGCTCTTCCCCAGGACCCAGCCTCGACTCACAGCTCCATCTCCTCAACCCCGCCCAGCCATGCTCCTTTTCCTCCCCCTCAGGGAGTGGTTTTCTAGTTGGTGCCGTGGGGTTGCTCTTACTCACTCAGGACGTTTTTTCCTAAATCTTTTCAGTTTCCCCTACAGCCAAGGGTTTGCACACAAATGTCGGGAAGAGACTCTTTCTGTTTCCCTTTGCCTCCTTCTGTCACATTCTTTCCCTGAGGCAATGAGCACGGAAGAGCCTGGCTGCAGGAATGGGAGAGGGGTGGGGAAGGGAGGGAATACAGTGGGGAAAAAGTGCCAGTCCATTTTTCAAAGTGCTGTGTGGCGGCTGGTAGGTCATTAAACCGCAACAACGTTGTGATGTAGATATCAAGACTACCATTATGCCCACTTAACAGATGAGGAAACCAAGGCTTAGAAAAGTAGGGGATGTGCCCAAGGTCATCTAAACCCTGATGCTTTGCCTGGCCGGTGCCCCTAACCCCAAGGCCATACTTCCTGCCTGCCGCCTGCTCTCCTGCCTCCCTGAGGCTTCCCAGGGGTGTGCGGGCGGCAAGAGCAGGGTCTGCAGGATGTCTGGGTCTCCTGCTGAGTCTGGCAGGTCCCGAGGGGGAGGTTCAGAGCCCAGCCCACAGGCACTAACACATCATTTTTCTTAAGGAGCAGATGTTTGATCTGACTGGGACTTCCTGCCTGGTTCACAGCCAGTAATCAATAAGACAAATATTGGCTACCATTGTTTGTAATCTCCTTTGAGCCTCGCAACAACCTAGTGAGAAAGCTATTCCGACATTCTGTTGACAGAGGTTAACTTACTCGCCCAGGTCACAGGCAGGATGGCTGCGCTAACCCCTAGCTCCCTGGCGGAGCTGTGTCTACCACCCCAAGCAGCACCCAAAGATGGAGCCACTCGGGGTCATCCTTCCCCGTGATAAGGCCACCAAGCTGCCCCCCTCAATAGCCCTGGGTAAGGGAGGGTCATCTCCCCACATCCCACACCCCCCAGCAGGGGATTCCCTCTTTGGAAGCCTTTGCTTTCCGTGGCCTTCCAGCAAGGACAGACCCTTGGAAATGGGACTGTTGGTCCCCTGTGTCAGGGAGAGTCCCCTTCAGGCCTAAGGGAGGATCCTCCCGCCCAAGCTGTCCGGAGCCCTAGGCACTTTGCAGACTGACCTGAGGCTCATTCCTCCCCCTCCCAACCCACCTGTGACTACAGAATAATCAGGCGGCAGGCTCTACCAGGGGAGACTTGGCAGCAATGGGGCTTGGGGGTTGGGGAGGTGGAGAGGGGCACTGCCACCAACCCCTCTCAGACATCCCAGCTGGCCTCCCATGTGCTCCTGACAGGGCTTCCTGGCCACCGTGGGTGCTCGGAGAACCTGGAGTCTGGAGCTGCCCCTGGCCACAGCTGTGAGAAGACCCTGCCTCCAGCCTCTCATCAGGCCAGACTTTAGGAGCTGGTACTTTGGCAAAGCCCTCCCAGGCCTGGGGGAAGGAAGATAAAGAGGAACTGAAACCTCTCCCATCCCCTAATCGCTCTCCTTTTCTACCAAACTCTCCCATAGAAGGCTTTGGCCCTCCCAACCCACACTGCTGCTCAACTGGGAGGGAGATCTCCTAAGGCCTTTCAGAGCTGAGGTCCCTGTCCCAGCTGCAACCCCTCCCGCCTCCCGCCACTCATCTCCCCCACCCCCGTTGCCCATCATGCCCAGGCCAGCCTTCCCCAGAGAACAGAGGACAGCCCTACCCAGCACCGCGATGCAGGCTGCTCCCAGCCCTCCCTGCAAAGCACCAGTCCCAGATCAGTTCCTCACAGGCCATAGGGCCAGGCAGTGGGCTGGAAGGGAGCTCTGCCGGCCAGAGGAGCTCCCCAGTGGCATCTGTGACTCCGCTCCAGCCCTCCGTTGCCGGGTCTTCTGATTTTTCAAGAGAAGCTAGAAATCTAGATTTGTTTGTAAAAGATTCTCCAATGTAAGTGCCAACTGATAACTCAAAATGAAAACAAAATGAACAAAAATATTACCAGGTGGGCCTATTAAAAATAAATTTTGTGCCACAGGCTACTTACCAGTGGAGAACCTGGGGGGGACCCTCAATACCCCTGAACCCATAGCTTGACCCAAGCACTAGCAGGGGCCTTTTGTCCCTCAAAGGGGCCTGAGCCACTTCTCTTCCAGAAAGCTCAGTGGACTCTGGGAGTGGGACCTAGCCTTCCTCCATCCCTCTCCCATGCACCCCACACACCCCTGTGCTTTACCCCTTGTGAAGCAATGGCTTCCCTTGGCAGAAAAGGAAGGCATGCTGCTTTCCCACCTGCCAGGGGAACCAGCTAGGGGGCAACAGATCCTGCCACCATCCTTGTCCATCCACAGAGTCCAGGGTGGGATGAGAACCCATGGCTGGGGGTTCTGGGTCTACCCGTCTCCCCACTGACACATAGGGCCGCCAGGACATCAGTCCCTGACCTGGTCAGGTACCGGAGAGGCATCCCCATAGGCTGGGGAGCCATAGAAGGAGCCACATTGCAGAAGTGGGGGTTAGAATCCAGCCCAGCCCACCCTTGACACATAGAATTCTGTGCATCCAGCGTAAGCTGGGTGGCCAGCCCCGCCACTACGGGTCCCCAAGCTGGCTGTCATCACCCCCACACCGCACTCTGGCTGGACAGCAGTCAGAAGGGTCAAGCACTAACCACCGGCCCAGCCTATCTAAGGCCCCAGGAGAGCCCCTTGCAGGCGGACTGGGGTCCTGGCACAAAGGATGCTTGTCTATATCCAGGCAGCCTGGCAGCTTGGGTGTGACGTGAACACATGGCAGGGTCCTGCAGTTCCTTATATAAACCGAAAACCTGCAGACTGGGAAACAGAGCTTTTTCAGCGAAAGCAGGACTAAAGTTGGCCTCTGATAAGCAAACACTTTCTGCTCAGAGTCCAGATCCTTACAAACAAGATCCTCAGAGGGAAGATACTTACAGATACTATGGAGAACAAACAGATTTTAAGCACTTTGACCCAATAAAAAAAGGCTCAATCACCTTCTTGTTTTTTTTAATTGGGGTACAGTTGTTTTACAATGTTGTGTTCGTTTCTACTGTACAGCAAAGTGGAGTTCCCTGTACTATACAGCAGGGTCTCATTAGTTATCTATTTTATACATATTAGTATATATATGTCAATCCCAATATGCCACTTCATCCCACCCACCCCCTTCCCCCCTTGGTGTCCATACATTTGTTCTCTACAGCTGTGTCTCTATTTCTGCCTTGCAAACCAGTTCATCTGTACCATTTTTCTAGATTCCACATATATGCATTAATGTACGATATTTGTTTTTCTCTGACTTACTTCACTCTGTATAACGGTCTCTAGGTCCATCCACGTCTCTACAAATGACCCAATTTTGTTCCTTTCTATGGTTGAGTAATATTCCATTGTATGTATGTACGTCTTCTTCAATTACCTTCTGATGATATTTTTAAGATGAGAATGGCAGCCATTCTCTATTTCTGACTCACATCCTTCAGAGACTCTGAGTGTCTTGCTTGAATATGTCATTCAGTGTATTTTCTTTTCTACAGGACATTCTCTAAATCAGACTGACCTTCCTTTCTGTTAGTCACTCAACAAAGATTTCGGGAGCCTGTCCAAATGGCCAACCAGGGAGAGGTTTGTTGACCTACTCACCCCTAGCCCGGAGCCTACTTTGCAGAGACTTCCTGCCAGTCACCTGCTGAGAAGACACATGTAGTTTTGGAGCCTGCAGGCCTCCCCCTTCTGCAGCCCCAGAAAGCTCCAGAATCCCAACCCTCCAGCCAAGAGAGGCAGCTGGGAGGGCTGGTCAAGTGGTTCATGAGAACCTGATAGCTGTGCGGCTGACATCTGGGAGCGGCCATCCGGGTGCCGGGCACCACTCGATCCCCGGCCCAGCCCCTGATGAGGCTAGGGCTGCCACCTCCTCCCTTGACCAGCCGTTTTTGGCTGGTCTGGCCCACACCCACCCCCTGCCTTGGCCCCTCTCACATCTTTATGTCCCGGGAGCTTTCTTTCCATTTGGGCCTAAAACACACTAAAGAGCCCCCCATCCCTTGCAGCGCCAAGCTCTGATGCTGATTTAGCAAAGGCAAGAGGCGATCTGGAGTTTGTCTGCTCCTGAGGACCAGCCTCCACTCCCCAAGGCTTTATTACGGGCCTCCAGACCAGACTTTAGGCATCTGAAAGAGCTGCCTCCTGGGGTGGTTAGCAGGGGCACACCTATCTGAGGAATCACAGGAACCAACAGGAAGAGACTCAGGGGCCTTCATCAGGGGAGGGGTCACTTGGTACCCAAAGCCCTAAGGCCAAGTATGGCTGGCCTACAGCCAGATGGAAGAGCTGCAGCCGAGGTGCTCACTGGGCCTGCAACACCTTGAGCCCTCTCTGAGCCTTGGCTTCCTTATCTTTAAATGGGATGAAGTCTGGAGCAGTGGGGTAGACTTAGGCAGTACAGCCGGACAGGCCTGGATTCAAACCCCAGTTTTGAGCCACGATCTTGCGTGAGTTCCTTAACCTATCCGAACCACAGATATATCATCTGTAGAGGGGAAAGGATAACAGCACTCACCCTCTGTGGCTGTTGACAGTGCTAGAGGACATGTACATAAAGTACCTGGCACAGAGCAGGGCTCAGTAAGCAGGAGTTATCATTATTACGTCATAGGCCTGTTTTGAGGATTAAGTCCAAAGAGATGATGTGTGTGCAAAGGCTTGGTGAAATACAGTGAACAAATGGTAGCAATTACCACTTACCAGTTTGTCCTCCTCTCCCTGGGCCTCTTCCCCCTCCTTCTCTTTTCTCTGTCTGGTTTATTTTTCCTTCTCTGCCTTAACCTTCTCTTGGCTTCTCTTCCTCTAGTCCCTCCCCTCTCCCCCTGGTCCCACAGCCTTAAAAACCAACCTCCAACACCAGTTTCATCTTCCCTCACTCCAGAACCTACAATGGCGTCCCAGTCTCCCCAAGCCCAAACTCAGCAGCACTGCCATCCCTCACCACCAATTTTACCTCACATCCCACCCCATCAAATTAAAGTAGTGGTTATGGGAAGGAAATCCAAAAAAGAGGGGATATAGGTATACATCTAGCTGAATCACTTTGCTGTACAGCTGAAACTAACACAACATTGTAAAGCAACTATACTCCAATAAAAACTAATAAAAAAGTTTAAAAATAAAAGAAAATGGAAGTAAAAAAAATTAAAGTAGTGGTTTGTAAAGTTTCTAGCATAGTGTTTAGTACATAGAAAATGATTAATAAATAGTAGTGACTTTTGTCATCCTGGTTCTTGGGCATATAAAACAAAGCAACACGGACAGGCAGGGAGTGTTAGGTTTTTGCTGTGCATTTAGCGATCCTTTGGTTAAAATCAGCAAACTCTCACTCATCGAGTGCCTGGCCAGGCTTCCAAAGCTCTGTGTCACAGTATCCTCAGAGTTCCAGTCATTCAAAATTCACTTACAGTTGACCCGTCTGTGCAGGGAGTTTTGCTAGGCACGGGACAGCGGTGACACGGGGGGCTTGGCACAGCCAGAACAGGTTCACAGAAGGACTGGAAAGCAGGTAATAAGGACCCAGGCCCCCATGCCACCTCGGAACACAAGGGCACTGGGTGGACTGGGACACGACCCAGCTTTCTCTACACGGCCTGCCCTATCCACCCCGGGGCCATCCCTTCTCTAGGCCCCAGTTCATTCTCCCGGCCCTGGCACTCCCTGCCCTTGCCACCCTGGCCTCCCTTCTGTCTGGTAAAGGAACAGCTCTGGCCTAGTGTGGAGTCTTTGCACATGCTCTTCCTCCTGCCCAGGATATGCTTTCCAGCCTAGACACCTCCAAAGGTGTAAGAACTCCTCCTAGAGCCCGCCTCTGCCCATGCTTATGGGATGGCTGGCTTTCTTTTAGGTTGTTATGAAGAGAGCTGGGTTTGAATCCAGCTCTCTCACCTCCCAGCTGGCCTTAAGCAAGTGGCAGCCCCTCACCTACACCAAGGAGTCCCATGACCACACATGTCAGGGCAGCCGACATAGGCCAGGGGCCTAAAGACAGTGGCTGATGATGAGAGACAGGAACACACCCCATTTTAGAGGCTGGAAAGGTAGGTGGGAATCAAGTGGCTTCAATGCCAGTAAAGAGCTGGCTTTTTAGCCCAAGCCAGAGGGAAGCAGGCAGCATTGAGGAAGGTCAGTCAAGGCCTGTACAGGATGGATCCTTGGAGAGAGCAGGCAGGACCCCACGCCCGGATCTTTAGCCAAACCCTGTTCACCCTATGGTCCATGGGTGCACCCTTATCTTCTATACCAGGTCAAGGGCAACTTGGGAGCAGAGGCCATGCCCCATGCCTCTGAACTCCTCTAAGCTCTAAGGCAGGCTGGGCACCCAGGAGGTGCCCAGTAAAGATTGTCACCGGATGCTGTGGTTGCATGGTTCTCAGCAGGCCATCTGGCATGGGCTTTCCGGGGTCTCTAACTCCCCTGCCCAGCATCTCTCCCAGTTAAAAAGATGGTCCCTTCTCCCTGCAACCCCACCCCTTTGCTCCCCTCAATTAGATTATGTCTGTAAAGCACCCTGAGGTAAGTGTGCTATAAATACAAGGCATTTCTATTAGATCCAGGTTAGGGAAGCTGTGAGGAGGCGGGCAAAGGACAGGGGCTCCGGGGAGTCTGCGCCAGCTGAACTGAATAGGGTTTCTTGTGGCCCAGATGCCATTAGTCAAAACTGACGGCTGCTGCCGGTTCCTCGGACTTACTAGTAACCAGGGAGGGCAGAGTTGGCCGAGATTCGAGCATGTTGAGTGCTTCGGACTATCTGTCTAGTATTTGCAGCTGGAGTAAGCCCAGGGAACGTTCAGCTGAGACACTTTAAAATTCGTTTTTCGGCCCACATGAATTTAAGGGTTTGGGGGGTTCTCCAGGTTCTCACTTGTTTTCAGACTGTTCTCTGAGACCCCTTCTGAGACGGGACTGTGATGTGCTGGACCGAGGCTAAAAGGCCCCACAAGCTGGAACCTGACCCCAACACTGGGCAGTCGTGGGTCTCTGGCTGAATGCTCTCAAGCACACTCCTCTTCCCATTCTCTCCTTCGATGACATCTCCCTGGGACGTAAGGGGATCTACAATCCTCATCAATCCTCTCTTTCCTTACCAGCCTTTGAACATCAGCATGGCTTTTTATTCTTGCTGGTTTCGTTCCCCACTATGGGGTACACAGCACATGGGAGCAGGACATAAGCTGGGCGTTCAACCCACCTCGTCTTCAGGTAGAAGCGCACACTAGGAGGTCCTGCCAGCTGACTGAGATCCACTGGTAGAGCTTAGTGTGACCTGGCAGATCTCCCGATGAGTCCCTCCTCAGCTGACCACCACAGATGCAGCCACACCCCTGTTTAACTCCCCATCACTGCCTCCACCACCGACCCTCACCTCACCCACCACCACCTCCCACCTCCCACCCTCAAGGAATAGTCAAGATGCTGATGAAGTCAAAAAGAGACCTTTGTCAGGAAAACTCCACGGAGGAGCAAATGAAACCAGAGATTGCAGAAGATCCTGAGAAATTTAGAGTCCAAACAAGATCTGCAAAGGGTGCAAGCAGGCAGCCAGCCCTGTCCGTGAAAGGACTGAATTCCATGTCTCCTATTCCACGTCCCCCACAGCCTGAAGGTTGGTAAAAGCCCGCCTGATGGATCAATGAATACCCATTCACAGTGTGCCTGGATTTCGAGCAGCCCTTTGTCCTCCAAGAGGAAGAGGGGTGGAATTATTCATGGTGTGCCCACGAGGATGCGCCCTTTCCTCAAGGAGCTTGTAATATCTCGGAAGAGACAGAGTAAAAAAATAATAACGGCAGGAATAAGTATAAAGTTGAATGAAGGAAAGGTTGGGGTGCTGCAGGAGACAGGGAGAAGGGGGTCTGACCTCACTGGGTGTCTGGAAAGGCTTCTCTGAGGAAGTGACGGAGCTTCCTGCCTGAGGCCTCCCCTCTCCTGTCCCCACGGCCCTGGCCCTTTTCTGAATGCCCTGCTCCATGGCCCTCCTACAGGTACCATCTGCTCTTGAGATGCCCACAATTGAAGGCCCCCTCCAGCACCTGGACATCATGCTCGTCAGATGTCACAACTGGAAGAGGCCTTAGCAGCCCACTGCCTGTGATGCAGACTCTCCTAGCATCATGGGAACTCTGTGATGAACCCACTTAACTTCTGCATGCCTCAGTTTTTTCATCTGTAAAATGGCCCTGCCTTAGATGATTACGAGGTTTAAGCAGGACAAGGGCAGTGACGGTCCTCTGTGGGCTGGGGGCATCGGGGATGAAGTGTTTCTGAGGTCTGAAGGCAGCAGATAAAGGCCAGGACGATTTTCTTTCAGACAACTCCACCCTCAGAGGCGCCAGTCCCACTCAGGGATATCTCTGACTCAGGACTGTGACCTCAGTCAAGGTTCGTGGGATCACACGGAGGGTCTGCGGAGGGTGGCGGGGAGGAAGGGGCTTGTTCCCATCTTGGGACAGGCCTGGCTGACTTTCCATCAGTAATGGCTTCAGGGTGCAGACAGCTGGAGACAGCGAGGTGGGGGTGGCTGGGAGAACGAGAAGCCCAGACAGGGGACAGGAAGGTGAGCGCTCAGCGCTGTGGCACGCGGGCCCCTGAGCCTGGCCCCACGTTAAATATAACCCCGGCCCATTGTTTTCTCAGTTATTGTATTTTGCAGTTTTCCCTCTTGAGAGGCAGCCTAAATGAGGACTGGCCAAGTCAGGGGCCGCCTGGAAGTTCTAAGAACACAATTGTTTTCGTGATGAAAATTTAAATTGTATATTTTCTAAGTTTAAAAAAGCAAACACTCCAAGGTCATACACTGGACCTGTGCCTCCTGGAATCCGGCTGGTTTGCTATTCGTCCTCAAGGTGCCTGAGTCTGGGGGTCCAGAAGGAAGGGTCAGCAGGGGGCCATCGCCTGGAAGATGGCTGAGAAATACACCCAGTGGGACACTCAAGTCCTTAAGAAGCAGCTCGTCCTGGACCGACAGCTCGTAGGCACCACGGGAGGCTCAAAGGGCAAACTGGCAGATGAGTCCGACTCAGAGCCCTAATGCTGGGAGACCTACTCACTGCCTCACTTCTAGGGACCCAACCTGCCAAGAACAAGGCTTGCTGGCCTGGGTGACCAGGCCTGGAGGTGGAAGGGGGATGCACCTCTACTTCGGGGCTCAAGACCCAGAGTTCTCCTCTCCTGGAGCAAGTGGGCAGCAAGGGGGCATCAAAGCCCCTCCAAGGGTGCACTGGGTCCTCGCGCTTCTGTGTTCTCTCCCTGTCTCTCTCTCTCTCTGCTCCCCTGACTCTCTCTGCTTCTGTCTCTCTAACTCTCTTGCTCTCCCTCTGTCTGTTTCTATCTCTGTCTCTCTCATTCTTTCTCTCTCCCTCTCTCTCTCTTGCTCTCACTCTCATATTCTCAATCCTCAGAGAATCTCTGTTGAACTAATGAGTCTTAATCCCACTTGACAGATGGTAAAGGAGCCCCGAGGGATCCCTGAGAGACCAGCTTGGGGTCAGCCAGGGGCAGGACCAGGCCAAAAATCCAGGGCTTGGGTGTCCCAAGTGGTTTGAGCACTCCACCTCCCCACCAAGCGGGTTGGCCCGGAGGAGGCTGTGGAGACCACCTAGTGAGTCACCATTCTCCCCTCCTTCCCTTCCCCACAGCTCTCCGTGGCACTGCCCCTTCCTACCACGGGAGCAGGGGAAGCGCCCTCCGTTTTTTCCCTCCACTCCCAGCACCCACTCCTCCCTCAGCTGGGGTGATATCGGCCTACATGTTTACCCTCTGACCCTCCCTCTGACAACCTTGGCAGCCTTCCCCAGCTTGGCACTCCAGGGAAAATGGCTCAGTGGTCAGACCAGCAGATTTATGAGGCTGAGTTCCCAGCAACCACAGCTATGTGCTCCTGACCACAGTGGGTCCCAGCTCCATCAGCGCTGGCTCACCCTGGCCTGCTCCTGGGGAAGAGGTGAGAGGAGGCTGGGCGGAGTGGGTCCTGGGAACCCCTCCCGGCTTCCAAACAGTCCTCTTTGTGTCACTGAGCAGCCAGAGCCTGGACGGGGCAGCTGGGGAGGCCCTGATGTGAGCTGGGAAGCTGGAGACAAATTTTCACTCTAGAAGAGCATGCGTGTAAACAACAACAGCAAACCCTTGTGTAACCTGTTCTAAGCAATTTGTGCATTAGCTTGTTTAATCTCCACAATGGCCCTTTATTATCCCCATTTTACAGATGAGGGAACCAAAGTCTGGAGGGGTTAAATGACTTGCCAAGATCCCAGGACCCCAGCCCTGCTGGCTCCAAAGACTGCTCCTGGGCACCTCCCCGGGCCTGCTCAGGGACAGTCTAACAGACCAAGCTCTTTCCAACACTGAGATGCTCAGGGATGTGCAACCGCAGTCACACCAGGCCCAGCCCACGCTGGGTTTAATGCTCTGCAGCTGCCATCTTGAAATTCTGAGTCTTTGAAAAAAGGGCTCAGCATTTGTATTTTGCACTGGGCTCTGCAAATCATGTAGCCGGTCCTTGGAACAGAAACCATGCCCCCAGAGGTCATTCTCTGAAGGGAAAGCTGGCCGCTGAGCTCTGCCTCTCCACTTCTTGTTCACTGGTCTTTGCTTGGACTTTCTCTAGCTCCTTCTGGGTATATGCTGGGGGCCACGTGAGCTCTCAGTTTGTGTCTTTCCCTGAACAGTGCCAACATGAGAGACCCCAAACACTCCATACCTCTGACCAGCCCTGGAGAGAGAAGCTGGAGCAGGGAGCAGCCTGGGCCGAGGTGACCTGGCCCCGGTCCCCAGGGCAGCTGGGAAGGGAGGCTTCTGGAGCTATTCTGTTCCATTCCACCTCCTGGTGATGGATGTGTATCTACAGCTCTCCTGAGCCTGGGGCAGGCTGCTCGGCTGTAACACTGAGCTCAGCCCAAGAACCCCACACGCTCAGAACCAGGTGGTGGGCTAAGCTCGGTCCCCTTCTAGGTGTTTTCTTTCCCAACACCCACCCTCTTGTGGGAAGTGATCCCCAGGGTCCAGGGCCCCGGGAGGCTGGATTCCAGGCTGCAGTTTCCACAGTTCCAGCAGGCAGAGCCCTCTCCCCTCAGAGAGCAGGATTCCTTGTGCTTTAATGCCTGAATGTTAGACCCTGGGCCAGTTTCATTCCTGCTGAAGCTGAGAAGCTGGACAGGGACAAGAGGAGACCCTGGGTACAGTGGATAGAGGGCAGGGGCAGGCAGGACACCAGCGTTCCATCCAGCTCTGTCACTGCATAGCAGGGGGACGGGAGGAAGCCAGGCAACCCTCCAGGCCTCTGTTCTCTAGTCAGTCACATTAGAAGATTGGACCTGAGGGGCTTTCTTTGAGGTCCCTCCTTGCTCTGAGAGTCAACAGTTTGAGGACTCAAGAAGATGGACTTTCTTCTTTTTCTTTTTTTGGCCACGCAGCATGCAGGTTCTTAGTTCCCCAACCAGGGATTGAACCCATGTCCCCTGCAGTGGAAGCGTGGAGTCCTAACCACTAGATCGCCAGGGACTTCCCTGGACATATTTTAAAGCCAGCCCACTAAGACCAGAATTCTTCTGATTGGGAAGCAACTCTGACATGATCCCCAGCCTCAACTAACATCCTATCATCTCAGCATCCCCAAGACTCCAGCAAAGGCCCGTATGACACCTTCATTCATCTTGCTTGGGGTCAGAAGCCAACTCTTGAGTGAGCGCCATGGGCAGAGGGAAGGAATGCTCTGGTTGACCAGGCTGGTTCCACCTGAATGGCCAGGAGTGAGCCGGCAGTTCGGGAGGCATAGCTCTCAGAGAGAAGTCAGGGGGAGGGGAGTCAAAGCTGCTCAGGCCATCATGACAACCAACATTTGCACCACACAGCCTCACTGACCACCCAAAAGGGGCCACCCCTCCTCTCTGGGGGCACAGAGCCCTCCACGCACCCCTCTATCGCAGCACGGCAGATGTGCCCACCTGCATCCTCTCTAAGGCAAGAGCTTCTCCGGGGGACCACACCTCATTCATCTGACTGTCCCAGCACACGGCCGAGGATCTGGCACAGTCGCTGCTCAGCACATATTTGCTGGATGAGGACTCAAGTCAGAGGGCTCCAGAAAATAATGCTATGGAGTGTGTCCTAGAGCACATGTTTCAAGATCCATCTCCAGTGTCACCTTCTTCAAGGAGCAAGAGCCTCCATCATTTAGGACTTTGTGTTGGAAAGTAACAACAATGAAAGCTTTCTCAAACGGATTAAACAAAAAGAGAATGCATCGTTCACATAAGGTGGCAAGTTCAGAAATAGAGTGGATCTCAGGACTGGTTTGACCCAGTGGCTCAAAAATGTCTCCAAGGACCTAGTTTCTTTCTTTTGCCTCTCTGCCATTCATGATGCTATCTTTACCCTAAGGCCGACTTCCTTTGTGGTCTCAAGGTAGCTCCCAGAATCTCCCCCAGACCACAGACTTCTCTCTCATATCCAGAGAGAGAGGGAGTAAGCAAGCCACTCTGCCTCAGCAATCCAAGCAAAATCCTGAGACTCACTCGGATGGACCACATGTCCACCCACCAACAAATCATGTGGCAGGGGATGGAACATGCTGACTGGCTTACTCCCAACAGGGTCTCTTTCTTCCCGAAGCTACAATGGAGTCCACTGTGTCCAGAGAACCTCATAAAGATTCTCTGAGCAGGAGTGGTGGATGCCCAGTTGAAGACAGGGTCCTGTCAGGAAAGCAGAAGGGCAGGTAGAGGCAACCATCGAAATCCCACTACACCTTCCCTAACTCTGCTCACCCTGATGCTGAGCTCCCAAGAACCCTGTTTCCTGCTTTATCTATACACTTATCACACTAGACTGTAAAGTACATGTTTACCCATTTGTCTGCCACATGAGACCATGAACTTGCTGAAAGCAGGCACCACATCATATCCACCCCTGTGGCCTGTTTCAGGCCCTCACTCAGGGCTGCATACTCAACAGGTACTCAGTTTACATTTGTTCAGTGAAAAAGCTGCCCAGAGTAAAACTCTCATGAAACGGATGTCCCTCTGTCCAAAGAGGCCATAACAACTTCCTGTTTGTTTTAAAATAAGTGTGTGTAGTCTTTTCCTTGCATGATTTCTTAATGTGATCTCTTGCATCCAGAAGAATGGCGCCCGTAATTCCAGGAAGCAGGTTTGTATGTGCCATGCCGCCTGTGCTTCCTGCTCAGGCAGAGACGGGAGGGGGTGGTACACGGGTCCTCCAGGTGCCTGTTCCCTCCTTGGGGTGGCGGGTGGACATAAATGTGCCCACTCACTGGTCCAGTCACCACATCCATGCACCAGAGGCGCTGGGACGGTCACAGGAAACCGGACAGCTCAGAGCTCTGCACATCACAGGCCTGGACTGGGGGCTAAAAACGGCCTCAGGAAGACCAGCCATGGTGGATCAAAGAGTTCTTCCTGCTTTGGAGGAAACCCCCCAGCACATGAGCTCATCCCATGCTGCTCCCAGGAGGATTCCAGATCTCCAGATGGGAGGCAGGCTGGATGGCCAAACTGCCCTGTCTCCTTAGTTACGTTCTTTGTCTAACCCCTGGGGTTCCAGTTGTGACGGGAGAGTGGCATCTTCGCCCCCATCCCACCAGCCTTGCCAGGCCTGTCCCAAGGCCCAGGAGGGCAGAAAGGACCAGGGTCCAGCTCCCAGCCTCTGCCAGCCCACCAAGCAAGGCCTCAAAATACAAGCGAGGACACTTGGTCACGTGTCCAAGGGGACCTGGAGCTTGTGAAGAGCCACTTCCCAGACCTCCCTCCTGTAAACCAGCTGTGTAAACCTGCCCCTCTGGGGCTGCTTGGTGGAAACTGGGTCAGAGCACAAGAAACTGTTAGGAACCAAGCAGCGTGCAGCCCCGAACAACACTCCTGCTCTTCCTCAAGGAAGCTGAAGGCTCCACCTAATAGTCAACACATCTTCATTTTGTTGCTTGGAAAGTATAGACAGGGAGGGGCACCATGGTGTGAACACCAAGATGGGGGGAAGCAAGCAAGTGCTGAGTCTGCGGGAGGCCAGCAGCTGGAGCGGGGGCTAGTGGGGTCAGGCTTCCAGCTCAGCACCCCCAGCCCAAGCACACCCCATCCCTACCACCTTCAGAAACCCACACAGCCAGGGCCTGTCGGGCCTTGCATTTTTCTTTGGAAAATTCCTTGGTTCACTTTGCGTTTATCCTCATGGGTTGCCAACACCCAACACACAAACACACACTCTCATAAAACATAATCATGAAACACACACACAAGCCTTTTTTAAACCTCTGTGGGTTCCCTTCCCTCCTTCCTAGTGTATACACATTCCTTTTAGACATTCCATCATTTTATGCATTATGTATAAACATTATATATGTATTTTTATTCTGCCCTGTCTACCTAATACATCACATACAGTATAAGCATTGTTTGACATATAAACAATGTATAAACATTGTTTGATAGCACAGCTACTTTAAAAGAGAACAAGTGCAGAAAGCCATGCATCGTGGTCTGAGGGTAGGGGTGGAGGGAGACACGAGAAGCCTGGAAAGGCAAGTCCACAGAGCTTTAAGCATTGAACACACAGCACAGGATGCACCCAGCGGCTCTGGCCTGGGGGACATCCCCTCGAGCACCCATTAAGCTCCTCTGGCCTCAGAGGAGGAGACAGATGAGGGCAGATCCCAGATCTACAGCTGGAGGGCAGAGGTTCCTTAAAGAAAAGAATGCAGAAATCCAAAAACAACAAATAGGTACAAAAGTGAAAACTTATTTAGAATGAGAAAATCAAAACAAATTACAAGTTTTAAAAAGCTGACAAATTCCACAAACATCACAAAATCCAAAACGCTATTCCAGACCAGCTTCTGCCTTTGCACAGTTCAAAGCTCATTTCCCTCCCCTCCACCTGCTCTGGGGCCCTTCACATCACCCCAGGAGGCACCTCTGTGCCAGGAACAGGGGGCGGCAAGAATGCATAGGAGCCATTCCCACCCCAGGACGGCCAGCCACAAATGCCACAGCCATGGTGACACGTCTCCTTAAAGCCAAACAGACTCCCCCCAACTCCGTGTCCCTTGAGCCAGACCCCAGTGATGCCCTGACAGGCCCCTGCAAGTGTCAGGCAAAGTGAAGGGAGAACTCAGTGGTCTTAACAGATTGCAGTTAAATTATTTTATTTATGCAATTATTACAAATACCTGTGACCATGGGGACACATTGCAAGGGCCCCTGCTGGGCCTGGGAAGGCTCTGGTGCACTGGGGCACCCTGGGTTTGAAGCCTCATCAGCTTCTGGTGGCACCACCTCTGCTAGAGACCTTCACCCTTCACTTTGTCTGGTGGACTTTGTCACAGTATAAATGTCACTTCCTCCTGAACCCCAACCTACAATAGGGCCTTGCTATTCTCTCTCACAGAACCCTGTATTTTCCCTGTTGAGTATTTTTCATAATTTGTAGCTATATTTTTGTGTGTCTATTGATTGGTGTCTGTCTCTCCCAGCAGATGTCATGTCCCAGAGGGCAGGGACCACATCTGTCCTGTCTACTGTGTGTCCCCAAAGTCTAGTACCCACTAGGCCACTATCCACAATGACAAGGAGAGTAAACAGCGTGCTGCCACGTGGTACACTGTGTAGCGTCAGAATGCCAAGCGCCAAGGTGCTAATGAGCTCCTTCCTCTGCTCTCTGCCCGCTGAGTTACCCCTTCCCAACGGCTAACTACCTGCTAAGTCCAAGCAATGCTCAGAGGTACACAAAGCCTAAAATAAAACAAGAGAAAGGAGGAAACGTTACCAGGGGAGGTTATGGGGAATCATCCACGGAGTATCACACCTTTTATACTGTTTATTAAGGATATGAAAAATATCACACAAAATATGAAAACACAAAAACTGTGTTTTTTGTGGGGGGGGTTGGTTTTTTGTTTCGTTTTTTGGGGAGATTTTTTGTTTTGTTTTGTTTTGTTTTCGAGAAGGATAGCTTTACTGCTTTGCCAGGCAAAGAGGGACATAGCGGGCTCCTGCTGTCGAAAACTATGTGTCCCTTGTGTGTGTTTTGTTTTGAAAAAAATCAGAAAATCCTGGAAGGCTCAAAAGGAAGCAAGACAGACACACAAGATGGAATGGGTTAAACCTTTTTTGTCACACACGAAACACATTACATTACAGATCCTCCTCGATTTACACAATGAAGTTACGTCCAGATAAACCCATTGTAAGTGGAAAATGCATTGAATACACCTCACCTGCTGCACATCATACAATAGCTTAGCTAGCCCACCTTACACATGCTCAGAACACTGACAGTAGCCTACAGCTGGGCAGAATCATCTAATACCAAGCCTATTTTAACGTGTTGAATCTCTCGTGTAATTTATTGAATACTCTGCTAAAAGTGAAAAGCAGAATGGCTGCGTGGGTACAGAATGGCTGTAAGAGTGTCGGCTGCTTACCCCCGTGACGGCATATGGCTGATGGAGCTGCAGCGCTGCTGCCCAGCGTCACATATCGCTAACCCAGGAAAAGATCAAAATGCAAGATTCAAAGTTCAGTTTCGACTAAATGTGTTATCGCTTTTGCACCACTGTGAAGTTGAAAAATTGTTAAGTTGAACCATTGTAAGTTGGGGACCATCTGTATATGAATATTTCCTAGAAATATGAAATTAGGCTAGAAAATAGACTGGCCAAAGAAATGAGAGGAAGAAAGACTGAGGGATGGAGAGAGGGAGGAAAGGAAGGAAGGAGGAAGGATGGAGGAAAAGAGGGAAGGAAGGAAGGAATCATTAAGACCTCAAAATTAGGCAAAATGAGACAAGTTACCTAAAAGACTGTGACGATTCTCAGCCTGAGCTAAAACCGGCTTGTCACATCTGCAGTGAAGTACACCTGATTACAGAACCTTCAGGCTGCACTACCAGGACATGTGCCGTGCAGTGAGTTGCTTTTAGGGAGGGGGACCAGAGCTGGCCACCAGCCCTCACCCCACACCCCAGAAAGGGCTCCTGCCTGCACTCACCTGGACTAAGGGAGGTCTGGCCATCACACATTCAGAGGACAATCCAGGGGCCTCCAGGAGTGGAGGACTGATATTCCTTCGTGTCCCCCAGACCTGTTTCCATGGTGACAGAAGCCCTCATGCCTTGTAAACCAGGAGGGGAAGCAGATCCCAGGTTCCTGGAAGCAGAGCAAGCTCTCCTCCTCCCCGCCCCCAGCCCCTCTGCCCACTCCAGCAGGTCCTTTGTCTACAGCTGTGTCTGTAAACACCTCTCTGCACGCCCCCTCCTCTAGCCCCCGCTTCTCCTGTCTGCAGTGTAGCACATATTCCCCACCCCCCAACTGATCTATTTGGGGAGAATGGGGGAAAACAACACTTTAATTAATCTCCTGCCTTCATTAATTATTGTAATGGCTTTCAACTTGGGGGAGGGAGGGGTCACAACGCGCCTAATATGTTTTTATGTCGACAAACACATTCTCTCCTTGGCAGAGAAAGAGGCCTGCTTGGGGTTTGGGGATGTGGAGTGATTTACAAGGAACATTAACACCAGAGACATTCTCCTGCTACAGATTCATGGGTTGGCTTTCTGTGGTGACTTGAACTCTCACTCTCACCCTCTTCCTCTCCCCTTAAGATCCCTGCCTCCTCGCCTCACTTTTCCCCCTATCCTAATACTCTTCTTCCCTCTCTTAATCCACCTCTTTTTCCCGTGGTCACATCCCTCTTTTCCCCACCACACCCCTCTTGCTGCCTCTCGCCTTCTTGCCAAAGCTGAGGACTCTTGGGGAGCACGGCTGATGAGCGGAAGCTCTTGGGCTGACATCGTTTGCTGCAAGCAATGGGGCCAGGGTCCTGAAGGGCACTGTGGGCAGGAAAGGTGGGAACCGGGTCTGCTTTGCCCTGTTTCTCTGTGGAGACCCCTCAGCCCAGCCTCTAGCCGTGTCTTACTCTCCCCATTAGAACGGGAGAAGGTTACCAGGGGAACCCTGAGTAAACAGAATGCTTTCCAGGCCTTTGTGGCCCTGGGCGGGGAAGCCCACTGGAGAAGTCTTCCAGGTCTGCCATCAGTGGGAAAAAGGCCATTTGGGTTGGCAGAATTTCTGGAGAGGAGGAAGGAGATGAAGCTAAGAAAAACAGTTCCACAAATCACTCTTCAATGAGGTGAGTCTCCACAGCAACCTGCCCAGGGCTGAGAACCACAGAGGCAGGAGATGCACTGTTGCCATGGAAACCACATCCTAGAAACCCACTGGTATTGGTCCCTGTTTGCATTTGCAGATAAGGTGCTGGGGGCAGGGGCTAGACCTGCAGGGTCCCTCAGAGGAACAGGATGGAGGAGAGAGGGAGAAAAGAGGGGAGAGAGACGAGGGGTAGGAAAGAGAGGCAAGAGGGGAGAGAAGATGGAGAGAAGGAGAGAGAGGGTGATAGAAGGAAGGAGGGAGGAGAGGAAGGTTCTAGGAACCAGAGAGCCTCTCAGGGGGATCCTGAGTTCTCTGGGCTTTGCCCAGAAGAGGAGGAAGTGCCCTGTGCACTCAGTATGGGCATGTACAAGTGAGTTGAGGGGAAGGGGACTGAGCTGAAGCCCAGGCTGAACCTCACGTCAGTTGGAGCCGAGGCACCCACTTGTCCTCATTGCTTTTACTCCATCATTGTTCAAAATGAGTAAATGAAGCACACCCTGGGGTGCCTGCTCACTGACCACAGAACAACCCCCCAAAGGGTCTGGAACCAGAGGAACCCCACTTGGGGCCTCCGGTCCCTCCTCCCCCAGGGCGCCCAAGCACAGGGGTTCCAGAGGGAAGGTGATTGGAAGTGGGCCCCAAAGCCAGCCTCTTCCCTAATTACTCCCAGACACGGGTCTGTGGTTCCCTTTTTCTGGGAGTTAAGTGTCCACTGTGTGCCTAGCGCCACCTGCTGGTGACCACTGGGAGCAAGACAGCAGTGACTAGAATTGGCCGGGCCCAGTGTGGCCCCCACCACTGAGCCTCGGCAACCTCTTCAAGCCGGGGGTCAAACTGGTACCCTCCTCCACGCCCCCTCGGACGGCCTGTGGGCCAGATGAACTCTTCAGTCAAATGAGCCACAGTCGCATTTGGTGTCTGATCTTGGCAAGTCAATTCCCTCTCTGGGCTCCCATGTCCCATCTGTGCGCAATGAAGGTCTAGAAGGGCTCTTTATGGCTTGGATAGTCTGATTCCTTGACTCAAGCCAGAATTTAGCTCCTATCTGGAATATTTCTTTGAGTCCAGAACCCCTCCCCCAATGTACTGTTCCTTGGACTGGGGGCTCTGTAAGCCCCACGTGGTTCAAGGGCAGCCTGGAAGGCACCAGAGTTTCCCCGTCACCCTCCCTTCACCAAGTGGGCCCCGCTGAGAGGGAAGCAAAAGCTTAAGCACCGTAACACACAGCACCCACTACAAGACATGTCCCAGGCCCTGCAATCCCACCTACCCCTCCTCTGTAGTCTGAGAAAGCTCCCGGGTCCACAAAGGCTCCTAAAAAACTGTTAGAGGGTAAGGAAAGCTGGGGAACCAGCATTCTCCCAATCAATGTTGGTGCCTACCACATCTGCAGGAGAGATGCCACTTTGGGACATGGTGCCAAATGCATAAGGCTTCCTGAGCCCCTGTGATTGCATCAATGCCTGCTGAGCTGTCTGCTGCAACCAAGAGAGCCAGGGCTGCAGTGGGGGAGGTCTGGAGGCAGTGGTGGGCACACTGCTAGCCCAGAAAGGCAGGACGTGAGTGAATACAGGACTTGCGTCAGGAGAGCCAAGTCCAAATCACAGCTTTCACATTTAGTAGTTCCATGACCTGGTGCCATTTTCCCATTTGCCAATTGTAGATAACAGCAGTATCTACCTCCCAGAGTTCTGATGAGGATTAAAATGAGATAATGCATGTGAAGCCCTTAGCACAGGGCCTGGCCCATAGCAGCACTCACCATTACAGACTCAATTCAGAAACTCTGGATTTGGACCAGGCCAACTCTGACTCATCATAATATTAACAACATGTATAAAGTGTTCCTCCTATTAATAACTATTCGTGGAGCACCTACTATGTGCCAGGCACAGTGCTGGACAACAGGGCTAGAGCAACAGAGAAGACAGATATGATGCCAGACTTCATGGAGTTTCTAGTCTGGTGAGAGGCAAGGGAGAGTGGTAGATGGTCATCAAACAAATAATGACACAAAGAATAAATTACTCTCCATTCTGAAAGGGAAGCAAAAGTGCCAAGGGAGCATATAACTGGAGAGATGACCAGATCTGGGTGGTTAGGGATGATTAATCTTTGCCTCTCCCTCCTTCATGCTGACTGGAATGAGGACATGATGGCTGGAGTTTAGCAACCATCTTGGACTATGAGGCAGGGCTGCTGGATAAGAGGGACCTACATGCCTGATGACTTTGTGAAGGTGTCCAAACCCTCTCTGTATTGTCTAATTCTGATGTTTTTATTCAGTTTCTTGATAGAAAATGATTTTAATCTTCTTTAAGAACAGTATTGTTTTAGTTTTTAATTATCCTTATCCTCGAAAAGCTCTGAACCACTGGACCGGGATTAGTAATGAACATGCTGCCTCTTCATTCAACTGTAAGAATGTTGGGGGCAGAGGGAGTCTCCAGCCCAGGACTTTCCTCATAGGAGAGTGTTTGTAGAGTTTTGTTGAGTGGGAAGGAGTTAACAAGAGACAAAAATCATGGACAGATAAATTGAAGTTGGATGTAAATGTGGGGCAAGAAACCCAAACCATTTCAAGCAGTGTCCGAGGACAGAGCAAAAGGAAGGTGGTACAGAGAAATTCAGCAGCCAAGGACAGGACCTAGCAGAACAAGAGCCGAAGGACTTGAACCCAGGGAAAGAACTGACCTCCAGAACAAAATACTTTTGGGGTGTTAGAGGGCTCCTCAGGGATGGCTTGAAGTTGACCCTGACCTTGAATGTAATGTCTAGGGAAGACAGCAGAGACCTGGGTTTAAATCCTGCTGTGTCGCTTACTAGCTGGATGAGTTTAGATAACTTGCTCGGCCTCTCTGAGTTTCCGTTTACTCATAAAACAGTAAAAATAGATGGAATGATATGTATGAACTCCCCCTGCCCCGACCCCCATGTCACTACCTGGCATGTTGTGGCACCCAATCAATCATAATAATGTCCAACAATCTTTCAGGTGCTGTGGTGGATGGACTTTCAGGTGGCCACATGATCTGGCCTCCTGATGTTCAGGTTTTCCTGGGATCCCTTCCCCTCAAGTGTAGGCGGGCCCTGGGACTTGCTTCTAACCAACAGAGTGTGGCAAAGGTGACCGGATGTCTCTCCCATGATTGTATTAAGTTATGTAAGACTCGGTCTTGCTGGTGGACTTGCTCAAGAGTCTCTCTCCATTGCTGGCTTTGAAGAAAGAGCTGCCACGAGTCCTACAGCAGCAAGAAAGTGCAGTCTGCCAATAAATACCCTGAAGAGCTTGAAAGCGTACTGTTCCCAGTCGAGCCTCTAGGTGAGAGCCCAGTCCTGGGGTTCCTGTTTGCAGCCTTGCAGAAGACCTGGCTAAGCCACACCCAGAAACTGAAGTGATAAACATGTTGCTTAAGTGCTAAGTGTTTGGTAATTTGTCACATGCAGAGAAGGGGAATACAGGTGCTATATCAAGAGTATTTTATGCAGTATTTAAGGAATATATCACTTCACTTTCATCAGCACATCAACTCTAATAGGGGGTATTATTACCCCTACTTATAGAGAGGAAACTAAGGCTGAGGAAAGGGGCTTGACTTCCCAAGGCCACATGGCAACTGGGGAAGAGGGAGCTGTGACACAGGCTCTAGAGACTACACAGTGAAGAGCCCTGTGACTGGCCTGCCGGCAGCAACATTAGCTTCACCATGCACAGTGCTGTGCAGCCACGTGAAGGCCTTTAGGCAAATGCTCTCTGCCCAGTTCTCCACAGACCCCACCCCTCCCTATGGCCTGGTCCCCAGCTGTTTCACATGGTTCTCTCAGCCACCTGCCAGGCTCCTGAAGGCATTTGAGTCTCCAACCCCATATAACTAGGGCACTGGGAGTTAGAGGCCACATAGAGTAGGTCCTGTTTCCTCAAGGGTTTGGGAGCAAAGGGCAAGAGCCGAACTACCCGGGGAATGGAGCAGAGAAAACAAGGTAGCAAGCATCCCCAGGGCAATTCCCTTCCTGAGCTGTGAGGCCACAATGCATCATTTTCATGACATCTGTGTATGGTGACGTCAGGGTCGCTGCACCCTCCACACCCCAGGGCTGGGCCTGGTTTAAGGACCCCCACCCCAGGGAGCAGTGCAGCAGAAGGATAGGGATGCATGGAGACTACAGCCTTAGAGGGGACCCTCCAGCTCCTGAGGCAGGGGCAGCGAAGGGGCCACGGGACTAGGGGAGTCCTCATCTGGTGGTCTCCATGGAAGGGTTACTGCTTCATTTAGAGAAACACAGAGACACAGGCAGCCAGCACAGCAAGCCCCAGGAGCCCTGACTCAGGGCTGCACTTACACTGTTGACATAGGTTCTTTCCTTCCTTCCTTCCTTCTTCCCTCCCTCCTGTCCTCCTTCCCTATTTCCTCCCTCCCTCTCTTTCAACCACTTGTGCTGGGGGTGGACAAGGGGGGACTGTCTGTATTTATAACTTGAGAATTAAGGCCAAGTGCCCAGGTGATATTATTTTTCCCGATCCACTGGAAGTCACAGGATCCACCCAGCCAAGGCAGGAAGGGTGAGCTCTGCCCTTGGGTCGCCCTTCTCCTTTCACTTTGGCTGGTCGCTTGTGCCTTCTCATGCAATTCACTCAATGATCCCTAAGCTCTGATTAGGGCCCAGCCTTCATCAGGGGCTGGGAGCACAAAAAAGAACCAAGTAGTGTGTGAAAGGACAGGCACCACAGACCCCATTCCCCACGGCGAGAGAGGCTTCTGCCAGGAGGAAGTCTGGCCAGCCCAGCCCGGCTTCTAGGGCTGGATCCCACACTGCAAGTTTTAAAGCTGCCCACCCAGGTGAATCTATTGTGCGGCAGGGGTTGAGAATCACTGTCAGGGAAGGGAACACTCTGTCTCAGGCATCTGTGGTTGCCTTGTCCCTTCCCTTGCTGAAAGCATCTGGATTTTAGTCCCTTCATCAGAAGAAGATGGTTTCTCAGGATTAGGTGAGCTCAAAGTTGCAAAAGAAACACCTCCCCTAGGCTGCAGCAGGCTCTAGCCCAGGCCAGTGCCTCAGAGGCAAACTTCGTAGCTGCAGTATACTGGTAAGTGCCATATTGGAAATGTTCTCAGTTTTTTTTCTCCCGAAATTTCAAAAGCAAATTACATTTTGAACACTGTTGGCTAAGTACAGCCAGTTTTCACCAATGAGCACTGCAAGAAGGGATCCAATACAAACCATCACCACGGCATGCTGCTACACACCAGGTACTATATACGTCTACCATCTGGACCTCACAACAGCTCTCAATGACACCTCCCCATTTCACAGATGAGGAAGCTGAGGCACACAACTAGCAAGTGGGAGATCTGACTCCCTTACTCCTTGCCTCCTATGAAAAAGACAAGCACTAGACAAGGGACACTGTGTCCTGAATGACACCAGATCACAAAATCACATTTATCAAAGCAAACTGGGCTGAGTGAAGACAGGTGAGTGTGGAAGTGCTGGTGGGCACTGCAGTGGGCGGGCTGCCCTACACACAGCTCCCCCCAGACCCAATCTAGAGAGAGCCCAGCCTTAGAGAACAAACGAGTCTCTCCCGCTGGGGCCACCTCCGTGATGACAGCAAGCCTGGACTCGAAAATCACCCAGTGTGAGACTTCTCATTCCAACTCCTGCCCTGGAGGCTCAAGTACCAGGGGCTCTTCTTCAAAACAGGCCCAAGGCCCTTGGTGACAGAGTCTCTTCCTGGGGGCCTCAGCCACCCTGCACCTTCCCCCCTCCCCTCCCTTCCTCTCCCCTCCCCTAGGGGTCCCAGCCCAGATCTGCCACCTCTGTGCAACCACGTGTGAGTTGCTTTAACCTCTCCAAGCCTCAGAGTCACCATCTGTGAAAAAGGGAAAAACATCTATTTTTCTTTGTGGGAAGATGAAACGAGACAAGGGTCTTACCCCAGGATGAGACCATAGTAAATTAATTCCAGTGGAATCGCATGTACTCTCCACGAGAAACCCGAGTTCTGCTATCACGGAAATGCAAGGCAATCGTAAGCCTGGGCTGGCTGAGCGGAGCATTCACCTGGGGCAGGAGGAAGGATGATTTGATGGAGAGATGGAGGTCATGCTCCTGCAGAGACATTCCACCAGGTGGCGCCATGGTACAACATTCACAGCCCTTCAGGCCGCCACACCAGGATCGCTGGGGTCTCCAGGGTCTTCCTGTACAAGGAGAACAGGGCTTCATTCAGTCAGAGCTAAAGCAAGCCTGAGGCTGTGTCATTCTTCACAGCATCCCTCCATCTCCTTCATCTAGATCTTCATCAAAAGTGTCGTGGGAAGGGGGTGGGGGCACAGGAACAGTGACAGTGGCAATGCCAGGCCATGTCAGCAGCAAAGTCCATCAAGCACTTACTATGGGCAAGGCCCTCTGGTAGGTACTGTCGAGTTTTAGAGCTGAGAGGGGCCTTCAAGGAAATCCACCCTTGCCCCTTTGTTTTTCCAGAATGGAAGGAGGCCAGGGGAGGGTCACGCCTGTCTGTTAGAGGTGGTGGAGAGGCCCGCCAGGCTCACCTTAGGGTGCAGCCTGACTCAGGAGGACAGGTTTCAGGTGAGGCCACCATACCTCCTCCCCTCCTCCTTGCTGAGCTGAGCCAGACAAAGCCAGGGGAAGACAGGAAAGGCATCCCATCCGACTGCAAAGGGAACAGAGAAAATGAACTGGGTGTGACTTCCTAGGCTATTCCTGCCTCACCCTGTCCTGGGACACAGGACACTCTTCCTGAATGTCTGCTGAACAGACTGCAGACCTAGGACCAAGTTTAAACCATCCAGGGAGCTTCCTCCTCCAGCCCTGAAGAAGGGGGACATTTCTGTCAGGACCCCCTCATTTCAGAGAAACAGCCCCATGGAGTGGTTCAAGGTCAGTGCTGCAAGGCCCTTGGGGGTCAACTGGGTCAACCCCCTGTGGTACAGATGATTCCGTTGAGAGCAAAAGAGGGTCAACAACTCACCTCAATACCAAAACTCTATAGAATGAGGCAGCTTTCTATGCACTAATATGAAATGTGTCCAGGATACTGTTACGTAAAAAAGAGAGGGCAGAAAATGTGTCTAATTTTCCATTATTTATATTAAAAAAGAAGACAAAATTAGTATATTTATGTTTGCACATAATTGCATAAATAAGTTCTGGAAGGATTTAAAAGATGCTAAGAACAGTAGTTATAGGGTTGGAGGGGGGGATGCATGGATGGATGGATGGGACAGGGGAGGGAGGGAGACTTTGTCCGTATGCATTTGTACATCGCTTGATCTTTGTTTGTTTGTTTTTTTTTTTTTTTTGCATTACACGGGCCTCTCACCGTTGCGGCCTCTCCCATTGCGGAGCACAGGCTCCGGACGCGCAGGCTCAGCGGCCGTGGCTCACGGGCTCAGCCGCTCCGCGGCATGTGGGATCTTCCCGGACGGGGGCACGAACCCGTGTCCCCTGCATCAGCAGGCGGACTCTCAACCACTGCGCCACCAGGGAAGCCCCGCTTGATCTTTGAACCATGCAAATGAATTCTGTTCCAAAGACTACATTTTAAAAATAGTTTGCCCAAGATCATACAGTGTTTCCCACAGTTGTAGGTAGGATGCTTTTACATGAAATGATCTGGGGTGCACAAGGTGACTGTAAGCAATTCACAAACACAGCACTGAATCATTCAGTGAGAAAGCCATTCCCTTTTCATTTCTCTTCAGTCTTCTGAATCCGTCAGGGGGAATGTCTCAGTGAGATGCTTGTAGGTCTTTAATACCTTTCTAAATCCTGGTAAACTGCCTTTTTAACAAAGAAAAAAGGCATCAGGCTTAGAGCCTTGGTTGACAGCGGCAGCTACCTAAAGGGTGAAAATGGAATCATGTTATTTTCTCTACACTGAATTTACTTGTACTAATACCTACTAGGAATGGCAAGTAACATTGGTCTTCAATTTGCAACAGCAATATGAGTCTTCCTTTTTGAAATATTTTAAGCAAATTGTATGTTGCTCTAAAGAAAACTATTACATAAACCCTAATGCCATTGCTCAGTGAATATGGTATTATCAAGTGCTAACCTTGCACCAGAAACTGCTAAGTGCTTCCCATGAATTAATATACTGATCCTCCCATCCCTGGGAGGTGCAGATGAGGACACAGAGAGGCAGGGAGAATGTGGACCTTGCCTAAGGTCACTGGCTGACTGGAGGTGGAGCTGGAATTTGAACCCAGGAATCCAGCCTCCTGTAGGGCCCGACACCAGAGGGACTAAAAGCTGGTGGCCCAGTGAATGCAGACCAGCCCTCCCCGCTCCAGCCGTTGTCAGCCTGCACTTTAGGTAGTTGCCCTAAAGGCTCAGCCTCATTTGAACAGCTTTATCTTCCTCCTCCCAAGCTCTGGGTCCCTAAAGCCAAATGGTTTCAGCTCTGCCTCCACCCCCTAACCAAAGGATTACACACACACACACACACACACACACACACACACACACACACCTGCAATTCCACTGAAGCACTCCATCTGCTTCCTGAACTGTCTCACTCTTTGGGGTCCCAGGCAGCAGCACAAGGAGGGCTAAGCTCTGCTTCTCCCACCGTCGTGCCCTGCTAGACAGGTTGCAGGCTTCTCTCTCCATCTGGTTTTGGGGGTAAAGCCCTCTGCCTCCCTCACCCTCACCTGTACCATCCTTCAGGGACCCTACATGAGGTAACTGGATTTCTCCCCTTGCCATTTTGCTGTGAAACGTCATGCATTCAGGAAAGCAGGGAAGAGAGCTGCACCCTATTGAATGGCTGTGGCCCACAGCTGGGAAGCTACGGAGGCCACCCAGCTGGGCAGCTGCAGCCAGCATCCTCACACCTACCCTGTGCCCTCCACCCTCACAGAGCTGATCTAGTGGTCACAGTGGGTCCCCGCAGGTAGTGAGGCCTGTTCCCGCCCTGCCTCTCTCCTCTCTCCGGGCCACAGGCACCCTCTGCACAGTCAGGAGATGAACCACCTCTCACTCACAACCCTCCATCAGAATCACCTGGAGGGCTTTGTAAGAGGCAGGCTCTGGACCACATCCCTCAGTGCTTCTGAGAAAGTCTATGGTGATGCCTGGGAATCTGCACCTGAAACAAGTCTGGAGGTGATGCTGACATATACCAAAGGTGAACAGAGGAGTGGTCGAGCGTGTGGGCTTGGCCTCAGTCTGCATCCTAGCTCCACCCCCTGCTCACCTGGGGGTGGGAGGGGTGCGGGAGTCCTGGGGGCGAGTTATAAATGCTCTACAGTGTGCTCAGCAGTGAAATGAGGATGACAGTGATTGTACCTCGATCATAAAGTTCTAGTGACAATTAAATGACACCGAGTGCTTAGCACAGTGTCAGGCACACAGCACACTTGGCAAATTCCTCCTGTCCTGACACTCGAGACCTGCAACAAGCCCCTCAGCTTCCAGGAGCGAGAGAAGCAGCTGCACTTCTTCTCCAACAGGAGAAGGTGGGTGGATGGTGACACTGGTCTTAGAAGACCAGCTCTACCCCAGCTGGGGGTCCTCGGAGCTTGGGACATGGTGGCTGCTCTGACTGAGCCCACAGCACAGGAGCTGTGGTCCAAGGCGGAGCATCCGAGGAGGAGGTGCTGGAGCTGGAGAAGTCCTCCCCATGCCCTCTGCCCATCTCCCTCACCCACTGCACTGAGGGTGATCCCTGAGGCTCCAGGTGGCAGGAGGGACCCAGAGGGACCATCACCCCTCCTTAGAGATGAGGAACAAGGCCCAAGAGACTAAGTGAGCTGTCCAAGGTCATGGACCCACAAAGCAGAGCAGGGCCTACAAGCTTCCTCCAGGGTCCAGCCGGCCAGGGTTGGGGAGCCTTCTCTGCCCTCAAGGTCAGGTGTCCTTGGGCAGAAGCTCTTGACCACCACACCAGGGTTTTTCCTCAACTCACAGAGCCAGAGTCCCCAGTCAGGGAGCCCAAGTCCCTGCCTCTGGCAAAAGGCCCAGGAAGAGCCCTGGAGGCAGCAAATCACGTAGCTCTCTCTCAGGCGCAGTGTCTCTTCTGGCAATATGGAACTGTGGTCCCCACCGGCAGGCTAGCTGGAGGGCGGGGAGGGGTACAGCGTGCAGAGCAAAGGGCTTGGAACTTGTGGAAGGAAGGGCCCAGGAGGCCGCTCGTCCTGGGAGATGGGAGTAGCAACAGACAGTGGGACCCCAGCAGCTCCTCACCAGGTGGCCCCAACCAGGGAGTCAAGCAACCCCACGGGGGGTGGGAGTTATTTCCAGCCCCATGGAGGCAGCGGAGGCATGGTGTGAACCCCGCTGTGGCTCACGAGGCAGCCAGGCCGCAAATCCAACCTGACACAGAGACACAGGGCTCCAAGGATTAGCCCTAGAGATTAGCAGAAACCTCCCTTGAAATCTGCCCCCAAGGTGGCCCAGTCTGGGGGATACCGTCACGCAGCACGCAGGGCGGCGGTGGTGGGGGCAGAGGAGGCAGGGCCCACCCTCCTCAGCAAGCCTCCGGCTAGGATGCGCACTAGGCCAAGGTGGCCCTTGGCCTCTCTCAGGGGCCCATCGGGCTCTGCATCTGGCCACCCAGCCAGGCAACAAGCCTCTACCTGCTCAGAACATGCCTGCACCATGATTTCTGACTGCAGGCAGGCGAGAGCCCACTGAAGGGCATTCACACAGGAGGTGGAGACGCGGCCCCCAGACGGCTTATAGCAGCTCCACGGGCTGCACAACCCCAGGGGGCGCCTTCCCTCAGCACGCTGCTTCCGCCGACGCAGACTTTCGGACCCTGAACCTTGAGAAGTGAGGCAGAGTGTTCGTTAGCAAACCGCCCAGAGCCCGAGGGGCACAGGGAAGGTTGGCTGAGGAAAGGAGGGTCGAGAGGTGGGCCCCTGGGCCCCCGCCCCGGGCCACTGCAACCAGCGCAGCTCTGTTGGGTCTGTGTCACACCACCCCGGACAAGGCCAACATCTCAGGGTAAGCCAGAGTTATCCAGGCATCGGTCAAGGGGCCCAAGTCCAGGCTTCACCTGGCCCCCTGCCCCTGCTCTCAGAGCCCATCAGGAAAAGGTGAGAAACCACCCTCCAAGGTCAAATGCCCCCCTCTACCTGGTCCCCAATCCCAATTCCTCTCAAACCACTTTCTCCACGTCTTCCAGATCTACATGCAGTTGTACAATTATTTACGAATGTCTTTACATGGACTCACTTTGACTTAAATTTCTTTATTGAAAACGCCACCACAATAAGTAGAATACCAGTACCACTTGTCATAAATAAAAGGTAGCCAATAAAAATATACCATTAAGACAAAACAGAGCTATAAAAGTCTGGAAACCTTTCCCACCTGCCCTAAGCTCAAGGCCTGCTTCCTAGTAATGGGGAAGTCAGCCTGCGTTCCAGACGCATGAGAATGTACTGGCACACAGCAGAGACTTTCTTCTTGGGTTGGGTGAGAATTGGAGAGGGAATCCCTTTCTTGCTCTGACTTTGTGCTTAATGCCCGATACTACCAAAATGCATCTCCAGGGAATGAGCGTATCACCTGATCCTTTGGGAATGTTGGACTAGAGGCTCCCTCTGCCTCATGCTTAACACAACATGGAAACATGCTCTCTGAGCACACGTTCAAGGCACCAGTGAAGCTCCTCCCCAGGTGCCTGCTCTCACACCGAGGCCCAGCAGCTCCCTCTCCCACACACCTGCTCCAGCAGCCCCCGGAGGTCACCGCTGGCTCAGGTGGGACACCAGGTAGACGATGCCCACCAGCAGGAGTCCACGCACACCGAGCATTAGGAGCAGGAAGACGAGCAGGATGGAGGTCACTGGCTCCACGGCGTGGTTGCCCAGATGCCACTGGGGGAAGCCCATGTTCATCAGCTGCCGGTTGAGGTCACTGAAGGGGGACTGAGCGGCACCCAGCCTGGCGCCTGCCTGCTGCTGGCGAGGGCCAGGACCCCCCAGTGGGGCGCCATGGCCCCTATTGAGAAAGCTCTGGAAGGTGAAGACAGAGAGAGACGAATGAATCCAGAGAGAGCTTCCCTGGAGTGGAGGCACCAGAGGCAGGAGGGCACCCTCTGGGTGGGGCCCTGCTCTCCCCTACGGCCACCCAGGGCCATGCCCTCCTTTCTCAGCAATCCTCACATGCCACCCATGGGGAGCCCAACCACTGAGTCGCAAGCTCTCAGAGCACAGAAAATGCCAGTCCGTGTTCCCTATGTCACGTCAGGGAGAAGATGCCCGGGACAGAGAAGAGGAAGGGGGCAAGGAGGGTGGGACTACACCCAGGGCACAGCATCTGGGCAGGCATTTTTAACACTCCTCACTCCTTCCTTTAAACCCATCATTGTGTGGCCGTGCGTTCCTCTTCTCCACTTACTCTCCAGCTTCCCTCTCATCCAACAGACTCTAAAAGATGCTGGCTCCAGTGGGGGTTGCTGCCCAGGTTAAGGGAGAGACAGCTCTTGGGTTTGAAGTCTGGGAAGGCTGCCTGGAGGAAGGAGAGCTGGGGAGGCAGGGAGCTGGGCAACCAATCTACTGGGGCTTTCCCCAAGTCTTAAACCCCCATGCTGCTCAGCCTGGCTCTCTGCAAAGAGGACTTTGGGCTAGAGAAGGTTAATCACCAGTAAGGCAGCTTCTGGGAGCTAAGGAGTAACTGGTACAGAGGACGGGAGGCCAGCTGCTCCCCTCCACAGGGGCCGGGCGACTACCTGTCGAGGGGTGCTGCTGCGTGGCTGGGTAGTGTTCCTCACACGGGGGTCATCGTCCTGCACAATTTCCCCATTGGCCAAGATCCGAACCATCCTTCCAGGAGCTATGGGTTCCTGCTGGGCTGCACCTTTCCCCAGATCTCAAAACACCTGAAGGAAAAAATTTACCAAAGTTAAAGAGATGCTTGCTTTCAGTGGGAGAAACTGCAATTCTGGGTGCTCACATTGGTGACCCATGCTGAGTAGGCAGTGTGTCTAACTAATAAAAAGGAGAGAAATAAATACAAGTTGTTTGCCAAGCAAAAATCTTTCAGACTTTGAGTCCACTAGGAAAACTATCAAAAAGATTCTTGGAGAAGGAAGTTTTATTATTAACCACCACCTCCAGCAACAATAGGGGTAACAACCCTTGCTGGGGCCCAGGCCCTGTGGAAAGTCCACCCAGGCTCAGCTCACTTACACCTCCCAACACTCCTCCAGGGCAGATACAGCTAGGGACCCAGAGGGGCTTACCTCACTCACCCAGGACCATTCATCCATGGGCAGCAGAGAAAGAGCATGAAGCCAGGAACTCTGGCCCTAGTAGGGAGTCCAGGACACCAGGATCCCCAGTGTCTCCATTTCCCTTCCGTTAAAAAATGGTCCAGGGAGATGCTAAGGACTCAGGCCTTCTCCCCGCAGGAGATAGGGCCCACTTCAGAGCTACTTTCCTGCAGAGGGCACACTCTCACTTGTCCCTCACCTCTCAGGTAACACCAGGCGGGCACGGCCAGCTTTCCCGAAATATGGGATGAGGGATGCTGCTGAGGTCCCACTCACAGACCACAAGGGGGTCCATGGGCTGGAAATGGGGGCCTTTCCACGCCTCTCCCGAATCTGGGTAAAGGCCATCATTTTTCTCAGAAGATGAGCCAGTTTTCGTCTAAATTCTCAAGAGCACTCGTGACACACACGCCAAAAGAGGTTAAGAGCCCTTGTTCTCTCGCCGGTGGCCTGAGCTGGCGGGTCCCCATTTTGAAGCCTGCTGGCCCTTGCAGAAGGCCAAGCGGGTCCAAAGGGTCCTCCGCAGTCCTTTTGTGCTTTGTTATCCCGCCCCGCTGGGTGGGCTGAGGGTGCGGCAGGCCCTCCCTGCACCTGACACTAAGTGGGGATGGGGGTGGGGAATGGGGATGGCGGGGCTTGCTGCCGGGGTAGGAGAGGCCGCTGCCCGGGCCGCGGAGCCCGACTCCGAGACCAGGCCCGGGGTAGGGGAGGGATGCGCCCTCGTTCTCCCGCGCCCAGGGCCCGGACACTCACCTACGGGCGTGGCTCCCGGACCTAGACGGCGTCCAGTCCCCGCGGCTCCCAGGCCGCTTCCTCCCACCTGACCTCAGAGGAAGCGCGCGCAGCAGCCATACGGCCCCGCAGGTGGCTCAGCAGCTCCCTCTGTAGGCCTCTGGGGGAATTGCAGCTGCCGGACCCTGGGCGGCGCAGGGAGCGGGAGAGAGAAAGAGGGTGGGAGAAGAACGAAGATAGGACCGGGTGGACCACAGGGCAGGTTGGGAGGAGACTAGTGCGGAGGAAGAAGGAAAGCAAAGAGAAGGGAGAAGAAGAGGAGGAGGAAAAACCTACGGGGGGGTGGGGGGGCCCTCTGGCCTGGGTGGCACAGGCTCAGCCCACCCGTATGGGTTTGCTGAGCCCGCTCAGCGGATGCCCCTTAAGTAGGACCCAGCCCTGTCCTCAAGGAACTCCAGCTCCTGTTCCAGTGTGGAACCTCCCAGTGGGGAAGACGACACATGAACCACAGGGCAAGTGCAACTAACTGCAACGTGAAGGAAGGCAGGCTTCCTAGAGAGGTGGCCTTTGAACTGGGGCAAGAAGGGTAGGTAGGAGTTTACCTGTCAGCAAATAAGGAAGGGCACCTGGCAAAGGAGTGAACGATAAACCTCTGCCTCTTTCCCCGTGTTTTCACCCCCCACCCCCGCCCACCTTCATAAGCTTCTCCCTGTGGGCCTGTTCACCAGTGGAAGAGAATAAGCTCAGCAATCCCACAACTTGAGTCAGACTCTGGCAAGTTTCAGAGCTGCTCAGTCTCCTCATCTGCAAAATGGGGCCACACATAGCAGTTTCCTTCAGGATTGCTGTGAAGATTAAGAATAAGAGTCTCTGGCACATGGCAAGTGTTGATAACCATTTGTTATGATTATCAAGCAGTAGATGTTTCTAGGAGCAGATATTTATTAAGCATATATAGACCTAGATGCTCACTAGCCCCTGGGTGGGGCAACAGAAAGATTGAGACTTAGACCTTGCCTCAAGGGCTCATCTTCTGCCACCACGGTTTAATTATTTGATTATGAAAACTTATCAGTAAAAAATGTTGAGCAGGACCCCTGATATCTGTATCTTATTTGTGTATTATTTATTTGTTTGTTTATAAATTATACATGTGTGCTATGAGAGCAGATTGGCATTGTGGATAAAGGGTGGATGCTAGAGCCAGCCTGGGTTGGAATCTGGCACAGCTGCCTTCTGGTGGTGTGATGGGCCAGTTACTCAACCTCTCTGGCCTCAGTTCCTTCATCTGTAAAATGCGGATAATAACAGTACCCACTTCATCAAGTTTTTGTGAAGCACTAAGTACTTAGTGTAAAGTGTTTAGATGAAAGCCTGGCCACAGTATGTTCTCAGTAGTCACTGTCATTGCTACTGCTCCACCACATTAAGTACTACATTGTAAAGCATATACATTAGAAAAGAATAGGATTTCAAAAAAATATAAACTGAAATCCTAATACTTTCTTCCTACACTCTTGCTGCAGGTGGGTATAGTGCATACATAGAAGGGGTAATCCCAAGGCCGGATGCCCGATTTTCAGAGGTGGTCTGTGGATCTCAAAACTGTCTGCACATTGGAATTACCTGTGATGTTTAAAAACAATCCCAATGCCTGAGTCCCACCCCAGAGGTGACAGTGCCATTGATGTGGGATACAACCTGGGCATGAAGAGGTTTTAAAAAACAAATTCCAGGTGATTCTAATGAACAGCCAGGACAGAGAACCACTACCTTCCATGAACTGAGCTCCATACGTGGGGCTCATAACCCAGGAACCCCAAGAAGGGAGAGACCTCTGTGGGCTGGGGAAACCAGGGAGGAAATGAGATGTTTCTAGGAAGGCTTGAGCCAGTACAACAGCTGCCAAATAGACACAGTCTAGCCAGAGATAGCCGTGAGAGCCCATTGGAGGAAGTAAGTCTCTCCAGAGGGGGTCAAGAACAGCTTTAGGAGGCAGTAGTGTTTGACTGCACTTAGAAAAGTCCTATCTTTACCAATTAAAACAGCTTCAGGGGCTTCTCTGGTGGCGCAGTGGTTGAGAGTCCGCCTGCCGATGCAGGGGACATGGGTTCGTGCCCCGGTCCGGGAAGATCCCACATGCCCGTGAGCCATGGCCGCTGTGCCTGCGTGTCCGGAGCCTGCGCTCCGCAACGAGAGAGGCCACAACAGTGAGAAGCCCGCGTACCGCAAAAAAAAAACCAAAAACAAAAAACCAACAACTTCAGGAGGCTGTGAATCACTTTTCCTACCTCTCCACTTCCTTCAGATGTCTCCCCTACTCAGGAACCTGCAATGGTTCCCTGTTGTCTGCTCCAATAAGACCCACTCATTGGCAGGCTCCAACAACCCTCCAAATCTGGCCCCAGTACACTCTTACCAACTCCCTCCCTCAGCTCTGCCCGCCAGGGTCTCTTCACTCTCCCTGAAGTACATCACCCGAAGTCCTGCTTTGCTTGGGCCTGGCTCTCTGCCCAAAGACCCTCCCCACCCAATCTAAATCCCACCCCATCCCCAAATTTTAATGCCAACAATATAAACTTCAGTTCTGATTGTTCCATGTAGTAATGATAACCTCTAAGTGTACAGAGTCCTTACCACTTCCAACGTGCTTTTCCAGAAACCACATCATCCTTTTTGGATTATGAAATAGGAAAGGTGTATGCTATTGTTCCCCTTTTGCTAATAGAGAAACTGAGACCCAGAGGGACTCTGGGTGACCATCCCGAGGTCAGTGGCAGAGCCAGGATCCCCCCAGCTCTGCACTGTAGGCTCTTTGTATCTAGCCACCACCAAACAGCCTCCCCCAGCGTTGTCCCATCTCTGCTGCCTCTTTACTTTGTGCTCTCCCATCCAATGCCATTGGCACAGGACTGGCCCCAGGTCATGTCTTACTCCCAGAAGGTGCCCGGTACAAATGTGCTTTTGGTTTTCCTGGTCTTTGCAGGGTTACTCTTACATACACTGAAGTTTGACAAGCACTACCTTGGACCAGTGGCTTTTCAAACTCTTTGGATGGCAATACATTTTACATCACAACCTAGTAGCCCCTCCCCACACACACACGAAAAAGAAGTTTCAAAAACAATATTATCCTTTCTCTATTAGCTATACGGTGACATTTTCTATTTTGTAAGGAAAGAAAATGCCAGTCGAGACCTCACTTGATTTCTCTATCCACTAATACAATGGTTCTCAACCCTGGTTGCACATTAGAATCACCAAAGGGAACTTTCATAAACCATTGGTGCCCGAACCAATTGAATCAGAACTTCTAGAAGGTAAAGCCTAGGCATCTTCATTCCAGGTGACTGAATAGGCACTCAAGGTTGTGAACACTGATGTGTAGTCATTTTTAAAACACTGTGGTAGATGCCCCTCAAACTTAAAGCCTCTTTGGATACAAAGCAGCAAATTCCACTTTGCTAACAAAGATTAACTTGTATAATAGCCCAAGCCCCAAACGGGGAACATTGCCCAAGGTACATCATCATAATTACAGTCACTTGCCTCCTTTGAATATCCAAATGCCAACAATAAAGACCAACACTGAGCCCCCAGTATAGCACCAATTCTTAAGGAGACCCTCCGGCTACTTGATGGCAAGTTGCCTTCACTGGGCCCCTCCCAGCCTGGCAGGGCCGGAGATTCCTTCTGGCAGGAATGGACACACACTCCAGGTGTGTGTGCCTTTCCTGCCTGGAGGGCCTCAACTAGCACCATACATCTTACAGAGTGTTTAATCTACTAGTATGGGATCCCATATAACATTGCATTAGACCAGGGGTCCCATTTTACAGCAAAACAGGTGCAGGATCATGCTCATGACCATGGGATTCACTGGTTATATGACATATGTCACCAGCGAGAAGCTAATGGCCTGAGGGACTTCCCTGGCAGTCCAGTGTTTAAGACTTCGCCTTCCAATGCAGGGGGTGAGGGTTTGATCCCTGGTCGGGGAGCTAAGATCCCACATGCCTTGGGGCCAAAAAACCAAAACATAAAACAGAAGCAATATTGTAACAAATTCAATAAAGACTTTAAAATTGGCCACACACACACACACACACAAAATATTTAAATAAAAGAGGCTACTGGCCTGATAGAACACTACAACAGCCCACTGAAGGCACAGCCAAATGCCAGCTCAGAGGCAGTACTCTGCAAGGATGGGGTGTCATTCTCAAGTATGCATTCAATACCTTGAATCAAAGACCTTTACAAGCTGCTGTGTCTCTAATTAGAAATGGATTCAGGAACCAAGGGGCGGAAGCAGCAGTAACTGGTACCAGAGAACACAGCAAGAGTCCTGTCAAGCTAAGAGTGCAGCCTGAGTACTCTGAGTTCCTATTTCTGGAGACTCGCAGGCCTGAAGAGGAGTCACTGTCTTGGCAGGAGAAACTGGTCCTGATCACCAGGGGAGGTAGGGCTGCTCTTACAAAATGGGGACAGGCAGACCATGTTTGGCACCCAGGTGATCCACTTGGATGCCTCTGGGTTCTTCTTTACCCAAATGTAATGGTAAAGGGCAGGTGCAGCAACTCTGTCCTGAGAAGGGCATGTGACCAGGAGCCCAGAGCCCTCAGGGACAAGGGTCTGGGTCATGCCACCAGGTGAGTCACTAAAACCAAAAGTGGTGCTAGCTGAGGGGTAGTGGAGGGACCATTTGCAGCTACAACAGAGGGGACTATAGTTTGTCCCACTAGTATTTCTCAGAAAGACCCACCAGAATCTTTAGAAAGGAGATCTGAGTGGTACAAGGAGTGGACTGTGGGAGACATGAGGATTGCTGGCCAGACCCCCTCCAAGGAAGGATTTGTTGCCCTAATTTCTGGGAGACCATCAGGGCAGCCTTCAGCCATCAGCCCCTTCACAGATTGCTTCACCAGAGACACTTCACCCGAGGTCAAGCCCCTCCAGAGGCTGCCCACATTCAATGACTGATGGAGGTAGGAAGTATCCATGAGCTATTTCAGCTCCAGAGTTCCTCTTGAGGTTGGCTGAAGCTGTAAGGTGCTTTTGGAGAAACTGGTCCATTTTGTCGAAGTTGTCGAATTTGTTTATAGAGTTGTTTGTGGTGTTTCCTTATTATCTTTTTAGCGTCTGCAGGGTCTGCAGTGATATCCCATTTTTCCTTCCTGATACTGGTATTTGTGTCATCTCTCTTTTTTTCTTTCATTCTTGCTAGAGATTTGTCAATTTTATTGTTCTGTTCAAAGAAACAGCTTTAGTTTTATTGATTTTCTCTATTGTTTTTTTTTTGTTTTCCATCTCATTGATTTCTGCTCTTTATTATTTCTTTCCTTCTGCTTGTTTTGGGTTTATTTTGCTCTTCTTTTTCTAAGCTCTTGAGGTAGAAGCTTAGATTATTTGTTTGAGACTTTTCCTATTTTCTATGGTAAACATTTACTGCTATAAATTTCCCTGTCAGCACTTTTCATCTGTGCACCACAAATTTTGATACGTTGTGTTTTCATTTTCACTTAGTTCAATGAATTTTTTTTAAATTTTTATTATGTATTTATTTTTGGCTGTGCTGCGCAGCATGTGGGATCTTAGTTCCCCAACCAGGGATCAAACCTGTGCCCCCTGCAGTGGAAGTGCAGAGTCTTAACCACTGGACCGCCAGGGAAGTTCTAGTTCAATGAATTTTTTAATTCCTTTGTTATTTCTCCTTTGACCCATGGATTATTTGAAAGAATGTTGTTTAGCCTTCAGGTATTTGGAGATTTTCCCATTATCTTTCTGTTATTAATTTCAGGTTTAATTCCACTGTGGTCAGAGAACATACTCTGTATGAGTTCAGTTCTTTAACTTTTTTTGAGGTTTATTTTGTAGTCCAAAACAAACCTTTTCTTTTTTTCAACACTGCAGTTAGAAGTTGGCATCAGGGGAAAGGGGAGGGGAAGGGAATGGAAAGGGGAGGAACAAGTGGGGAGTTGCGGTGTCATTAAAGAATACAATTCCCCCAAAACTGGGGTGCCTGGGGGGAACTTGGTCTGCTTCAACCCAAGAGGAATCAGATCAAAAGTGGTTTGGGAAGGCCAGAACTGTGAGGGATGGAGAGAGGAGGCAGGTCCAGGGGGTGGGGTTGGGGGGGTGCTATTTGACAACTGGGGTGAAGGGATTGGGCTCCCCCTGCTGGGATCCCTCCAGTCCTTCTGGTCTGGCAGGAAGAGGGCAGACTGCAACTCCCGTGGGCAGGTCTGGGGCTGCCAGATACTCTAGGCTGGGGGCTGGAGGGGGCTCACAAAGACTTGCCCTCCAGGAAGATGATGATGCAGCCTCCCAACTTCTCTGCCAGAGAAGCTATTTTGGTGAATGTTCCATAGGTGACTGAAATGAATATGTACTCTGCTGCTTTCAGGTGGAATAGTCTACAAATCTCAATTATATACTGTTGGTTGATGGTGGTGTTGAGTTCTTCTATATCCTTGCTAATTTCATCTCTAATTGCTCTATCAATTATTGAGAGGGGGTGTTGAAGTCTCTAAATATAATTGTGGATTTGTCTACTTCTCCTTTCAGTTCTATCAGTTTTTGTTTCACATATTTAGGAACTCTGTTATTTGGTGTATACAAATCTAGGTTTGTTCTATCTTCTTGGTAGATTGACTATTTTATCATATATAATGTCTTTGTCTGTCTCTGGTAATTTTCCTTTCTGAGGTCTACTTTACTCTGTTTTCTTTTCATTAATATTAACATGGCATCGTCTCTTCCATAATTTTACTTTCAACTTGCCTATATTGTTATATTTGAAGTGAGTTTCTTATCGATGGCATATTTTTTAATCCACTTTGCCAACCTGCCTTATATTTGGTATATTTAGGCCATTTAAATTTAATGTAATTATTGGTATGTTAGACCTTAAGTCTGCTGATTTATTTTTCACTTTCTGTCTGTTCTGTTTTTTCATTTTTCTGTTTTTGTTTTCCTGCCTTTCTGTGGGCTATTTAAACATTTTTTTAGAATTCCATTTTTATTTATCTATAGTATTTTTTTTTTTTTTTGGGCCACTCCACACAGCATGCAGGATCTTAGTTCCCCAACCAGGGATCGAACCCGTGCCCCCTGCAGTGGAATGGTGGCGTCCTAACCAATGGGCAGCCAAGGATGTCCCTATCTATAGTACTTTTTATTATATCTCTTTATATATCTTATTTGGTGGTTACTCTAAATATTGTATTACATATACATAACTCATCACAGTCTTCTGGTGACATCATTTTACTAGTTTGAGTGAAATATAAGAACCTACTTTCTTTTATATCCATTTACCCTCCCAATTATAATGTAATTGTCTTAAACATTTATTCTACATATATTTAGAACCACATCAGACAGTGTTATCATTTTAGTTTCAAGGGTCAAACATAATTTAGAAAACTTAAGAGGAGAAGGAAAGCTTATTTTATTTACCCATATTTTTGCTTAGCATGTTATATGCATGGGCAATCCATGCTGGGGAGTCAGAGAGGCACCCATCAAGAGTGAAATCAAGGGCTGACATCAAGACCCACAGCAGCACAAGTCTGAGGAGAGACCTTCAGGTTTCACCTGCAGAAAACTGGTCAAAGCCAGCATGGAATGGGTACTAAAGCAATAGCTGGAGAAAGGGATCAAACCAAGAAAATTTGCAAAGGTACATAAAAGATACTTATCACACACCCAGAAGGAAGATAAAGAATGGCTGTGCAACCCAGAAAAGAGCTGCTCACCTGGGTCTAAGGGATCCATAATACTTCTCCAGCTCCTCCGATTTGACAGACTACCCTGACTTACAAACTCCTCAGGCTGCCTGAGGAGAATGCCTCGACTGCCCCACAGCCTCCTACAGTGCTGACGAGCCTTTCCAGGTCATCTGACTATACCACTGTATCCCTATCTTTAAAACTAAGTAAACCATGCTAAAAGAAAAAAATACAATATTGAACAAAAGAAGCCAGAAGCAAAATGAATCTTAGTGCATGGTTTCATTTATATAAAAATCAAAAGAAGGTAAAATTGAATTATACTATTTAGGGATGCATACTTGGGTGATAAAAGTATAAAGAAAAGCAAATAAATCATGACCAAAATTTAGTGGTTAGCTCTAGGGGAGAGAGAGGAATTGTGCATGGCAAGGGGTATGCACATGGTAGGCAGGGGAGGCTATCAGGGGCTGGCAGTGTTCAACATCTTGACCTGGTTGGTAGTTTCATGAACGTTCACTCTATAATAATTTGTTAAACTGCACAGGGAAGGGGTGGGGGACAGAACTGAGAAAGGAGTCAGTCTATCCAGGTCGTGGTCAAATGGGTCTATTCTTTCATTAGAGGCTGCCTAGGTATGGATTAAGTGTATGGCCTCTGGGTTCAGTTGACTTGGATTTGAATTCTCTGGCTCTGCTACCTACTTGCTGTGTGACCTTGTGCAATTTGCCTAACCTCTCTGTGCCTCAGTTGTCTCGTCTGTAAAAATAAGGATAATAATACTACCTAATGTGAAGATTAATAGCTCTCAGGCATGCAGTAAACTGGGCATGAGCTTTGTTAAATAAGTAAAAAGTTGTACATTCATTCAACATAAAAATTCCTCGAGGACCTGTGCTGTGTTGGGGCCATCAATAAGCCTTCACAGGCCCGTGGTCTTGGGCCCAAGAACTGGAGCTCCACCTTAGAGGCAATGAGGCCACCTCCCACTAAAATCCAGACCAGATTGCTGGCCCAGGCCAGGCTGAGCCCAGGGGTTAGCCAGAGGGTCCCAGCTTGGGGCACCCCTTCAGGGACTGGAAGCCAGGCAGGCCCTCACTGGCCTCCTGCTTCCGCAGCTGGGCTGGGCATGGGGGCTTCGGGCAGTCTGGCACCAGAACCAGCGGCCTCTTCTACTCCAGGGCTCAGAAGAGTGGAGAGAGGTCAGACTGTGAGAAAAGACGAGCAGGGAGAGTGGAGCAGCCGGGAGGGTCCTGGACGCCTTTCATCCCTTCCACAGAGGGAGCAGCAGAAACAGAAGTGCGGGGGTGGGGTGAGCAGAAAAGGAACCAAAAGCAGAGAATGAGGCCAGCCCAGCCAAGCGCTTTTCGTGGGGTCTTAATTAAGCCCATTGTTCCTTTCAGGGTAGAACATATGTTCAGGGCCTGGCTGAGGTTTGGGGCTGAAATTTCAATGGTGCTGGGCCCTATGGCCTGCCAGGGAGGGGAGCCAGGATGGGGGGAATTGAGGGGGACCATCCCTAAGCCCTACAAGAACCGATAGTGTCTCCCAGAGTCATCCTCCACTATTTCCAGAGCAGGAAATAAAACAACCAGAAAGGGTAGCAGAGCCCTCACCCCAGTGTGGGGAAATGCCCATGGGGTAGGACGGAGCTACGGCACCCGAGCAGGCTGTGACCCTCTGTGGGACTCAGTTTCCCAAAGTGTGCCATTCAGGTGAGGCCGTCTAGGACAGCAGACAGTCACCAGTACCTGCCACGCCCATGAGCAGGACCCACCCCACTCACCCACCCCCGACCTATCCCCATTCCCCCGACCTGGCCCCAGCAGCCAGACAGCCCAAGGGTGAAGGGTTGAACTCAGAGTCAAGCTTCCATCTGAATGCTCACTCTGCTGCTCGCCAACTGGGTCGCCTCGAGCGAGTGACTTAAGCTCTCTGAACCTGTTTTCTTATCTGTAAAATGGGGTGATAATTCCCATCCTCTATGTTTGCAATGGGAATTAATGAGGATGAGCCTTGTCAAGTCCTTAGCACATAGTGTCTTGTGCATGTTTACTGTTATCAACAACCCATCATCACACATGTGACCTTCCCCTCCTGTAGCTCTGACACAAGCCCAGGAGGACACTCAGAGCAGAGGGAGGAAACAGACAGTAAAAAACGAAGACAAAGAAATTTCTGAAGATATGGAAGTGGGCTGTGAAGAATTTTTAAGAGACTTGTAAGCATGTTAAGCATTTCCTCTACATTCTGGGACGTCAAGCCAAGTTAAGGGACCTCAGGAAAACCATGTAGAGTTTGACATGTGTTCCTTGGAGTTTGAAGGATGCAGGAACTGGTGTCCAACTCACATCTGAAAAGTCTAAAGAAAAAAGCCGGGTTGCGGCTGCCCTGGGATAGCTGAGGGGAGAAAAGCAGAAAGTGGGCAGGCAAAGAATCCGTGAGTTCCTCTGGATCATATGTGGAATCTGAAGAAGGAAGCCAGGCTGGGTCACCTTGAGAGTGTGAAGGGACTAGGTAACCCCCCAGAAACCAAGGGGCAGAGAGGGGTCATATACAGAAACAGCAAATGGAGACAATGTCTGTGCCAAGGGAGCTGTAGGTGAGAAATCCTTAGTGAGAGGGATGGTCTGCAAAGAACCCAGGAAGCTACTTCTAGAGTGAGATGATCAGCATTTGGAAAGAACCACAGCCACAGAGCACCAGCACCAGTGACAACTATAGCAGTCAGGCGAGAACTTTCCTGATTCTTCCCACTTTGGGGTAGAAACCAGCAGCTAGGGATGTGGGCAGGAGAAGGAAGAGAGAAGTTGATCACACCCCCCATAAGCTCACTTGTCTGCCTGCAGGGCTCCCAGTCTGCTATAGGTCTAGGCTGAGGGAGGCGAGAAGCCCTAAATAAAGTTGGAGCTCTTATACTACACTGGACTGGACATTCTAAGATTTGGAAAAAGATGCTATTCATTACCTGTTAGTGATTGGGAAAGCCCTGAAAACAGCCAGAGATCTCGCCAAGGGGCAAAGAAGAATAAGATGGGTAAGCCAGTTTAAAAGGGCTGGGGAGAAATGATATATATAGCTGCTTTCTATTTGCATCCTAGCAAGTCTAGCTCATTCAAAATGCAATTACAGATACACAACTATGGAGTGATAGTTGCCAAGTGAAAAAGGCAAGGTACAGAACAATGTATAGAGTGGTGTCTTTTATCTAAGAAAAGGGAAATACAAACACAAACAACTAAATACATCATACATACATACATACATACATAAATTTCCTTATATATTTAACATTGGAAGGATAAACCAAAAACTAATAAAAATGGTTTCCAATAATGGGAGAAGGAGACAGGATTGGAAATTAGATTTTGCTGAAAGTAAAACCCAACCATGTTGGCACCCTGATCTCAGACTTCCAGTCTCCAGAACTGTGAGAAATAAATGTTTGTTCTTTAAGCCATCCAATCTATGGTGTTTTTGTTATAAAAGACTGATGCTTAACTTAAAAATTGCTAAATTACACTTGATGAAGCTCAATATCTTTATTGCAATGATGAATTTTCAGTTTCAGGTTAATATATGAGGATGATGTAATGTTCTGTTTCTATGAGCCCATTTTTTTGTCTTTTAGGCAATTGATCACACAGGGAAAGCTACTGTGTTTGTCACCCGTCATAATCACATTGATGTACTTTAAAGCTTAAGATCACCAGTGTAAAGTTACTACACACACATTCTTTGCTTCTAGCTCTTTATGCCATGAGTCCATAGTCCTGTTCTTCTCCAGAGTCTGACATAAATTGTGTTTAGGGCTTTCTTAGAGCCCTGGGTTGTGATTTTCAATTGTATCCTGGACATTTTGGCTATTTTGCCTGTAAAAGATCTTTGAAAGGTCACCTGTTGCTTTAGCCTGCCCAGCATGTGTTCTCCCTTCTTCTGATATCAGCAGGCCAGTTTCTCCTGAATGAATGGGCCCTTCTCCACTGTTGGTCCATTTAGTTCAGCTGGCGCTAATCTCACTCCCAGCTCCAAAGGTGACCATGTGGGCCAGACCAGGTCTGACAGTATACCCTATCCTGCCAGCTCTGAGTCCATACTGATATAAATAAATGATTGAATAAATAAATGAATAGTAAGAAAAGACAAATTTCCCACACAGAAGAACTCCAAATAATTTATGTAAATATTTACTCCTCCAGAAATGGGAGGTTAATTCTCCATATCATAAGTGTGGACAGCACTTAGTGACTTGCTTCCAAAAATTATAGTATGGAAAGGAAAAAAGTAATTACAGTGGAGAAATCTGACAAACACTATCTCACCCAAATGATCATGATTAATACTATCAGTGATAAACCATACTGCTAATGTCATGTACTTTTGCTATGATGTGATAAGAATGGAGACGGCAGCAGAAAATATCAGGGAAATAAGTCAATCTAAAGAACAGAGGGAAAAAATACTGGAAAAACTTAAACAAAATCTCAGAGACCTGCAAGACAATAACAAGTCATTTAACATGCATATAATTAAAGTCCCAGAAGAAGAGAGTAAAATAGAGACAGAAAAACAATTTGAGGAAATAACAACCAAAAATTTCCCAAATCTGATGAAGAACATTGACTTGCAGATCCAAGGAGCTCAGCAAACTCCAAGTAGGGTAAATACAAAGAAAAACACACCTAGGCACATCATAGTCAAACCAAAGATAAAGTGAAAACCAAAGGTGAAGTGAAAATCCTGAAAGCAATTAGAGAAGACACATTATGTATAGAGAATCAATGATATGAATGAAAAGTCATGTGGCTTTTCATCAGAAAAAAAACAGACACCAAAAGACAATGAAATGACATCATTAGAGTGCTGAAACAGAAAAATAAAATGTCAACCAAAAAATCCTAAAGCCACCAAAAACATCCTTCAAGTTGAGTGTAAAATAAAGACATTATCAGATAGATGAAATCAGAGATAATCTGTCTCCAGTGACCTGGGTTATGAGAAATGCTGATGGAGGTTCTTCAAGCTGAAGGGAAATGATATCTAATGATAACTAGATCTACAGGAAGAAATGAAGAGCACCAAAAATGGTAAATAAGTAGGTAAATATAAAAGGCTATATTATTTTTTATTCTTGCGATTTCTTTAAAATAAAATAGACTGTTTAAAGCAAAAATGATGATCATGTAAGATAGGTTTATAACATATGTAGAAGGAAAATATATGACAAACATAGCACAAAGGATGGAGAGGACAGGTAAATGGAATCATACTTTTGGAAGGAAATAATAAAAGTAGTGCAAAGGTATAGAATTAAGAGGCCAATAGAACAAATGAGTTAGAACACTAAAAAACATTTGATTGACCGACCCAAAAGAAGGCAGAAAAGGAAAAATGGAGGAACAAAAAGTTGAAGGAACAAATGAAAAACAAGTAGCAAGATGATACACTTACACCCAACCACATTAATAATTACATTAGAGGTAAATGCATTTATGCCATCTCTACCATCTATATTATAAAATACCATCTATATTATAAAATAATCAGTTATCTAGGTTTCCACATTAAGAAGCTAGAAAAAGAAGTAAATAGAAGAAATTCAACCTTAAGTAAACAGAAGATAAAATAATAATTAAGGGCAGACTTCAATGAAATGGAAAGAGATAAATAAAGGAGAAAGTAAAGACAAAAGTCTGTTCTTTGGAAAGATTAATAAAGTTGATAAACCCCTAGCTAGACTTATCAAGAAGAAGGAGAGAGTACAAAATACCAGTATCGGGAATGAAATGGGTGGTATCACTACAGATCCTACAGACTTTAAAAGAATAATGAGAAAATATTGTGAACAAATTTTAAAAATGAAATAATATCAATCTTAAACACTCTTTTGGAAAACAGAAGCGGAGGGAGCACTTCTGTATCATTCAGGGTCCAATCAGGAGACAGGAACTACATGGTAATTCAAATGGTAATCTGAAGTTTAATATAAAGAAGTATTAACAGGAGATTGGGGGGAAAAGGGGGAAATTGTCTAGTAAGAGTGAAAGAGAACCCTAAAGAATACTGGAATAGCAAACATAATGAGTAACCGCTATTCCTAGGGGCTGAGCTAGGGCAATCATAAATATCCCCCTCCCTGGGCTGAGATCCAGACTTCACTGAAGAGGACATGGCACGACACATTGGACAGTGGAGAGGGCTAAGGTGCCCGAGGTACCATGTGACTTGATGGAAACCTGTCCTCTGAGGTGCAGAGGGAAGTCATCCACAGTGAGGTGCTGTGCCTTGGAACCTGCTACAAAGTTGCTGGGGTGGCCATTTATGGGGAAGTACCTCACCAGCACCACTCCACTGCCACCTGAGGAGGTACCCAGGAAGGCTGCTGGCTGCCACGTGCTGCAGGAACAGGGAGGTGGGGGAGCCACCATGCTGATCTACCTAAGCACTGGGAGCTCATGTTACAGGAAGAAGAGAAAATCCTTCTCTCCTCCAGTGTCACTCGAGCATCCTCTACTGACAAGGCTTAACGTGGTGCCTGCTGACCAAGGTGAAATATTTACATGACCATCTCCTTGATCACAGAGCAGGCAAAGAAGAATGGATTTGGAGTTGATAGGCAATAGACTGATAACTGGCACAGCCTGCCAATTCATTTTCATGTGGCCAGAAAAACTCTGATAACAAAACTGAAAAAACTGTACAAGAAAATTACAGACCAATATCCTTCTTGAGCATAGAGGTAAAAGTCCTTAACAAAACATTAGCAAATCTATTACAGTAATGTATAAAAAGGATAATACATCATGACCAAGTAAATTTTATCTCAGCACTGCAAGGCTGGTTTAACATTTTTAAAAATCAATCAATAAAATTCACATTAAAGCATAAAAGACAAAAAGTACAAAATCACCTTGATAGATGCACAAAAAGCATTTGACAAAGTTCAACAGCCATTCATGATTTAAAGTCTAAGTGAGCTAGGAATAGAAAAGAACTTCCTCAACCTGATAAAGGCCATCTATGAAAAACCTACCAATAACATCATACATAGTGGTGAAAGACCAGAGCCATGGAAGAGAAGTAAAAAAAAAACTTAACTGGTAAATTTGCTGCTGGAGATGTCACCTTAGATAGATAGGAAAGGTGAGAAATAGCCTGGTTTCTCTTCTTCCCACCCTTTAATCTCCCACCAGTGTCTCCTGCTGGCTGATCCCAGGCAGAAACCAGTTCTGCTGAGAGCCTAGGAAACATAACCCAAGGTCAGCTCCTTGCAACTTAGAGCAGAGCCAGGGAATGGCAAGGCGGGGATCTCAGGGAAAGCAGGGACTATTCCAGAGATGCTGCCGCCTTCTGGGAAATCGCCCGCTGTATCTCATGGCAGAAGAGGGAGGGCTTGGCCCTGCACGGCTAGGGCAGCTCGTGGTAGTCCAGCCATATCGTCTTTCTATCTTGGCTCTGGAGGGCCTCCTGCTGCTAGTATGGACTTCTTCCTCCTCCTATAACCCTTTTTCACAGAGCCATCTATTGAGTCACCAAGTGACCCCAAGTCTGATACGCTTGGCAACCTAGCCCCACCCCACCCCATGCCCCCTCCTTCTTGCCTGACACTGAGATCACCCAATCAGCCACGCTACCATGTGAGTCTGCCTGAACTCTGGGTCAGCCAGGCTCATCTGGATTTTCTGGCCAAGTCCTGTAATAACCCCCATGTTGCCAATAGAACTTATGATTTGAGCTGTCTTCCCAGCCTGGAGACAAATCATCTCTGGCCCCTCTGTGTTCTCACCACACTCTGTTCACACTCTAATAGGGCACTGACCATTCCCTCTGGTAACACTACAGTGGCTTGACTGTGGGGGAACTCTTCCTTCCCATTCTGAGTCCATTTGATTCAGATGAAATGGACCCCTCATTTCCCTTCCTCATCCTCATACCCAGTATTCCCGGGATGGAGCATGTGGCCCAGGCTAAGCCAGTCAGAGCATCTCATTTCTCTTGTCCTAATAACTGGGTCAGAGATGGACATACAACCCCAGTCAGATATGAATCAGAGCTAATGAGACTCATAATACTAATTTGAGCTACAAAGGAAGCAGATATATCTGGCAGGGCCTATCCTCGGACGGAAAAGAATGTTTCTTTATTGGGACATAGGCTTATCCCAACAGTCCCTAGAGCACATCTTTGACTCAGACCCATTAGTCTGACCATTTTCCCTGTGACTTGCCCACAAATAGGAGAGGACCTGTAGGGCCCAAGCAGGGCAAGTCTATGGGGCATAGGACTATTTCTGTTGCTACCTTACTCCTTCTGCCAGGCCTGGGGAGAGCTTGAGACAGAAGCTAACTAGCAGCTCTAACATTATCCTGGTCTATGGGGCAGGTCACTGTGTTTCTATTTCTCAGCTCCTTCTATACTCTGCTCTGCTGTGCTGGAACTGACTGTGCAAACCACATACCTACTTTACCTGCCAGCTTCCTGTAAGGTTTGACCACAGGGGTCACTAGAGGGAAACTGGCAGACAAGAAGAGGTGAGAGGGGACTTGCTTCTCCTATTTGCTAGAGTTTCCTATCAGCATGGCCCCAACAATGGCCCTGACAGTAGAAACTGATTCTAAGCAAGAAACTTCCAGCTTCCTTTGGCAATCTCAGCACCAGTCTCGTCACTCCTCCTTAGCTAGCAGTATCAGCACCAGCCAACGCCCTGCCTTAGAGCTCTGAGCTCTGGCTTCAAGGAAACCCTGCTCTGAACTTGTAGATTCTAACCCCCATTCCTAGAGATAGTAGCTGCTTCCTGTAGTTATTACTCTGTGTTCCCTTGGCATAAACTTTTTGCTTTTTCGCCTTCAGGTAATTTTTGCTTCCAACACCTGCTTGACCAATTTCCTATATTAAATTCCCTCAGCTGAAGTACCTAGAGTACTTTCTCTTTTTCTAACTGGACCTTGAGTGATTCATCTGTTAAAACATGTCAGCAAACTTTCTTGTAAAGGGCCAGTTAGTAAATGTTTTAGGCACTGTGGGCCATAAAGTCTCTGCTGTGACTATTGAAGTCTGCTGTTGTAGCACCTAAATCAATGAGCATAGCTGTGTTCAACAAAACTTTATTTACAAAAACAGGTGGCTGGCTATAGTTTGCTGGCCCTTGTGTCAAACTAAGATTTCAAAGGAGTCATAATAGGTCAAGTCAGGAAGCCAATCCTTAGACAACCTGGGAGTGACTAGATCCAGCAACTAACTCTGGGCAAGCCTACTCTTGAACTTTGGGGTGTTCATTTATAAGATGAAGTGGTTGAGCTATTACTAGATTATCCTTACATCCCTTCCACCTCTAAAAGTTCAGTGGTTCTGTTATTATCTCCAAAACACTAACTCTGCAAAGCGATGTCTCAAGTCAGCTTCCCCAGGCAACAGACTCTGACGTGGAGATTGCTGTGCAGGGAGTTTATGGGAGAGTTCTCTTAGGACCAAACCTGTGGAGGGGACAGGAAAGGAAGAAAGCCTGACTGGGAAGAGGGTGAAGTTGGGCTGAGATATGTTCTCAACAAAGGCCTCATTCTACCCAAGAAAGCTCTGAAGCTGGGATGGTCCTTAAGGTTATCCCAAGTTGGGGTGATGGGGATGGATATCTATACCCCACTTTGACCAGCCATCAGATGCAGGCTGTGCAAGAAGGAAACATGACCTTGGCTATGGCAACTACATTAACCTGAGGCAATCTCTGAGGAGGGTTGACAGCCAAAGGCACTTCTAGCATCTAAAAGAGTAAATCCTTTATTGCTAAAGAGCAAACTGGATGGAGCATCACTGTAGCATCCACTACAATCCACCCCTTGTGCTGCTCAGATTAATTTCTTTAGATAAGTTCAGGGTGCAACTTCTCTAGAATTATGGGACGCTTTATTTACTGGGGGATAACTCAGAAAATGAAGGCATCAGCCAGAAGAAAACAATACCTGCTATGTATCTGATCTCGGGCTACAACTGACACACATAATCCCCCTCATTTTCAATCCATTCTAGATTTCCTTCCCCCATAGATATTATCTCTGCTGGACTCAGTGGTTTACCTGATGGCATGACCCTCATCCCTGAGAGGTCTGAGCCCCTATCACCGTGCCCTACTCAGGTTGTGGCTGCTACACTTGTTCATCTATCACCAAGATTCATCCAAGTAGATCATCTGGGTAATGAACATATTACTCCCCGCCTCCACTTTGTATCAGTTGCCTACATCATTCTGGGGATTGAAATCAACTACTCCTGCCAAGATGATGACTCATCTTCCTGCTTCAAGGAGCTTGATATGCCAAGGCTGCAACCTAAACTTGTAGTTCTATGCACTCATGTTCTATCTCCTGCTGGAGCACTCTCCCTTTGGGTTCCTAGGGTCTGCACACCCAAAATGGTGGAGGCAGGGAGCTAAATTCCCCAAAAGGGTCATTGAGTGTGATAGAAAGTGGGGCTACTCCTGCCTCCACTCTATTGGTTCTGGGACTCATGTGTTCTACCCTACTGAGCATACAGCACCATATAGAGTGTTGATTTAGAATGTACACTATGTCTGACAAAGAAGACATACAGATGGCCAACAGACACATGAAAGATGCTCCACAACACTAATCATAAGGGAAATGCAAATCAAAACCACAACGAAATATCACCTCAGACCTGTCAGAATGTCTATCATCAAAAAGACAACAAATAACAAGTGTTGGTAAGGATGTGGAGAAAAGGAAACCCCCATGCACTATTGGTGGGGATTGTAAATTGGTGCAGCCACTATGAAAACAGTATGGAGGTTCCTCAAAAAATTAAAAATCAAATTGCAATATGATCCAGCAATTTAACTTTGGGATATTTACCCAAAGAAGACAAAACACTAATTCAAAAAGACATATGCACACCAATGTTCACTGCAGCATTATTTATAATAGCCAAGATATGGAAGTAACCTAAGTGTTTTTTGATAGATGAACGGACCAAGAAGATATATATATCTATATATATAGATATATATATATAGATATATATATACACACACATACATACACAATGGAATATTACTCAGCCATAAAAATGAAATTTTGCAATTTGTGACAACATGGCCGGGTAGAGGCTATTATTCTAAGTGAAATAAGTCAGACAGAAAGACAAGTATCTCACTTACATGTAGAACCTATAAAAACAAAACAAAACAAAATAAAAACAGACTGATAGATACAGAGAATAGATAGATGGTTACCAGAGGGGAGGGCGATGGGAAGGGTTGAAATAGGTGAAGGGGATTAAGAGGTAAAAACCTCCAGTTATAAAATAAGCCATGGTAATGTCATATACAGCATAAGGAATATGGTCAGTAATACTGTAATAACTTTGTATGGAAACAGATGGTTACTAGACTTATCATAGTGATCACTTCATAATATATGCAAATGTCAAATCACTCTGTAGTTACCTGAAACTAACATAATATTGTAAATCAACTACATTTCAATAAACAAACAAACAAAAGAATGTATGTTATGTTCTGGAGGATGGTATCCTATCCTTTCTGACTCATTGGTGCCTTCAGCAGCCCATTCCAACACTCTGTTAGGCCAGCAGCTTCTCAAAGATGCCATACGTGAAATAACCAGTGGATGCCATGATCCTGTATCCAATCCCTCACCTTCTTTTCTAAGACATAAGTCCCTTGATCATACACAATGCAATGTGGGCATCCTAAGACAGGAGATTTATGTTGGAGCTGAAATGCCAGGAAAGGCCTCTGGAGAAGTGGAAACAACTTTTTCCCCTAAGACATGGGTTTGAAAAAATTGCATATTTTAATATTTCAAAACCATCACCTCCTGCTTTCTCCTAGGCTTTTCCCCTCATCCTCTGTCTCCAGACTTTCTCTAATGTCCTCATGGCATTTCCTGGGGTGTAAAATATGGACCATCAAAGACTGGCTAATGAAACAAGATTAGGGATGAATTCCATAGTGTCTCCCTGCACTGTAATCTGAGTTCTCACCACACACCTCAGGTGGCTAGTCTCATGCGTTTGCAGAGCCCTCTGCTGTTTGTAGAACACTTTCACTCACAGCGCTACATTTGTAATGACAATGCTTCCTTATATCCATATGGAACACTCAGCTCTCCCTCAAGCTGGTTCATACCTTGTGTCTTACTCCAGGCAGAATTAAGAGACCCTTCCCTTGCCTTCAGGATAACACACCTTCCTGGTGGTCCTCCTTCCTTTCTGGCCACTCCTCCTCAATCTCCTTAGCTCTTCCTCCTCTCTTATGCCTTTAAAGCCTGGAGTTCCTTAGACTCCCAGGCCCTCCTATTTTCACTCCATGCTCTTTCCCTAAACTGTCTCATCTATACCCAAACACTGGCTATACCCAGATGGCTTAACAAATGTGCATCTCCAGCACACGCTTCCACCAAGACCCGTCTTGGACATCTCAAAGGCACCAAATGCAACATGTCTTCTGGTGATCTCCATCTCACTGACAAGTGCCCCATTATTTCTATTATTCCTTCCCTAATGCCCCATACTTGATCTATTGCCAGACTCTGCCCACTCTCCCTCTCTCAGCTAGATCCAGCCATTTCTCTCCATGCCCTGGCCCCAGTCAAGCCCCGTCCTCTCACCCGGACAGGCCCCTTGGCTTCCCATCTGTGAATCTGCTCTTTACATACACACTGATCTCTCCATAAATGTACATGATGAACATGTCAGTCCCCATTTCAAAACCACTCAGTGGCCTCCTACTGCTCTCAAGGTAAATACCCATGAAGTTATGCAGGGCCCAGCCCTACCAAAAGGAGCCCTGCCAGCCTTCCAGCTTCATCTCAAACCACTCTCCCTCCTTTTCTGTGCCCCATCCACAAGGCCCTTTCACTAGATCAAATGTCCCATGCTCTTTCCTGCTTCAGGCCTTAAAAATGTTGGTCCTCTCTCTAGAACACCTTCCCTGATTGCAAGCTTCCATTGCACCCTAAAGCTTGTCACTCATAGCTTTCACCAGAGTTTGTCATCATCTATTCGTATGACTGCTTTGTTAACATCTGCCTCCCCCAAGTAGACGGGCTGTCAGCCTGTAAGAGACTGTGTGTTTTGCTCTCCTGTGCATCCCTATTATGGACCCAGTGGCCAGCGCCCAGCAACCCTCAATAAAGCATTGCCCTTGCTATGAGCTGGGCACTATTCTAAGTGCTAGACATCCATTAGCTCATTTAAAACAAGAACAACCTTGGATGTGAGCACTATGGTTGCATCCATTTTTAGATAAAAGAATCAAAGCCAGAGAAATTAAGTAATTAGTCCAACATTACAAAGAGATTAAGACACGTCCATAGCCTGTATTCAGACCTACCTAGCTGACTCCACAGTTTACTTTTTTTGTTTGAATTTTTGAATTTTATTTATTTTTTTCTTTTTTTGCGGTATGCGGGCCTCTCACTGCTGTGGCCTCTCCCCTTGCGGAGCACAGGCTCCGGACGCGCAGGCTCAGCGGCCATGGCTCACGGGCCCAGCCGCTCCGTGGCATATGGGATCCTCCCAGACCGGGGCACGAACCCGTATCCCCTGCATCGGCAGGCGGACTCTCAACCACTGCGCCACCAGGGAGGCCCCTGAATTTTATTTTTTTATACAGCAGGTTCTTATTAGTTATCTATTTTATACATATTAATGTATACATGTCAATCCCAATCACCCAGTTCATCCCACCATCACCACCCCCCTCGCCACTTTCCCCCCTTGGTGTCCATACATTTGTTCTCTACATCTGGTTCTCTATTTCTGCTCTGCAAACCAGTTCATCTGTACCATTTCTCTAGGTTCCACATATATGCATTAATATACAATATTTGTTTTTCTCTTTCTGACTTACTTCACTCTGTATGACAGTCTCTAGATCCATCCATGTCTCATCAAATGACCCAATTTCATTCCTTTTTATGGCTGAGTAATATTCCATTGTAGATATGTGCCACATCTTCTTTATCCATTCGTCTGTCAACAGGCATTTATGTTGTTTCCATGACCTGGCTATTGTAAATAGTTCTGCAATGAACATTGGGGTGCCTGTGTCTTTTTGACCTATGGTTTTCTCTGGGTATATGCCCATTAGTGGGATTGCTGGGTCATATGGTAATTCTATTTTTAGTTTTTTAAGGAACCTCCATTCTATTCTCCATAGTGGCTGTATCAATTTACATTCCCACCAACAGTGCAAGAGGGTTCCCTTTTCTCCACACTCTCTCCAGCATTTGTTGTTTGTAGAGTTTCTAATGATGCCCATTCTAACTGGTGTGAGGTGATACCTCATTGTAGTTTTGATTTGCATTTCTCTAATAATTAGTGATGTTGAGCAGCTTTTCATGTGCTTCTTGGCCATCTCTATGTCTTCTTTGGAGAAATCTCTGTTTACGTCTTCCGCCCATTTTTGGATTGGGTTGTTTGTTTTTTTAATATTGAGCTGCATGAGCTGTTTATATATTTTGGAGATTAATCCTTTGTCTGTTGATTCATTTGCAAATATTTTCTCCCATTATGAGGGTTGTCTTTTCGTCTTGTTTGTAGTTTCCTTTGCTTTGCAAAAGCTTTTAAGTTTCATTAGGTCCCATTTGTTTATTTTTGTTTTTATTTCCATTATTGTAGGAGGTGGATCAAAAAAGATCTTGCTGTGATTTATGTCAAAGTGTGTTCTTCCTATGTTTTCCTCTAAGACTTTTATAGTGTCTGGTCTTACATTTAGGTCTCGAATCCATTTTGAGTTTATTTTTGTGTTTGATGTTACGGAGTGTTCTAATTTCATTCTTTGACATGTAGCTGCCCAGTTTTCCCAGCACCACTTACTGAAGAGACTGTCTTTTCTCCATTGTATATCCTTGCCTCCTTTTTCATAGATTAGTTGACCATAGGTGCGTGGGTTTATCTCTGGGCTTTCTATCCTGTTCCATTGAGCTATATTTCTGTTTTTGTGCCAGTACCATATTGTCTTGATTACTGTAGCTTTGCAGTATAGTCTGAAGTCAGGGAGTCTGATTCCTCCAGCTCCGTTTTTTTCCCTCAAGACTGCTTTGGCTATTCGGGGTCTTTTGTGTCTCCAAACAAATTTTAAGATTTTTTGTTCTAGTTCTGTAAAAAATGCCAGTGGTAATTTGACAGGGACTGCATTGGATCTGTAGATTGCTTTGGGTAGCATAATCATTTTCACAATATTGATTCTTCCAATCCAAGACCATGGTATATCTCTCCATCTGTTTGTGTCATCTTTGATTTCTTTCATCAGTGTCATAGTTTTCTGAGTACAGGTCTTTTACCTCCTTAGGTAGGTTTATTCCTAGGTACTTTATTCTTTTTGTTGCAATGGTGAATGGGATTGTTTCCTTAACTTCTCTTTCTGATCTTTCGTTGTTAGTGTATAGGAACGTAAGAGATTTCTGTGCATTTATTTTGTATCCTGCAACTTTACCAAATTCATTGATTAGCTCTAGTCATTTTCTGGTGGCATCTTTAGGATTCTCTATTTATAGATCATGTCATCTGCAGACAGTGACAGTTTTACTTCTTCTTTCCCAATCTATATTCATTTTATTTCTTTTTCTTCTCTGATTGACATGGCTTCCAAAACTATGCTGAATAATAGTGGTGAGAGTGGACATCCTTGTCTCGTTCCTGATCTTAGAGGAAATGCTTTCAGTTTTTCACCATTGAGAATGATGTTTGCTGTGGGTTTGTCATATATGGCCTTTATTATGTTGAGGTAGCTTCCCTCTATGCTCACTTTCTGGAGAGTTTTTTTTTATCATAAATGGGTGTTGAATTTTGTCAAAAGTTTTTCTGCATCTATTGAGATGATCATATGGTTTTTATTCTTCATTTTGTTAATATGGTGTATCACATTGATTGATTTCCATATATTGAAGAATCCTTGCATTTCTGAGATAAATCCCATTTGATCATGCTGTATGATCCTTTTAATGTGTTGTTGGATTCTGTTTGCTAGTATTTTGTTGAGGATTTTTGCCTCTATATTCATCAGTGATATTGGTCTGTAATTTTCTTTTTTGCAGTATCTCTGTCTGGTTTTGGTGTCAGGGTGATGGTGGTCTCGTAGAACGAGTTTGCAAGTGTTCCTTCCGCTGCAATTTTTTGGAAGAGTTTGAGAAGGATGGGTGTTAGCTCTTCTCTAAATGTTTGATAGAATTCAACTGTGAAGCCATCTGGTCCTAGACTTTTGTTTGTTGGAAATTTTTTTTTTTTTTTGGCGGTACGTGGGCCTCTCACTGCCATGGCCTCTCCTGCTGAGGAGCACAGGCTCCAGACACGCAGGCTCAGCGGCCATGGCTCACGGGCCCAGCCGCTCTGCGGCACGTGGGATCCTCCCAGACCGGGGCACGAACCCGTGTCCCCTGCATCGGCAGGCGGACTCTCAACCACTGCGCCACCAGGGAAGCCCTGTTGGAAAATTTTTAATCACAGTTTCAATTTCATTACTTGTGATTCATCTCTTCCTATTTTCTATTTCTTCCTGGTTCAGTCTTGGAAGGTTATACCTTTCTAAGAACTTGTCCATTTCTTCTAGGTTGTCCAGTTTATTGGCATAGAGTTGCTTGTAGTGGTCTCTTATGATACTTTGTATTTCTGTGGGTCCATTGTAACTTCTCCTTTTTCATTTCTAATTTTATTGATTTGAATCCTCTCCCTCTCTTTCTTGATGAGTCTGGCTAAAGATTTATCAATTTTGTTTATCTTCTCAAAGAACCAGCTTTTAGTTTTATTGATCTTTGCTACTGTTTTCTTTGTGTCTATTTCATTTATTTCTGCTCTGATCTTTATGATTTCCCTCCTTTTACTAACTTTGGGTTTTGTTTTTTCTTCTTTCTCTAGTTCCTTTAGGTGTAAGGTTAGATTGTTTATTTGAGATTTTTCTTGTTTCTTGAGGTAGGCTTGTAATGCTATTAACTTCCCTCTTAGAACTGCTATTGCTGCATCCCATATGTTTTGGATCGTCATGTTTTTGTTATAATTTGTCTCTAGGTATTTTTTGATTTCCTCTTTCATTTCTTCAGTGATCTCTTAGTTATTTAGGAACGTATTGTTTAGCCCCCATGTGTTTGTGTTTTTTACGTTTTTTCCCTGTCATTGATTTCTAATCACATAGCGTTGTGGTCAGAAAAGATGCTTGATATGATTTCAATTTTCTTAAATTTGCTGAGGCTTGATTTGTGACCCAAGACGTGATCTATCCTGGAGAATGTTCCATGTGCACTTGAGAAGAAAGTGTAATCTGCTGTTTTGGATGGAATGTCCTATAAATATCAATTAAATCTATCTGGTCTATTGTGTCATTTAAAGCTTGTGTTTCCTTATTAAGTTTCTGTTTGGATGGTCTGTCCATTGGTGTAAGTGAGGTGTTAAAGTCCCCCACTATTATTGTGTTACTGGCGATTTCCTCTTTTATAGCTGTTAACAGTTGCCTTATGTATAGAGGTGCTCTTATGTTGGGTGCATATATATTTATAATTGTTATATCTTCTTCTCGGATTGATCCCTTGATCACTATGTAGTGTCCTTCCTTGTCTCTTGTAACATTCTTTATTTTAACGTCTATTTTATCTGATATGAGTATTGCTACTCCAGCTTTCTTTTGATTTCCATTTGCATGGAATATCTTTTTCCATCCCCTCACTTTCAGTGGGTATGTGTCCCTAGGTCTGAAGTGGGTCTCTTGTAGACAGCATATATGTGGGTCTTGTTCCTGTATCCATTCAGGGAGCCTGTGTCTTTTGGTTGGAGCATTTAATCCATTCACGTTTAAGGTAATTATCGATATGTATGTTCCTATGACCATTTTCTTAATTGTTATGGGTTTGTTTTTGTAGGTCCTTTTCTTCTCTTGTGTTTCCCACTTAGAGAAGTTCCTTTAGCATTTGTTGTAGAGCTGGTTTGGTGGTGCTGAATTCTCTTAGCTTTTGCTTGCCTGTAAAGCTTTTGATTTCTCTATTGAATCTGAATGAGATCCTTGCCGGGTAGAGTAATCTTGGTTGTAGGTTCTTCCCTTTCATCACTTTAAATATATCGTACCACTCCCTTCTTGCTTATAGAGTTTCTGCTGAGAAATCATCTGTTAACCTTATGGGAGTTCCCTTGTATGTTGTCGTTTTTCCCTTGCTGCTTTCAATAATTTTTCTTTGTCTTTAATTTTTGCCAGTTTATTACTATGTGTCTTGGTGTGTTTCTCGTTGGGTTTATCCTGTATGGGACTCGCTGCACTTCCTGGACTGGGTGACTATCCTTTCCCATGTTGGCGAAGTTTTCAACTACAATCTTTTCAAATATTTTCTCTGGTCCTTTCTCTCTCTCTTCTCTTTCAGGGACCCCTATAATGCGAATGTTGTTGCATTTAATGTTGTCCCAGAGGTCTCTTAGGCTGTCTTCATTTCTTTTCATTCTTTTTTCTTTATTCTGTTCCACTGCAGTGAATTCCACCATTCTCTCTTCCAGGTCACTTATCCATTCTTCTGCCTGAGTTATTCTGCCATTGATTCCATCTAGTGTAGTTTTCATTTCAGTTATTGTATTGTTAATCTCTGTTTGTTTCTTCTTTAGTTCTTCTAGGTCTTTGTTAAACATTTCTTGCACCTTCTCTATCTTTGCCTCCATTCTTTTTCCGAGGTCCTGGATCATCTTCACTATCATTATTCTGAATTCTTTTTCCGGAAGTTTGCCTATCTCCACTTCATTTAGTTGTTTTTCTGGGGTTTTATCTTGTTCCTTCATCTGGTACAAAGTCCTCTGCCTTTTCATTTTGTCTATCTTTCTGTGAATGTCCACAGTCTGTTCTTGATCACTCTCTGTAACTGCTCTTCATGAATGAGTGAGCAGTCTACAGAGGAGCTGTCTACAGTTCCACAGAGCTGGAGTTAGAACCCAGAGCCCAGGACTCTTCCTACCAGCCTTGGTTCCTGCATCTTTGCCTGCAGTGACCTCCTCAAAAGCTTATAAGCTAGTCATCTGTGGCCTGGCCCCAACTCTGGCTTCATATCAAAAGCACCTGGGGTACTTGTTAAACTTTCAGACTTCTGGACTACCAGAGGGCCTGATCTGTGATAGTAGGCACAGAAGAGTTTTGTAATTCCTAGTCTAGGTGCCTGTTGTCTCGCCACTAGACTCTGAGCTCTTGAGGCAGGGACTGGATTTATTCCTAGTGATGACCACAGTGCTTGGCCCACTTCAAATTTCAGTACATATATGCTAAATGACTGAGAGACCTTCATTTTTTTTGCCAGAACTTTATTCAAAGCTCTTTATTCACTCAGAGCCTCAGCATGTCTCTATAGAAGAGAAAAGAATTCTCAAAAAACCAAAAATCAGGGGTTTCCCTGGTGGCGCAGTGGTTGGGAGTCCACTTGCTGACGCAGGGGACGCGGGTTCGTGCCCCGGTTCGGGAGGATCCCACATACCACGGAGCGGCTGGACTCGTGAGCCATGGCCACTGGGCCTGCACGTCCGGAGCCTGTGCTCCACAGCGGGAGAGGCCATAGCATTGAGAGGCCCGCGTACAGCAAAAAAAAAAAAAAAAAAAAAAATTCAGAGACATTGTATGACTTGCACAAAATTTCTCAGCAACCTTCAGACCATAGTAAAGTCTTAATGTTTGGGGCAGAGAGCCAAGGACCCCTTGATGACCTAATGAAACTCGAATCTTCTCAGAAAGATGCATGCATACACAGAACATTGCCTACTAACTTTGGGGTTTCACAATCCTTGGGAGCCCCTAGGCTTGGGGATGGACACTACATTAAGGATCTCTACTGCAGTCCAAGGAGGAAAAGTTCATCTTTTCTAATAACTAAGTGTGATAAAGACTGTTGTTAATAGATTTCCAATTTATAACTAGGCATATGGTGACCTAGACTTCAGACAACATTTCCCAGCCTCCCGTGCAGCTAAATGAAACATGGGGTTAAGTACTAGTTGATCCGAACATAAGCAGAAGTAATGTATACCACTTCCAGGTTGTGCCCTTAAAGGGAAGAATGTGCCTCCCTTTTTCTGCTTCCATCATCCCCACAGCCTCAGCTCCATCACCTGCATCAGAGTTTACAACAGCAGACTGGGTCTGATCAGCCCCTTCCACTCCTTCCATATCCTGCCAACCTCTGGCTGGCTGCCCAGATGCTCAGGTCTCACATAACCTTCACCTGCCTGGGCCCATCAAGCTAGTCTCTATTGGAGACCCACCATTTACAACATCCTTGCTAAATTCTCAACATGACACAGCCCCTGTCCTCAGGGAGCTCATCCTCTACTGAGGGAGACACAGGACAAGGGTCCTCCACACACCAGGCAGAGAAGGATGGGTACCAAATGAGAACAACACAGAGCAAGGGCTCTGGGACTTGATCATGGAATAATAGTGGAAAGAGACCTGAGTTCTGACTTGGCCACACTTGTAGTTTGACACTGAACAAGACAAATTTCCTTTCTGTTCCCAATCATGTGTCAACTTAGTGTTGGGGACCACATACTAGTGAAGGTATTTCTCAGTCCCAACCCTCTGGTTCTTGATATTTCTCACAACACCTAGCATATCATGGGTTTGTGCTATTGTTCTGTAATGCTTCAGAAGGGGACTGGTATTACTTCCAATTCACTCAGGTTAAGAACTATAGTAATAAATTCCACCCATGATCTTGAAGGACTTCTGTGGCAGGTGACTTGACTCCCCAAGTGTGTTCTATAAAACTGAATAGTCCCAGTGGAAAAGTCAGGGGGATGGATGTGGTCTCCTGGGGTCATCCAGTCCATCCCCCTGCCTCTAAGCAGACTATATAACCATTCTATGACAGGAATGGGAGGTCTTTACAGAGAGGATTCCACCTCACCTGAAGAGGACTCTCACCATGTTTATCTATTAGGGAAGACATGGTCATAAATAGCCTAAATCCCTGCCTTTTCAACTCAAACCATTTCCCCTGAGTCTAATCTCTGTGACTGTAGGGAACAGCTGGCCACCACTGTCTCCTGATGACCCTTCATAAACATTTATGGGACAAAGGTAAGGTGTGCCCAATTAACCCAGGCCATCTTGGTATCTGGGCAATTGCATTGACAGGAATTTGATTTGCTGTTTCCTGTGCAGACTTGAAGCTCTGCATAAAAGTGCTCCCTTCTACACTTAACACCTGCAAAGTGTACCCCACCCACCAAATAAGGTCACATGCCAGGGGCCTCCAAGCCCACTACGGTTTCTGCTGGACAAGAGTGAATGAGCCATATGCACACACCACCAGCTCATTGATTAGCCCACACCCTCCTTCTTGGTAGTTGTTCTGCAAGAGCCTAACTGGGTTGGGTTTACAAGCAGCTCATAAGTGAGATGCACAGTGTAACATAGAGCCAGGGTGGACGAGGCACAGACGTGGGGTCAGAAGACTTAGATTCTTATTCCCACTCCACAGTACAAATTGGTTGCCCTTGGGTGAGTCACATCAGCTCTGCAAAGCCTCAGTTTCTTCATATGTAAAATGGGATTAAGATCTCTGACCATGTGGCCTCACTGGTGTGCTGAGAAATAATAATGGGTGATAAAGTGCCCATCAAATATAAACCTGTGTCATAACTGTTGATGGTACTGCTACGGTGGCTGCGTAACACAGCAGGCTTCAAAGTGGATTGCCTGGACGGGGGAGCATGAGGAGAGTCACGTATGAGAACTTCTAGTTATATTTATTTTTATTTCCTGGGTGCAAATTTCTTTGAAGGTATGTCTTATAAAGTACATATTACATTGTATTCAAAAAGGCTGAGCACTCACTACCTGCTGATGGTGATCACTTTAAACAGATCTGATCATTTAAGCCCCATGAGGTAGGTATGCTCTTATTATGCCCATTTTATAGGTGAGAAAATGGAGGTGGCTCAGAGAGGTTGAGTCAATTAGCCAAAGTTACACAGCTGCTAGGCACAGAAATCCAAAAATGGAACCCAGGGTGTCTGGCTCAAATCACATTCTCTTTTTCACTACTTGCCCTGTCTGGTACATAAAGACATCTATCATCTACAATTAATCATATTTTGCATATGCTTTATATTGTACATAATATGTGAAGAATTATAAGTAGCTAAAATATTTTGAAGGGTGTGCCTAAAATAGTTTTCTGATAGTACCACATAATGAAAAAAAATTGGGCCCACCTATTTTAAAGTCTAAGCGAGGGGGGACAGGAAGCTTATTGCCCTCACAGCAGGGCTGGGGCTGCAGTGAGGTTAAGTGAGGTGCCTTGGGCACACAAATTAAGAAGGTGCACACTCTCAAGGGCCTGCAAGCCTGGCCCTGCCTCCGTAGCATTGCCGGGGAGCTAGGGGAGGCTCTTGGAAGCCACAGGAAGACAAAGACAAGAGAGAAGGGAAAAGTCTGCCTTGTTTATTGTTCCCAAACCCCACAACTCCTGTGCCCCCAAAGCCCTGGCTGAGACCTGCCCACCTCCAAAGGGCTCCAGGGGGTGGCAGGATGAAGATCCTGGAGTGTGGGCAGTGGGTAGGGGGCCAGGAGGGTGACTAAATGAAGATTCCCTGTCAGCTGGCTGGAGGGGACACAGGGAAGAGGAATTCCAGACTCGGCTCTATGACCTTGAGCTTCAGACTGGTCAGGAGTAAAACGGGAACAAGAAAAATCCCTTCCTGGAGACTGCACAGGTTGTGTGAGAGGGTGCTCCGCCTCCTTCAAGGTTCTATGTGGATAGAATGCTATTAAGTGCTTCGTAGAAAGCTGCACTGCATTACATTCTGCGGCTTCTCCACTGAGTTACTCCAGAATTAACTCTTGACCCTGCCCACCTTCTCTACCCCTGTCCCTTTATTAGGTTGCCTTCCCAATCTGATAACTGGAGGTGGGGTGAGTATCTCATCTATGGTGACCTCAAAAAGTGAGGTGCCTTCACCCCAACTCACAGCAGTTCTGACACCCTTTGGTTCTGAGTGCTGTTGCCTATACAGAATCCCCACAGGGCTGGGGGTGGTTGGGTAGGGGACATCAGGACAGGGGAACAGAGAGACCACCAGGCAGAGGGCTCCCCTGCCAGCACAAGCCCTGACTTCTACAAAGGAGATTTCTCCCAAAGGAGACTGCCCACTGCCCTGGGCCAGTGGACCTCAGAAAGGTCAGAACCCCTACAGTCAAAAAAAAAAAAAAAAAAAAACATGCACACAGAAAATAAGACAATTTGTGAAAGGCTGAGGGAAGCTGTCTCTCTCTTTCAGAACGAGCAGAGTTCATCCAAGCTCACAATGAGGGTGGGAGGGGCATGTTCTTCTCCAAAAACAGGCCTGGAGAGACTAAAGGGCTTAAGAGCCATACATCCACCACCCAGCTTCCCAGCTCCATCCTGGCACTGGAAGAAATGAAGGTCTGAAAGCCTGGTATCATCAGGCATGCCTGACTGTCACCGAATGTCACAGTGGCCCAAAGGTTGCCTGTGCCCTGAGAGTTGAAAGACAGAGGGACAGAAGATAGCTTCCTAAACCCCTCAGTGCCTCTCTTTCCCTATGACCAACACCGCCTTCAGCCACTCAAATGTTGGTGAAAGACTCATCCAACCAGAAGCTCACATCTGGGAACCAGTATGGGTGTTGGGGAGCGGAGGATAGCTGCACTGGCTCTGGGTTTCCTCCACTCACAGCCTAAGGCCCATTGCTATCCAAGACTTCCAAATTTTTCAAAACTTGAAAAGAAAATTACAAAGTATTTCCTTCACAACTTTTTCCTTTAACAGAGGGGAAACCGAGGCCCGTGTAAAATAATTTGCTCAGGTGGCACAGGGATATTGGCAGAGCCAGGCCCCCTCTCCCCCGTCCACTGCTCTCCTCATCATGCTCTGTTAGCGCAACCGCCAAGGAGATAAGTGGGCTGGTGAAGCGTGCCCAACGGACTCCTCCAGCCCTAGTGCGCCTCAGGTGGATGCCCACCCAGGGAATCCCATAAGGACCAAGGCGTCTTCACCACTCAGGAGTTTAGAAGCCCAGAGGTCAAGCAAGGGCCAGAGGTCAGGCAGTGCCGAACCCGCACCTGCAGAGCTTCCAGCCCTCATCGCTTCTCCCAGGGGCCCCTTTCCTGCAGCATTTCCTTCTGCGCTCTGCGTCCACACCTTGCGCTCTCCTGGCCCCCAGAGCCGCGCCGCGCCGCGCCTCGCAGTGCGCCACTGCGCCAAGGGGCAAGCGCGAAATTGGAGGTGCCTGGAGGGGCCTCACGGCCCCCCGGCGGTTTCCGTTTCTTCCTTTCTGGGGAGGGAAAAATCACACAGCCCTGTTTGTTTCCCCAGTCCGCGCGGGCGCGGAGCCCGGCATATGGACATTTCGCGCTCCGCATCTGTGTCATTTGTCGCGTTTTCTGTGGATGTCTGCGTGTGTGTGTGTGTTTGAGGCCCGGGCGCTGGGAACAAACGTGCATCTGTTAAATTTGACAATAAAGTCCTACAGCGAAGCTGCCAAGACTGGGTCAGCGGGTGGGGGCGGAAGGCAGAGAGGGTGGGGAGAGCTGGAGTCTCAAAAGGCTACACCAAAGCGCCTGGCCCAGGTATTATGTCGGGAGAAGGTGAGGAGAGCAGCTGCTCCTTCTCTCGGGGTGTGTATGGGAGCGAGGGTGCGTGTGTCCCTGTGAAGAATACACACCGATCTGCTCAACATATGTCGCCACAAATCACAGTATCTCTCCCTCCTCCCACCCCCCACTCCCTCCTAACTGAAGGCAGAGCAGAGAGAGGCGCTGAGAAGAGGCGCCGCTTCAACAGGTGTCTTGGTGCGCAATGCACCTTTTCACGCATTCACTGTCTCCGTCGGCGGCGGAGATAATGTAGACACTTTGTTTCCAGGCGCTGCGTGCGAGCTACGGACGCCCGGGGGGAGGCGGCCCTAGGCAGGGAGGGGCATCTGCAAATAAAGACCTCGGATGCTCCTGAGGTCCGGGGCCCTCTCTTCCCTTTGTTCGAGGGCTCCCCGGGCCGGAGCTCCCTCGTGCGCCCTGGGGGGTGGCATATGGCGCCCTCTCACCTACCCAAGAAAAAGAACCGGCTACCCATTCAGGAGCGCGCGAGCTCCCTGAGTCGGGGAGGGGGAGTCTCTGGGGGGAATAGCTTCTCTCCCAAAGCAAATGAGGAGCCCTCCTTATCTCTCCCCACCCCACCTCCGCCATCCTCTCAGCTGGCGCAGCAGCCGTTGGGTGGGGAGCTGAGCGCAGGCAGGGCAGCACCAGCCTGCGGAAGCGCCCCAGCTCCCGGCAGATGAAATATGGGGCTGGTGAGCCCCTGGAGACCATATGCTTTCAATAAAAGAAGACAAATAGGACCGAGATAGGCCTTGCAGCCAACCTGTTATAAATGGGTGGCAATTGGGCCAATGTACACGGGGGAAGGCCGGGGGGGGCGGGGGAAGGCCTGCTCCGTGCCAAATCCATGTGTCAGCTTCTGGGACAGGTGTGCCCAGGGGCCAGGGGCCAGGTCTCCCCCATCTGGGTTTATCACGGCAAAGGTAATATTGTGCTAACTATGAGTAAACAGTCACTGTGAAAACGAGAGAGGGTTTATCAGAGGCAAACTAGTTGGGGGGTGGCTTAACAATAAAGTTGCCCGCCTTGGGAGCAGGTGACGGCTGGCTGCGGGACTCCCGCAGTAGATGTTTTCCAAAGCACTCCACTTTACAATCTCTTGTAATTATTTATTAAACGAAATCTATTTATTATTATTTTAGCAAACACTGGAGACAGGTGGGGCTTTCTTTTCGTCGTCTCCTTTTGTTTGAAGGGCTGTTTGAAGTGGCTAGTCTCGGCCTGGGCAGCTCGCTCGCCAGATTTTTGTCTTGCCCTCTTTCAGCGCAGAGGCGAAGGCGAGAGAAAGAAGCCCCCTCCTCTGGCAAGTCATTAGCAATTCAGCCTCCTGTGGCCCCCCTCCCTTCCCCTATTTTCTCAAAGAGCCCCCAGGCACTGCTAAGATTCCCCCCGCCGACGGGAAGGCGGCAGGGCGGACCGCTGCCTTCCTTCTTTTCCAATCTGCCCGCGGTCTCCAGGCATCAGGCTGTCGCCTCTCTCCTGGGCCCCCTCAGCCTCCAGGCAAGCCTAGGTCTCAGAGAGTCGAGGGGCGCAGGGTTCCCAAAGGCCTTAGGGGCGGTGGCCGGCCGGGGGCTTCAGGAACAGGCTCTGCTCCCGGCTGGAAGAGCCCTTTCACAAATACCGCCAGCGCACACTGAGTTGTCACAGCTTGCGCCTCCGCCGCCAAAAGTACAGGAATTAACTTTGGAGAGGGGCCTGAGCATCCTCTACAGCTGAAAGGGAAGACGTGGATCCTTGATCTCTAATCCCCCAGGACTCCTCGACCTCTGGCCCCGCCCTCCGGACCAGAGGAAGGGCTGCAGAGAGTTCTTGAGTGTCTCAAGGAGATCGCTGCCCCCGGCCGCTGCGCGCTCCTCGCCCTGTGTTTTACGCAAAGCAGGAGTGGTGGCGGCCCGCAAGCCCTGGAGAGCCCTGAGCCGGAATGGCGCTGGGGAAGCTGGATAAGAATTCTCAGAAGGTGCCAGAATTCTCTCCCAGTCAAGAAGATTCCCAAATATCCCCAGACTCTTCCCTGGTGCAGAAAGCTTGCCCTGCGGCTCTCATCAGTACACACGGGCCACCTGAGGCAAGACTGAGCCAAGGCGAGTCCCGCCTTCAGTTCTCATCTGAGGGCCACTGCAGGATGAGAGCCCTGGTTGTGGGCTGCTCTTCAAGCCTTCAGGGACCCATAGGGGTGCTTTGATCCCTTATGGCCAGGGCTCCCCCCTCAGAGCCAGGCTGGGTCCCCCAGCCCTAGGGAAGCACGCTTTGGGTTTCCTCTCTCAGATCCTAATTTGCAGGATAGAAATCAAGCAAGGCAGGTGTATAGGGTGAGAAAGTAGAGAGATGGAGCCTGAGTGGATACTGGCTCCCCTTGGCACTGGGAGATGGGGCCACTATCCTTTTTCTCCTCTGACCCTGTCATTCCTCATAGACCCAGGACTTCTATCTTCTACATTTGGGGATGTCTGGTTTTGCCTTGAAAAAAAAAATTCCCCCAATCAAAGAGAGACAACAGCTGCAAGGGAGAATCTAGGACTAGGAGTCTTAGGACCTGAGTTCTATGTGATTCTGCTAGAACTTGCTGTGTGACCTTGCGTTGAGTCACTTACCCTTTCTGGGCCTTGACTTTCCATCTGTAAAATGGGCCTAAGAGGCTTCCCTGGTGGCGCAGTGGTTGAGAGTCCGCCTGCCGATGCAGGGGACACGGGTTCGTGCCCCAGTCCGGGAAGATCCCACATGTCACGGAGTGGCTGGGCCCGTGAGCCATGGCCGCTGAGCCTGCGCGTCCGGAGCCTGTGCTCCGCAACGGGAGAGGCCACAACAGTGAGAGGCCCGCATACCAAAAAAAAAAAAAAAAATGGGCCTAAGGTTCTCATTCTTATGACTAGAGGACAAGTTTGGAGCAAGTTGAGACCTAAGGGAGGAGCAGCAGCAAAATACGGAACTCAGGAGTCTCAGCAGTGTCCCTTTGTTGGTCTGGAGCCTAGCTCCTAGCTTCAGTTCCCAAGCAACAAGGGAAGGAGCCTCTGCCAACAGCACACCAGCTGAGATCCTGAGGACAGCACCGTCACCTCCACGCAGACCTAGAGCCCTGGCTCCCTGGCTCCCAAGCATATCCACCCTCTCTCTGCCTCAAGGTAATTTCGCCCTCCAAGCAGACTGGGCAAGTGTCAAGAGGCTGACACTAGGGCAGATATGCAGACTTACTTACCTCATTCCCTCACCCTATCCTCTCAGTTTCCCTGCTGGGTCCTGCCCCCCTCTACCAGCTTCCAGAGGCTCAGGTTATCTGGTTCTGCTAGAAAGTGAAGCCTTCAGGGCCTGCAGAGACTTAATCCAGACCCCGGTCTTCCCAGACTCGGCTTTCTCCCCGGGGGCACACTCACCCTGACTGACCAGAAGCAGAAGACCACAGGGTGTCCAAAGCAGAGACAAAGGGACAGGCGGGGGAAGAAAGGAGAGATGGTGTGTTCAGACTCACTTTTATTTCCAGACATTGCTAATTGGGGGTCTTGAAGAGACCCCGCCTTGTGCTCACTGCCTGACCCCTGCCTAGGGGGCTGCACCATGTAGTGCAGGCAGCCCCTGCCGGCCTGTGATTGGACAGGAGGACTAAGGGGAGAAAGAGTTGACGTGCTTCTTTTGGAGCACCAGCACTCCAGGGGCATTTAAAATACACAGGGGCTCCCTGTGAACTCCTGGCCCTCTCCTGACCCCTTCTCATCTGAGCTCTTCCCCCACAGGCCCCGGCAGATTGCTAGGGTACTGTCCACAATTGGTAGTGGTGGAACGCCCTTGGAGGTCCCACCATAGCCACCCTCCAACTCTGAGGCACGATAAAAATGTCTTAGGTTTCTGATGGGTGGTGGGATGAGGAGAGAGGTTCTAGGCACCTACATCTGAGCGTGGGGCATCATCTCAGGGCATGGTGGGGGGCTCCTCATCCCCAGGCAAAGGTCTCTAAGTGGCAGGGACATAGGCCAGAAATGGGCTGCGGTCACCCTGTGCCTCCTCCCAAAATAGAAAGGGTCAGTGAAACATCACCCTCTGTATTTCCTAACCTGACCCATAGAGGAGGAGAGCAGAATGGCACTAGGAATTAGTGGATGCTCCTCCAAGCTGATAGGACACCTGGCTCCTTGTCCTTTCAGAGTGGTTTGGGAACAAGCTGCCTCCTTTCTGAGCCTCAGTTTCCCCTTGTGTAACACACGGGGATTGACCTACCCTACTGACTTCTCAAAGTCCCCTTCAGGGTACCAAGAAAGGGTCTGGACAGATGCCAAGGGAAGCCAGAATAGGAGCAAAGCGGTTTGGGGCCGCCAGACGCGAGCTAGACAAGGCCCTTGTCACTGGGCGAGGCTCTTTGAGGAACCGAGAGTTGCTGGGACAGAGCCCGCGGGGAGAAAGCAAACAGAGCGGCATTCCCCTCCCCCGACCCCATCCATCCCTTTGTCCGGAATCCAGCTGTGCCCCTCGAAGGGCGGAGCGGGCTCGCGTGGCGCGGCCCCCTGGCCCGGGCGCTGATTGGACGGCGGCGCGGGCAGCAGCGGGGCAGGCACGCTCCTAGCCCGGGCGCAGCAGATAAAGCGTGCCAAGGGGCACACGACTGGCGGCTCAGAAAATCTGCAGAGCCTCGCAGCCGCGCCAAAAGAAAGCAACAGAGGCCCTGGGCCCCCCTTACACTTTTCTTCTCTGGGGCCGAAGAAACTTTCCAGTGGCGGCGCCTGCTTCTCAGCTGAACTTACAGACGAAAAAGCCAGCGCAGCTCACCGCTGCTGTCACTGCCTACGGCTCTCTACCCCTTTGCGCCCTACAACAAGGTAACGCCTGGAGCCACAGAGCGATGAGCAGAGGGGAAAGGGGGTCCTCTGGTCCGGCGGGGGTGGGGGGTGGCTTTCTCTCGAATTTTCCCACCTGGCCCCAGGATTGGGAACTGCGCCCGGGTGACTGACCCACTCTTACCCTTACCTCTTACCCCGCCGCAGGATGACGCCTCATCCCTCATGTGCGCCACCTGTCCAAGTGACCCACGAGACGGAGCAGCCCTTCCCGGGTGCCTCGGACGACGAAGTAACCTGCGTCGCATCCGCTCCACCCAGCCCCACTCGCTTGCAGGGGAACTGCGCCGAGACCGAAGGGGGCGGTTGCCGAGGGTCCTCAAGGAAGCTCCGTGCGCGACGCGGAGGGCGCAGCCGCCCCAAGAGTGAATTGGCTCTGAGCAAGCAGCGACGGAGCCGGCGCAAGAAGGCCAACGACCGCGAGCGCAATCGGATGCACAACCTCAACTCCGCTCTGGACGCGCTGCGCGGCGTCTTGCCCACCTTCCCGGACGATGCGAAGCTCACCAAGATCGAGACGCTCCGTTTCGCTCACAATTACATCTGGGCGCTGACGCAGACGCTGCGCATAGCGGACCACAGCCTCTATGGGCTGGAGTCGCTTGCGCCTCCCTGCGAGGAGCTGGCCAGCCCGGACGGCGGCTCCCCGGGAGACTGGGGTTCGCTCTATTCCCCGGTCTCCCAGGCGGGCAGCCTGAGTCCCGCCGCCTCGCTGGAGGAGCGCCCCGGGCTGCAGGCGCCTGCTTCCCCTGCCTGCCTGCACCCTGGCGCCCTGGCTTTTTCAGACTTTCTATGAAGGGGCCTGTCCGCTGCTGGGCAGTGGGTGATGGTAGAAAGGGAAGGGGCGGAAGCCGTCAGAGACGCCCGGTGGAGGCCCTCAGGCGTACTTGCTCCTGCTGCCTCTGGCTCGCTGACCCCTGGCGGGCCCAGGCGCCCAAGAGGGTGGCAGGCCGGGTTCAATCCCTTGGTCTTCTGCGCTGAGCCAACTGCAACCCTCTGCCGCTGCCCGCGCGAGTGGGCACTGCAGACTCCGCGGGTTTTAGGCCCTCTCCCTGTGGCCACCCCAAAATCTCGTGCAGAAAAGATGAGAATGATAGCACTACACAGCAGGTGACACCCACTCTCTCCGCCACCCTACCCCTACTGAAGTCTGTCCGCCAGTCTGTCTCTTACCACTCCTCCCCCAATGCGGCTTAATCCAATATTTGGTTTCTCAGCACTTGCTCCTGTTGCCCAGCGTGTCTTCTTCAAAGATGCCGCTGACCTCCTCTAGTCCCTATCAAGCCCCGGGGTTTGGGCCTCTCTACTCTGCCTTAATTCACGAAGGCGATCCTCTGCCTTCTCCTTGTGCAATTTCCCGGAGCCATTGCCCTCCCAGGGGCGGGAGACGAGGCTATGAACAGGGAAAGCGCCAGCTCGGCTGGGGGAGCGCCTCCACCACCACCCTGCAAACTGAAGCACCCTTGTCTTTAAAAACAAAAATCAGTTTGTAAATTATCTGATATCTTTTGAAATGAATTTTTGTCTGGTAAATTATATGGCCCCTCCCCTGTTTTACACGTTTGTATTTATTGATGAGATTTCACAGTGGGAAAAGTTTTTATTTTGTACATAAGATGATTTAGGGACTGGTGAATGAGATTTTGAACCAATAAAAAAGGACTCTCGAGAAGCCTGACCAAGGTAACTTGACGGGGCAGAGGGGAGGGCCCAGCCTCTGCGGCTGGGGTTGGGGGAGGAGGGCCCCGTCCAAGGAGAGGGCTGAGAGTTTTTCTGGGGATCTGGGGCCCCTCCTGAGGCCTGGTCTGAGAAACTATGGCGCTAGGCTGGAGGCCAGGCAGACTGCATTCTCAGGGCAAGTCAGCTATACACACTTGGAAAGGAGGAGCTGGAAGGCTCTTAAAAATCATTGGCTCAGCCCCCTTGTTTCATTTATGGGGCAGCGACTTGTCTTATTCCAAACAGTGGTTTAGGAGAAAGACAAGCCTCCAACTAGGGTTACTCACTGGTGGTGCTGGCCCTTTCCCCTACGCCACTAGCCTGGATTTAGAGTGACTGTTGCATTTAGGGACGGGAGGGAGTAATAACCCTGCAGCAGGGTCAGAACCCTCAGAAATGCTGGTAGGCTGGGCATCCCAGGAATTTTCCCAAAGCGCTTAGAGCCCAAGCACATCTTCCGAGCTCATTTTACGCTGCCACCGGTGCTGAGGCTGTGGCATTAGACTCATGGACCTAAGCAGCAGGGAGTAGAGAAAGTGGAGGGTCCGGCTGCAGTCTCTGACACCTCCCAACACCCAGCAAACTTGACTGAATAAACTATTATTCTTTTCAAGGAACTATTCAAGGTTTCCAGCCCCCTGTTCTCTATTACTTCCACGGTAGAGTAGGGCTGGTGCACAGTGACACTGACATGTCCCCAGAGCACTGCTGGAGCAGCCCTACATTAGCTTCCAAACCCCCCCCCCAGGACCTCTGGGAAGCAGGTTTGAGCTCTAAGAACCCAGGCCTGACTCTCAGGAACAGGAAAATGGAGGGTGGGCACACTACCCTACGAGTTGAACCCCAGAGGCCTCCTTGGATTGGCCCGGGGTGCCAGGGGAAGAAGCGGGCCAACCCCAGTGGGGAATGCATGGCACAGTCAGGGACTGGGAATGGTTGGGTAGGGTAGGTTGCTTTCCAGTGTTAGAGTGCAAAGGTGGTGGCTTTGCAGGGGTTAATGCCTCTTGTGTCTGCCTCTTATGCCCTCCCCGCTTCAAATTGAGCCTTTCCTTTCTCCTCTATTCCTAGGTCCCTAAAGGTAGCTCGGAGGAGATAAGTCTTAGTTATCAGGGGCTGGATTTGGGGGGCTGGAAGGGGGATGCTGCAAACGAATGAATGAGGCTGTTGTTTTATTTCATGGCTTTAATCTGGAAGGAAAAGATTAATGGGTTATTGGTGAGTTCTGCAGCAGCCAATTTTCCACCTGGGGCACCGCCCTGGGGCAGGTGTCGGCAGCTCCAAGTTGCACAGACCAAGCCAGGGTCTGCTAATTACTGGGCATTGGGGGGAGGGGTGGACAGACATAAAAATCAGGAAGGTCCATCTCTGTCCTCCTAGGACAATAGCAAGTATATAGACAAAATCATTCAAGGCTAAAAAACATTGGTGCTGAGTGGAGGTAGGAGCCACAGAAGGGACAGTGAGACTGTTATCTGCAGCCAGATTGGGAAGCTTGCCAGAGAAGGTGGCATTCTGGGCCAGGACTAAAGGTTTGGAGAGGAAGTCCTCAAGCAGGAAGATCATTCTTCCTGTGAAAGGCTGTGAGAAGTAGCGTTCAAATAGGCAGGGGACTCCTTTGGTGTGAACGACTTCCAGAAGCAGAAAAAGTGTTGACCGTGTGTTCCAAGTGGAGACACCCACTGCCCAGTCCCTCTCCTGCTTGTGAGCGTGCTCATTAAGGAGCTATTCGCCACCCAACACACGCAGACTGGTCCTTCACCCCACAAATTTAAAAAAAAAGTACTATTTAACCAACTCGAATGCTGGGCTGCCACCTTGGGTTGGGGTGGATTTGATCCCCCAGAGCTGTCAGCTCTAGTCTCCAAGTCAGGAGGAGGTGGAGGAAGGTTTAGGGCTCCTTGCCCAGGATGAGTTCCATCAAGGCGCATGGAATCCTACTGAGATGGGAAACCTCATCCACGCCTCTTTCCAAAGAGCCCCTCATCAAGAAGGGCGAGGAAACATTTCTGGGTGGCACCTACAACTAGCCCAGTGGCATCACCACCACACCCCGTGCCACCCGTCCTCGGGCATTTTGCGTTCGGCGGCTTTTACAATTGGTCAGGCTGCTCTGGGTCTCAGCTGGAAGCCCACCCACTACACCTCGGCTAGAGCAGCTGCAGGGCCTCCCGTGGTCTGAGGTCGTCGCCTGCGCCCCAGCTCCCCAAAACCTAGACAGGGTCCCAAGCGGGTCCAGGAAGGATGCTCCGGTCAAAGGACTCTTCCCCCTCTTGTGCCTTTGTCTGAGCCCTGGCTTCCAGGAAAACAGCACATGAATCTTGCGGCCACCCCATCCCACCCCGTCTGCACACACAAGCAGGTAGATTTATGGTGTCCTGCCCCCATCCCACCCCATCCCGAAGCCGGCCGCAGTCGGAGGACAAAGCGTCCCAGGGCTATTGGAATGCTAATGTCTGGGAGCCTGGCCGCAGGGCTGGCACAAAGGCAGGCGGGGCCCGGGGGGAGCATGCAACCCCACAGGCGCCCTCTGCCCCTCCTCTCACCCAAGGGCCACTCTGCCCGGCTGTGTGACCTTGGACAAGTCTCTGAGCCTCAGCTAATTCACATGAGAAGCTGGAGAGGGTCCCTAACACCCCTTTCACTGGATTTCTGGGTGCTTTAAGAGAAGGCCTTGCTTATGATGGACGGAATTATAGGCCCCGGCGACCACGGAAGAGAGACAGTGGGAAAGAGCCTTTAGACCCAGGGGAACAGTGTGTGTATGGTGTGTGGGGGGGGGCGAGAGGGAGAGGAGATTCGGCTGAGAATGTGGTGCAGAACAAATGCTGAGTATATTATAATTACATTATATATATATATGTAATTAAGATTCTCTGCCATGTTTCTTTTCCATCTCCTCCCCTTTTAAATTCTGCAGACTGTGCTCAAGAAGGAGGGGGGGGCCTCCCTGGTGGCGCAGTGGTTGAGAGTCCGCCTGCCGATGCAGGGGATACGGGTTCGTGCCCCGGTCTGGGAGGATCCCATATGCCGCGGAGCGGCTGGGCCCGTGAGCCATGGCCGCTGGGCCTGCGCATCCGGAGCCTGTGCTCCGCAACGGGAGAGGCCACAACAGTGAGAGGCCCGCATACCGCAAAAAAAAAAAAAAAAAAAAAAAAAAAGAAGGAGGGGGGGCGGCAGGGACACTCACTCACCTTACTTGCCTGCTCCACCTTCAAAGGGCCAAGAGCACAGACTGTGGGAGACTTCTTATCTCAGGTCCCCTCCTACAGCCGGTGAGAGGGGCAGGATGGTGACACCCATGGAAATAGAGACCCAAAGTCTTGGAAGTAGGTGACTTGCCCAAGGCACTCAATCACTCGGTGAGTTATTGGAGCAAGCTAAAAGTATGACCCTGGCTCTAGGCTGGTAGTTTAGAGCTCTCTCCCTCTGTGCCAACTCAGTCTCTAGGTGTTTATGTACTGACTTGAGCTGTGTCCTCTGGGTCTTGTAAGACCAAGAGACTCCCTTGCGCTTTGGCCGCTCTCCGGAACCCTAGTGAGATTCACAGGCTGCTGTGTGCCCACTCTGCTTCTGCGATCCGAGGACCAAAGCGGTGGGAGAGAGCGTATGCCTGGCTAACACGGTCGGGCACCGAGGTCCTGAAAAGCGGCGGCGTGCCCCTGACCATGGTGCTGAAATGACTGCGTCGGTTCAGAGGAGAGACGCTCCTGGGAACTTGGCGTTCTCAGTAAGGAAAACCACCTATCAACCGCCTCTGCACACCTTTCCAGTGCTGAGTCCCTAGGGAGCCCCCTGTGGATATGTAGACCCAGAAGGCTGTCGGTGTCCTTGATGTGGTGGTGAAAGCACAGACTCTGTTGCTAATAACTGACTGTATGACCGACCCCAGAAAGGCCCTTTTCTCAGCTAGGACAAAAAAAATTCCCTTATAAATGACAGAGTTAGAATTGAGTTAGTTACCAGCTGAGGAATTTCTGACAGCATATGAAAGGTCTGAAGTGGAACAATATTGGAAATTTAGGATGCAGCAGCCCTAACTGGAAAACTGGTTTGGAACCTTGCCCTCGATAATTTTTGAAGACAATCTAGGTTAAGCAAGAGCAAAGTGCCATTGTTTGCCTTTGATTGGGGGGTGGGGAGGGGGCATTCTCCATACATATTCTTTTTTAACTTTGCACCTTCCTTATATAATAGTTTGTATTTTGGTTATTTGCTGCCCTGGATACTTTCAGGAAGAATGAATTAAATACTCAGGGTAAGTGAGTTCGGTCTAAGATCTGAAGTTTTCAGCTATGAAAACAGGAAAAATATACAACATTTTAACTTGACTGTGGACGATGATGGTTGCATGTTTCTAATTTGTATGTGTTTCCATCTTTGTGACAAGATGCTTTAATAAATCTCTTAAATATTAAAAGGGGGGTCTCATTCTTTGGGTTAAAATGAAATTTTAGTTATTCCAAGAAGAAAGACAAAAGGAAGTCCTCCAAACACATACATAAATGGCAGAGTGGTTAAGAACAGTTACTTCAGAATCACACAGACATTAGTTCAAAGCCTGGTACTGCCACTAATTAGTGGGTTTCAATTACACCCCTTTGCCTCCCTAAGGCCCCTTTTCCTTACCTGTAGGGTTGGGACAATAAGTAGTAGCCACTTAATTGGGCTGATTAAATGTGCTTGCTTTTAGTGCACATTAAGCTGCCATAAATGGTAATTATTATTATTATTAACATCTTCATTTGTCTCAAATTCTTCTCATTCTCCCAGGATTTTGGGGGGCGGAGGAGGTTGCTTTTGTATGAATTTGAATCTCCTGTGCAGTGCAAGCTGGCACAAAGGCCAAGGGCCACCCACCCCTTCCCGGTGACCCTCCCCAGCTGTGATCTACCTTTCCCATGCTCCAGGATTATACATCCAGATGTCAGTTGGACACCCCAAATGAGATATGTTCAAAATGGAATTACTCTCCCCTAACTCCAAACTAATGCTGCCTCTTGTACTTGATCTCACTAACTAGCATCATCCAGTCATCCGTACTGGAAATCCAGGGTTCATCTTGATTCTTCTCTCCTACTACCCACAACCAGTTAACCCTTAAGTCCTGCTGATTTGTCCTTCCCACTATTTCTTGAACCTGGCCTCTCCTTTACCTCCTTGTGATGACGTCTCTAGTTCAGGCTCTCAACTTTCACATGGAGAGACTGCCCAACTGATTTCTCTACCTTTAATCTCAATACTTGTCCCTATACCCTCCATGCTGCAGCCACAGAAACATGCAAATATAACATTGTCACTCTCCTGTTTAAAATCTTCAGTGGTTCCAATCATCCCTGGGGAAAAGCTCACGTTCCAATAGAGAAGGATGTTGTAATGTGAGCTTTGATGTGATATGGATCTGGGTTCGATTCCCATCTGGTTCACTAATTATCAGTATGACTCATGAACAAGTTCCTTAGCCTTTCTCTCAATCTCTTCATCTGTAAAGCAGGGATAATAATATTACTTTATGGAGTTTAGATGAAAGTAAGCCCAGGCTGCTATAACAGACTCACCAATAATTCATTCTGAGGTGAGCATTCCATGTGAGTGGATAGCTCTGCTCTGTGGCATCACTCAGGGACCTACATTCCTTCCATCTTCTTCCTCTCCCAGCTCCTAGGTCCCTGCCATCCACATGGTTGAGGCTCATTGCCATGGGTCCCAGCCAGTGGGAAGGGGAAATAAATGATGGAGGAGCCTCACCCACAGTCTTAAAGCTTAGACTCAGAAGTAGCATGTTTCACCTCTGCTCACACTCCACTGGGAGTACATGATCATATCCCCTCAACCTAACTGGAAGAGGGGCTATGTGCCTAGGAAGAAGTGAAGAATGGGTTCTGGCAGGTAATGAGTAGTCTTCACCACAGGACTGTTGTCAGGATTACACTGGATTATATGTGCTAATATTTGTTTTTGTTTTTGTTTTTGTTTTCGGTACGCGGGCCCCTCACTATTGTGGCCTCTCCCGTTGCGGAGCGCAGGCTCAGCGGCCATGGCTCACGGGCCCAGCCGCTCTGCGGCATGTGGGATCTTCCCAGACCAGGGCATGAACCCGTGTCCCCTGCATCGGCAGGCGGACTCTCAACCACTGCGCCACCAGGGAAGCCCAGCTAATATTTGTTTTTATCATCGCGAATCACTCCTGCTTATGACCAGAGTCCTGCTGCAACAGCCCTTCTTTAATAATGTCTTGCTTGCCTTGGCATTTACCCTCAGAAATACTGACCTGCTTGAAGTCTTACCCTTAAACACAGTCAGTACCACTTCCATGCTTTTTTCCCACACTGCTCTCCCTGCCCAAACCCTCATTTCCCCCTCCCCAAATCTCCAACGTGGATATCACCTCTTCTCAGAATCTTTCTCTGAACTATTCCTCCCTCCTTGCTCCTGCTTCCATAATATCCTATGCATAAGAATATCCTTGCACTTTCCAGGTAGCATTTGTGATTATCTGTTTGCTATGTGTGCCCTCCACTGGCAAAAGGAAGTGTTCCTTCCTGTCTTCAGTGAGTACCCATTCTCAACCATATGCCACATGTTTTTAGAATGAATTAGAGTAAGTGAATTGACTGACTGAATGAAAGGTATTTCAATTATATGTTAGAAATTTCTATCCTTCCCCCGACTGGCTGCTATATAAAGGTCAATGAATATCTGTTGAATAAGTGAATGAATAAATTAATAAATTATACAGAGACCCATTACCCTTCCTGCAGCATACCCTCCTTGGCACCAAAATAACCTGTCTTTGGCTGCCAATGGGTTTATTTTAGAAGATGCCCCAATTGATTTGGTGAGACTGGGTTATCAGAAGAGTATCATTGTTTCTGAGATCACCAGTAACAATTCCAATAGTCAGGTGTGGGTGATGCCCCCTAAGATAGTCCATTAGAGCATGAATCTTGGCACCTATCTCAACTCCAGCACTTCCTAATTCTATCACTTGAGCAAGTTACTTAGCCTCTCCAAGCCTCCATCTATAAAAATTTCTCCAAATATCAAAATGAAGAAAACCACACCTACCTCATAGGGTTTTATGAGGATTCAGATGAGATGACAGATATGTCCATACACTTCATGTGCCTGCCTGCAATTTGAAGCAGACCTCATTATAATTCCCACCCCAACTCCATCTTAAGCCTACAGAAGGCTAGCTAAGAAGGCAGAGACCAGGACTGACTTTCCCACATTAACCAGGGAGAGTTTATATGACTTGCCCAAGCCTGTTAATTATGGAGACAAACTGATGCTCCTGCTATTCTAACATCATCACCAGCTATAGTACCTCTGTCCTACTAGTTATCTATTGCTGCATAACAAATTACAAACAAACTCTATTACTTAAAACAAGAAACATTTATTTTGTCGGTCTTCGGTAGGTGAGGAATCCAGGCATAGCTTAGGTAGGCATCCCTGACTCAAAGTGTCCCATGGGGCTGCAGTCAGGGTGTCAGCCAAGAAGGTAGTCGTACCTGTTGGATTCGCTGGGGCCAGATCCACTTCCAAGCTCACTCATGTGGCTGTTAGCAGGACTCAATTCCTCGAGAGCCATTGGACTGAGGGCCTCAGTTCCTCAGTGGCTTTAGGCCAGAAGCTTTCCTCAGTTCCTTGCCACGTGGCCCTCTCCATAGGGCAGCTCACAACATGGAAATTGGCTTCCTTCAACGCAAACAAACAAGAGGTAGAGGGACACGCAAGACGGAAGCCACAGTCTTTTTGTAATCTAATCTCACAAGTGACATCTCATCCCTCTGCCACATTCTATTCACTAGAAATGACTAAATCCAGGCCACAGCCAAGGTGAGCAGATTGCACAAGGGCACGAATACCAGGAGGCATGGATCACTGGGGTCCATCTTAGAGGCTGCCCATCACAGCGGCAGTAGCAGAATATTTGCTGCCTTCCTTCTACACCCTAGAGACAGACAGACAAACACACAAGTGCACGCACATGTGTGCACTCACACACATATACCTCCCTAGGACCAAATATATCAAAGTTCAAAAGAAGAAAGCCGGGCCTCCCTGGTGGCGCAGTGGTTGAGAGTCCGCCTGCCGATGCAGGGGACACGGGTTCGTGCCCCGGTCCGGGAAGATCCCACATGCCACGGAGCGGCTGGGCCCGTGAGCCATGGCCGCTGAGCCTGCGCGTCCGGAGCCTGTGCTCCGCAACGGGAGAGGCCACAACAGTGAGGGGCCCACGTACAGCAAAAAAAAAAAAAAAAAAGATGTCTCTCTGTCCCCCTGTGCTGGGTCTGTTTCCAAGAAGGGCCCAGGAGGGACACCATTAAGTGAGCACTGGAGCTACCCCAGCTGATCTCTGACATCCGTTTACTGCTTTCACAGGCCTTCCCACCCCCACTCTCGGAGGCAGAGATTTAGGACGTCTGGAGCCTGGACACCGTACCCACTGAAGGGAAATTTACTGCCTCTAGAGAACCAGAGCCTGACTTGGGGTCTTGAATGCATCTTTTTCCCCTTTGCCTCTGCTTTATTAGGTTAATCATTGCTTGAATCGGTTGCCATGGTTTGGGCAAACCCATGGTGACTCTATAATGAAGCCTGAAAGACTTGGACCCCATTTATCATCCCCAGTGTTTGGGAGGCCCAGAGTCTCATTTGCCTCCCCCAGGGTCTGAGCACCACCATTCTGCCTGGGGCCCCTATGCTCCTTTTGAACGAGGAATGAACATGTGGTGATTTGGAAGAGAAGAGAAGACCCACACAGGTGGAGTGAGCAGGGCATTGCACATTCCCCACCACACACACACACACACACACACACACACATTTTCCACTCTAGGAGTCCGGACACAGACCAAACACACAGGCAGCTCTGCCACAATTCTTTCTGGAAAGTGAGAGGCAGAGAATGATGGTCAGTTAGAAGGGATCCATGGCTGTCCTTAGAAACAGGGGAGCTTGTGTCTCAGCAGATCCAGATTCCACACCCCTTAATCCATGGGCACAAATTAAGCAGCGCTGCAGTCCTGCAATGAGGTGGAAACAGATGGGGCAAGGCCCAGTGGGAAAATGGAGGCATACAGAGATTCAGCAACATGTTCAAGGTCACCTAGTGATGGTATAGCCAAGGTGGAACCCAGAACCAGTAAAATTTATTTTGAAAAAAATCACAAATAGAGGTGCATAATGAATTCTCATGTATCCATCACCCAAATTCAACAATTATCAACTCAGAGGCAATTGTTTTTCACCGACATACCTACCCACTTCCCCCAGCACTACCTCTGTGGATTATTTTGAAGCAAATCCAAGACATCATACAATTTCAACCACAAATCCTTCCCCAGTTTCAGGGGTTTTTTGGGTTTGTTTGTTTGTTTGTTTTTTGCTCAACAAAAATTGCGTAATAGAGTGTAGCAGCTGAGAGCTGCTCTGAAGACAGACACTCTAGGTTCAAATCCCAGATCTGCCCCTTCCCAGCGGTGTGACCTTCAGCCAGTAACCTAATGTCTCTGAGCCTCAGTTTCCTCAACTATAAAAGGATACAATGATACCTCAGAGGGTAACTGTCAGAATTAAATGAAATTTTACAAGACAAGTGCTCAGCATCTGTGCCAGGGGCAGAGTAAATGGAGGCTTTTATTGTTTCCATTTTTGCTACCGCTGTACCATCAGCAATGGCTGTAGTCTGGCAGGAAGTCAGCTCTTGGCCTCTAACATCCAGGTCTCTTGGTGCTATCTCCTGGCATAGAGGCAAGTGGCTTGTCACTACTACTCTGTGCCTGGCACTGCACTATGAGAACAGACCTCAGCAGTGAGCTTGGTGTCAGGTGCTGACGGCCCCCAGCCTCTACCACTCACAACCCTGCTCAGCTCTGCACTATGGACCCCCAGATCAGCAAGACCAGGACCCCCTTCTCTTCTCCTTGCATCTTTAGGCCTTCTGACCTCTTTCCTGATGGTCCCACTTGTGAGCAGGTGTCAATATACCTGCCTTAAGGTTGCATGTATATGTGTGTGCATGCATGTGCCCATGCTTCTGTGTGTGCATGTACATGTGTGTCTGAGTGTGTGCTGTCCCTCTGTGTGAACTAGCATATTCTCATGCCTCCATGTGCTCAGCCTTTGAGAGAGACCCCAGATGGAGACTAAAACCTGCCCTCTTGCAGTTCACATTTGACTGACAGAGACCAGAGTCAAACTGGTCAAACAAAGGCATGACGGCACAAGCATGGTACTGAGACCTCCTGGAGGAAGTAGGGAGAAACTAAGGTCTGCCAAACACATAAGATTGGGAACAGAAGAGAGGGGCAGGGAGGGGGCTCCATGGAAGCCGAGCGTGGGGGAAGGGAGCCAGCCTACTGGGGTTTGTTGTATAGAGGAGGCCCGGGTCCTAATAGCTGACCTCTCCAAAAAAGTTTATTCCAGGAAATCACCCACACCCCCAGGATCACAGCTCCAAAGAGTTCTCTTGGGCTGAAAGGGCCCCCCAAATTTCCCTTTTTCTGGATGGCAACTAATTTTTATTGAGTGTTTACTATGTCTAAGCAGAGTTCTAGTGCTTTCTGTTAATCTATGAGATCAGAACTATTATTCCCATTTTACAAATGATGAACTTGAGGCTGAGAGCATTTAACATGTTACACGTTACCCAGTGAGAGGTGGAGGTGGATTGAACTCAGGCTCCTTTGCCCTGGAGGCAGTAGACCTAACCATGGCCACACTGTACCACTGCCATGCTCTACTTCTCCTCTTTTTAAGTTCTGGTTTTGGACATTTTCAAACATGCATAAACTAGAATAGAATCCCGTGTCCTCATGGACCATCACTCTGCTTCCGCAACCATTAAGTCATGGTCAACCTTGTTTCATCTATTCACCCCGACCCCGTCTGCCCCCATCCTGCACACACACTCCTATATTTATTTGTGTGGAATTTTTAAAAACACATCCCAGATATTGATCATCCCACTTGTAAAGACTTCAGTGTCCATTTCTAAGTGATAGAACATTAAAAAAAAAGCCATTTTTTATACTTAATAAAATTAACAATTCTATAATATGATCTAATAGCTAGTCATATTCAAATGTTTCCAACCATCTTTTGTAAAATGTGCAAAGAACCTTCATCTTAGAATCTCCTCTCTCCCAGCTGAGCAGGTGAGCCAGGTGGCCAGCTGGAGGCCAAGACCAAGGCCAAGACCAAGACCAGGCCAGCCTTGACTCCCTGGCTTAGTGAGACTGGCCTTGGGCAAGTCAGTTTCCTCCCCGCCCCACCAGTCTCACCCCAAAGTTTGGTGACCAATCCTTCTGGTTTGCCCAGGACTTTCCCAGTTTTAGTACTACAAGTCCTGTCCCCAGCAAACCCCGATGGTTGGTTACCCTACACGGAGCCAGAAACCTGTGTCCACCCCAGCCCTCCCTCCCCCTCCTAGCTCCAGTGTGGTGTCACCCACTGAGAGGAAGGGGAGCCTGCCACTGGATTTCAAGGGCCCTCGAAATAATAAATAATTTACCGAAAGCTTTGAGGGGCCCAGGCGTGCCTGGCTCCAGGAAGAAGAAGGCCCAAGGCCCCCCCCAGCCGCCAGCAGAGAATCAGTATCGTTTCACACCCAGGGGGCCAACTTCAGCAGTCTCCTCCCTCCGTCTGTTTCCCCTCTCCAGATCTAATGACAATCCAAAGAGTTCCTGATAGGGTTTTAAAAGATGCTCTTCATTCACTATCCACCAAGCGTGAACATCCTGCTCGTTTGTCTCCAGTCTTTGCCCTAAAGGCCTGGCCGGCCTCGGGCCTGCAGCCTCAAACTTGTCACTCACTTTTCACTTCCTTTTGTTGGATTCGCCTTTATTTCATTCTTCTGTCTCCGCTGTGCACCCTCCTCTCCCCCTCCTCCCTCCATCCCTGTCCTTCCCCTCCGCCCCCCCCCAGCACTCCCAGTTCCTCCATCCACACAAAAAAAGCAACAGATCAGTCTGGGAATTTCTTTACAGTCCCCATGTCCCCTGCCCCCATCCCAGCCTCTTCTCATTGCTTTTAAAGAGTGGGAGCCAAAAGCTAGCAGCAACTGAAAAAGGACTCGGGATCCAGGAACAGAACTGCCTCTTGCTCTGGCTGGCAACGGCCTCATGGACCCCTGAGTCCTGAACTTTGGCTTCACAGCTGTGGAAACTGAAGCCCTGAAAGGGGAAGAGACTGGCCCAAGGTCACATGCAGAGTTAGTGGCAGGTCCGGGTCCAGAGCTGAGTGTCCCAGTTTCGCAGCCTAGACTTGCTACGCAGAATTGAGGCTACCCCTCCATGCCTATGGCACCGAGTTTATTCTCCTTTTATGACTCAGCTGTCTGGCTGAGAGAGGGTCATAGCTCGAAGGCAGGGGCCATCGCAGTGTCCAGTTCATCACAGTGCCCCTTGAATGCTTAGCATGTGGTAGGCATTCAGTGGTAATGTTTTTAATGAAACTGAACTGAATGAAAGCAGGGGCCAGGCTGCCCCCTACTCTCTGGATCTCTTATCAGCCACCTTCTGGGCTGTGGTTTTGTTGCCAGGCCCAGGGTGTTCCCTTCCCTGGGCCCAGGGAACAGGGAGGATACATAAGAAAGAGGTGTATGTTTAGCAGTCAGACCCCTTCTAGCCATTTCCCCTCTAGGAATAGTCAACACTGGGGGAAAGGAGAGAGGTGCTCCCACCCTTCTCCAGGGGCAGGACAAATAGGTTGGAATCCTCCAAGCCTCAAGCGGGGGGGGGGAGGTGGCAACAGGCATCTCACCGGGACAACATGAAACAGGAGGGAGTAAGAGAGAAGGAGGAGGGGAAAGAGAAGCAGGCAGGTTTACAGGGGCTCTGGCTCCACTGGTCCTCAGTGCATGCCAGGCCCTGTGTGAGTTGTGTGAAAAGAGAGCCACATGGGCCTCAGCAGGAGGGGCCAGTCAGACTCACAAGCATAGCCCCAGCAGAGCAGAGCGAGGCTTCCCCTCTGTGACCTGGCCACACCTCCTCCTTGAGGCTCCACTCCTGCGAACAGCACCACCACGAGCCACCCACCTCCCAAGCTAGAAACCTGGGTGCCAGCCTCACTGGCTCTGTTGATTATGCCTCTGCAATGTCCGCGGAGCCGCCCTGGCTCTCCTTCAACTCTTGGCTACACTATGGCAGAGGTCCCTGCCAGGAGACTTCTTGTCCCCTCTCCCTCTGGTCCAGCCCGCATGCCACAGCCTATCTTCCCACTGCAGCTCCTGTCGTTCCTCTGCACAGAGCTTTCCACAGAGGCGAGAGAGCCGCTTAACTCTCTGTTGTAGTGGACAAGAGCATGGCTTAGGTGTCGGCTGCCTGCACTTGGATGACAGATCTGCCACCTACAGCTTGGTGACCTCAGGCAAGCTCTTTAAGCCTCGATGTCATTCGTGAAATAGGAATAATGACAGTCCCTCTCTCATAGTATCTACAGTATAACACAATATCCAACAAATATACACTATATACAATATAATAACACACAAAAGTAGGAGACTGCAAGAGACCATCAGTGAAGGTTAGCTATGGCTACTGTCATGATTATTGTCCTTCTGTATTAAAATTTTTTTATCATGTCCATATACTACTTTAATTATTTTAAAAATTGACCCATCGTTTCTTGCTGACAGTATTATCAAATGCCTGAAAATGGTCAAACTTCTTGGCCCAGTAATTCCTCCTAGAGAAATCATCAGAAATTGCATAAGGGACTTCCCTGGTGGCACAGTGGTTAAGAATCCGCCTGCCAATGCAGGGGACACTGGTTCGAGGCCTGGTCTGGGAAGATCCCACATGCCATGGAGCAACTAAGCCTGCGTGCCACAGGTACTGAGCCTGCACTCTAGAGCTCGCAAGCCACAACTACTGAGCCTACATGACACAACTACTGAAGTCCGCGCACCTAGAGCCCATGCTCCGCAACAAGAGAAGCCACCACAGTGAGAAGCCCGCGCACTGCAACAAAGAGTAACCCCCGCTCGCCGCAACTAGAGAAAGCCCGCGTGCAGCAATGAAGACCCAACACAGCCAAAATAATTAATTAATTATTTATTTTTAAAAAGAAATTGCATGAAAATGTGTCAACAAAGGCATTCATAACACCATCTTTTATAATGGCAAAAAATTAAGATGCAAAGGAAATATTCTATCATGGAGAACAAATTATATTACTATATATTAGGCAGATTATATTTTAAATTACACATTACATTTAAATATTAGATTATTAGATATGTGTCTAAAAAATCAGAAACAAAAGAAATGTTCAACCATAGAAGACAGATTAGATTATTATATATTCTAATATATATTAGATTCTTATATATATTCAGTGGGGTTACTATGCCCCATTGAAAATTGTGTTGTAAAATAATGCTTCTTAAAAGGGGAAATGTTTACAATATATTGCTAAGTGAGAAAAACTGGAGTCTAAGCAAGACGGCAGGCAAGGCAACTTGCAAACTACTACAAAATATCTAGAAACCTGTGGCCTGTGGGGCCAGTTATCCAAGCTGAGTGGGATTGTGTGCAAAAGAAGAATAAGTGGGATCTAAGTTAGGAACTTTTCTTTTTGAGTGCATGAGCTTTGAGTCTTGGACTTGGTGCCATCAGGATGATGCCAGAGGAGATGGGAAGGAGGGCAGCCTCATCTAGTGGGGTGGGGGCAAAGACCTCATGGTACCAGCTGGGGGCTCTCAGAAGTACAGACAACAGGCCGAACACAAACTTGCTGTGGTTGGCAGTGTCCAGCCTAAGGGCTCGTCAGAGGAGAGAGTTTCTAGAAGGCTGAGGTGACCCAACCCCGGTTGGGGGAGGAGTCCCATGAGGCCACCTGGAGGAGGTGGAGCTTGAAGGGGGGAAGAACCTCAGGACAAAGAGGCAATGGCAGACAGTGAAATGAGCATGGGACGTGAGCCTACACACCTGGTTCAAACATCAGCTGTGTCACTCTTAACAACTGGTAGATATCCTTCCATATATATATTACACAGGAAAAATGACACTCTACTTTTGTCATACTATGCTTACTTCACTTAATATATTACAAATATCTTTCAATCTCAGTGAAATACAGATCTACCTTGTTATTTGAATTGCTATGTTAATTGCTTCCATTTTCTCATCTATAGAAAAGCTAGTATCTGACTTGCTATGTTCTCGTGCTTAGGGGAGGTTTAAATGAGAAAACTTGTGGTACTGCAGAAGTGTACTTGTGGAGGGGTCTGTGTGTGGGTCATGGACATCTGCTGGTTGGATTTCATTAGCCATCCTGTCTAGGGGACTAACACTCCAAAGAAGAGCGTGGGCCAGGGGAGGTGGGGCAGTGGTGGCAGGACAGAGTGGCCTTCCTGCAGCTCCCCATCCATCAGTGCTGACAAACCTGGCCCCCTGTGAGGGCTCCAGACTCAGCTGCTGAGCAACGGCAGGTATAGAACAGGAGCCCCTCCCTGAGCCCTTGGCACCCTCTGCTTAGGTCAACAGACAGAGTGGGCTCTGTCGGCCAGGTTGGGACAGGGAAGATTAATGGAGCAGGTGCAGGCTGGGGAGGGACAATCACCTGGCTACAAGGTGCCTCCTGGAGATTGAATGCCCCACCCAGGCCAAGAACCAAACCTGATGTCATTCGGCCGGGCTCGTACTTGACTGGAGGTGAGCTGGAGCCAGCTCTGCTGCCCCTGCTACCCACCCCGTCCCCAATCCCACCTGGCCTCACCTGGCCTCATTCAGTCTCTAATGGGGGGGAGCCTGCAGAGACTCCTAGAGCCCAACCCGTGACACCCAGCTTTAAAATAAATGTTTTTCCTGCTTCTTCAATCTCCCAAGTAACCCACTGCAGAAAAGTGTAGATTAGCAAAATATTATAAATCACCCATTAATCTCACCACCAAGAGATAACTCTGTTAACATTTGGTAGATATTATATCTATCTTTATCTATCCACACACAGACATCTCACACACACAAACACACACATACATATGTGAAGAGAAAGAGATCACTATCGTATACTTTTCTTACCATCTTTTTTTTACACTTAATACATTATGATGCCAATGAAGTAGAGATCTATCTCATCATTTTAATTGCTACATATATTCTAAGTATTCAGGTATAGTATCAAAATATATTTAACACCAAATCCCCTATTGGATATTTAAGTTCTGTCCAATTTTTGCCCTTTATAAATAACAGTTAGATGAACATTTTTACACATATATATTTCAATTATTTCTTTAGGAAAATGTCCTAGAAGTGGAACTTTAGGTCAGAGTATATGTACTTTTTAAGGCTTTTGATATATACTGCTAAAGGGTTACACCTGTGTTTATTGGAGCCTGTGGACTGTCCAACCGGCACCGGGGTGAGAGGCAGAGGTAGGAGGAGGGTGGCCTGTGGACAGAGGTTGGAAATAAGGCCAATCTAGCATGGACTCCACCCCCCCAGGGGGGTTGTCATCCAGGCTTCCACCCAGGAAGAGAAGTTTTTGAGCAGGCAGGTAAGGAAGCCCATGAGTTTGGGAGGTGAGTACTGGAAGCACCATAGAAGTCAGAGTAGAGAAGGAGAACATCTACAGGGAAGATGACGTCAGAGGGGGTGACACTTCTGCCGGCCTTGAAAGGTGAGAAGGATGTGGCTGCTCAGCAGCAGTATTCCACATGGGGCAAAGGGTTGGGGAAGAAGTGCCCCACCTTTCTAGGGGAGGTGGGAGATAGAGGCAGCCAGAGCCTGCCCTCAGCTGTGGCAACCGTCCCCCACCATGTTAGTTGAGTCTTTGGGAGAGCAGAGCCTTGCCCCATGGTCAGACCTAAACTGACAACAAGGGCTGCCTCCCACACTTAGCTTTGTGACCTTGAGCAACTCACAGAACCACTCTGCCTCTCAGTTTTCCCATCTGCAAACGGGGATGATAGTTATATCACTCTCACAATGACCATGGGGACTGAGGGAGAGACAGGGGGTGGGCCTTTGTAAATTGTGACTAGTCTAAGAGATTAATTTTTTTTTTTTTAGCGGTACACGGGCCTCTCCCGTTGCAGAGCACAGGCTCCGGACGCGCAGGCTCAGCGGCCATGGCTCACGGGCCCAGCCGCTCCGCGGCATGTGGGATCTTCCAAGACCGGGGCATGAATCCGTGTCCCCTGCATCGGCAGGCGGACTCTCAACCACTGCGCCACCAGGGAAGCCCTAATTTTTTTTTTTTTAGTAGAAGCTGCTTTCTACTTTTCTGTCCTAAAAGCTAAAGTATATCATATTTCCATGCTGTCATTTCTAGGCTATCTTGTCTGCCTATAGGACACAGAGCCCCAATAGCTTAGCAGAGAACTCCCAGGAGCAGTTCCATGGCACTCAAAGAAGGGAGAGAAAATGAATAATTATTGAGAGCCTACCAAGTGCTGCCACTCCACGTCCACACTCCTTCTGTCATTCATTGCATCTTTACAGCATCCCTGAGAAGTAGGAGTTATTATTTGTCCCAGTTGACAGGTGAAGAAACTGAGGCTCAGAGCATTCAGTAATTGACCTCGGTGGGCACAGCTGGTGGGCAGCAAGGATTCAACTGCAGGTCTGTCTGACCTTCCCATAGCTCTTGAGCCTTCCCTGGGCTAGGCTGTCACCAGAGTTGGGATTACTTCTCAGCATCACTTGGGACAGGAGCCCTTTGGATTACAACAAGGGTTTGCAGGGCTGGGGAGTGTGGGATCCGGGGCTGTGGAGATGGAAGGCAGGGACTCCCACAGGCTCCTGCCCCAACACCACCACTAGCCTCCTCGGCGTGGGGCAGCCACCTGGTGACCCGACCTTGTGCCTCTGACAATGATTTAACCACACTGGTGGGGGGTTGGGAGAGATCTATAAAGCTGTCAGTAGGGGAGGGGCTTTAACTCCAGCCTCTTGGCTCAGCCACTAGTTGGGAGTGGGAGGAAGAGGACCTAGGGAGAGGCCAGGGACTTCTGATTGCGCTGTGTTTCCTGCATTGGGGTCTACTGTGGAACACCAGGACCCATGGAGCCCGTGAAGTTCTGTGCCTTCCCCACCCTAAGTCCAGATTCCCTGTAACCTCAGGCAGCTCTGAAATACTGTCACTCCTCTCTCCTGTCCCATCTGGGCAGAGTCAAACTGGCCACAGAATATAGCAGAAATCACCCTGGCTTAAGAATCCAGAGATCAGGGTTCACATCGCAGCTTCCCCACTGTCCCTGCAGAGGCCCCAGAACAAGTGCTTCAGGGCAAGCAGGCAGCATCATGATGGTAGTGGCCAAGTGGGGACTGTAGTCACCTGGAGAGGCCACGTACCTGTAAAGGAGCCAACTGCTGCTTAAGTCCAGCTTATTATTTCTATGCAACAATGAAGACAGACTTTTTCAAGAGAAGCTAGAAATTCAGATTTGTATGTGAAATCTCTCCAATGCTAGCAACTACCTAGGGAGAAAAAAAAAAATCAAACACATGATAGGCCAAACGAAATAAATCTAAATGTAGCCTTAGGCTGGAGTCTGTCCTCTGGACACAGACACCATAAAGGCCAGAGGGGGACTTCCCTGGTGGTCCAGTCATTAAGACTCCGTGCTCCCAATGCAGGGGGCCTAGGTTTGATCCCTGGTCAGGGAACTAGATCCCGCATGCTGCAACTAAAAGATCCCACGTGCCACAATGAAGATCCCGCGTGCTGCAACTAAGACCCAGGGCAGCCAAATTAATTAATTAACTAATTAATTAATTTTTAAAAAGACCAGAGGAGCCACTATTAGATACTGTCTAGCATAACCCTTTTTGTTTCAGATGGGGAAACTCAGGCCAGACTGGGGAGAGAGGCATAACTTAGTTAAGGTTGCATGGTGAGTTAGTGGCCCCCTGGGCAAGGAATCCAGGTCTTCTGCCCCCAGTCTGTGCTTCTGCCATAAATTGCCTAGTTGGGGGGACCTGGGTAGACACTGGAGACTCTGAGCAGGGAGTGAGGATGGGAAAACTGAGGCCTTTCCTCCCTGCCAGCCTCACCTGAGGCCCCTCCAGTCCTCTGTGAGCCCAGGGGTCCAGCACCAGGGCGTTCCTCATCACCTTTTCCACCACTGCTCCCTGCCTGCTCCAGGTCAACTGCACAAGGCGGGTGGGGAAGGGATGGCGCACCCTTGCTTCCTCAGGGAGTTGACTGATAAATACTGATTTCTAAGCTAATTAAGAAAACAGACAAAGAAGCAAGGCAGATAGAGACCAAGTAGCACATTTACTACACATGAAGCAAATGCTGAAGAACATGGCTCATGGCTGTGGGTAGGTGGGCATCCTCGCGGAAACCTAGAACTAGTTAGACTTACTGACAAAGTCACAGGCAACTGGGCACCATCACCAGCCTCTCCAACCCACTAGGGCACAGCAGAAACATGTGTTCCCTGCAGGTAGCTTGTACCTAGAGAAAAGGGCTGGGCTACCCAAGCCTAGCTCACCGATCAAGTAAGCCACTCACTATTTCCTGGAGCAGAATGAGGGAGAGACAGCAGAGACGCCAAGTACGTTATGCTGATGGGGCTCCCTACACACAGAAGAAAACATCAAGATTCCACTGTAGCTCTGCTTTTGGCTTAGTATCTCTACTTGTCATTCTCTTCGTGCTTGCTCTATGGTTTACAATATGCTTACTCCATATCACATATCGCAGTCTGCCATCATGTATAACGTAAGAACCTTCCAACAGCACACTTCCATTCTCCCTTCCATCCTTTGTGCCATTGTGGTCATACATTTTCTTTTTTCTTTTTCTTTTTTTTAGATGGGAGCCAGGAGGCTTCCCAGTGCCTGAACCTGGTCCCCTGGGTCCGTTTACCACACTGACACTTGTTGCAGAGCCCAGAAGACATTCCCAAGACAGCAATTTCAACATTTTCTACAAATATTATAAACCTCCAAATATTGCATTATTACTTTTGCTTTATACAGTCAGTTATCTTTTTAAATAATACTTTCTATTTACCCAACTGTTTATCATTCTTGCTCTCTTCATTCCTTCATGTAGATCCAAGTTTCTACCTGGTATCATTTTCCTTCTCCTGGAGAATTTCCTATAACATTTCTCACATAGGTCTGCTTGGCAACAAATTCTATCACCTTTCATGTGCATGAAAAAAATCATTTCAACTTCTTTTTTTTTTTTTTTTTTTTTTGCGGTTACACGGGCCTCTCACTGCTGTGGCCTCTCCCGTTGCGGAGCACAGGCTCCGGACACGCAGGCTCAGCGGCCATGGCTCACGGGCCCAGCCGCTCGGCGACATGTGGGATCTTCCCGGACCGGGGCATGAACCCGTGTCCCCTGCATCGGCAGGCGGACTCTCAACCGCTGCGTCACCCGGGAAGCCCTCAACTTCATTTAAAAAAAATTTTTTTAATAGATCTTTATTGGAGTATAATTGCTTCACAATACTGTGTTAGTTTCTGTTGCACAACAAAGCGAATCAGCCATATGCATACATATGTCCCCATATCCCCTCCCTCTTAAGCCTCCTTCCCCTGCTCCCTATCCCACCCCTCCAGGTCATCGCAAAGCACCAAGCCGATCTCCCTGTGCTACACTGCTGCTCCCCACCAGCCAACTATTTTACATTCGGTCGTGTATATATGTCGATGCTCCTCTCACTTCACCCCAAATACCGTATGCTAACACATATACGCGGAATCTAAAAAAAAAAAAAAAAAAAAATGGTACTGATGAACCTAGTTGCAGGGCAGGAATAAAGAGGTAGTCATCTTCATTTTTGAAAGATATTTTCCCTGGAAAGAGAATTCTAGATTAACAGGTTTTTTTTTTTCCTTTCAGCACTTCAAAGATGTTGTTTAATTGTCTTCTGACCTGTTTCTGATGAGAAGTCTGTGTAGTTGTTATCTTTGTTCCTGGGTGCATAATGTCTTTTTTTATTTCTCTGACTGTTTTCAAGATTTTGTCTTTATTGCTGGTTTTCAGCAATTTGATTGCAATGTTCCTTGGTGTGTTCTTTGGTGTTTATCCTGCTTGGGTTTCATTGAGCTTCCTTGGTCTGTGGATTTATAGTTTTCATCAAATTTGAAAAGATTTTTCCTATTATTACTTCAAATGCTTTTTCTGTCTCTACTCTCTCCTTCTGGGACTACAGCTTCATGTATGTCAGACTACATGATGTTGCCCCATAGGTCACTGAGACTCTATTGATTTTTTTCTCAATTTTTTTTCTTTCTTCACTTCATTTGGACAGTTTCTAAGGCTATGTCTTCAAGTTTACCAATCTTCTCTTCTACAATGTCTAAATAATTGTTTATCCTGCCCAGTGAATTTTCATTTCAAATATTTTTCATTTCTAGGAATTCATTTGGGTCTTTTTATCAACTATTTCTTTCCTCATTATGTTCACGTTTTCCTCTAAATCACTGAGCAAAATTTATTTTTCTCCTAGTTACAAGTAACATTTTTCTGCTTCTTTGCATTTCTATTAACTTTTGATTCAATGCTGCACAATGTAAGTTTGTTTTTGAGTACTGGATTTTGTTTTAGTCCATTAAAGAGGGTTGGACTCTGCTCTGTCATGTCATTAAAAGAACAAGATGATCTTTTACAGGCTTGTTTTTAAGCTTTTAAAAGGTAGGACTAGAGTAGCTTTTCTTCTAGAGGTAGTTTAGTCCCACTATGAAATATGACCCTTCTGGCATCTGTCATCAAATATATAGATGCCTCATATATTCAACAATGTCTTTCTACCCTGCCTAGTAGGAAATCAAATGATTCCCCATCCTGTGTGAGCTCTGAGAATTTTTTATCTTACAGCTTCCCTGGAAGTTGTTTTTTGACTAGCCTTGTGGAATTTCACTCTCCACATGCACAAATTTGTATTCAGCCCAAGACTCAAGTGAATGCTATGCACATTTCTGGGGTTTTCTCTGCAAAGATCCCTCTTCTCCATTAGTCTGCCCTGCAAATCTTAGCCACACCAACTTCCTGAACTCTGTTCTCTGTCTCATCAACTCACAAGACCACCAAGCTTTGTTTAGTTTCCTCATCTTTATACCACAGATCAGAAATCACCTCTAGGCAAAAAGCCAGGGTGCTGACAGGGCTCACCTCATTTGTTTCCCTTCTCTCACGGATGATAATCCTGTGCTGTTGTTTATTGTCTAAAAGCTGTTGTATCTTATGTTTTGTCCAGTGTTCTAGGTAAGTCTTCCTTTCCCTCATGGCTGGAAGAAATCTAGAAAGAAATACTAGGAGTGAGGAAATGTTTCTAGCATTAACAGTTCCTGTACAAGGATGAGCAAGAATGAGGATCTGGAACATTTTAGGGTCACACCTGTGCTCAGGGATGTTCTATTTGATCATCTAGCTACAAGGCCGTGTGGTGCAATGGAGAGAATCATGGAACAGGGATATCGTTCTGCCCCCTCACTGTCTGTAGTAGAATTTAAAGTTTTTGTCTGCCCCACATCCTTTTCCTCCTCCTGGTCACAGCACCCATCTTTTTTGGAGAATTCCATACAGTTCTGCTTGGGCTGCCTATCACATTCATTACCTGCCCTCCAGGTGACAGTGATGGGTATCTGATCCACACGCAGCAAGTCAGAGCTCTGTACCCCTCTGCCTTGGTTATGCATTCAGGGATGAGTACCTGATCCAAGTCGGGCCAATCACAACCCTTCCTTAAGATTTTTACATGGATGCTAGGAGAGAAAAGCTTTTTTCTAGGGGCATCGCTAATCTGGATAGAGGTAAGCCTACAGTTTTCTGCAGCTACATCCCACTCCTCTCCCCATTCCTGCAGTAAAAAAGATCAGGGCAGGAGGCCCGAGTAGAGGAGCAGAGGGAGTCCTGGCAACATGAGTGACATCCCTGCAGTCCCAGAGGCCAGCTCCGCCTCTGCACTTCCTATTTATATGAAGCAGTAAATTCCCTTTTCTACTGGTTTGAGTTGGTTTTCTGTCACTTTCAGCAACAACAAGAACAAAATCTGCCTAACTGTCCTATTTCTACGTCTTGATCCAGGTGTCTTTACAGTGCACTGTGTACACTCCAAGGGGACACAAGATGATTCATCAGTGTGTGGGAAGGAAACATAAGATCTCCTATTTATGAGCGGGCATTTTCCAGATGGAAAAGGCATATATCTACATGGCAGAATAGTATGTGCAATGGCATGAAGACTAGACTCCAGCCTCCATGAAGGCAGGGCCAGGATCTGCCTCGTCCTTTTCTCCCCCAACACTGAGCCCAGGGCCTGACTCATGGCTGACATCAGATAAATGTTTGTTGGCTTTTCTGCGCTACTTATAAAGGGGTCCCTATAGCATCATTCTGGGTTCCCGTCATAACTTTAAAGAACAACTTTCACAATGTCTGGAGCCCCAGGTGGCATGAACCTTGACATCCAGATGAAACAGTACATCTACAAAGGGAAAAGTGATGGCATCTACATCATAAATCTGGAGAGAACCTGAGAGAAGCTTCTACTGGTGGCTCATGCCATTGTCGCCATTGGAAACCTGGCTGATGTCAGTGTCATATCCCCCAGGAATACTGGCCAGCAGCCTGTGCTGAAGTTTGCTGCTGCCACTGGGGCCACTCCTTTTGCTGGCTGCTTCACTCCTGGAACCTTCACTATTCAGATCCAGGCAGCCTTCCAGGAGCTGTGACTTCCAGTGGTTACTGATGCTAGGCTGACCACCAGAATTTCAGAGTGAATGGACTGCTCCAGCTTCTAAAATAACTGCTACTCATTCTGAAGTCGCAGGCTGGTCTGAAGGCACAGGGCCCCTCCGTGCCTATTCAGTTCCCGACAGAAGACAGAGCCCTCAGCCCGCTGCTCAAAATGGGTCTGCAGCTCTCACTGCTCAGGCCACTGAATGGGTAGGAACAACCACTGAGTGGCCTTAAGCTGTTCTTCCCCATCCTCTTAAGCAGAAAATAAAACTAAAATTGATGAAAAATAAACAGTTTCTAAAATAAATAAACAAAGATTTGTTGGATAAACAAATGAATAAAGATGAAAAGACAGGAGTGTATAGATAAGTGCTTATAGTGCAATGTAGAGTACACAGGCAAGTGAATCCAGAAGAGCAAGTAATATGCGTTTTGGTGAGGGAAGGGCACAGGAATCCTTAAGCAGGGAGATTTCTATGCTAAAGGGGTTCTCTTTGCAGGAGAAAGACTGAGCAGGGCCGCTTGTTAGGAGTCTTCTTCAATAGTCGGTATGAGATGCCGGTAGAGAGTGAGGGAGGTGCTGACGCAAGAGGTTTTAAGAGGCAGAACTACCTTGGTCACTGGGTAGGATGACAATGGGGCCTGGGGCAGGTTTCGGTCACAAAGGGGGATGAGAGGTGTCAGGACAGAGGTAGATCAATGAGGACCTAGGAGTTTCCACTTCGGGGGCCTGGGACAGAAGATTTCACGGTGAGAAGAAAGTTTGGAGGAAACACGAGTTCAGTTGACGGTCTCTTGTGTTTTTGAGTTGAGATGTCCAGGTGGATGTGTCTTATAAGCTGTGGGATTTGTCAGCGATGGAAATAAATTTGGGAGTGAAGAAATGAACCCCAGGTACATTCAGTGGATGGAACCAGCCCTGTCAAATTACAGTACTGCAGTAGGCTAGAGACTATGTATTTTTAAAATGTATACACACACACACACACACAACCCTGGCAGCAGATGCCCAGGATGGACTCATAGGAAGATGGACATTGAATGCTCAGAGAAGTAGGAAGAGGCCAGGGAGAGAGTGTAGTCCTGAAAGCAGGAAAGCCTGAGTATAAAAAGGAGGGGCTTTCAAAAGGGTCAAATGCCATAGGAGGTGAAAATTAGGGACTAGAAATGGATAGATGGCAAGGATATACAGGGTGAACTCTGCTACTGACTACCTGATGTTCTTAAGCCAGCCACCCAGCCTCAATACCTCCTAGAGTATTGAAATGCCTGGCACCATGCCGAGTAAATGCTTAGGGAAAGCTTTATTAGTTTTGATTACTCTCTTTTCACCTTCTCTAAGCTTCTTTGACTGCTTCAGCCTGTGCAGACCAACCCCCTCTTGGACTTCCCTGCCTCTGCCTCCCTCCCCAAGCATCTGACTGACTGGAGAGCCCCCTGAAGACTTGGGGTGCCCCTGGGTCTCTGGATCAGACTTTCATTCCCTAATCTCCTCTCCTGCAGCATTCTGAAAGCAGGGATGGCCCGGGAGAGCAGGAGGGAGCATCAAGTCCCCAAAGTGGGGACTGTTCAGTGGTGAGTGGGTGGGGCTTAATCTGAGCCAGTCCCCTAGCATGCACTGCCACTTTCCCAATTTGCTTTAATTTCCCCAGGGTTTGGGGTGGCAGTGAGAGTGAGAGGTGGGAGCCAATGTTGTCCCACCCTTGGGCACAAACTCCCCTGGGACCAAAGCTCCCCCCAAAAGCCTCCATTTGACAGAAGAAACAGGCAATGTCCCCAGTTTGGAGAGGTCACTGGCAAGGGTGTCTCTAAAATCCCAAATCCCCCGCAAAGCTCCCAGGTCCCTGTGCCTCGGAAGGCTACCTTTCAGGTGTTCTGGGCTGGAGAATTCAATTCGCCGGTGTAGAGAGAGAGGGGACAGGGAATGAGCCACAAAGGGTCGCGCTGTGTGGCCTCAAGGCAGGCCAGCTTTTCAAGGCTGATTTGCTCTGGCTGAGCTGGAGGAAGCGAACGCTAATTTCATCCCAAACTGGGTCTGCAGCTCTTCCTCCCAAGTCCAAAGGGGAAAGCAGGAGACTAGACTTTCTTGCCGTCCTGGGACCACCATCATCCTCCACCTCCCTTAAGCCCCTCACACTTTCTGGGACCTCAGTGACCACCCCACAAAGCACAGAAAGCAGGTCTGTCCAATAATACAGTAGATCCCACTTTGCCCCTATTCCCCACTAAGCAGTTGGGCAACCAAGGTTCAGGGCAGCCAGGCTGATGCCGCTACACCCACCACTCCAGGGCCAGGGCTGGGAGGGCCTAGAGGAGAGGTGGTTTTTTTAATCCTCTTAATCCTCCTGGATTAGGCCCAGGGGAAATCAGGGTTTGTTGCAAACACTTGCTAACACCCGCCCCCCACCCCCACCCCCGCCTTACCACTCCCACCCCACCCACCCACCCCTAGATTTTCTCAGCTTCCAGCTCCAAAGGCCTTGGCCACCCCAATACCTAGCTGAGGTTTAACAACATTGAGTTATTGAATCATATTTCACTTTAGAGTTAGCTTCTACTTTTTCTATTTGCATTTAGGATAGAAACTTTTCTTTTTAAATCTAAACTTTAAAATAATACACTCTAAATAAATTTAAAGAAAAAGGATTAATAGTTTAACTGGATGTGGCAAAGTGTGCAGTGAATTCCTGATGATTCAAGTCTGGCAAAACCCGGTCTGATAGGCAGAGAATGGGGTTCAGAGAGGCTGGGGCTTGCCTGAGGGGTGCTCTCTCCTGCACCACCCACGTGGCTTGAAAGAAGGAGGTCTGGCTGCCCAGAGGCTCCAGGGACCTGGAGCTTCCCTGGCAGACCCTCTGGCAGACCCTCTGGCAGAATGGAATGAATTAAAACCCCCAGTACCAGCTCTCCTGCCTCCAGGCCTATCCCCCATGCCCCCTAGGGCTTTATTTCTCCTGGCTTGGGTGGGAGCCTACACACACACACACACACACACACACACACACACACACACACATCCTCTCCCTTCCCTTCCCTCTCCCCCTCTTCCCCTCCCCTTCTCTCTAAGCTATGAGGCCCCTTTGGAGCCCCTTTGTAAGGTAATTGGATTTCTCCCCTTGTTAGTTTGCAATGAAAATGTCATCTATTCTGGGCCACTGCCAGGGAGGGGCGAGTTCCATTCAGCGAGCCAGCCCAGAGCTGTGAAGCTATTCAGGCCTCCCAGCCTCCAGCCGGGCAGCTGCGGTTCCCCGACAATGCACCCCTTCGCCTCTGCCCCACCAGCGTGCCCAGCCAGAAGCGGCCTCAACAGGGCCAGGGCTGGGGGACTGGATTCTGAGGCTCCAAGATCACCACCATCCACCCCCAGCAAGTAGGCACTGCAGGAATTTGATTTTAAGAGTATTCTCCTCACCTTGGCGGGGAGGTTCTGTAAGTTCTAAGGCTTTAGGGCCCTTAAAAGCAAACTGAGAGAGACTGCCAAGGGCAGATACTGGGACAGAAGGATGGATACCTTGACCTTCCCTAGGAGATCAGTGTATGTGGTGGAGCCAACCAAACCGGAAGCCATGGTGGCGTCTCAGAGCCACCCAACCTCAGCTGGAACCACAGACAAGCACACTGCTCATCCTCACGGTTCCTAGTTAGAAAGATGAGATGGGGGGATGGATCACAATGCATTTGGATATCCAGCAGAATACTTCCCTGGGACCATGCGAGCAAAGTGAAAAATGGGGGGAAATGAGATGCTCACCATGCAAGCAAAGTGAAAAATGGGGGGAAATGAGATGGAAAGGCAGTCACGTGAATCTGTAACCTTGAAAGGCTTTCCCCAAAGGGAGAGAGATAAATCCCCCCATCCTTACCCTCACTATTCAGATGTGGACACTGAACTCAAGACTGCGTGAGTACTTGCTCAAAATGACACAGCTGACAAGTGACCAAGAGGGGATTCTTGTGTGTCTGGATTGTTATGCTTACTGCTTCAAAGAGCAAACGCAACTGAGAACGGCATTAGCCCAGCTGAACAGCAAGGATGCAAATCCCGTGTCTGCAGAACGGAGGGCTCTAGGGCACTTCCTCTCCATCTGGGGACACTGAGGGGCCACACTGGGCAGCTGGAGCCCAGTCCCCCAGGGCCTCAAGGAATAGCACAGAAGTTACCAGGAGACAGGTGAGGACTTGGATCAAGGAAGTACTTTCTGAGAAAAGATGGAACGGGTGGTTTTAGTGGGGAGCAGGGGTTGTGAATGGAGGCTGGACTACCACCAGCTGGGATTCAAAACCACTTTCGTCCAAAGTGCCATTTGGAACTCTGGAGCCAGCTAATGCCCCCTCCTGGTCCTCTCATCACCAGACACAATTGCAAGCTTCTCCATCCACTTGGCCTCTCCCATGATCTCCCTGCACGATTTACCCTCCTCCTTCCAAAGCCTTCCTGGATAGCCTCTCCACCCTGAACTGCCCCCAGTGAGGAGTCTGCTGGGTGGAAGGGGGCACTGGCTCCTCTGGGCCCTCAGGAGATTTCCAACCCTCATTGCCCTTCCCCCTTTGTACGAAACCTTATCTCCCTTTGAGGCACACGGTCATCGTCGTGGCCATCATGGAATGTTCTGATGACCCCATAATTTCAAGGACATCGGCATCTGGATCACACTTCCTCTCCCAACTCAAGGTCTGCCATTATTCTGGGGAACTTCAGCACCCCTTGGAATCTTCACCTGGCACCTCTGTTCCTCAGCCCAGGATGGTCACCTTTGAATCGCTTTGGCTGCTCACACCCTGGAGCTTGGCATCTCCAGAGCCATCCGACTATGAAGTTGGCGACCCGCTGGCTGTTGGCTCCTGGCCTCCCAGTGCTCCCCCTGAAGTTGGGACACAGCCCCGTTGACCTCCTCTCGTCTTCTCCAAGACCCACCCCACTCCCTCCCTCCCTCCCAGTCACAGGGCAGAAAGCAGGGAAACTGCAGATCCCGGATCCCAAGGTCCATCACTTAACATCTTTTGCCACATGCCCAGATCCCCAGACACTTGTCCTCAGCCCACCTCAGACAGCCCTGACCTTGAGCCAGCCATGCCCTCCAGCATGTGAACGCTGTTGGGGTAAACTCTCCACAGGCAGAGTGCTACCCCTGTGGATGCACAGAGCGCAGTCTCAGCCAGGCCTCCAGTGCCCCTTGGCAAGCCTCTCTCTGTCTCAAAGCAGCCTTGTTTCCCATTCCTCTTAGAAAAGTTTAAAACCTCAAGTCCCTTGTTCTACTCTCCCACCACATTACGTAACTGGGGACCTTGCCTCATAATTCACAGAGAGAGAGAAAGAAATAGAAGCCATCTGATTGAAATCTCCTCACTTTTATGCTCCCATGCCTATAACCAGTGGCAAAGATGACTAGCTATCCTCCCCCAAATCCATTCTCCCCTTTTCCATCTTAGGAGGATTGTGAGCTATATATGTGGCCACCAGAATAAAGACTGCATTTTCTAGCCTCCCATGCAAGTAAGTGTGGTTGTATGCTAAGTTCTGGCCAATGGGAGATAAGTGAAAGTAATCCATATGTTTCTGGGTCTCTTCCCTGGGCGTTTGACCTCTGATCCCTTCCCCTTTTTCTTACTAGCCAGAATGTGAACATGATGGCTGGAACAGAAGCAGCCATATTGGTCACGAGGTAAACTTGGGCCTGGAGGTCAGGTCATGCTGTAGATAGAAGAAATCTGAGTACCTGACCTCATTGAACCAGCCCAAAATTGATTCCCCCGGACTTCTTCAGCATGAGAGAGAGACTGTTTTGCTGAGCCCTGTTGCTTTGGATTTTCTATTATTTGATCTTGCAGTAGTGGCTGTGCCCTTCCCCTCCTTCACAGCTGTGTGCTCTGGGACATTTTCCTCCTCAAGGGTCCTCTTCTGCTGCTCATTTCTTCTCTCTCCTGTATCTTACACCCAGCTCCTTCTAGGAACAGATGCCCTTGTCTCATCCATCTTACAGGGGCTTTCAAGCTCTCCAGTCCATGTCCCATTCTACCACTTGCCCTCTGGCTCCCTTCCTTTCAGAGCCTAGATTCAAAGAGCATCGTGCATCCTCTCCCCGCCATGCCCTCTTCAATCCACAGTGACAAGAATTTCTTGCTCACAACTCCTCCAGGAGGCTGAATTCACCAAGGTCACCAAGAACCTCTATTGGCTAAATTCGGGGACCAGGTTTCCGTCCTCATTTTCCTCCAGGTCTCTTCAATGTTGGATGCCGTTACCCACTCCCTTCTCTGGGAGTCTCTTCTCTTCTTTGTTCTTCTACCTTCTCAGACTAGTCGGCCTCAATCTTCTCACCGTGACTCATTTCTCTTTTCCTCCCACTGCACACTCCTCCTGGTGAGTTCATCTACTGCTGAGGCTTTAACTCTCAGGCTGACCAATCTCTCCAGAAGCAGAATTCCTTTCCTCCCAGCTGCCCATGGAGCCTCTCTTGCTGCATCATCGTAATGATGATGATGACTGACACGACTGAGTGCTTCCTGTGGTCCAGGCTGTCCTGGCCCTCTGCGTGGGCGCTTGCCCTCCATGGAATCTCCACTCCTGTGACTGAGGTATCGTCACTTCCCAGGAGGCACAGACAAGTTAAGGGACCTGCCCAAGGTCACCACAGCTGGTAAGTGGGGGAGTCAGGATTCACACCCAGGCAGTCTGGCTGCACAGCCTGTGGTCAAAACCACTCAACGGCTTCAAAACAGACCTCCTGCTCCTCTGTCAGCCCTGAGCCTATTAAAGAGGCCACCATTCACCCCCTCAGAAAAGCCGGGGTCCTGGGAGTCATCCTCACCTCCCACTTCCTCCTCCTGCCCACATCCAGCCATCACCAACCCTGTCAAGCCCCCACCCCCACCCCAGTACCTTTCAAATCCATTCTTGTTATGGACTGAATGTTCATGTCCCTCTGAAATTCATGTTGAAGTTCTAACCCCCAATAGGATGGTATTAGAAGCTGGGGCCTTTGGGAGGGAATCAGGTTTAGATGCGGTCAAGAGGGTGAGCCCTCATGATGGGATTAATGTCCTTTTAAGAAAAGAAAGGGACGCCAGTGCTTCCTCTCTCAGCCATGTGAGGACACAGGGAAAAGATGGCTTGCACGGGTGGTAGCAAGCCAGGAGGAGGGTTCCCACCAGAACTGGACCATACTGACACCCTGCTCTCAGAGTTCCAGCCTCCAGAAATGTGAGAAATAAATGTCTGTTGTTCAAGCCACCAGGTGTGAGATGTTGTTATGGCAGCCTGAGCTAAGACAATTTGCTTCCCCCACTCCCAGGGTCCACACACCCCTTTCGTACTCTGGGTCTTCATCAGATCATGCCAGGATTACTGCCAGAGTTTCCTCTAGTGGGTTGAATTGTTAACACACCCCCCACACACAGAAAAAAAAATCATATGTTGAAGTCCTAACCCCCCAGTACCTCAAAATGTGACTTTATTTGGAAATAGGGTTGTTGCAGATGCAATTAAGATGAGGTTATACTGGAGCAGAGTGGGCCCCTCATCCAATATGAGTGGTATCCTTACGAAAGGGCATGCACACAGGGAGAATGCATTGTGAAGATTAGAATTATGTTACCACAAGCCAGCAACTACTAGAAGCTGGGAGCGAGGCCTGGAATAGATCCTCTCCTAATGCCTTCAGAGGCAGCATGACTCCTGGATCTCAGACTTCTAGCCTCCATAACAGTGAGACAATAAACTTCTAATGTTCTAAGCCACCCATATTTGGTACTTTGTTACAGCAGCCCTGCCAAACTAATACACTTCCTAACTGGTTCCCCTGCCCACGCCTTGCTCTTACAATCCATCTCCTCACAGCTGCCAGAGGGACAGGCAGCAACATAGACCCGACATTGTCACCCTCCTGCTTGGAAACTCATCGGTGTTCCCATCACCCTCAAGTCCAAATTCCGCAGTATGATTTAGCCCGGCTTACTGCTCCAGCACCATCCACTGTTGGCCCCTTCCTCACATGCTGTGCCTCAGCCACCAGCTACATCCTGCATGTGCTATGGTGCTCTTCATACATCAGTGTCTGCAAGGCTATAGAGCTCCCCACTGCTGTGGCCACTTGTTCTCCTGAAAGACACCTGCTCATTGGTCTAGTGTCCCTCCTTTGTGAAACTTGCCAAGACTTCCCTCTCTGGACCCCACTGCAGTGTGCCTATGCCTTTATTCCATGTATTCTACTTTTTCTCTATGTCTGTTTCCTTGTCTGTAAAGTGGGCTAATAATCGCAATCACCACCAAGGCATTGTTGGAGGAGCCAATGGATTGGTGGTAGCTGGTATCCGAAGACGGCTGCCAACGATCCACAGTTCTGGACAGTCCCCCCCCCCCGCAGTGTTGAACCTGGGCAGGCCTGGGACTAAGAGGATGTGGAAGGAGGTTGCTGTGCTGGTCCCAATCCTAGTCTTTAAGAGGACCAGCAGCTTCTGCTTTCCCCTCTTGGAAGGCATGGCCCTGAGCTGCCATGGAAGAAGTCCTGCTGTCCTGCTGGAGGAGAGGCCACCTGCACAGGTCACTTGAAGAGAGGCCCTGAGATGACATGGAGAGGGAACAAGGACCAGACATCCCAACATGAGTGTCCCAGTCGAGCCACCAATTGACCCCAGGTCCACCTGTTATTTGATTGCAACTGCACAAGACACTCCAAGGAAGACCAGAAGAACTGCCTAGCTCAACTCAGTCATCCTATGGAAGTGTATTAGGTAATTAAGCTACTAAATTTCCAGATGGTCTGTTATACAGCAAAGAATAATTAAAGCAGAGTTAAACAAGTAATATGCTTAGGACTGTACCACAGTAAACACTCAATTGCTGGTTCATTGTCAATTGTCCTAGAATCCTTCTGGCTCCCACGTATGCCCAGCTCTCTGGGGTAGGGGCAGGAGGCCAGAGAGAGGAAATCTGGAATCAGGAAAGGCTCCCTGGTGGAAGCAGTTCTTGAACAGGCTTGATTCGTGGGTTGATGCCTTGGTGCTGCATACCATGCAGCTGGGGTTTACCCTTTTCTGAAGTGGGGTGGAGGCTGGTCTCAAGGTCTCTCCCATCCTCATTGGCCACCATGATGCCCCAAACTCCCCTCTCCAGTTGTATGCTCCTTTACTGACCCCAGCCCACCATATCCACCAGATTTGAGACTTTCTCTCCTGGGGGCCATATTCTGGGTATCTCCAGGCCTGTGGATTCTGCAGGGCATGTGCCAGCCTCCTTCAAATGCTCTGGTACCTTGGACCCAGGGCTGGTTTCGGATGGAGGCATTTTGGTTATTGAGCAAGCTAATTTACTTCATCTCTATTGTTCCTGTCCTGATCGATAATTACCTTAAACGTGAATGGATTAAAGGCTCCAACCAAAAGACACAGGCTTGCTGAATGGATACAAAAACAAGACCCATCTATATGCTGTCTACAAGAGACCCACTTCAGACCTAGGGACAATTACACGGAAAGTGAGGGGATGGAAAAAGATATTCCATGCAAATGGAAATCAAAAGAAAGCTGGAGTAGCAATACTCATATCAGATAAAATAGACTTTAAAATAAAGGATGTTACAAGAGACAAGGAAGGACACTACATAGTGATCAAGGGATCAATCCAAGAAGATATAACAAGTATAAATATATATGCAGCCAACATAAGAGCACCTCAATACATAAGGCAACTGCTAACAGCTATAAAAGAGGAAATCGCCAGTAACACAATAATAGTGGGGGACTTTAACACCTCACTTACACCAATGGACAGATCATCCAAAATGAAAATAAATAAGGAAACAGAAGCTTTAAATGACACAATAGACCACATAGATTTAATTGATATTTATAGGACATTCCATTCAAAAACAGCAGATTACACTTTCTTCTTAAGTGCACATGGAACATTCTCCAGGATAGATCACATCTTGGGTCACAAATCAAGCCTCAGTAAATTTAAGAAAATTGAAATCATATCAAGCATCTTTTCTGACCACAACACTATGAGATTAGAAATTAATTACAGGGGGAAAATGTTAAAAACACAAACACATGGAGGCTAAACATTATGTTACTAAATAACCAAGAGATCACTGAAGAAATCAAAGAGGAAATCAAAAAATACCTAGAGACAAACGACAATGAAAGCACGACGATCCAAAACCTACGGGGTGCAGCAAAAGCAGTTTTAAAAGGGAAGTTTATAGCTGTACAAGCCTACCTCAAGAAACAAGAAAAATCTCAAATAAACAATCTAACCTTACACCTAAAGGAACTAGAGAAAGAAGAACAAACAAAACCCAAAGTTAGCAGAAGGAACGAAATCATAAAGATCAGAGCAGAAATAAATGAAATAGAAACAAAGAAAACAATAGCAAAGATCAATAAAACTAAAAGCTGGTTCTTTGAGAAGATAAACAAAATTGATAAACCATTAGCCAGACTCATCAAGAAAAAGAGGGGGAGGACTCAAATCAAAAAAATTAGAAATGAAAAAGGAGAAGTTACAACAGACACCACAGAAATGCAAAGCATCCTAAGAGACTACTACAAGCAACTCTATGCCGATAAAATTGACAACCTGGAAGAAATGGACAAATTCTTAGAAAGGATTACCTTCCAAGACTGAACCAGGAAGAAACAGAAAATATGAACAGAGCAATCACAAGTAATGAAATTGAAACTGTGATTAAAAATCTTCCAACAAGCAAAAGTCCAGGACCAGATGGCTTCACAGGTGAATACTATCAAACATTTAGAGAAGAGCTAACACCCGTCCTTCTCAAACTCTTCCAAAAAATTACAGAGGAAGGAACACTCCCAAACTCATTCTATGAGGCCACCATCACCCTGATACTAAAACCAGACAAAGATACTACAAAAAAAGAAAATTACAGACCAATATCACTGATGAATATAGATGCAAAAATCCTCAACAAAATACTAGCAAACAGAATCCAACAACATATTAAAAGGATCATACACCATGATCAAGTGGGATTTATCCCAGGGATGCAAGGATTCTTCAATATATGCAAATCAATCAATGTGATACACCATATTAACAAATTGAAGAATAAAAACCATATGATCATCTCAATAGATGCAGAAAAACTTTTGACAAAATTCAACACCCATTCATGATAAAAACTCTCCAGAAAGTGGGCATAGAGGGAACCTACCTCAACATAATAAAGGCCATATATGACAAACCCACAGCAATCATCATTCTCAATGGTGAAAAACTGAAAGCATTTCCTCTAAGATCAGGAACGAGACAAGGATGTCCACTCTCACCACTATTATTCAACATAGTTTTGGAAGTCCTAGCCACGGCAATCAGAGAAGAAAAAGAAATAAAAGGAATACAAATTGGAAAAGAAGAAGTAAAACTGTCACTGTTTTCAGATGACATGATACTATACATAGAGAATCCTAAAAGTGCCACCAGAAAACTACTAGAGCTAATCAATGAATTTGGTAAAGTTGCAGGATACAAAATTAATGCACAGAAATCTCTTGCAGTCCTATACACTAATGATGAAAAATCTGAAAGAGAAATTATGGAAACACTCCCATTTACCATTGCAACAAAAAGAATAAAATACCTAGGAATAAACCTACCTAGGGAGACAAAAGACCTGCATGCAGAAAACTATAAGACACTGATGAAAGATATTAAAGATGATACCAACAGATGGAGAGATATACCATGTTCTTGGATTGGAAGAATCAATATTGTGAAAATGATTATACTACCCAAAGCAATATACAGATTCAATGCAATCCCTATCAAATTACCACTGGCATTTTTTACAGAACTAGAACAATTCATCTTAAAATTTGTATGGAGACACAAAAGACCCCGAATAGCCAAAGCAGTCTTGAGGGAAAAAAATGGAGCTGGAGGAATCAGACTCCCTGATTTCAGACTATACTACAAAGCTACAGTAATCAAGACAATATGGTACTGGCACAAAAACAGAAACATAGATCAATGGAACAAGATAGAAAGCCCAGAGATAAACCCACGCACCTATGGTCAACTAACGTATGACAAAGGAGTCAAAGATATACAATGGAGAAAAGACAGTCTTTTCAATAAGTGGTGCTGGGGAAACTGGACAGCTACATGTCAAATAATGAAATTAGAACACTCCCTAACACCATACACAAAAATAAACTCAAAATGGATTTGAGACCTAAATGTAAGACCAGACACTATAAAACTCTTAGAGGAAAACATAGGAAGAACACTCTTTGACATAAATCACAGCAAGATCTTTTTTGATCTACCTCCTAGAGTAATGGAAATAAAAACAAAAATAAACAAATGGGACCTAAGGAAACTTAAAGGCTTTTGCACAGCAAAGGAAACCATAAACAAGACGAAAAGACAACCGTCAGAATGGGAGAAAATATTTGCAAACGAATCAACGGACAAGGGATTAATCTCCAAAATATATAAACAGCTCATGCAGCTCAACATTAAAAAAACAAACAACCCAATCCAAAAATGGGCAGAAGACCTAAATAGACATTTCTCCAAAGAACACATACAGATGGCCAAGAAGCATATGAAAAGCTGCTCAACATCACTAATTATTAGAGAAATGCAAATCAAAACTACAATGAGGTATCGCCTCACACCAGTTAGAACTGGCATCATCAGAAAATCTACAAACAACAAATGCTGAAGAGGGTGTGGAGAAAAGGGAACCCTCTTGCACTGTTGGTGGGAATGTAAATTGATACAGCCACTATGGAGAACAGTATGGAGGTTCCTTAAAAAACTAAAAATAGAATCACCATATGATCCAGCAATCCCACTACTGGGCATATACCCAGAGAAAACCATAATTCAAAAAGACACATGCACCCCAATGTTCATTGCAGCACTATTTACAACAGCCAGGTCATGGAAGCAACATAAATGCCCATCGACAGATGAATGGATAAAGAAGAGGTGGTACATGTATACAATGGAATATTACTCAGCCATAAAAAGGAACGAAATTGGGTCATTTGTTGAGACGTGGATGGATCTAGAGACTGTCATACAGGGTGAAGTAAGTGAGATAGAGAAAAACAAATATCGTATATTAACACATGTGTGTGGAACCTAGAAAAATGGTACAGATGAACCTGTTTGCAGGGCAGAAGTTGAGACACAGATGTAGAGAACAAACGTATGGGCACCAAGGGGGGGAAAGCCGCGGGGGGGTGGGGATGGTGGCGTGATGAATTGGGCGATTGGGATTGACATGTATACACTGAAGTGTATAAAACTGATGACTAATAAGAACCTACTGTATAAAAAAGTAAATTAAAAAAATACAATGACATTGTATTCTATGTATCATTATGCAGCTAGCGTTTCCATTCAACATTGCATTCTTAAGCTCTGATACGAACAACTTTGGTTCCTTCACTTGAAGTGCTGTAAAACATTCCACTGGAAGAACATGCCACCTGGTAGGGATTTGCTCCCTTTTGGCAAACACTCAGGGTGTTTCCCATTTTTCACTATTACAAACAGCACTGCGATGGACATCCTGGTCACCATTCCTAGTGCACCTACGTGCATGTCTAGGGCTCACCCATGTGCCATGGGTGGGCCACCGGCAGTGGAGATTCTGGTCCCCGAAGCCCAGGGCCTGGGTGCCTCCTCCCTTTACCTAGAGAACTCATAAATATTATCACTTTCTCTATAAGCACTGGAGAAAGTGAAAGAAGTGCCATAATCGCACATTTTTAACTTTACTGCGTCTTTTTCTTTTTTAATCAAGAATTTACTTCCTTCATAACTTTACTGCTTCTCTTTCCTTGTGTGTGTGTCTGTCTGTCTGTCTGTCTGGTGGGAGGCAGAGAATGCCCTCGGATGAGGTTTCTGTGGCCCTTGTCCCTGTTTGTTCTCATAATGCTTTGTCCTTACCCTTTTCCTTTGCATCCTGGGAATGCCTCTCCATCTGGTCCTTTGTACCTCTCATTTGATTTTTGCACTTTCAGGTCTACTATTTATTGTAACCAATGCAAATTGTAACTCAGCTCCTGTATTTTTTGTTTACCATTGTCTCCTCCCATGAATTGCCCTCATTTAATAGAAGATGTATTCTCTTGTACCTTTTATAGAGCCTAAAGTACAAATATTCTAACTTTGCTGGTAAAATCTATTGCTGAGGAAGGTTATACTCTGAGTCACATATTCATTTGACATATTTATTGAGCATCTGCATGTGTCTTGTGAGGTGCTAGAGCGACAGTGATTATAAGATACAGCCCCTGCCCTCTCGTCCTCCTTTCGCCTTGGCTGCATCTTTTTTCATAGGTCCATTTTCTTTTCCTGGTGACTCTTCCTCTAATGAAGAGTTCTTTCTATGGGCCTTTGTTGGATGCATGGATTGTCCCAGCTCCCACTTAGGGCCCCCAGACCCAGAAGGAATCTTCCTCACAGATCTAAGGTGGAAGATGTTGGGCTATGTGGTACCCAGCCAAGCCCTAGCCAATATTCTCCACGTGCTGGTTGCCCTTCTGGGTGTGAGACCCTGTTCTAGTTCTCCAGGCAACGTGGCGCAGGAGGCTTCGGGTAGCTCTTCGCAAGCGAGTCAGTTTCTGAGACCCATCTTTGCTGCCAGCAGGGTCCAAATGATTCTAAAGGGGCCTCCACTGCCAGAGGCTCTCGAGCATCACCTTGGAGGGAGGACAGCAAAGGCTAGTCATAAAAACCCCATCCGGGCCCTCACTAATGGCGTCTTAGCCTGGGTCCTTGCTACAAGCTGCTACAAGAGCTGCCTCAAGTACAGGCTTAGTTTCTTTTTTTTTTTTTTTTTTTTTTTTGCGGTACGCGGGCCTCTCACTGTTGTGGCCTCTCCCGTTGCGGAGCACAGGCTCTGGACGCGCAGGCTCAGCGGCCATGGCTCACGGGCCCAGCCGCTCCGCGGCATGTGGGATCTTCCTGGACCAGGGCACGAACCCGTGTCCCCTGCATCGGCAGGCGGACTCCCAACCACTGCGCCACCAGGGAAGCCCGAGGCTTAGTTTCTTAAGTTGATGCAGACATTTTTCTATTTGCAGCGATTTCACTGGGGTTTTCACTGGATACTGGAAGGAGGAGGGGCAGCCATGGCATGTTCACTTTGGCAGATGGAGGAAAGGAGCAGGGAGAAGGAGGGGGTGGTACAGCCACGACAGGGCAACAGGTGGCATTGCATGGCCATCCCCTGAGCCACCACACCTGGAAACCCTTAGATGCTCCTCTGGAGAGGAGGCGAGAGAGGCCCGCTGGGGGACAAAGACTTGACCAGGCTGACAGCCTGCAGAGCAGGGCAACACGCCAAGCCGGGCCCTCTGGGGTTCACATGTGGGTTACAAGGGGCCCACTGAGTCCCGGAGCCCCGCCCAGCGCAGGGGCCCCGTGCTCCGGGCCACTTCCGTTCCCTCCGCCGGCGCCTGCTCACTGAGCACCCACCACGCTCCACCACCAGCGCTGAGTGCCGGGGAGACAGCAGTGCACGGAGCAGGCAAAACCCCGCCTGTCAGTGGCTCAGTGGGCGAGACGGATAACGGCAAAACAAATCAGGAAAATATTATAGATAATACGTGCGGTGGCCGCTATGTTACGATGGTTGCTCGTCCACACGGCCTGCTCAGGCCTGCTCAGGGCCGGGGCAAGGGCTTGGGGCAGGACTGGCTGTGGAGCCCTCACAGAGCAACAAGTGGACCTGCATGGCTTCCTGTCAGCCCACGGCGACCCGCCGGGCAGAGGTGCTCATCCTCCTTCCAGAGCCAGAAGCTGCCCTCCAGGGCCCAGCTGCCCCACTGCTCCGCCACCCTTCCAGCCTCATTCGAGGCCCCTCTGCGGCTGCCCGAAGGCCGAGGCCTCCCTCTGGTGGTCGCACGATGCGGGGGGCTGAGGCTGTGCCGGCTGAGCAGGGTAGCGGGCTTTCACCCCGGGCTCCTGCTTGAGGCGGGCGAGGAGGCGGCACTGGACCAACAGGTGATCCCGACAGGATGTGGGCAGAGCGCTTCAAATCCTGGTTCTTCCCTCTATTCCACGAACCGACCTAAGCCCCAGTTTCCTCACCCGCAAAACGGGAGTAAAGCACCTGCCTCACTGCTGTGACGACGAACGAGGATGAAGACTAGAATGTGCTAAGCATGGTGTACCTCCGCCCTCCACACACACGCACACCACACAGCCACCTAGGGACAGTCAATAATAGTAACCTACTGTTAGTATCCAGCCTCCGTTTCCCAGTTAACGATCACTTATTGAGTGCCTACTATATGCAGATACCTATAGTATTTTAACCTCACCTTCTGGCCCGCTCCTTGGGGTACGGTCTGAAGGGGACACTCCGGCGGCAGCCACAGCGCCAGCCCGGGCTCTGGTCGGGGTGGGGCGGGGGTGAGGGGTGGAGTTTGCGTTCTAGGCGCCAAGCCGCGGGCCGGCAGTGCCACCTAGTGGCAATATGCAGCCATGCCAGAAGACGTGCTTTTTGCCTTCCTGGGCTCTCAGGATTGCAAATCAGGCTCCCTCCAAGGGCTCAGACTGTGGGAAGCCAGCGCCAGGAACCAGCAGCCCCATATTACTGTGCACGTCCCAGGCCCCAGGCGGATGGTAGGCAGGGCAGGGGCTTGGAAGGAACCAGGTTCTGGGGTTGCTGGTGGAGCCACTTGGTATACAATTTACTAGTCTGGCCTCAGTTTTCTCCACTGCAAAATAGGTAATCATAAAAATAAGTCTTTCCACACACAGAATTGAAGTGAAACTCAAAGGAGATGGGGAAAGGGAATGTGGAAGAGTTGAGAGCTGGATCTTTGTCATGAGATGATAGGTAGAACCGTGCGAGCTAAGAATGAACTGGGTAAGCCCTGCTGACAGGAGCAAGGGTCACGGATGAGGCCAGAATGGTAGGTAGACCTCCAACGCCAGGCTAGCACGTGGGGGAGCAAGGGCCTTGGAGTCAGACATGTTCTCAAATCCTGGCAGTACCACTTACTAGATGGGGGACCCTAGGCACGTTCCTCAACCCTTCTGATCCCAGTTCCCTTTTCTATAACATGGTTATTATGGACCATCATTATAGGTAAAAACAGATGAGCATGGAGCTGGTGCACAACAAGCATGAAAAAGGGGGGCAGCTGTTACCTGACTGATTCTGTGGGACAGTGGAGAGAGGTCACCCAAAGAAGGGGTCATCTTCTCAAAGACGGGTGGGGGAGGGATAAATTAGGAGGTTAGGATTAACATACACACACTACTATATATAAAATAGATAACCAACAAGGAGCTACTGTACTGCACAGGAAACTCTACCCAGTATTTTGTAATAACTTATAAGGGAAAAGAATATATTTATATTATATTACCAATATATTATCAGTTATAGATACGTAACTGTTCTGTATACCTGGAACACAACATTGTAAATCAACTATACTTTAATAAATAAATATAGATATATAGATATATATACACACACATAGAAAAAAAAGGAAATGCAAAGTAAGACCACAACGATTTATCACCACACACCCATTAGAATGACCAAAATTTAAGAGACTGGCCATACCAAATACTGGCAAGGATGTAGAGGAAGAGGGACTCTACACTACTGGTCAGGATATAAAATCATGCAACCACTTTGGAAAATACTTTGGCAGTTTCTTATAACATAAACCTAAACATACACTTACCATATGATCCAGCTATTCCACTCCTAGATATTTATCCAAGGGAAATGAAAGTATATATCTGTACAAAGACAGGTACACGGATGGTCATAGCAACTTTATTTGTATTAAAAACAACCAAAAAACCTGGAAACAACACAAATGTCCATCACTAGGTGAACAGATAAACTATGGCAAAGCCATACAAAGGAATACTACTCAGCAATACAAAGGAATGGACTACTGATCTGTGCTAGGAAATGAATGAAACTCAAAATAATTACGTTAAGCAAAAAACGGCAGACAAAAAGAAGAGTCCATGCTGTATGAATCCACTTATATAAAATTTTGGAAAATATAGAGACAGAAAGCAGATCCATGGTCACCTGGAGATGGGTTAGCGGGTGGTGAGAAGGGCTATAAAGAAGGAATCCCCAAGGGGCAAGAGGAAATTTCTTTAGTATGGTGGGGTTGTTCATTATCTCTATCATGATGATGGTTTGACTAGTGATATATTTGCCACGTTAAATATGTGTGGTTTATTTTAGGTTGCCTATACCGCAATATACTGTTAAAACAAAGTTTGGAGAGTACTATTTGGAATTTTTATACTAACCCAGTCTTCCTTAATGCATTTTATTATTTTGTTTTTCTTATAAATATATGAGAACCAAAAAAGTCCAAAATTGAAGCCTACAAATCTCCCCCAGCTTCACAAATACTGTGGGCTGCACTGATATCATCATTTTCTGTGTGTGCCACGGTGAGGGAAAATGACTCACTCTGAGGGTCATTCTTCCATCCTTGTGTGACAAGGGGTCAGGATGATGTAACTGCTTTTGAAGCACAAAGGGTGCAAAGCAGGGGCATCCCAACCACAGGACTGAGAAAGTCCTCTCCATGGGTTCCGTTTGTTTTCTGGAGAGGTGAGTGGCTGAGGTTTGGAAAAAAAAAAAAAAAAGAAGAGCTAAGTGTCCACGGCACTCAGCCTCCTGTGGGCACCAACCTGTGATCCCTGGTGCACAGAAGCAGCAGTGGGAGGTAGAGGGGTGTTGATGAGTGGTGGTGAGAAGAGGGAGGACAAGGGGACCAGAGGTTTCCAGGTTCCAGGGTAATGTGACTTTGGATAAGCAGACTCAGTGCAGTCCCAACCCCTTCGGTGCCTCTGCCATCTTGCTATCCCAAAGGCAGCTGCCACACCCTCTGAGCACAGAGAGAATCCTCAGTGAACAGCCAGAGCCAGAGTGCCACGAGGCCACCAGCCAGACACAGAGTTTGACCTGGCCTTGAATGCACTGGTCAAAATGGGGACCAGGCAGAGGCTCCAGCAGCGGCTGCAATGGCCACCCCATGGGGACAGCTACAGTAACAGCCATCCCAGGTTTTGCACGCTTTGTACCATGTGTCCATACGAGGCAACAGAATCAGTAGAGCAGAGGGGCTGCGTGCCAGGGAGATTCTACCCAGGTTCACATCATGGCTTTGACTTACCAGCCGTGTGCTTTGGGCAAGTTATTAAACCACAATATGCCTCAGTTTCTCCATCAATAAAATGGAGATAACAGAATTTACCACATACAGTTGTAAGGATTAAAGGAGTTAATATCTATGTTTAAACAAGTTCCTGAGACCGAGTGTGCTCACTGATGTGCTTGCTATTGTTGCATTATTCTATCCTTTAAAAAAAAAAAATCCCTCTTCTGCCCTTTTCTACACATCAGACAATGCAGGCTTGTACATATGGCCAACCAAGCATCCTACCTCTTGTGGGTGTGATGGGCAGTTCCTTTAACACTCTTAAATTGAATTCTTCAGGTTTGGGGCTCATGCTGTTTATTTCTATTGCCCTGGCCACTAAGAACCTCACAGCAAATCTAGAACTCAAGTCTTGGGGCAGGAAGGCTTGGGTGGACTGATCCACACAGGTCCTGCCGTCTCCAGCAGGGGGCGACCAGCACCATCCTTTGCTAGGCAGTGAGGACTGTCCAGTCCCACCCCAGGCCCTGGAACCATGGGCTGTTTACAGTCCGAGAGTCACTCCAGTTCTATAGCCCAAAGGTCGAGGGTGGATCTGTGGGCACTGCTCCTTCCCGGACCCCTGACTTTCCTAGTTCCCATCTGCCCCACTTCCCGGAAGAGAAGACTCATGCCACTGTGGCTTGGCCTCAGTTTCCCAGTCTGTAAAATAGGTTGTCATCTCTGCCTCTTTCCCTGAGGTTTCCCGCAAGTGAATTCCTGGCAGGAAGGATGGGCACAGGAGGCTCCAGGCCCAGTCCACAAACCAAAGGATGAGAGAGGCCATTCCAAGCTGGGAACAGGCAGCCTCGGTTGATCCTCCTGGGCCTCAGTGTCCCAAACTGTCCCAAATCTTGGTCTCAGGGTGGCTCCCCTTCAATCTTTGCACCAACAAGGGGTTTCCAAGCCCAACTTGAGGTCTTCCTCACTCTCGACCCAAACAGCACAAACAAAAAAACAGAAAAAAAAAATCATGTCTTTATTGTCTGATTAATAAACTGGCTTGGAGGGGGGAGAGGAATGGGGGGAACAGCTAGCTTTGATTAGTCGGAAACTCCTGTTAACTGTGTACAAAATGAATGTTATAAAAATCAGGTACAAAACAGGGTCAACAAAGCAGCAGCCCTGGGGAGGTCTCAAGGTACCCGGGAGGCTGAGAAACGGACCCAGCGTGGCCTCAGGGTGAGGCCGAAGGACGGGGGCCCGGGGTCTGCACCCCACCCCTCTGCTCCCTCCCCTCAGGGCACACATGCTCTCCTCCCTCCCCAATTACAAATCACTACAAAACTGCCCTCAAAGGGACACAAACACCAAGGCCAAGGCACTACCAGAAATGAAATGGGTCCAGAGCCCAGCGCCAAGCTCCCCCTTCCCCAGCAGCCGGAGCCTGGAGGAGGGGTGCCCTGTTCCCCATGCCCAGCAGGGTGGGCACGCACAGAATTCCGCAGCTGGGGAGGGGCTCCGCCCCCCAGACAGGCGGTGGCCCGGGAGCCCTGAGCAAACACAGCCGGGGCTTTGGTCAGTGCCGAATGTGGAGGGAGGGGCCACAGTCCTATCTGGCCCCCACGACGTGGCCTGCGCAGAGCTGTCCTGTCACGGTCCTTCTGGAGCTGCCGCCCCAGGCCACGGCCCTAAATGGGGTAGCACATGCAGCACCCCGTGCCGGCTGCCTCCACGCTGGGTTTGGTGCCGGGTCCCAGGAGCCCATCGGTGACAGAGTGCTCCGTGATGATGTCCTCCACTCGGGTGATGTACAGGAATGTCAGCAGGACCCCCAGGAACTGAGGAGAAGAGGCAGGGCGGGTGAGAGCCTGCTGGCCACCTGGGTGGCCCTCTCCGGCAGTCCCTAGCCCCCACTACCTCAATGGCCCCAGCCCGGGCCCTCCTCTGCGCCTGCCAGGAAATCCCAGAGACCCTCCATTCTGCGATTCCTATTCCCCCCCAGCTATGTCGCTCACTTTCTAGGCCATTCACCCCCTCCTTCCAGCCCTCCGGCCCTCCCAGGGTGAGCCCAGGTGGCTGGTCCAAGAGCCCTCTTCACCCCAGCCCTTTGTGCCTACTCTGCACTCTGTAATCACCAAGCCACACATCACCTGAAGCCACAGCCTGCCCACACCATCCCCACCTCTAGCCCCCCTCCCTGGTGGCGGGGGACCAGCACACCTGGGGGAGCAGGATGCCTAGCAGGAGACCCGCCATGATGGTGTAGTTGTCCATGAACCAGATGAGCACGGCGTTGGTGCAGCCCCGCACGTAGATGACATGCTGTACGCTGAGGCGCTGCCGGGGAGGAGCCTGGCTGAGCACTCGCCTGGGAGCCCTGGTCCCAACTCTGCCACGCACCCCAGGTCCAGGCGAGTCCCTCAGCCTCTCTGGGCCTCAGTTTCTCGTATACAGTGTGATGAGAAGGTGGCTCTAGATCACTGGGTCTCAGCAGGCGGTACCGTTCCCTAGAGAGCACTGCGGACATTGTGGTGGCACTTCTGGTTATCACTGTGATTGGGGTTGGGGGCTGAGGGACTGTAGAGCTCAGGGCAATCCCACTCCATGGACAACTTCCCAGACTACCTGCCTCTTAGATGTCCCCTGGGCATCTGGATGGGTGAAAACCCATCCATAATTATCTGAGCCCAAAGCCTAACTCCAGGGACATAAAAACCAAAAGTGTTTTCTGCATGTTTTTACAATGCACTGAATTCTGTAGAAAGAATATTAGATAAAGTAAGGAATAATTATACTTTATTTTGTTTGCAACTTTATGAAGAATTGTTCACCATTTTGAAAAACCATGTCAATGGCAAAAATATGCCCATGGTAATGCAAGTTGTCCACACAACACCCCACCCAAGTATCAGAAGCCCCTGGCAGTGTAAACACCCAACGACTTCGCTTTTTCTGTCTAGTGCCTGAGCATGTACATGTTGAAATATGGTATATGGTTGTAAATTGTTTTATCTTATTTCTCCTTTTATCTCAAATCATTACGTTACTTGTTTTGGAATTACGTGTGTAGGTAGGTTATATTATCTGTGAATTTCACTTTGGAATAATAAATAGGGCATTACCAAGTGTTAAGTATAAAAACTGGCCATTGGGTTTGATGGTTGGAGAACCACTGCTGGTCTGTGGCTCTGCATGTTAAATGTGTGTCAGAATCACCTGCTGACGCCACCCCAAGAATGCCCGTTTCTAAGAAGTTCCCGGGTCGGGGGGGTGGGGGGAAGGCCCTGCTGTTGCTGCTGGTCTGGGGACCTCACTTTGAGAACCACTGCTCAGAGGCATCTCAAGTCGTCACTGTTTTTAGCTCCCTTCTCAGCACCACCCCAGCTTGTCTCCAAGTCCAGGAGAAATGCCCAGGAAGCTGAGCCAGGAGGCACCTTCCAGAGGCTCTCTTCCCCAAGGGACTCCTGGGTCCCAGGCTGAGGAAGCCAGTGTGCGTCGTCTGCAAATGGGCAGCTCCAAGGGCAGAGGAAGGCTGGTGCTGAGCGCAGCCGGGCACAGGGACATGCTGGGGGCACTGGCAAGGGCACGGTGGCCTCGGTGGCCTCACACATTAGGTGCTTGGCACACCCTGGCAGCCAGCCTTTCCCAGCCTGGGGGGATTCTTGGCTCCCCGAGTGCTCCTGTTCTGGGTAGGGCAGAAAACCTGGGCAGTCCCTGGCTCCTTTTCACAGCCAGGAATGTTGGGAAATCTCAGGAGCCAGGAGCCTCACCCCCGGTCGCCCCTCTGATCACCCTGGAGATGGGACAGGAAGGGCAACCTTTCTGGAGGAAAGAGATTTCAAAGACGTTACCTCCTTGTCAATAGTTCTGTAGCCACACATGGTGTTGACAACTTCTGTCTGAAACAGAAATGTGTATTAGCTAACACTTACATAGTGTTTACTGTAGAAGACATTTATTCCCCCTGTCCCCCATTTTATAGTGCACAGAGAGTTGCACTGTCCAGTATGGATGGAGCTGAGATTCCCACCCCGGCAGCCTGGCTCAAGTCTGCATCTTAACCTCCCGCCTCCAAGAAATGCACAGGAAGGACAGGTGGGAAGGCCAGTTCCGTGGTGCTTCAGTGGGAGGCCCACTGCTCCATCCGCGGCAGCCCAGGAACCCAGAGGAAAGGACACTGCCCCAGACTCCCCCACTGCAGCTTCTCCAGAGCCCAAGCTTTGCTGATATGGTTATGCGTTGTCTGAGGTCAGGTCTGGGCCGCTCCCACTACGCTGGCTCTTATGAAAGAAAATCCCAGACCACAGCCAGGACCCTGGCCAGCTGGGGTTTACCTGAGGGCAAAGCCAGGCCTCTGACCACACTTCCCTGCTCCTGCAGACAGCCACCCACCAGTGGAAGGGCCGCCCAACCTCCTTCCTGGGAAGAGAGCTGCTCTCAGGAACTCCCAGCGGCTGACTAATCTAGGCACAGGGGAAGCTGTGGTCGGCCCTAGACCCATCAAATCTCTTCCCAGCAGACCTATATCACAGGACTGGCAGGGGCACTTCCCATCACTGCCTGAGCCCTTGTGTAGTTTCCTCTATTTTCTAGAAGGTGAGAGAAAGCTCGATGTCCCGGTCCCATCCCTTCACATCTAAGTGAAAGCTGCTGTGGGACCAGGATGCCACAGGTTCCAGCAGTAATGCAGGACAGCAGAGTGGCCAGTGTGGTCTCTGGCATCACGTCACCTGGTCCAGGTCCTGCTCTGCCACTTAGGAGCTCTGTGACCAACCTTAGGTGGGCTGCTGAGGGACTGGCACATGCAGGTACTCAGTAAGGATTTGTGAATGAATGAATGAATAGCTTCCCTGGTCTCTTCCCTAAAGCAATGGTGATCTAAGAATGTACCCCACGGGGCTGTTTTGAATATAAAGTGAGATATACACATAAAGGGCTTATCCCAGGGCTGGGCACATGGCAGGACACAGACACGCTGGCTGGAGTGACTTTGGACACGATCCCAGCCCCTGGAAGACAAGGAGGGCTGTCTACTCTCTTTCCAAAAGAGTGGGTTGAACCTCAGGCGTCATCTAGATCAGTCTAAATGTCAGGGCCTGATGTGTGGGCAAAATAACCTCTCTCAGTCTAGACTGTCCCCCAGGAGCCCTCAGACCCCAAAACACCGAGCATCCACTTCATGTCAGTCAGCATTTGTGGCCCCCCAGGCCAAGAACATGACCCCCAGGGAGAAGGTCAGGCCTGGGGAGCAAGTGCACGAGGGCATGATGGGAACAGGTGCTTCCTACCTCATTTGTTCATTCATTCAGTCATTACTGAACAAATACTGAGCACTCATTATGTACCATTCTCTGTTCTAGGCGTTGGGAATACAGAAGAACAAAAAATGGTCCTTGCCTTCATGGACCTTTTATTCTAGGGAGGGAGATAGACAATGAACATAATAAATAAGTAAACTATATGGTATGTAAGAAGGTGACAAGAATAAACTTACTCTTCACTGTGCTTCCAGCCCTGGAGGTAGAACCACAGCTCCTGCCCCTCAGGGAACAGACATGCAGCAGCAGAGGCCTCCCTAACCCTAGAGCCCAGAACTCTTCTCTAGGCCCCAGGGTGACTCACCTAGATATCTATGCAAACATTAATTCTGGGTGGTTTTTTAATGAGATTAACATTTTTTGTTTTTGTTTTAATTAATTAATTTATTTATTTTTGCCTGCGTTGGGTATTCGGTGCTGCACGCAGGCTTTCTCTAGTTGCGGTGAGCGGGGGCTACTCTTCGTTGCAGTGCGCGGGCTTCTCATTGAGGTGGCTTCTCTTGTTGTGGAGCACGGGCTCTAGGCGCTTGGGCTCCAGTAGTAGTTGTGGCTCATGGGCTCTAGAGCGCAGGCTCAGCAGTTGTGGCGCACAGGTTTAGTTGCTCTGCGGCATGTGGGATCTTCGCAGACCAGGGCTCGAACCTGTGTCCCCTGCACTGGCAGGCGGATTCTTAACCACTGCGCCACCAGGGAAGCCCCCAATGAGATTAACATTTAAATCAGTAGCCTGAGTAAAGCAGATTGCCCTCCCTAACGTGGGTGGGCCTCATCCAATCAGTCGATGGCCTGAATAGGACAAAAGGGCTGCCCTTCCCCCAAGTACAGGAGAATTCTTCCTGCCTGACTTCAAACCTGAACTGAAACACTGGGTCTTCCTGGGCCTTGAGCCTGGCAGCCTTAAAACAGGAACTACATCATCAGCTCTCCTGGTTCTCAGGCCTATGGACTCAGATTGGCTCTCCTGGGGCTCTCGCTTGCTGACTCTCCCTGCAGATCTTGGGATTTGCCTGCCTCCATAATTCTGTGAGCCAGTTTCCTATAATAAATCTCTTTACACACACACACACATCCTATTGGTTCTGTTTCTCTGCTGAACAAGCCCGCAAGTCCCTTCCAGGTGGGACACTCCTCATGTAATGCCTGGTGCATGTGGAGGGTATGAAGACCTGTTCCCCTTGCCCCAATATGGGACAACTCTGAAGGATCATCCCAGGACATTCCCGGAGAGGCAGCTGAGGCCCCCACTGAGCCTGCATCATTGCTCAACCTCTCCCTCTGCCCAGCCCAGTTTCTGTCACCTCCCTTACAGGTGTCAATCTTGAGCACACCTCCGACTAAGCCTCCTGCTCACTAACCAGCATGTCAGAGCCCACTTCCTGGACAGCCTTAGCTGTGACACCTGGACCACCGCACTAGCCCCTAACCAGACTCCCCACATCACCTCTGTTCCCACAGCAGACAGGGTGGTCCTGGTAAAGCCTAAGTAAGACCTGCTACTCAGCTACTAAAGCCCTGTCACTTGACTGCTTGTCACTCAAGAGAACCTAAGTCCTAACCATGGCCATCAGGGCACCCATGACCTCCCTGACTTTGTCTGCCACTCTCCTCCCCCACACTCACTCTGCTCCAGCCACACTGGTCTCTGCACTGTTACTCAAAGTCTCCAGGGCAACTCCCACCTCAGGGTCTTTGCACTTGCTCTTCTCTCTGCCAGGAATTCCCATCCCCAGATACACATGGCTCGCTCCCTCACTTCCTTCAGGGTTTTACTGAGAACCTACCTTCTCAGTAACTAAAATTGCAATCCTCCATGCCCCTGCTTTATTTTTCTCCTTAGCATTTATCATCTTCTAGCATACTATCTCTTTTACTTATTTATTTTTCTTGTCAGTTTTACCCACTAGAAAGAATGTCAGCTCCATGCAGGCAAAAGTTCTCTGTGTGTCTTCTGTATCCTCAGAGTGTAGAACCACATCTGGCAGGTCCTCAATAAATACTTGTTGAATGAATGAATGAATACAAGTTGGGCTTCCACATCTCAACCTGGACCTTCAGGTGCCACTGCCTTGGGTGATGAAGTTCAGGGTCACCCCCCGTAGGCCTCCCTAAAAAACCCGGGCTCTTCCCTAGCACTGCCCTTGCACAGAAAGCTACCCTAAAATGGCAGCTACAATTTCCAAATAAACCTCCCCTCCTGGCCCAGCCTTTTTAGGGCTAATGCACTTGGCACTGGCTCCCTGACTCACTGGGTGAGGCCCCCACCCCTACCAGCAGCTGCTTGGTTTACAGAATCCGGAAGTGGGCACAGAATGGTGGAGCATCAGAAGAGAAATTTTCCATGACTCTTCAGGGTGTGAGTAATTGCAAAGCTCTCCGCCTCATTCCAACCCAGAAACCATGCAGTTTTTGGACACATTAGTCAAACACAGGATTGACCAAGCCTCTCATTTAGTAGCAGTGACAGCACAGGGCAGCCTCCCAAGTGGCCAAGGAGGCAACAGAGCTGAGAGGATCCCACTGGGGAGAGGCGGAGGCTGACGGTTACATCACCAGACCCCTTCCAAATGCCCTGTTGCTGATGGTCACCAGGACGTCAAGCCCAAAGGCCACCAGCAATGCCCAAAGTTCAGGCCCTGCTCTGGTCCTCTGGCTACAGCCGTCAAGCCGGCCACCCTGCTAAGCCCCCCAGCCTGGACCCTCTCCTACTCCTCGCCTGGCTTGCACAGGAGTCCAGGGTGCAGCTCTGACGATGGCTGCCTGACTTTCATCCCAGCCCCATCAACCTTGGGCAAAGCACCTAATCTTTTGGTTCCTCAGTTTTCTCATCTGTACAGTGGGTGAAATAACGGCACCTACCTCACAGGGTTGTTGAAAAGACTAAATGAGTTAATACAACTAAAGAACCTAGAAAAGGCCAGCACATGGTAAGTGCTCAGTAGATGTTAACGACCGCTACTAATAAGACAAGACTTCCCCGCCCCCCTCCCAGATTCACCCCCTTTAGTAGCCCTTGAGGCTCAGGAAGCCTCAACAATGACCACCACCTCCTGCCTGCCGCAACCCAACCATCCCCACCACCCGTCCCGAAACGTGAGAGAAGCGTTTGACCAGCCGGGAAGCCCCAGGAGCAGTGGGTACCGTGTTTCTGAAGCAGCAGGTGTAGGGCACCCCGCAGGCCAGGGGTCCGGGGGCACTGCAGTCGTGGTACTGGTTTTTGCTCCAATCTCGGTAGTCTTCTCCGCCACAGCACTTAAACTGAGGGAGGAAGCAAGCGGGGAAAAGAGCTGCCATCACCGCCGGGGCCCCGGGCAGACGGCAGGGAAGGGCCCTGCCGGGGGATGGACGATGTGATTTATGATGGGGGTCACCCTGGTAGGGGGAGCTACAGGGAGCAAACAAGGCATCCGTTGTGGGGTCAGAGCTCGCCAAAAGCGGCATGGCTGCCCAATAGGTAGTGAGCGCCCCGTCACTGGAGAGGCATGCAAGGCAAGGCTGGGGAGCCTTTTGGTGGGATAGCGGGGTGGTGACTAAACACTGGAGGGAACATCCTTCCTTGACAACCGGACTCCATCCTCACATCCCCAGGGCAGGCGCTCAACCCAAGGAGCTGGCCGTTAAGGTCCCGGAGACTAGGATTCTAGGGAAGCCCCACAACCCAGGGGTCCCTGGACCACACTGACCTTCTCCTCACATGCCCCAGCTCTTCCTGTCCTGCCCTTAGCAAAGGGGCACACACCTCACACCCTGGCCTGGGCTCAGGACTGAAGCGATGGCACAGCTGGCATCATTTTCCCCTTAGCTTAGCCCCTCCCTGCATCTCCCCCTGTACAGATGCCAATGCCTGGGGGAAGCAGTTACTCCACTGAGATGCTGGTGTGTGCCGGGCATTGTTCTGTGTGCCAGAGAGACAAGGGGGAGCAAAAGCACCGCAGCCCTGCCCATATGGGACACATCTGCAGAGGGAGACAGAGAGGAATCACCGTCATGAAAAGGGCAGTGAGGTAGTGCTGGGTACCAGGGATACGGCAAACAGGGGAAGGAGCGGGGAGGTCGGGAAAGGCCTGAGGAGATGTCATTTAATCTGAAATAGGAACAACAAGAAAAAGCCAGTCAAGACATGCAAAGACCCCATGCAGAGACGAGGCAGTTATATGTCAGCAGCAGGTGTGTCTGGAGCAGAGCCAGCAAGAATGGAGGCCATGAGGCCAGACCGTGAAAGCCTTGTCAGCCAGAACAAGCAGGGAGCTGGGATGGTATTCTGAGTGACGGAAAGTCATTGCAGGGTTTAACCAGGGGAGTGATACGGTCCAAGGTCTTAGTAAAAACACAAAGCAGATACCCTTTCAGAGTCCCCATAGAGCCTTTTTGGTGATCAGTTTGAGGGATCTGGAAGTGCCTCTTTGGGGTACAGTGCAAAGGGCATTTGCTTTGCCATCAGACAGGCCTGAGTTCAAATCCTCACACTACCACTCCATGCTGTGTGACTTTGGGCAAGTCAATGATTCTCTCTGGGCCTCAGAGCCTCAACTGTAAAACAGGAAGAGCAATGCCAGCTTTACACAGCTGAGCTGAGAATTACAAAGGGAAGCCACGCATCAGGCATTCAGCACCAAGCAGGGTGCCCAATGAGCATGAGTCATCCCGCCATTCCACCCTGGAAGAAATGAAAATTGCAAGCCAGCTGAAGGTTGGTTCCAATAAAAGCATTTTGCTCCACTTGATGGCCAGAGCTGGCAGGCACATCCCTGGCAAAGAAGGGCCTCCCAGAGGCTGCACCTGTTGTGACTACATCGAAGGCCTGAGCCAAGGGTGTGGCCACTACGGGTGGCGCTGGGTGCGCTGAGATGTTGGTCCCCACTGAGGACTAGCACGGAGATCAGGCCAGCTGACGCCCCCAAGGTCATGTCCAAAGAAGCACTGCCAGGGCTGAGCGGGCACTCGGCCCTCAAACTCTGCTTGTCCTCACCTAGTAGGACATGAGGATGATGATCGCCGCAGCTGACACTGACTTAAGTCTCATCATTTGCCTGGCACTGCTCTAACCACCTCTGAAATACATCAAGGCCATCTCACAACGACGCCAAGAGGAAGGGACCATTAGTATCCCCTTGAGGCAGATGAGGAAGCTGAGGCTCAGGACTAAGTGAGATTGATGTGTAGAAGCCCCCGAGGGCAGCAGCTTGCCCTGCAACTGCTATTATTATTACACCCACAGATTTGGGTGGACCTTGGGAAGAGGGATGACATCCCCAAATGACAATCATCACATTCAAACAAGTGTCATCGAGGAAAAGGAGAAGTCTTGTTCTGTTCCCCCATGCAGGGGGAAATGGAATCGGGGAAGAGCTCTCTCCCCGTCGGGGCTGTCCTTGACTTGGCAAGGCAGTGAGCTCCCCGTCACTAAAGGGTCTTGGCAGAGGGAACTTTGAACTGGGTGGCTTGGAGGTCACTCCCACCTCAAAGAAGGAGGATCTTTACCCACTGGAGAGGGGCACCCTGAGGCACTGCCAGGTGGCTTGTAGCTACCCCTGACCTTGTTCTTTTATTTTTCCAGGAGGGGAGGGTCCGTGTACCTGGAGAGGAACAGGTAGGGCAAGTATACTGTGGGTGAAGCACACGGGTAGAGAGCTGGTTGAGAAGGTCAGGCCCTGGCATCCCTACCATTGGTGGCCATCCACGGCCCACCCTTGCCTCCCAACTTGGCCAGCCACCTGCTTTGGGAACGGATAAGCCATGTGACCCTCACCCCCAACCTCTTGAGCAGCGTCCCCAGTAGGGGACAAAGGGCATGGGAGGCAGATGTCTGACCCAAAGCGCCTGGCTCACCTCCTTCTGAACAAAGTCCATGATGTTTTTGAAGTCCAGATCGTCATAGTAGTTCACGATTCCTCTTCGAATGTTGTCATTCAGAAAGTCAATGGTCTATTTAGACAGAGAAATTACAAAGGAAGAAGAGCACGCATCCCCAGAGTCCCGAGATCTCCCAAAAGTCGGGATTAAACCAGAGTGCCCACATGCTCAGGTGGCCCCTGCCCCTACCTGCAGAAAGCACCCCTTCCACGCCCCCAGTGCCCATCGGATGCAGGAATGGTGCATCCCATTCCTTTACAGATCAAACAACCCATCCAGGCCAGGGCTGGGACTCAGCTGCTCAGGTTCCTGGCCTGGTGCTGCTTCTACTGCCAAAGACAGGCCTGTGCTGGAATCTTCCCTTTGCCCTCCAGGCCTCCTCTCCACTCTTCTCTCCTATCCAAGCTCTTGTTCTACAGATAAGGAGGCCCAGAGAGGGAGCTTGATTCTCCCCAGATCACCGAGCAGGTCTCAACTCTGGTTAGGGGCCCGGCCAGGACTGGAAACCAGGTCTCCTGACTCTCCTCCGGGCCTCTCTCTGTCACTGCAGGGAGATGACAGGGCCCACCTACCTCCCTCTCGGGCTGGGACAATCCCCACCGGGAAGGGCGCTGGCAGGCTGCCCTCTCCCAGTCACACTAGGCCTTCTGGATCAACAGCCCGGCTGTTGTACTGGGATCCAGGAGCACAAAAGGCCCCACAGCAGGAAGGGATGGGGCGGGAGCGTGGGCAGCCCAGCTCCACACTCGCAGCGACAATCAGGGCTTTCAGAGCAGGGAGGCCCGTGCCTCATCAGAGATTGTGCTGGCACAAAGGGTGCATTCTCAGCTCTGGAGCACGACGATTCCTGGGGGAGGCGCCCTCAGGGTACGTGGGGACAGCAGGGCCCTGGGTTCCAGGCCCCAGCCTGGGACTGCAGGCCCCATCACAGCTACTCCTCCTCTCTGGGCCTCAGTTTCCCACTTGTGAACCAACCCTGCAGGCCTATGTTTAAGACACCTTCGAGCTCTGAAGATCAAAGACTAGGCTGGGAGGGGCTGTCAAGCCTCATGGTCAAGAACACTCCCTGCAGCCACGTAGGCCTCAGGCACTTCATTTAACTTCCGGGATTTCTTCCTCTACAGAATGGGGGCTGGGGGTGGGGGAGAATCCTCTGCTTGGGAGGGGTTGGAGATTCAAATAAAATAAATCTACAAAAGTGCTTAGCAGGATGCCAGGCACATAGTAAGTCCTGCTGTTATTATGATAGGTCTTTCTTTTTCCAGGAGACACATACCCTATGGTATCACTTCATACCCATTATGTCATCAGTGGAAAATGGCTAATGCCAGAAGAAATTAAGGCCCTAAGTCTTGTCCAAGAGCTGGGCCCTAGCCTGGGACCCCTCACAAACACCCTGCAGCCCAAAGAGGTGACGTGATGTGTCCAAGGTCACCCTGCTGATCACTTGCAGAGAGGTGCTGGAACCAAAGCGTCAAACTCCCGGCCTGATACACTTTAAGAAGCCAAGATAAGTATATGTATGACTGATTCACTTTGCTTTATACCAGAAACTAACACAACATTGTAGATCAACTATATACTCCAATAAAAATTCAAAACAAAAACAAAAACTCTGTGTGGGGATAGGTTATCCAAGGTAACTCCTCCGTAAAATGAGAAACAATATTAACAATCTTAGCCTCATAAAAGATCATGTGTTATCACTGATTAAAGCTAATATGGAAAACAGAAAACAAAAAAGAAGCCAAGATAAGAACCCAAGGTTCAGATTGGGGCCATCTCCCCAAACCATCTCCAGTATCAAAAGGAGAGGAATGAAGGATATGACAACCATCTCCTTCCTGAAATTCAGACACTGCTCAAAGCCAAGGTGACAAAGGAGACTGGCTCCGGGAAACCTACCTCTGTGGCCAGAAGGAAAACCCTCTGCTGATGAAAATCAGCCGCTCAGGAGCAGACCTGGGAGCTGCAGGCCTCGGGAGGCACAGAGCCAGCCCCCTTCCCATGTGAGAGGCTCTGCAGTCACCAGCCCTCAGCCCTGCCCAGGTCTGGCACTGGGTCCCACCCAGGGCAGGGGCTCAGGGGAAGAGCCGCTTGCTGGCCACTCGACCTGGGCAGAGCAGGAAGCTGCCTGGCCTCAGGCCACCCTTCCCAGAGGCCCCCAGGTCCTGCAGCCTTTCCGACCTTGGGCACCTGCTCCTCTGGGTGACGAAGGGACAGGCCAGCCAGCTGGAGCATGGTTGGGGGTGTCGAAGAAAACAGGACACCAGGCAGGATCAGTCTGTCACCCAGGGTAGGGCAAGGGAATGAGCTCGCAGCATTAAATGGCATGGTGTAAGGGGCCCTTGGCTGAACTGAGGTGCAGGGGCTGATGTCCAAGGTCAGGGACATGTCTAGGGCCACACTCATGGGAGGCGGGGTGGCTTCCTTCCACTCTCAAGGCACTGTGGACCATCCTGGTCCACCTACCCCAGCCCACTGGCTCACCCCTCAGCCCTCCCACTGGGTCACATGCTGTTAGGAAACAGGGTGGGATGCGGGCAGGAGGCCCAGGGCAGGGAGGAAGACAGGTGGTAGAGGGAACGCTCAGTGGCCCAAAGCAGAAAGGCTCTCCCTCCCTCTTTGGTGAGCAGCCCTGACCTCCCTCCCCAAACCAGCTCAGCCTCTGAGCATTTTCCCAAGGCACGGACTCCAAAAGAGCCCTCTTTGTGCAAATCAGGCCTTCCATCTGGTTAGCTGAACCAGGACCCTGTGGGGAAGGGAGGCCCCGCTGGAGGCCTCTCGGGATGGACAGGAAGAACAGATGGTCCCAGGCTCCACGGGCGGCAGCTGCCCCCAGTTCCCATCACAGAGCTCTTTGGTTTGTGCTGGTTCTTGCACGTGTGCACTGCCTTCGGCACCACGCGTGTGCGTGTGCGCATGCATGCCCGCGCCAGAGAGATGTGTAGAATGCTTGGGTGGTTCCTGTGGGGGTGGAGGTCGTACCGGTCATTAATTAACTCTAATTAACTGTAAAGCACGGTGCTATATCCCACAACGTCCTGAGGGACTGGGGGAGCCGCTGAGAGGACGTGCCCTGTGGGAGCGTGGAAGGGAAAAGAGAATTCTGGCTTCCTCTGCTGCATCCAGAGGCCAAACGCACACAGTGCCAGCCCCACCCTGCTCTAAACCAGGTCACACAGCAGGGGCAGCTCCAATGAGGACTAGAAAACCACCTTTCACAAATGGCTGGCATGGCCTCAGAGGCACGTGGCCCGGGCTAAATTAAGCAAAGAGTAAGCAAACATCAAAGGCCATGGGATTTTCAGAGCACATTGTTCAAGCTACCAGACTCAAGCTACAAAGAATTGCCCTTTCTAGTTCTTTCTTTTAATCTAGTTTTAAAGATATCTGAAGCCTCTGCATCACTGCTCTCAGTAGAGGCACTTGGAGAGTTTTTAAATGAATGAGGAGAATAGCTAAGGGATGTCAGATTTCTTCTGGAGGTCATGAAAATGTTCTAAAATCGACAGTGGTGATGGTTGCACATATCTGAATGTACACTTTAAATGAGTGAATTGTATGGCATGTGAATTAAATATCAATAAAGCCTTTTTTTTTTAGCCTAAATAAATGAGGAACTGGAGGGGTGGGGCGCATGGGGCAGCAGCTCCCCCAGGACGGGAGGCCAAGGAGCAGAAAGGCAGGAGTGGAAGGGCTGGCAGCCGGAGCCTCCCACCAGGCCTCTGGGGGCGGAGCTGTCCTAGTTTCCTGCAGGCTGCCAGCCGGCTTCCATCGCTTCATGTCCGCTTCTGAGGCCCATGCTGGGGAGGCCCAATAGCCGGCAGCTCAGCTCTCATAACGCAGAGGCGGCTGCTCAGCCTAGGACTTCCTTCCTCCCTTAGTGCCTGGGCTGAGCCAGCATCTCCGGGCTCCCCTCAGTACCCCCAGAAGGTGGGGATTCATCCTTGTTGCCTCCAGACCCCAGCCTCTGCTCCAGCCCTGAGATGGGCCCCATCAGACAACCAAGGGTTGAGAGGAACCCAGGGAGTGAGAAAGAAGAGGTGCAAATTCTGCAAGGTTCTCTGGAATACCTGGCTGGAGGTCACAGGATTAACCCCCATGGTGGGGGAGGGTTATGCTTTGGTCTCCCAGGTGTTTGGGGCTCCAGCTCTCACTCCCACAGTGGGAGGCACCAGCTGTGGGAATCTGTCCATAACAGTGCAGAACTTTCTCTACTTTCTTCTGGGTGGGAAGGATATATACATGCTCAGGTGCTCAGCCAAGCAGGCCATGCTGTCTCCTTTCTCCCTGCCCTGACCTCAATGGTCACACCCAGAGCCCGCTAGTGGCAGTGCCATGATAAACAGGCTGGGTGCTGCCCATCATTCCATGGCCTGGTGCTGGGTGTGACCACAGCACCCTCTGATCAAGGCCAGGAAACTGGTCGCTCCCCTGACTGTTCTGGTGGTAGAGGGAAGGAGGTCGGGGATGGGTAAAGACGTACCAGCTACAGCCCAGTGCCCTCTGGGTGCCCCTGCTCAGCCCTGCCTGGCTGGGAACACACGGGCAAGAGCTGCCCACCTCCAAAACCCCCGACACCCTCCAGAGAGGCTCAGGACAAGCTGGGGTGATGGCAGGTCAAGAGCGGTGAGACCCAGACAGCTGTGGAGGTCATTCAGGTTCTCTGCCCCCCACTGGGTTCAAGGTGCTGCACTTCTCCTGCTTCTAATGCCCGGGCCCTTGGGGCCAACAGCTCTCTGCACCCAGCTCTCCAACGCACGGCCACTCGACCCTGCACAAGCAGAAAAGCTGCTTCAGTCCAACTACTGGGTCGTGCCTGGCAGCAGAAACCTCATCCAGGGGCAGCGGTTGATGGAGAGTTTCTTCCTTACACTCGGGAGTCTGTTTATCTTTCGTTGCCTGGCAGTGGCCATGGTCTGTGCACCTTCCTGAGAACCCTGTGTGAAGTTATTAGCCTGATGACTTGTCCTCATTTGTCACCACAAGTGGATTCTTAGAGTTAAGAGGTAGCCTGCAGGGCTGGAGACTGAACTTGTTACACTGTGATTCAGAGAACTCTGTCTTCTCCTCTTGGTGAAGAAAAACTGGAGTTGGGAACTCACCTCCTCCTGGAACCTGACCTTGACTGTGCCTCACCTCTTCCTCCATCGTACGCTGCCCCTTTCTGCCACCATCAACAGCCAGGCTGCTCCTTCCCTATCCTCGCCATTGGCCCATTTCTTGTTTTACAAAATCGCATGGCATTACAGTTGGCAGGGACATCATTTTTCTTTATATGGTATTTTCCCCCTTGATTATAAAAAAAGAAAAAGAAAATTTGGGAGCTAGGGAAAAACAGAGTCCCATCCCTCAGAGGAGATGTGAATTAATATGTTAATATTTCTATTTCCTTCCAGATTTTTCCTTCATTGTGGAGATCTTACTGCACTTACTTCTGTAGCTCATTTTTAAATTTTTTGAATTATGTATCATGGGCATATGACAGCACAGCCCATCATGAGCCTCCAAAGAGCTGAGAGCCCTGAAGGTGAAGGTCCTTCCTGGGTTGTACACTGAGATCTTCCCCTGACAGGGCCCCATGAAGGGGACAACCCATCCAAGGGGAAGGAACACACTTCACCCCGTGGTGCCCTCAGGGTTTGGGGATAATGGAAACTCTCACCCCTGACCTCAGGCCCACGGCATCCTCAGCTGTAAGGACTAAGGGTCCCTGGAGGTTTCGTCTTAGCTCGGTTCTCTCCCTGGAAAGGAGTGGTGTCACAGCCCCTGTTGACCTACCCGGCACTGGAAAATAAGTCAGCTGCCTTTGTGAAAGCACCTGGGAAACCAGAACTGCTGTTCACTTAGGGGATTGTTTATTAAACCAATGAGGCTGCTAACCCTGGCCTGGACCTGGGCTCCAGTCAGTAAAGCACTCATAACTCTGGAAAGCTGTGGGCTGGCCAGAAGCCCTGCTGGCTGCACAAAAATCCATCCCCATTCGCAAATGGAATAAACATCTCTCTCCCCTCAAGTCTGCTGAAAAATGAACCAATACCCTGGAACTGCCAGCCCAGAGCAGACGGTCTGAAAAGTAGAAAAGAGAAAAAAGGAGGAACAGGTAGCAAAACTAGATTGGGAAGACAACCAATGGGACAAGGCAATCTACAGATTCAATGCAATCCCCTATCAAAATTCAGATGGCATCTTTCACAGAAATAGAAAAAAAATCCTCAAATTCATATGGAACCACAACAAACCTCAATAGCCAAAGCAATCTTGAGCAAGAAGAACAAAGCTGGAGGCATCACTCTTCATGATTTTAATATTGCAAAGCTATAGTTACCAAAACAGTATGGTGTTGACATAAAAATAGACACATAGGTCAATGGAACAGAATAGAGAGCCTGGAAATAAACCCACACATATATGGTCAACTAATTTCCAGCAAAGATGCCAAGAATATACAACAGGGAAAGGACAATCTCTTTAATAAATGGTGTTGAGAAAACTGGAAATCCACATGCTAAAGAATGAAATTAGACCCTTATCTTATACCATAGACAAAAATCAACTCAAAACAAATGAAAGACTTAAATATAAGACCTGAAATTGTAGAACTAACTCCTAGAAGAAAATATAGGGAAAACCTCCTTGATACTGGTCTTAGCAGTGATTTTTTGGATCTGACATCAAACATATAGGCAATGTCGCCTATAGCAAAAATAAATAAGTGGGACTACATCAAACAAAAAAGTTTCTGTACGGCAAAATAATCAAAAAAGTAAAAAGGCAAACTATGAAAATATTTGTAAACCATATATCTGATAAGAGGTTAATATCCAAAATATACAAGGAACCCTTATAACTGAATAGCAAAAAAATCAAATACAGTTGACCCTTGAACACTGTAGGGATTAGGGATGCCAACACCCAACACAGGTGAAAATCTGCATACTGCTATTTCTGCCTCAAAAACAAAGGAAATTATAAATAACGCACCCAAGGGCAGGAAGCTAAAACAGCTTAAATAGAATCAGGACTCAAACCCTGTTTATGTTTATGTTCGGGTTAGAGATTGTGATCTCTAACCCGAACATAAACTTTTCCTCACACTTAGTTATTTAAAGATCTGTAAAATGAAATACAGGTACTGTATTTATTGAAAAAAATCTGTGTATAAGTAGACATACACATTTCAAACCCATGTTGTTCAAGGGTCAACTGTAATCTGAGTAAAAAACAGGCAGAGAACCTGAATAGATATTTTTCCAGAGAAGACATACAAATGGCCAACAGGTATATGGAAAGATGCTCAACATCACTAAACATCAGGGAAATGCAAACTGAAACCACAATGAGATATTATCTCACTCCCGTTGGAATGTCTATTATCAAAAAGCGAGAGACAAATGTTGGTGAGGAGAAAAGGGAACCTTTGTACACTGTTGATGGGAGTGTAAATTGGTACAATCATTATGGAAAACAGTATGATGATTCCTCAAAAAATTAAAAATAGAACTACCATATGTGGTCCAATCCCACTTGCGGGTATATATCCAAAGGGAATGAAATTACTATCTCAAAGAGTTATGTGCCAGGAAAAGAACTCTCATGTTCATTGCAGCATGATTCACAATTGCCAAGATATGGAAACAACCTAAGTGTCTGTTGCCAGATGGATGGATAAAGATGTGAGATATATACATATATAGAGAGAGATACAGATATGCATATATATAGATATATATACATATATTCTCCATTGTGTGTGTGTGTGTGTGTATATATATATATATATATATAATGTATATATAATGGAATATTATTCAGCCATAAAAAAGAAGGAAAACCTGCCACTTGTGACAACATGGGTGAACCTCGAGGGTGTTATACTAGGTGAAATAAGTCGGACAGAGAAAGAAAAACACTATATGGAGTCACTTATATGTGGAGTCTTAAAAAAAAAAAAAAAAAAGTCAAACTCATAGAACCAGCGAGTAGAAAAGTGGTTGCCAGAGGACAGGAGGTGGGCAAAATATGGAGATGTTGGTCAATGGTACAAACTTCCAGTTATAAGATGAATAAGCTCTGAGGATCTAATGTACAGCATGCTGACTATAGTTAATAATACTGTATTATACATTTGAAATTTGCTAAGGGAACAGATCTTAAGTATTCTCACCAAAAAAAAAAAAAAAAGTTAACTATTTGAGGTGATGGATGTATTAATTGACTTGATTGTGGTAATCCTTTCACAATGTATACATATCTCAAATCATCACACTGTACAGTTTAAATATATCACAATTTTATTTGTCAATTATTCCCCATAAAGCTAGGGCAGGGGAGAAAAAAGAACTGAAAAAAAGATTGGAAAGCATCCCTGAGCTGCCTCCATCTTCCTGTGCGCTCTCAGGAGGGCTTCTTAACCTCTCTGTGCCTCAATGACTCCATCAATATGATGGGAATCTCCCCTTCCATCATGAAACAGGAAGAAGACCCCTGGATTCCAAGGGTGTAGACATGCCTGTGGTTAAGGTCCACCCAGCTGGTCTCCCTACTGTCCACTCTCCATTCAGCAGCAAGTAAAATGTGAATCAGATCACATCACTTCCCAGCATAAAACTCTCCAAAGGCTTCCTACTGCCTTTAAAACAAAAACCCAAGGCCCCACCTGATCTGCCCTAGATCCTCACCTTCTACCCCCTCCCCATCACTCACCTGTTTCAGCCAAGCGGCCTCCACACTGTGCACAAAACTGCCAAGCTCCCTTCTGCCTCAGTGGCTCCCTCCGCCTGGACCTCTGTTTCCTCTGAGCCTTAGCCGGTTGGCTCCTTTTCAGCAGCATCCTCCCCACCTCCACCCCAGGCACTCTGCTATCAGCCTGTTTTGTTTTCTTGTTCTCCGGTTTACCTGTTCAGTGCCCACCGCCCCAGCCCAGTGGATGTTCCACGAGGGATTACCTGACCAGCTCTCTGTTGCACCCCCAGTTTGCAGCCCTGGGCACACACACAGTGGGTGACTAGCATACACATGGCTGATAAATGCGCCAGAGGCCCACCTGGTTCCGGAAGATCAAGGCCACCACGCCACCAATGAGCTCGATTATGAGGCAAATCCCAAGGATGTACATAAACTGGAAAACAAAATTCAGAGATTCACCTAGAGGGGAAGGGGAAGTGCCATCTGCTCCGAGGTCAGGCGCAATGAAGAGAATCATCTCTGTCGGAGCTCTTAGCGGCTCCTGGGCCTTTCGCCCCTTCCTCCTGTGAGGACACAGGATGTGGACACACATTCCTGGGAAAGCCTGTCGCTGGAGCTAGTGGTCAGGAAAAGTGACTCAGCTGTCCCAGCCAGACTGTTATCAAGGTTTGTCCCAGGGGTCCTCAGCAGGGTCTAGGTGGAGAAACACAATCCCCTCTACCCACCCCCCACCACAAGCAGAGCTGGTCCTCGCTCTGGCTGACCCAGAGGGGACAGGCCTGGCTTGATGAGCAGGCTGCACAGCATTTCCAGCTCTGCCTGCAGAGGCTCTGCACAGTGGCTTCCCAGACCCCCAGGGTGGGTGAGGGGATGCCTGAGGCTGAGAGGATACACCCCCCTTTATCACAGAAACAGGCATTGTCCAAACTGATGTCAATTAACTTCCAGGCTCAGGCAGCACCGAGACTATCCTCATAGGGGCTTTTAGGGGCTTCCCGTGTGAGGTGGACAATGAGGTCAAACACACACGTGGATGCAGAGAAAAGAGATCCTTCTACCCGGCACCCCCCACTTTGGGAAGCCATCCATCTCCTGCCAGTAAGAGGGGTAGGGGGGTTGACCTCCCCTGACCCCAGGGCAGGCACTTGGCCAAGCAGGCCCATCAGAGTCCTAGGACCTTGGCCAGAGTTACCAGGAAAGATTCCCCGGAATCAAGAACCATAAGGACTGTTGGCCTGAGGCTGCTGGCCACCACTGCAAAGAGAGCCTGAGAACAGCATCGGGCATCCAGCTGGGAGGTGGCAAGAGAGAGAGCCTGAGGGCACCATCTATACGCCCGGACCCAGTATGGGCTTGCTGGTTACATGAGCTACTGACTCACCACCACCAACTTTTCTTGGTTTTGCTTGCTCTCATTTGAGTGTACTTTGTCCCACCTCCAACCGACAGTCCAGACCAACACAGTTAAGTAAGAAGAACAGTATTCAAATCAGCCTTTCTACGCAGAAGTGGAGGAGGCTGGGCACTCTTGGGCCAACGTGCACAGACAGGCTGACCCAGGAAACCCTCTAAAAGAGCTGGTTTGAGGCAAGGGCTGAATAACTGGGATGCCCAAGGGCCCAGGGGTGCTCTCCCCAGCTCTCCTGGGGACGCCAAGGACCCCACCACCACCAGTGGCTGAGGGGTGCGTGGGGCGGACTCACCGCTTGGAGAAGGCACAGGTTGTCGCGAAGGGAAGCCAGCACGCCGATGAAGGACACGATGAACATGACAACCCCCAGGAGGATGAGGATGATGGCCGGGGCCAGAAAGGCACTTTCCAGGGTTTTGTATTTCTGCCTCTCGACCTCTGCATAGATCCCCACTGACAGGACCAGGCCCCCGATCAGCTGCAGCAAGAAAGCAAGGAGTGAGAGAGGAGAAGGACTGGCAGTCACGTGATTTTCCTACAAAGGGCTCGTCTGAGGGCTGTGGTGTCTGCTGTTAGAGGGGCTCACCTCAGGTGACTAGATGTGAGGGAACCTGTTATGGGCTCAACTGTGTCCCCCCAAATTCACATGCTGAAGCCCTAACCCCCAGGACCTCAGAATGGGACTGTACTTGGAGATTGAGGCTTTAAAGAGGTAATTAACTTAAAATGAGGTCTTATGACTAGGCCTTAATCCAATACAAATGTTGTCCTTAGAAGAAGAGGCGATTAGGATACAGACACACACAGAGAGAAGACCATGTGAAGACACAGGGAGAAGACAGCCATCTACAAACCCAAAGCGAGAGGCCTCAGAGAAAACCAACTCTGCCCACACCTTCATCTTGGACTTCTGGCCTCCAGAACTGCAAGACAACAAACCTCTGTTGTTTAAGCCACCCAGTCTGTGGCACTTTGTTATGGCAGCCCTAGCAAACTAATACAGACCCTATTTGGAAATGCTGCTTTAGAAGAAGGTACTGGTGAATCAGGGAAAATCCACTGGCTAGAGGGTCAGAGAACCCGGGTTCAAGTCCCAGCTGTGCCGCTTGCTAACTCTGGGCGTTGGATAGGCATTGGACCACATGAGTCTGTGTTCTCATCTGAAAAGTGGCTGAAGTTTATCATTTCTGCCCTGCTCACCCCACAGGTTTTTGCAAGGCTTTTGTGAGATAAGGAAACTGGAAACACTAAGTCTGAAAGCCTGGGGCCCCTGGGATGCGTATTACACAGTCAGGTCACCAAGGGAAATTTCAGAACTGCTCAGGGAGATGGGCATTTCACTCAGCACCATAAACATGGAATTTATCTTCAGAAAGACTATCAGGAAGGCCGAAAGTTGGAGCAGGAGGGCTTTTCCAGTGAATTCTTCATCATCAACTTTCCTAACGGTGGAAAGGTGACCACTGTAACAACCCATCAGAAAACAGGCAAAAAAAAGCCCTTGGGGGACCTCCTTTTTGCTCTCAGCCTGAAAGCTCTCATACTAAATCTTTAGGGAGACTTATCAGCTGACATCACCCCGAACCCTCAGATGAGTCTGTGGCTGCACTGCCACATTGCACTGGGATCGGCAATAGTGTTCTAACTGGCCCCCTTCAGCCCGTTCTCCACAACAGAGTGACAGGCGAAACCTAATCAGGGCAGGATGGTACTCTGTGTGCCAAGAGTAAAAGCCACAACTCTAATCACAGCCTACACAGCCTGTCTGAGCTCACTTCTCACTCCCCCCACTTTCTCACTCTGCTTTAACTGCATGGGGCTCCTCACCTCTGGTCAAACACACGAAGTGTGCCACCCCAGGGCCTTTGCACAGGCTGTTCCCACCGCCTGGAATGCTCTTCCTCCTGATCTCCATATGGCTCTATGGCTCCCTCCGTCACCTCCTTCCCGTCTTTGCTCAATTTGTCCTGCTCAGTGAGGCCTTTGGGGTCATCTCGTTTAAATGTAGAAAATCCCTCTCCTTGAAACTCCCGATCCCATTTTCCTGTTTTATGTTTTTCCTTTGTAATTGCAAGTATTTAACATACTACATTTTTTGTTCTATTTTTTAATTGTTTGTTTTCCCCACAAGAACATAAGCTCCATGCTAGGAGGGATTTTTGACCATTTCGGGCATCGTCAGCACCCAGAACAGTCCTGACATTTAGGAAGTACAACAGGCATTAACAATCAATGTCTGTCGAAGGGATGCAAGCCAGGCTTCCCAATAGACCCCCTTGGGTTTGAGTCTGCCGCTGTCTACCCAGCCTCCTTCCCGTCCAAGGATTCTGACTTTCCAGGCCACACATTCCCAAGAGCAGATACACTGGACTTCAGAGAGCAGAAGGCAGTGTGGGAGAGGAGCTGGAAGCCATGGTGCTGTCAGCAAAGGTCTGAGTAAAGGAAATGAGGGATAATACAGACAAGATGTGGGCCAGATGTGCCATGAGCACAGCTGCCCTAGAGTCAACATCCGGAACTCGAGTTACTCCTGGTCTACCCCCGCCTTAAATTGGCTACAATGTGCCCTCAAAGTAGATCCCCTTGATTGCCTTCTAAAGAGCACCAAGACTGTCCTGGGTAAAGGGAAGTGCCTGCTTCTCCTAAGCTTTGACAAGTGGCGGGGATGCCAAAAGTCAAACAGACCAACCTTACTTAGAAACAGGGGGTGACAGAGGATTACTGGGAAGCCATCGCCCTCGGGTCCAGGGTTCTGCTGTATTTCACAGCTAAGTGCCATTCCCCTCGTTTGAAAGGATAATCTGGGACTACTGAGACCCACTCCCCTGGTCTAAAAGGAATGCCTTCCCAACACACATGGGCCAATAGGTGCGAAAGGCATTGACAAACTTGGCCGTGAGCCACTTATTAACAAGTTGGCCATATCAGGAAAACCATGAGTGAAATGATGTCATCCAAATTACCCAGTTGGGTAAATTTTTAAATTTATAAGACAGGATACACACACACACACACGCACACACACACAGCCCTCTATAGGAAAATGGGGACCACAGGAAATAAAATCTACCTTTGACAGAGAAAGATTAACCAGAGTTATTTGGTCAGTTCATGCTCCAAAACCCAGAACATGATGAAATCATTGTTCAAGGCTGGCCTAAGCCCTGCGGGTCCTCTGAGAACAAGGGCAAGCAGCTTTAGAGAGCCAAATCCTCCCCTTCCGAATTAGTGCAATTACAAGAAATCACTCACTCAACCCTAACCCTGAACCAGAAACAGAGCCCAGAGATCCTTCCACTCCGGAGCTGGGGATGACGGTTAAAGAAGAACCCCACAAAGAGGCGACATCTTCAGAGCCCAGGCAGGAGTGCAGCCAATATGCAAGGCCATGGGGGCAACAGAGGTGGGGCTTTACCCTCTATCTTGGTGGAAAGTACGATTCTCAGGTTGTCACTGAACCAACAAGATAACATCTTAATATTTTCAGGATTGATTCCATATACTTTTGAGAGTTCTGTTTCCTGTTGTAAAAAAAAAAAAAAAAAAAAAAAAGCTCTTCTTGGGCAGGATGGACACAGGCCCTGACATCTTCCCAGAGCCCTAGCCTGTTCCCCTCCCTCCTTCCCGCTTGAGGCTATGCTTTTGGATTAAAGTACCATAAACCATCTCCAAAACACCAAAGCTGTCATTGGCCTCCATTCTGAGCAGAATTGACCCCAGCCCTCTTTGTAAAGGCAGTCAGTGGCTTCTTCTATTTTTATAAGCTCCCGGGACACTCCAGAACAGCCTTGCCGGGAGGAAACAAAACTTCCTTTGGTCTGATCTCCCTCCTGTTACAAAAGATCACATTTTCCTTGCTAGTCAGCCTTGCAACATTTCCAGACCACTAAAGCCATAGGAAAGCTACTGTGGCAAACGCAGACCCAAACCTTTGGACTCCCGCACCACTGTGTACTGAGCTACCACAGGTTCGTGTCTCCTGGTCCAGCCCTCCCAGCGGCCAGCAGGCAGTCCCCAAGGCGGCTTCGCACACAGCACACGCTGATCTGGGCTCCTCATTCAAGGGTTCCAGGGGCAGTAGGCATGGGGAGAGGCCAGCATAGCCCTCCCAGGCACTTCAAGATTTCCAAATGACATTTACATCTCCGAGGACATCAGTTTATGTTTCCATGTGAGTATAAAATTAACTGCTGATGCGAGCGTGCAATCCCATCCACTCTTCTCTGCTAATTATAGTCTCTCTTTGGGGCCGGCCACTCCAGCTCCAGCGCAGAAAGTAAATGGCCCATTTGTCAAGCAGGACAGCTTCAACTAAACATGGCTGGGGATGAGGGGCACACAGCCATGCCCATTTGGGGCCAAAGAGGCAAAGAACATGCTGCTGGTAGCCCGCGGGCCTGGACCAGAGCCCCAGACTTTGCAAGCCACATGGCATCTTCAACAGGCTGCATGGGAGCCCTGTCATCCACTGTGAACCAGGCCCAAAGGTCCCCTCTGAGCCCTGCAGCCTGGAACCGCTTCTTCCTCTGCAGGCTGAGGCCCAGCTTCACGCAGCTGCTGCGAAGCAGGAGGCCGTGTGAGACATTCCAGCACCTGTGTCGTCCCCTCCTTCAGGAAGCATCTGGTCCCAGCTGGCTTTCCCCCAGCTGGGGCAGGTCTGCGCTTTGAGGGGACCTGCAAGGCCTATTTTTACCCACAAAGGCACATGCCAGGCACCTACTGTGTTCCAGACCCTGGGGGTCCCAAGGGATCCCAAGACTAGACAATGGGCTAAGTCTGGAGGAGGGGAGATTAAGAGGCTAGAAATGATCTCTATGGCCTGATGGATGGAATTCAGGGGTCTTTGAACTGGGGATGGAGAAAAAAGTCAATCTTTACTTTCACTAGCCTTTAACTGAAATGTTCCTGTCACGAAAAAAGAGGAAGAACCTCAGGTCTACGGGAAGCATGCTGCAATCCGTCCCATGGGGAAGGCTCTGGGAATTTGAACAAAACTGAGGGGGAGAAAGGAAACATCAGAAAATCAAGGCAGGCTTCCTGAAGGAGCCAGTGTTTCCTGGAAGGCCCCAAGAACTGCTTCACTCTGAAACCATCTCATGGATCACTCAAGGCTCCAGGGTTCTGTGTGGCCCCAACAAAGCACTTTTCTGAGCTTTGAGCTTGAAAGGATGTGGGGAGTAGCTAAAATCCAAGGCCTGAGAGAGATTTTCTTTCTTCTTTTTTTTTTTTTTTTTTTTGCGGTACGCGGGCCTCTCACTGTTGTGGCCTCTCCCGTTGCGGAGCACAGGCTCTGGATGCGCAGGCTCAGCGGCCATGGCTCACGGGCCCAGCCGCTCCGCGGCATGTGGGATCTTCCCAGACCGGGGCACGAACCCGTGTCCCCTGCATCGGCAGGCGGACTCTCAACCACTGTGCCACCAGGGAAGCCCTGAGAGAGATTTTGAATAAGATGGGGCTAGTAGGTCCCCTGCATCCAGCCAAGAAACCCCGGACTTCACATCCATCAGCTCTTCTGCCCCAGGACGATCCTGCCTGGCCCTAGGCCGAGCCCACCCTGCAGACAGCCACCTCCTCCTCCTCAGCACACTGTATCAGCTTCTCTCATGCACAGATTAGGGCTGGAAGGAGCAGTAGAGGCTGGATAAGAGATGGAGTTGGCATTCTGGACCTTCATTTATTAGTTCGGTGCCCTTGGCCATGTCACTTCGCCTCTTTGACCCTCACCTTTCACCTGTAAAATAGTAAAGCCTGCTGCCATGTACAGAGTGATTATGCTGCGCCAGCATCCTGCAAAGTGCTATACCAGCATGATCTCCCTTGACCATCACACATCCTTGCACATCTAAGAAACAGCCAATCACATGTTAGAGACCAGTCTCAGTGAGGCTAAGTGTCACAGAACTTACGAGGGGCAGAGCCAGGATGTGTGGGCAAACCCTGTCTGGCCTGCCACTAAGGCTACCAGATGGGCCTTTCACTTAGATCTGGGAGATAACTGGTCTGAAATGTCTCTGCAAACTACAAAGGTTCCAGTAGCAGAGCAGTGCTCCCAAGAGAATGTTCTGTGATGACAGTAACGTCCAATATGGTAGCCACTAGCCACGTGTGGCTAGTAAGCTCTTGACATGTGGCTTGTGTGCCTGGGGAGCTGAATGTTTAATTTTACTTCATTTAAAGTAGTTTAGATGTGATCACGTGTAGCTGGTGGCCACCGTACTGGACAGCACAGCTCCAGAGCAGCTCTCACTGGACGCTGCCCCTTACCATTCTCACCTTGCTCCTTTCTGATAGTACAGACCACCCTTATTAAAGAGTCACGTGCCCTGACCATCCTGCCACTAGCTAGAGGAAGTTCAATTCATACCCACTGACTTCATGCAGGAGAAAGCAACCTCTTTTCCCACTTTCCCCAAGAAAGCTCAGTTCCTATTATCCCATCCCTCTTGCCCCTAAGGAAAGCAGGACACACCAGATCCAGCGCCCCCAACCCAAACTGATATAGGGCCTATTCTGTCTCCTGGGAAGGTGCCAGACCCACCTCTAGGACTACAGGGCAGTATTCTAAGCTCTGGGGCCCTGGACCCCAGCACTAAGTCCAGGCAGCCTGTGCTTGAGGAAAGGAGTTCCTCCGAACCCCAAAGGAAAGCCAGCCCTGGAGGAAACAGCAGAGACTGCCTCCTGCTGCCAGCAAAAAAGCCACAGCCTCTGGTTTTTGTCACTGATACTCTGCTGTCAACTTTGCCTTGACCCTGGACTTCTTTCGTTTTAAAAAACGGGACATCAATGCAGAGAACTTGGTTAACTGCAACACCTGGTCCATGACATCCTCTGACAGTCTGCTTTTGTTTGGAACGTCAGAAGCACCACATATTAACCAGTCCTCCTGTCCTCGCTGATGTGCTATGACTCTGCTTCACACACTGACTCTCCCTCCCATCGGTCACTCGGTCCCAAAACGAACCTCCCTAGTGTAGTGACTACAGTTTTATAACACACCATGGCATCTGCTAGGCCACAGCCCTCCTTCCTGTCTTCTTCGGAAGTGTCCTGGATATTCTTAGAGCTTGACTCTTGTGTAGATATTTTAGAATCATCGTATCAAGTTCCATGAAAAAAACCTGCTAAGGTTTAACTAGAACCGCACTGAATCTATAGATCCCTTCGGGGAGAATCGACATCTCTATCAGGTCTTCCTGCCCAAAAGCATGATTTATTCCTTCTTTATTTACATCACCTTTATTATGACCTCTCTAATAACAGTGCTCTCCACCTCCCTCAAGCTTTTCTGTGGCTGTCCAGGCAGATCTGGGGAGAGACTTGTGGAAGTCTTTCCCAAGCTGCCCCTCCAGCTAGGCCCAGGGTGGGAAACATGGCCTTTGGAAAACAAATCTCTCTAAGAAGCAAAGTGGACACACCAGTCTGTTTTGCTACCCTCCTGTCACCAACAGTTACAAACACTTGATTTAAAAGACTCCCACATGATAAATTAGGAGTTTGGGATTAACATATATACATTACTATATACAAAATAGATAATCAACAAGGACTTACTGTATAGTACACAGAACTCTACTCAATATTCTGTAATAACCTATAATGGAAAAAAATCTGAAAAAGAATGGATATATGTATAGCTGAATCACTTTGCCATACACCTGAAACTAACACAACTTTGTAAATCAACTATATTCCCAAAATAAAAATTAAATTAAAAAATAAAAATAAAAGACTCCCACATGTTGTCTGTTCTCTATATTATGAAGTTTTTTAGAGGTCTGCCTTGTCACTTTCTCTATCACTAGATGATCAGCCACATTCCTACAGCTGGGAAAAAAAAAAAAAAAAAAGGCTCCCACATGCACACAGCTCATTCCAGGCTGTAAAAGAGCTAAGCTGGGAGGTTTGCAAGCCCCAGCTACTCAACCCAGCCAGGGCAGAGTGGAATTTCTAATCACAAACCAGCACAAACATATGAAACATTGTGGGTAAGAGCTGACAGAGCCCAGACTCTCTTTGGGAAGAGTTTAGGGTCACGCAGATGGGGAGTGGTGTAACAAACAAGTGGTAAAAATCTTCTGAGACAAGAGGCCTGGCAGTCACTTCCTCCTGGGAAATCAGAGCAGGCCCATTGGAACTGAGCCTTGGAGGATGCACAGGAGTTTGACTTCACACCACTGGACGCTCCATCAGCACAGGGACTGGTGATAGATCTGTCGGAGGAATGAATCTGAGAAATGCTATTGCTTCAGATGCCTATGAGCCCAAAGAAGAAACTAGTGATGCCATTCCAGAGTAGAGCCCTCTGAGGCTTAAGGATAAGATGACTTACCTGGTTAATCTGAAAACCACAGAAACAGCCAAGGGGCAAAGGAGAGTCAAGAGCATATCACCTCCACCCAACACACTCTTCTCCCTGGTTTTCTTTTCCCTTCTGTCTCTGGAGCCCTTTCCTTCTCTCCACCTTCCATGTGTCTGAACCAAGAGAGTCAGAGCCCACCTCCCAGGGCTGTATTCCCACGGTGCCTGGGTGATTATCTTCCCAGATCTCGGCCCAGGTAGGGTGCCCCCTGCTGGGGTACACTCAGCAGTACACCCTGTGCCAAACCACTGCTGGTCTCCCCTCCCTTCTTTCTCTAGCCGGGCTGGCTAAGGCTCCCCTGCTCAGAGCTGCAGGCTACTGGCAGGAGTAAGATGGCCCAGGTCTCCCCTTCCCTCAGACCTTCTAAAAGCAGACACAGGCTCACAGAGGTGACAAGGGGGCTTTGTCCTAGACAGCCTCCAGTTCAGGTCCCAGGAGCCTTTCAAAACACCCAGCTGCCCACCAGGAACTGGGCCAGGCATCCCCCATTCTTTCCAAAGTGGCGGCAAGAGGAATTTCAGGGAAGGGGGCAGGAAGGTGGAGTCCCCCATGACCTCAACTCTCCCTGACCCTCCGGGCTGCTGAGAGAAGCCACAATAAAGAAGGGAGCTGGGCTCCCCTGGTGGCACAGTGGTTGAGAGTCCGCCTGCCAATGCAGGGGACATGGGTTTGTGCCCGGGTCCAGGAGGATCCCACATGCCGCGGAGTGGCTGGGCCCGTGAGCCATGGCCGCTGAGCCTGCGCGTCCAGAGCCTGTGCTCCACAATGGGAGAGGCCACAACAGTGAGAGGCCCGCATACCGCAAAAAAAAAAAAAGAAGAAGGGAGATGCACCAAAGAGAACAGGAGTTTGGGGAGTAGACATGGGGGGTGCGGGGGGAGATAAAGGGAATTCCAGCAGCAGGTGCAGAAGGCAGTGAGGGCCCACAGCCAGGGCTGCCTTTTCCGGGGGGACACCTGGCTGCGCTGGGCAGATATAAACTAAGGGCTGTCTCCACACAATTTTGGCAATAACAGAGTTTACTGTTGTGTGTTTCTTGTTTTTTTTTTTTTTTTTTTTTCTTTTTTTTTTTTCTTTTTGCGGTATGCGGGCCTCTCACTCTTGTGGCCTCTCCCGTTGCGGAGCACAGGCTCCGGATGCGCAGGCCCAGCGGCCATGGCTCACGGGCCCAGCCGCTCCGCGGCATATGGGATCCTCCCAGACCGGGGCACGAACCCATATCCCCTGCATCGGCAGGTGGACTCTCAACCACTGCGCCACCAGGGAGGCCCTGTTTCTTGTTTTTAATGTTAGATGTAGTTTTATAGCTAAGAAAAAATAAATCGTATTGATATATGGCCCTTGGTTCATTCTTTGCACAAAATCCCACATCTGAACAGAGTCCTTTGTCCCTGAACGAAGGCTGGAAGGCAGAGGAGGCAATCAGACCACAAGCGTCAACGCCTGGCATGACACTTAAAGAACATAAATTGCCCCCACTCCAAAGGCTCAAGACTCCAAAGAGGTCAAAGGGCAAAAGGGAAAAGGAGGCAGCATGACACATTGGAAGGAGAACTGGGGGGCGGTGGGGGGAGGATGAGAGGGGAGCCCTGAACTTTAATCCCAGCTCTGTCGCTAACTCCCATGCAACCTTAGGTAAGTCTCCCTTCCCCTCTCTGGGCCTCAATTTCCCTGCTCCAAAAGGGAGATGTTTGGCCACAAGCCCTAGAATCCCTTCACTGCTCCGGGAGCCCATGGCAACTCATGCCCAGACGGCCCCTGTTAGAACCCTGGCCATGAGCAGACCGTGGGTGGTCCAAAGTCCTCTCCTCTACTGAGTCCTTCTCCATGGGTCTACCCCTGCTTTCCCACCTGGCCTGGAGACGTCACACTCCTGCATGAGAAAGGTCCTACAGGGGACAGAGATGCCCTTTCCGCCCTGATCAAGGCACACACCTCCCAGCCTCCCACAGCAGCTGTGGGAAGGAGACCAACTGTTTTTGGAAATAACAAAGCTGAAAGAGGCTAATGCCCATCCCCCAAAGCTCAGCTCAAAGTCTCCTCCCCTGGAAAGGCTTCCTGGATCACCCCAGCTATAGAGATCTTTCTCCACTTGTGATCACCTATGAAATCACCAATGGGAAGCCCTCACTGGTACTGCTATTTACAATACTAACTATGCCCAGTGAACAGATCATTCTGGGTATTTACTACCCACTGCATGCAGGACGAGGTGGCAGGACCCAGCAACACATATACCATACCATCTCTGACCTCAACAACGTCACAGTCTGCATACATGATGCAAATGCATTAGTCCCAAAAGTTCACAGGAAGTTTAGCTTAGCTCCCAGACCACATTCTCCCACAGAAGCCATATGGAAAGTGGTTAAAGCCCAAGCCGGTTCACAGTGGCCTAATGAACCACAATGCCCCTGAAGCAAGATACCATGCAAAAGTTCCTGGCACCCAGCAGGTGCTCAATAAATGTTACTTCTCCTTTCCCAGTAAAGATGCAGTACTGTTGTAACCCTGACATTTCAAGACTCAAATCAGATGCCAGAAACCATTTCCCCTTTAGAGGCACTTTGGTCCAAGGATAAATCAGGGGAAAGAGAGTCCCTATTCTGAATTCTAAGGCAACACTCACTGATTCAACATATATTTAGTAAGTGCCTAGTATGTACCAGGCACTGGTAATAAAAAGGTAAGACCTAGCTCCTGCCCTCAAGAAGCTCGGTCTGGTAAGACACACCTGCACACGAACAAATGCAGTGGAGGTGGGGAAACACTGGGGTAGAGGTAATTGTGCAGAGGCACTAGAGATAGGAAACGCTAAATCATGGGCAAGGAAGGCTCCCTGGAGGAGGTGAGTTTGAACTGAGTCCATTTGATGCACGTAATGGATAAGTAAGAATTTCTGAAATGGACAAGAGGTTTCAGATGCCCATGAAGGTGCCATGGGGACAGCAGGTCAGCATAGCTAGAGCCAAGGACAGGCAGATGGGGGAGGGGAGGAGGCCAGGGAAGCTTGCAGAAGCCAGACCACCAAGGCAAGGTCTCTCAGGTTAAACCAGAAAGTTCATTCGTTCATTCGACATCTCTTTACTGAGAGGCTGTGTAAGCCAGTGGTTCTCCAAGTTTTTGGTCTCAGGATTCCTTTTCATTCTTAAAAACTTTTGAGGACCCTAGAGTTTTTGTTTTGGGGGATTATATCTATCAATTATTTGCTACATAAGAAATTAAGACATATTTTAAATATTTATTACCTCATTTAGAAATAACAATAAGAGATTTACATGTTAATATAAATATTTTTTGTTAACAATTGTCCCCCAAAACTTGAGGGGGAAGAGTGGCACGGGCTTTACATTCTTGCAAATGTCAGTGTCTGGCTGATGAGAAGAACTGGTGGCTTCTTGAAGCTGCTCCTCACTCAGTTTGCTGCCATATCACCATCACGTGCCCCTGAAATACCCCCTTGGGCACTCCTGAGAGAATGAGAGCAGGAAAGCAAATAGTATCCTAGTATTATCATGAAAATGGTTCTGACTTCACAGACCCCTCAAAAGAGTCCCCCCACCAAGGATCCCTGGAGCACACTTTGGGAGCAGCTGTTAGGAACAGGCTGCGGGGTGGTGGGTGGGGCCCAGCTATAGCAGTGAACCAACCAAACACAAAAGTCTCAGCTTTGGTGGAGCTCACATTCTAGTTGGGGAGAAACAAATAAATAAGAAAAGTATACGGTACGGCTTGGTTATAAGTGCTATGAAGAGAAAAACAGAAAAGGAGGCCAGGGAGGCTGGTAGAGGGGGCTGTCATTTTAAATAGCACAGCCAGGGAAAGCGACACTGGAGTGAAGACTTGAAGTGGGGAGGGGTGGGCGTGTCTCTGTAGCATCCAATGTGGATACACAGCCGAACATCCAAGCAGCTTCCAAGACCTTGGAATGTGCCCATGTGTTCAAGGAACAGCTGCTACAGCCTGATGGGGTGAGAGTGGAGGGGAGGAGGGGAGAGGGCAGGGGTGTGGGCTGCAGAGCAGATGGACCCTTTGAAGCTATTGAGGGGACTCTGACTTTTGCTCTGAGTGGAAGGCAGTACAAGTTTGCAGAGGAGTGATCTGATATGACTTTGATTTTTAAATGAGTTACTCTGACTGCTGTGCTGAGAACTGGGGGATGGAGGCATGGAGGTGGAATGGTCAGGAATCTACTGCAGTAACCTAGATGCTAGGTGAGAGTGGCCTGGATCAGGGTGGGCACGTGAAGGTAGCAAGAAGCAGGCAGACTGGATATATTTTGAAGTTGAAATTAGGAAAATCACTGAAATAATTTAAGCAGGGAGTCACATGCTCAGATTTGCTTTCAAAAGTTGTTTTACCAAACAGAATATGCACACAACCCCAAGTGTCATCCACGGTTTACACATTTGTTATCATAGGGAAATGCAGGCTTGCAATGGAGAGGGCTGGCGGTCAAGCTTGGCATGTTCAGCAGCCGGGAGGCCGGGCATCACGTGCCTCCTAAGGTGGCCTCCTGTACCCCCTCACCGCCTCCCCACACAGGGTTCGTGCAGGAAATGTGTGGCCTTAACCTAATTACAAGGAAACCATAAAGCAAATCCAGAACGCTGATGTTCTGCAGATGAAAGGCCTGGAGGCTTCAAAGGAATCAAAAGCACTGAGGATAGTCTAGGTTAGAGGAGATGAAAGAGTCATGTCACAGTGAAAACAATGGGTGGACCTTGATTGGATAAAATATCCACTACAAAGGACATTTGGGAAACAACTGGTGAAATCTGGAAATGGACAGCATAGATGATGTTCTATTTAATGGTGATTTGTTTTCAGATGGACAATGGCAGCATGTGGGAGAACACCCTTTTCGGAAAGCTGGATGCTGGGGTATGGAAGGGTGAGGCCACAATGGCTACAGAAAAAAAAAAGTGTTGTATTTATTGAGAGAGAAGGGCTCGTGGGAAGAAAGAGAGATAAGGGACAGAGAGGTTAAAAAACAGGATGTTAACAATTGGTAACTCAAAGGCATGTAGGTGTTCTCTGAACTCTTCTTTCAACTTTTCTGTGGGTTTAAAAAAAATTTTTTTAAGTTCATTTCCCCATCACAGCTTGATTAGGCACTACTTATTTAGTGCTCCCTGTCTAGTGAAAGAAGGGCCTCTCTCCGCCACCCCTTCCCCAAGGAAAAAAGAGGCTCCGCCCAACACATCCCGACAAGCTGGTTGTCTGCAAACAGAGCGTCTTTGAACAGATAACACCAGGGCGTGCTGGGTGTCCCCAAGCAGACCCTGGGTGGTGGGCCCCGGGTCTCGAAGCTCTTTAGAGCATCTCCCCCCCCCAGTGCCTAGCACAGGGCTCAGCACATGCCGTTGGTGACTGACAGTGGACACTCAGGGAGTCCTGGGTCTGGCTTCCGGCCACTGAGCAGTTCTCCTTCCAATGGGAAGAGGGCCCATGCGGGGTGGGCCAGCAGCTCCACATGGATATCCAGGCCCAGCAAGCCTCTCCCTCTCTGCTTTCTGAATTTTCCTAAGCAACGAGAGGGCAAGACCCCAGTAGGTCTTGGTGGATCAGACAAATGCAGGCAAGTAACACATGACTGTCTTCCCTGGGACTCCAGAACCTATAACATTCAAGGCCTCAGAGGTCACCCCTCATGTTTCAGATGCACTGGGACCTTTTCTGTCAAAATGAGATCCACTGTAATGCATGAACTGTAATTCTGGATCCTGATTTTTTTTTTTAATGCACTATGAGAAATATCTTGAGGATAACTGGAGAAGTTTTAACATGGACTTGGTATATAGTGGTGTTGTGGTTGTATCCAAGGACAATTTTGTTTAAGGAGATGCATATGAGGATATTTGGGGTGAATTGTCATGATGTCTGCAACTTACTCTGACATGGCCAGATGTTAAAATTACTGATTCTGGTTAGCGGGCAAATGGGTGTTCACTGCATCATTCTTTAACCTTTTTTATGTTTTATTTTTTAACAATAAAAACGTTGAAGCAGCAAGCAAGATCCAAGTTCCATTTCTTCTAAGAGGATATCTGTTCACAGTCTGAGTCTCCCTTTGGCCTGGGAAGTCTCAGTGGCCACAGCCAGGGGCTGGCTCACCAGAGGCTCAGGGCAGGCAGCCTCCTCTGGCCTGGAATTAATGCCCTCACCAGATGTTTCACTAACTGCCAACTGGGGCTACATATCAGCTGTGACGGGAACCTACCTATTATCCATCCAGTGAGCTCACTAGAAAACAGCACCCCCCGGGGGGCTGTAGGACACACTCCACCTTGTGCGCGGGTTAGAGGCCTGCAGGAAGGGACAGAGAGGGCCACTCGTTACCTTCAATCCCATCCTTCTCTGCTTTAAGGAAATTAGGACAAGAGAAGATGCATATGACAAACCAACAATATGATGACAGCCGGTGCCAGCTGTGGGAGGAGGTAAGGCTGAGAGACCCACCGCTCCCTGAGGCTGGGCTGGTGGGACTGGCAAAGAGCATGTGCCAGCTGAGGCCCTCTGCACTTAGGAGCTGTGTGACCTTGGACAGATCACTTCCCTCTCTGAGGGTCAGCTGCCTCTGCTGTTAAACAGGAATGATAACACTTGTCTAATGGTCACTCAAAGGACCTGGGGAGATGGGGAAACTCCTTTGTAAACTGTAAGGTGCTGTAACACATAATGAGAATCCCCATTCTTTCTTTAAAAGCCAGCAGATACAAAGACTGTTAAGTGCCTACACCTGACCAGGAAGTGCCACTATTTTTCTTTAAATTGACTGACTTTTCTTAAATAAATATGGTCTTGGCCTAACCTAATCAACATCTATGAAATCATAGATCTGAGGTATTAGTTATTTTCTTTAATACACATTACACCTAATGCACACGCATTAAATTTTAAAATGTTCCCCCAGGAACCACCTAAAATCATCTTGTGGACCACCAGGACTAAGGAGATGGATGCTGTTCTGGCCCCACCCCCTTATTTTGCAGATGGGAATCTGAGGCCCAGAGAGAGGCAGTCACTCCCATAAGGTCACACAGTCCAGTGCTCTCTCCACTGCAAGCTGCCCTCCCTCATCGGGAACAAAGAGTTCTCACGCCCTGGCATATCCTCTCATAAAAGAAAAATAAAAAACCTGCTTCTGAAGGACGGTGATGGAGGCTCCATTTCTGCCTTCCTGCAGCTTCAGAGAGCCCACTGGGGACCTGGCCCAGGTGCCTTGTGCCACTTCAGGTCTGTTCCCGCCCTTCCCACAGAGTATGACAGTCAGCCCACCTCCCTGGGGCCCTGGCCCCAGGAAGCTGGTCCCCACTCCAGGGCCCCTGCTCCTCTAGCAGCACCTCAGGGAGAACCAGAGGGCACCCGGATGCCTGGGAAATGTTAGATGAGTGACTAAAGGACCGAACCAATGAACAAACAACCCATCCCCAAACAGCCCACCTCCCTTAAAAGCGTCCTTCTCTTAAGGACAAACACCTGGGATAGGAAGGCATCGAGAAGTCCGCCAGAAGAGAGGGGATAAGGCTTTGCATTTATTTGCAAGTTCCCTAACCTCTCTGAGCCTCTCTTTACCTCAGTGTAGAATGGGGCAGTAACCCTAAAACTGCCTCTAAGGGTTGCTGGAGGATTAAGGAGAGAATGTCTAGGAGACAACTCAGTCCAGCACATAGGAAGGGCTCACTAACTGTTAGCTTTAAAAAGACAGAGAGTCCAGTTATAAGGTAAATTAATGCTAGAGATGTAATGTACTATATGATAAATATAATTAACACTGCTGTATGTTACATATGAAAGTTCTTTTTAAAAATATTTATTTATATTTTTGGTTGCATCGGGTCTTAGTTGCAGCAGCCGGGCTCCTTAGTTGTGGTTCAAAGGCTGCTTAGTTGTGGCTCACTGGCTCCTTAGTTGTGGCTCGAGGGCTCCTTAGTTGTGGCATGCGAACTCTTAGTTGTGGCACGCACATGGGATCTAGTTCCCCGACTGGGGATCAAACCCGAGCCCCCTGCATTGGGAGTGCAGAGTCTCAACCACTGCACCACCAGGGAAGTCCCTGAGAGTTCCTGAGAGAGTAAATCCTAAGAGCTCTCATGACAAAGAAAACTTTTTCTTTTCTATTTCTTTCATGTTTTATCTGTATGAGATGTTGGATGTTCACTAAACTTATTGTGATAATCATTTCATGATGTAAGTCAAATCACTATGCTGTACACCTTAAGTGTATACAGTGCTGTATGTCCATTATATCTCAATAAAACTGAAAGAAAAAAATTAAAAAGACAAAAGAGGAGGAAGCAGAAGGCACAACCAGGCTAGACAGAGGGCAGCCAGGGGAGATTTTCTCACTGCAAAGGGGAACGTTTAATTCTAAATGAGGTGAGCACCAGAGGAGACTGCAGTGGAGAACCGAGACGCAAACAAACAGGGCCGCTCCTGTCTCAGGACTGTGGGTCCCTGAACAATTCCTGTCCTCGTCTTCTTTCTGCTCTGATCCTGAGTCCACCCCCCACCCCGTGAAGATGGAAAGAGTCAAGTGGCTGCTGCCACCCCCATGGGGAGCCCAGAGCCCAAGTCTCCACTGCTGACTAAGCCTCCCCACCCACCGGAGCCTCCTGGGAGCCGCTAGCCCACCCCACTCCAATCACAGAACATCTGCAGCTGTCCTGAGCACACTGCTAGGACTCAGTGAGTGCCGGCTTCTCAAGGGACGGGGCTGGCTCATCTGTCCCCACCAACCTAGCACAGGGCCAGGCAAACAGTGCTCCCCGGTGGCACGCACAAGCGTTCCCGCTGTCTGAGTTCTTTCTGGCTCTGCAGAGAAGGCCAGTCTGTGATAAGTCACACATCAGGCCTCTGTCCCCAGGTGCAGCAGCAGGCCCGTTTACAGTAGGGACACCAGTAGTCCCAGCTGGAGAGCATGCCACTGGGGTGAAATCACTGAGCAGTGCCCACTGTCCCCTCTGAACGATGGAGGTATTAGAACCAGAAGCACTTGCCGTGTGGTCTGGTCTCAGTTTCCTCCCCTCTGAGAGGAAGGCATTGCTACACCAGATGCCCTCCACAGCCCTTTGAAGTTCGCCCAACTGGAACCCCACCCAACTAACTGCCCCAAGTGACGGGTGATACTCCTGTTCAGAAAGGTTGTAAGGGAATCACAGATATTTTACAGCCCCACTTAGAAAGCGGTTTCAATTTAACTCTTTTCAGAATCAGGAAGTCCTTCCTGAGAGCTAACTTATATTCCCTTCTCATGCTTTAACCTCTTTCTATCAGGCTTTCCTTGCAGAAACCAGTTGTAGAGCACAGCCTTTGAACTGTGTGGGCAGACAGTTGCTGGGAAGGGGCGGGGCCTGTGTGGGGCAGGCTGCTTGGGGGTGGGGCTGCAGGAGGGGCGGGGCCACCAGCAGGGGTGGGACTACGGGCATTACCCTCTGCCAGCCCGGCTCCTCTCCCCATCCCTACCCCTTGTCCTCTGTCTTCAGCACCCGCAGAAAGGAAAGGGATATTCAAGGGCCTGCTCAATTGGACCCCTCCCTAGCGAGGCAACCTGATGAAGCAGAAAGGGCTTGCATTGGTTTTCTAGGTTGCTGCAACAAATGACCACAAACGGCTTAAAACAACAGACGGCTTAAAACAACAATTAAAACAATGGCTTAAAACAACAATTCTCTCAAAATTCTGGAGGCCAGAAGTCTGAAACCAAGGTGTCACTGGGCCATGCTTCTTCCAGAGGCTCTAGGGGAAAATCCTTCCTCGCCTCGTCCAGCTTCTGGTGGCTCCAGGCATTCCTTGGTTCGTCCGCCTTTGCATTCACATGGCTCTCCCCTAGGTGTGTTTGTGTCTTCTCTTCTGTCTCAAAGCTCCCTCTGCCTTTCTCTTACAAGAATACTTGTCATTCAATTTAAGGCACGCTCAGGAGATCCAGGATGATTTCATCTCAAGATTCTGAACCTAATTATATCTGCAAAGATGCTTTTTCCAAATAAGGCCACATTCACAGGTTCTGGGACATGAACACATCTTTTTGTGGTGGGGGGGGCACCATCCAACCCACTACAGAGCTCACTGGTCAGAGTCAGAAGTCAAGTCCCCATCCTTCCACGAACTGGCCACTAGCTCATCACTGTGACCCCAAGCAAGTTCATCACACCTACCTGGAACTCTGCTTCCCCACCACCTGCTGTACCTCCCCTACAGAGTCAGAACTGCAGGTCGCTGACACTCAATAGATCACAACCAGCTTTCCAACATGATGCCTACACATCAGCAGTTCTCAAACTGGAGACATAATTTCGGGGTCGGGGGAAATTATCACAGCTCACCCCCTAAGTGTGTGAATCCCTGACTCAAGAAACTCAAGTCTGGTTCTACAGAAACTTCTTCAGATTACAAAGTTAACTACAGAGACATGTTGCCTTTAGAGCAGATTAAAGGATGCTATAAAAATAACCAAAAGGAAAACAAAATTCTAGAACCATGGACACCCCCCAACCCGGATACATCTGGGTCCCTGGAAGAAGCCCAGCCTCCCACATGGGCTGGTGGTCTCCATCCCCAGGCTGGTGGTCTCCACACACCTCCGCCAGCCTAGACTAGCCCCGCCAATACCCCACCCAACACCCCGGCTCCTCCACCCCTGGCTAGCGCACCCTCCCCTTCCAGGACGGCTCCCTCACGGTGAGCCTCTCCCAAATGTGCACAGTGACTTCCCAGCCCACGGACACTGTCCAGATTGTCAGCGAGGTTGGAAAAAGGTTCAGCAAGGCAGTCAGGATTCAGGTAGAGAGAAAGTCAGCTTGGAAACCGGGCCACTCCCATCAGAATTCCCTCACAGACACCACCATGAGCTGCAGTTCCTACTCCAGCTGCACATTAGAATCACCCGAGGAAGTTTAAAAATTTTAGGTGCCTGGGCCCCACCCTAGACCCATGCAGTCAGCTCTGAAGATGGGGCTTGGACACGTGCCCTTGTGAAACCCTCAAGATGGGAGGCCTCAGAGGCCCAAGGCCCAGAAGGTCCTGTCTTTTGACCTCAGGAAGTGACCCAGTCTCCGAATTTGGTGCCAGCCTCGGAAGCCAGCACCCCACTCCACTCCAGCCAGGCAACTTGGCCCCGATCTGTGACGGGGCAGACTGGGGGCTGCGCCCATCTCTGGGCCCAGTGCCCAGCCCACAGAGGGTGCACAGGAACTGACCGCCTGACCCCAAGTACCTCTGCGGCCCCCCACACTGCATCCAGCACAGCCCGTCCTCTGGTAGGGACGGGAAACAGTACAAGGAGCCTCATGACTTGTCCAAGGCCACACGCTGCATCCTGGGAGGGGCTCTCCAGCAGGAAGGGGGAGGGCTCTGAGAATGACCAGGCCAAGGCTGTTTTCCTTCTACCCTCTGAGCAAATATTTACTACCCTGCAGGCCAAGATGCAAATGCCTCCACTGGTGCCAAAGTCTACTCTGGAAATAATTAAACAAAACACAACAAGCACCACTTTCACAGTGAAACAGCTCTGGTCTCGGGGATGGATACAAACGGTGGGTTGTGCCAGCCATGTCCCCCTCTCTGGGCCTCAGACTCCTCAGCTGTGAAAGGGGAAAGTGCCCAGCTCACAGGGTTGTTCTGAGGACCCAGAGAAGTGAAGCGATGTATGGTGATGCAAGTGCAAAGTGGAGGCTCCTCCCACCCTCCAGCCCTTCTCACCAACACCCAGCGAGCTGCCACCAGGCTCCTGCCCAGCGATGCTTCTCCTCCCGGCATCCACGCTGATGCTTACCACACAAGACATCCGGCTAAGAGCCCTGGAGGCATCGCCCCATCCAAGCCTGGCCCCCTGTGAGGTACAACGGTTACCCCATTTCCACAGACAAGGAAACTGAGGCACAGAGAGTTGTCCGTGACTTGTCACGTAGCCAATCAGACCTGCTCCTCACCCATCAACCAAGAAGTGCTCGTTCTCCTAACTTGCTGCGTGGTAGAGCTGGGCCTCCAGGACTGGTCCTCTCAAAGGGCGTTTCTGGGGGCTTCCCTGGTGGCGCAGTGGTTGAGAGTCCGCCTGCCGATGCAGGGGACACAGGTTCGTGCCCCAGTCCGGGAGGATCCCACACGCCGCGGAGTCGCTGGGCCAGTGAGCCATGGCCGCTGAGCCTGCGCGTCCGGAGCCTGTGCTCCGCAACGGGAGAGGCCACAGCAGTGAGAGGCCCGCGTACCACAAAAAAAAAAAAAAAGGGTGTTTCTGACCTCAACATCCAGGCCCAACAAATATCCCATTCTGCAGTGACCCACCCTCCTCTCCCAAAGCTCATCTCCACTCCTCTCAGCCTGGCCTCCATGCCCTTCAAGCCCGGCTCCCAACTCCTGGAAGTCCTCCCCAGGGCTCCTCTGCAGTCACGGCCAGGGAGCCCTGCAGGAAACCACATGCTGCCTCCAATTGGCTGCTGCTGCCTGATTTCACCTTCCAGCTCCCTCGTGGGCTGACCTTTTAGTCTTCTCTGTCTCCCCTCCCACAGGCCCAGGTGGGAAGGCCCAGCCTGGAGCTGAACAGTACACCTGTGTGACACTCCCTGGCAAGGGCAGACCCTGCCCCTGGGCTCCCAGAAGTGCTTCTCCCATCCTTCCTTCTCCAGGTGCTCTCAGAGCATTGAGGATACTTCTAGTTTGGCCTCCCTAGACCCACATGCCCATCATGTGGCACACAGCCTCTGCTGATACACCACTAAAGCCTAGGAACTAAAGGGTGGGAAGAACTCAGGCCCCAGAAGAGGCTGAATGCACTCCCAAGGGGTCAGACTTCTCCGCCCAAGGGCAAGGCCACAGCCGTCTGCTCTAAGCAGGCAGAGAACCCCCGGCAGAAAGCAGCTTCCTCTGATAAGACAAATTCCAGAACTTCTCATCACATCTTATGTCCCAGCTCCCCCTGAGCTCTGTAAGGCTCCCCAGATAAGTCTCCATCCCCCCATGGACACCGGGCCTACAGTGTGCTGGGTGCTTCCACATCTCTCATCTTGCAGGGTCCTCCCCACAGCCCTCTAGGGTAACCGCAGATGAAGCGTCCAGGAGAATCAGAGAGTTGATCCTTCACCCAGCATCACAGCAGAACCAGCACTTGATCCATGTCTCCAAATGGCACTGCCATCAGGTCCTGACAATTAAACCTCCCCTCTGGGCCACTCAGACCCCAAACCCCTCATATGACCAGAGTCTCTCCACCCACAATTTGGCCCTTAGGCTTCCTCATCTGCTGCGGCCACACTTGCCTACCTCGGGCCTGTGCACTTACTGCTCCCTCCCTCTGAGATGCTCTCTACAGGCCTTTTTTGTGGCTGGGTCCTTCTCAGTCTTTGACCTCCTCATAAAGGCCTTCTTTGACCACCCCATTTAAAGTAGGAACTCCCATCTCTTCCCACTTCCTCCCTGATTTCCTCCTTAGCACCTATCACAACTATGTTTATTTACTGGTTTGTCTGACTAAACTGTCTCATTCACAGTTGTTTCCTGGTAACTATCACAATGCCTGGTATACACAGTAGGCATTAAATAACTATTTTGTTGACTGAATAAGCAAACGGTCCCCACCCTGGAGGGAATGGCAGGTCAAGACTGGAATCTGCTGCCTTCCACGGAGATGTCGATTCCGACCCACTCACGTCCAGAGGTGCTCTCTGGGAAAGGTTTATCTTCTCAATCCCCTGTGTCCGGGCTTACCCAGAAGACATCATTTCCCTGTATATGCAGCCAACTGGTATGGAAATTGCATTATCAGTCCCTAATCTGGTTGACTCTAAGCCCCACCCCAGGTTGACATTGTGAGTCACGGAGAGAGAAGAGGCACCGGGCAGGGGAAAGGAGAAGGGCAGGTAGTTACTCCTGCTCAGGAACGAACAACCAAAGGCAGCGAGGTCCCAACCCACTCCTACAACTTAAAGCAACCCCTCTCTCACAGGAGGGGGCAGGTTCATTCACAGAAGCCTCGACTAAGCGAAAAAGAAACTTTCTCCGGGCCTTGCTTGCTCATATGGAAAATGAGTTCATTAGAAGGTTCTCCAAATCCCTTCCGGGACTGCCTTCCTGATTCTCTGGATTTTAAAGGTCCCATGGCCAAGTTGGGGGAAGGGAGGACCTCTCTGGGCCTGAGGCCTGAGCCCAGCCCCAGATCATCTCTGACAGCCCATGAGGCATGGTAACCGCTTCTCCAGTATGAAGGCTGCCTCACTTTCTGCTTGAGTTTCACTATTTTCTCTTTGAAATGCTTGCCTAGAGCAAGAGGGAAATAGACCTGCCCGATCAAACACAATAAAAAAAAAGTTAAATATGTACATATATGTACAAGGAGATGTCCAAATGGGTATTAACCCCAACAATGGTTCTCTCTCAGTGGTAGAATTGAAGGTGACTTTTATTTTCATCTGTGTACTTACCTGAATTGCTTGGAATTCTTTTTAAACTATATGCACATATTATTTTCACACACACAAAGCTCTTTTCAAAACTTAGAAATTCCTGCTATGGACTTCCCTGGTGGCACAGTGGTTAAGAATCCGCCTGCCAATGCAGGGGACACGGGTTCAAGCCCTGGTCCGGGAAGATTCCACATGCCACGAAGCAACTAAGCCCGTGTGCCACAACTACTGAGCCTGTGCTCTGGAGCCCGCGCGCCCCAACTACTGAAGCCCATGCACCCTAGAGCCCGCGCGCCGCAACTACTGAGCCCACGTGCTGCTACTACTGAAGCCCGTGCACCTAGAGCCCATGCTCCGCAACAAGAGAAGCCACCGCAATGAGAAGCCCGCGCACCGCAACGAAGAGTAGCCTCTGCTTGCCACAACTAAAGAAAGCCCGCACACAGCAACGAAGACCCAATGCAGCCAAAAAAAAAAAAAAAAAAAGGAAATTCCTTCTGTGTTTAAGTGAGAGGCCAGGTATTTGGTTCCTTCCAGAAATGCTGTCTTCCACCTACACCTTGAGCCCTGACATGTGGAGGGACTACCACGGGGTAGGGGCTGGGGGTACAATGGCTGGTAAAGGTCACAGTGACCCCATGAAGAAACTGAAGTCAGGCAACCGGGTCCTGGTGTGGGTCTGTCACTAACTTGCTGTGGGGTCTCAGATACTTGCTTCCTCTCTCCAGGCCTGTTTTCTCCTCAGTAAAACAAAAAGGTCACACTAGAGGTTCCTTCAAGGGCCCTTCTAATTCTCAGTGAGTACCAAGAAGAATAGAGAGGAAGGTTGGGAAAGAACGGCTAATCCTTAAGTAGCTGGTGCAGTGTTTACCATGTGCTAGGCATTGCTCTAAGCTCTTCCTATAATTAATCCATTTAATGGTCTCAGCAACTCTCAGGTAGGTTCTGGTGTCACCCACTTTACACATAAGACAACTGAGGCAGATGGAAGTTAGTGCCTATGTCACTCAACCTATAAGCGTCAGAGTTGGGATATGAACCCAGACAGCTTGGTACAGAGTCCACACTCTTAACCATTAAACTTTAGGGGAAAATAAAGCATCACAGATCAAACTATGATAACGGGGCCCATCCTTGGAGAGGGCAAGAAGAGTTAATATTGCCTCTGGCATTTATAACCTTCATCACCTATCCACACCCACTTCCTTCTCAATCATCAACACCCCTCAGCCCTGACACCATTACCCAATTGAAAACCCTACCTCATTGTCAAGACAACAGGTGCTTTCCAGAAAGCCAGTGTCTCCATGACCGGTAAAGCCCACTTTGCAAATTCAAGACGTCAGCAAACCTGACCACTGCTGGCTATACACCCAGTTCAGCCTCTGATCCAGGTACCCATATCTCCAATCCTTGCTTCCAAGATGCAGGTTGGGACTCAACTGCCCCAATGCAACAAGCCTTCCCTGAGCACCTACTGTGTGCCCGGCTCCAAGACCAGCATTTGGAAGAGGATATGAATGAGCTACACCCCTGACCTCCAGAAGCTCACAGTCCAGTGAGGAAAAACAGTCATGTAAACGGATCTCTAGGATACCCTGTGGTTGGTGCTATAATTAGAGATGTGTCCCCAGTGGGCTAAGGGTACATGTGTCAGAGTGATTCACCCATGTGGTGGTAAGAGGAGGCTCCAAGAGCCTCTGGGTGAGCTCATTTCTCACTGAACTGGGAATGAGGGGACGTGGGGGCTACTGCCAGCTCTGCTCAGTGACCCTGAGACACACTCCCTCTGAGCCCCGCGGTCACCCTCTAAAAATGAGAGGGCCCCCAAGTGTGGGACAAGAGATCACTGTAAGGGGTTCAAGGTCATATTCATATTGACTCATAGACTGGGAAGTTTTCATTGCTCATTTTTCCCTTCTGATCTTTCCAATCTCATCAAGGAGCAAATCTCAGCTTTGGTGTCAGTTTGTCTCTACACCTCTCAAACACTTGCCAAACTGCTTTTGAACAACCAGGGCAAGCCTCAGGTTTGCAGCCTACAGCACCCACAGTATCTAGCTAGGATTGAATAACTCGTTTTGTCTTTCCTGCATTATATTTACTGTCATATTTACCTGCTATTTTTTTAACATCTTTATTGTAGTATAACTGTTTTACAAAGTTTTGTTAGTTTCTGCTGTATAACAAAGTGAATCAGCTATATGTATACATATATCCCCAGATCCCCTCCCTCTTGCGTCTCCCTCCCACCCTCCCTATCCCACCCCTCTAGGTGGTCACAAAGCACAAAGCTGATCTCCCTGTGCTATGTGGCTGCTTCCCACTAGCTGTCTATTTCACATTTGGTAGTGTATATATGTCCATGCCACTCTCTCACTTTGCCCCAGCTTACCCTTCCCCCTCCGTGTCCTCAAGTCCATTCTCTATGTCTGCATCTTTACGCCTGTCCTGCCCCTAGGTTCATCATAACAATTTTTTTTCTTTTGTTTTTTAGATTCCGTATATGTGTTAGCATACGGTATTTGTTTTTCTCTTTCTGACTTACTTCACTCTGTATGACAAGACTCTAGGTCCATCCACCTCACTACAAATAACTCACTTTCGTTTCTTTTTATGGCGGAGTAATATTCCATTGTATATATGTGCCACATCTTCTTTATCCATTCATCTGTAGGTGGACACTTAGGTTGCTTCCATGTCCTGGCTATTGTAAATAGTGCTGCAATGAACATTGTGGTACATGACTCTTTTTGAATTATGGTTTTCTCAGGGTATATGTCCAGTAGTGGGATTGCTAGGTCATATGGTAGTTCTAGTTTTAGTTTTTTAAGGGACCTCCATACTGTTCTACATAGTGGCTGTATCAGTTTACGTTCCCACCAACAGTGCAAGAGCGTTCCCTTTTCTCCACACCCTCTCCAGCATTTATTGTTTGTAGATTCTTTTTAAGTTTGTTTGTTTGTTTGTTTATTTATTTATTTATGGCTGTGTTGGGTCTTCATTACTTCACGCAGGCTTTCCCTAGTTGTGGCGAGTGGGGGCTACTCTTTGTTGTGGTGCCCAGGGTTCTCACTGTGGTGACTTCTCTTGTTGCAGAGCATGGGCTCTAGGCGCGAGGGCTTTGGTAGTTGCAGCGTGTGGGCTCAGGAGTTGTGGCTCGTGGGCTCTAGAGCACAGGCTCAGTAATTGTGGTGCACAGGCTTAGTTGCTCCACAGCATGTGGGATCTTCCCGGACCAGGGCTCGAACCCGTGTCCCCTAAATTAGCAGGCGGATTCTTAACCACTGCGCCACCAGGGAAGTCCCTGTTTGTAGATTTTTTGATGATGGCCATTCTGACTCGTGTTAGGTGATACCTCATTGTAGTTTTGATCTGCATTTCTACCTGCTATTTTTGATGAGGAATATTGGTTCCCCATTGGCAGTGGTGATATAAAGCCTCCTTTTAAAAATAAACTTACGTTTAAAAAGTGAATCAGCTTAAAGTAATATAATATTACACGTAAACAATATTATAATAGTTACAGCCTCTACGTATGGCTATTTTAACAATATCTATCAAAATTTTTAATGCACATACAAAAACAGGCGAAGCTGTTCTGTGCTATTAGACATCCCAATAGTGATTACTACTGGCGAGAAGGGGTAGCGACTGGCAGTGGACACAATGGGAGTTTCTGGCTTCTTCTGTCCATTCTGCTGGTTGACCTGGGGGCTGATTGTACAGTGGTGCTCACTTTGTAAAAATTAATCAAGTTGTACACACTTATGATGAGTGTATTCCTGTATGTATATTATATATTCATATACCCTTTAACCCAGCAATTCCACTTTTAGAAATTACCCTGAAGACATACACACATATGTGCAAAATGACACGTACGAAGATGCTCACTGCAGCACTGTCTGCAGTATCGAAAGACTGGAAACAACCTGAGTTCCCCAGCTGGAGACTGATTAAGTATATTTTGGCCTAGCCTACAGTGAATTCTATGCAGCCATCAAACAGAATGAGGCAGCCCCTAGCAAAGCTCCAAATTTTACACAGATTTAAATTTAAGTGAGAAGGTAAGGGCAGAGCTGTGTATAGTATGCTACTTTATGCCGGGGGAACAAAAAAGAATATATAACATATGCACATGTTTGTGCCTAGGACATCCTGTGCCTAGGATAGCATCTCAGAAAAGAATCATAAGAAACTCATAACAGAGGCCTCCTCTGGACAGGGCAGGCCAGGAGAGAGGGATAGGAGGAAGGCTTATCACTGATGACGATTCTTCTATACTTTTAAATTTTGTAGTGTCCTTGCATTTCCTATTTGATAGTAAGCTTTAAAGCAAAAAGCCCTATAGAAGGTGCATGGCTATGGTAAAACTTATGGCTCCTTAAATACTGAGATGAAAGTGTTGGCACTTTGGGCTTATAAAGCAAGTAACCCTTGGCCCTACTCCTCCTCCCAAGGGATGGAGATGATAGGCTCTCTTGTATGGCTTCCAATTAACAGCAAACCCAGTCTAGGACAAATTACTTAAACTGGGCCTCCACCCTGCAGTCAAATTCTGGTACCTAGAGTTGCCCTGGCAGGTGGCTGAGCTCTTGGCATGATGCACAGGGAGGTTTTTAAGCACACATACCTGCAGGGATGGGAAGTTAACGATTTGGTAAGGCAATCTCAGGTGGCTGGAAAGGAAAGATTCTGAGATCTGAGTCTCACCCTGCTCCAAGAGAGATAAAGCAAAGGCCACAGAGTGGTCTTTTCTCAGGGCTGCAGGGGACAGTGACAGGACAAGGCCTTGGAAATTCAAGTTCCATTTTAACTGTGCAACTTTCTTTTTTATAGCACTCGGTTTCCCCACATGTCACTGTTTCCCCACATCACTACCCCCAAAAACAATCCAATGAAGTGTGGGGCAGGGTATCAGTTATCCATTTTACAGATGGAAAAATGGAGGCACGAAGAGGTTAAGAGACTGGTCAGTGATTATTTATCAAGAGAAGGGGTGAAGCCAAAAAAGTAACCCCCACCTTCTGACTCCTGGTCTTCCCCTATTTTCTCACCTCCCCACCCATCAACCTTAGCCTTCTTTCTTTCAACTCTGACCTACAGAGAATGAGCTTCTGAGGCCAGACAAACAAGGAGAAGGCAAGAAAAACCCAGAATCAGAATCAAAGAGCCTACGAGACCATCTAACTCAGCCGTTTTTAACCCTGACCAGACACTAGAATTACCTGGGGAGCTTAAATAAGTTTAAATAAATACATATGCCAGGGCCCAGATTAGTGTTTTTAAAATTCTGTAGTTGATTCTGATGCAACTTTGAGAACCACTGAATGACAGCTCAAATCACCCCCATCCAGTTCCACATAAAACCTTCTGCCTCCCTGGAGCCTCCATCAATGGGTCTGTGCTCCATCCTCCGGCCCCCACACATACTGCTCTTCTCTCTTCCACATTACATAGAGTCAGAGAATTGGACTGGGAGCTGGGCAAGTCAATTAACAGCTCTCAGGCCCCAAACATGGAAATGACTTGCCTGAGCTCTCCCAGTGATTCAAAACAGAACAAGACTAGAATCTGGATCTCTTGACTACCAGGTAAGGTCACATACACAGAGGGGTCACAAGGAAAGCCAGGCTTGATGGCAGATCTAACAGTTCCTGCCGGCAGAACAGACCCAATGAGGGCTGAGGAGAAGACAAGGAGTATGCATGTGTTTTGAGGGGGAGGGGTGTCAGGTACCTGGGCAAGTCTGTCCTGTGGCATACTGGGGGTAGGGGGCTATTCTAGAGTGGCAGGGCTGGCTCTGGCCTGTAGAAATATGTCCTCATTTCTACAAGGGGGCCCAGCCTAGTCTGAAATCTCCATAAAGAAATCCAGTCTATTGGGTCAGCTTACCAGGATGGCCCAGCTCCCTTGCCCATAATGATAATGGCTGACACCTCTTAAGCTCTCCACTGGTCCCTGTGCTAAGCAATGTACTTGACCTGTTTCATTTAATCTCCACAACCATTCTGAAAGTTGAGTATAATTAGTCTCCATTTGCAGACAGGGAAACTATGGCCTAGAGAGTTGAAGTAACTTCCCCAAGATCACTCAGCTGGAAAGTGGTAGTAACAGGATTCGAAGCCTGGTTCATGTCCAGCCACTACCACCCTGCCCCCAAAAACAGAGAGAGAAGGTTAAGTGCAGGGGCTTTTTTAAGTTACTGAGCATCTGGGAGCAGCCGGAGACCACAAGTCTGGTGGAATCCTTTCACCAAAGAGGAAATCAAAGCACCTGGAAAAGCATCTTGCTCAGGGGCATCGGCAAGTAAATAGTGGGGACAGCATAAGGAGTTCAGGTCTCCCGACTCCGGACAACAAAGCCTGACCACTTCTCCGCAGACGGATGGAGAGACGAACTCAGTAACACCCGGCAGGTGGGGTGAGCGCGGCCAAACGTGGTAACCACAGCCTACGGCACCAGCAGAAGCGCAGCGGACTCGCAGAACCAAACTGCTGGTCAGGTGTACACAGGTGAGCCAGGCGGAGCTCCTTCGTCGGAGCTCCTTCGTCAGAGCCATTGCCACCAAGTTCTAAGGCTCCGCACCGGGCGGCTGAAATTCAGGCGGAGCTGGAGCAACCATAATTTCCTAGTTCGCAAGGAGAGTGGGACGAGAATCCAGGAGTGCGCTTCTGCCCCTCCCTGGAGCAAGCATGCCTGGACCCAGCCCACCCCCACCGCCGGCCCAGCGTGTGTGTGAACAAGGGAGTGCCGACTCCACCCCCCCCATTCCGGGGCCCGACTGGGGTCACTCACCCAGAACACCGTGGAGTAGATGACGAGCGAGAACTTGAGCCAGAGATAGGAGAGGCGCGCGCAGTAGCGCACCTGCTCCGAGTCTCCGCGGGGCATCCTGGGGGGCTCCCGGGCTGGGTCCCTCGCTGCCAGCAGCCCCACCTGAGGCTGCCTGCCCGGCTCCCCGCCCCGCCACCCGCGCTCACTCGGGGACTGACACCGGCGAGCCGCAATCACAGCCCCGGCCCGGGTCCACCCAGCCCCAGGGCCAATGGGCGCTCTGGGAGGGGGCGGGCCTGGGGCGGGGCAGCGGCCTGGACCCTGAGGAGGCCGAGGGAGGGGCGGGGGCGATGGTTTTGCGAACGAGGTCGCGTGCAGCTGTGGAAGCGCCTGTGCTCAGGCACGTTGGGGGACGTGGGAGAGTGTGTGCAGAGGGGCGCTAGGGAGACAGCTAGAGTACTTCATTCAGGGTACACAGAAATGCTCGCTTTCCACTGTTGTCAAGAGAGAAGACTATGGGAAAAGAGCAGGAATTTACGGCTAAGGTGTTAAAGTGTGCAAATGAGTGTGCAAGGCATGAATGGAATAAGGAAGTGGAGTTCCTCAGCCTAAGGGGGGTGGGAGAGCCGTATCTAGGAAGGTGCGGCAGACGAGGGTGCGGCTAGGGGCCCTCGTGGAGCTGAGGCCCGCAGTTTCCTTTTGTAACAGTTTGGAGGCTTTTCCCCAGGTCTCTGAGATTCCCCTTCTCTGCGGCCAGGTGAGATCCCAACCCTGCCCCAGTGGCCTCCTCCTCTGAGAAGCCCTCACCCCAACTCAGGAGCCCCCTCCCTTGCACACACTCAGCCCAGCTCTGACCCAGCTTCTTCGCACCCAGCCTTTCCCCTGCCTGGGGTCAGAATCTGTCTTCCTAGCTGTGTGTCTGTCTCCCACGGCCCCTGCTTGACTCACTGCTATTTCCTTCCCTGCAGGCCTAGCTCAGCCTGGAGCTTGGGAGGCCAGCAATCAGTGTTTGTGCCATTCAGGAATTAAATGTGTGGCCCAGAGGTTGTGAGCTCATGGCAGCGCTAGGTGGGGTCCCTGGTGGTGACTGCAGGAATGGCACACTTGTCCCATTCCCCTGCCCTGGACTCCCAAACCTCCCAGAGAGAAACAGAGACCAGGCTGGCCCAGCCCTCAGGGCTCTGCCATAGAAAGAAGAAAGTAAGGTGGGGGTGGGGAGGGAGGCAATGCCCTGCCCAGGGAGTTAAAAGGAAGCCAGTTTCCTGGTACTAGGAAGCAAGCCTTGCAAGGTTGGGTAGAGACTTGGAACCAGGAATTGCTGAGGGTCACCTTCAAATGAATAACCGGGGGCTAAGAAGGCATCCTACCTCAAGGTTAGAAGTCATCCTTTCTGTCCTTTAAGGAGGAAGAAATTAACTCTTTACCCCTCTTTGCAGGACTACCTTCCCTCACCAGCCCCACAGAGTCAGGCTTACACCCACTCATGGAGGTGCTCATCTCCATGCCCAGGAGGGCTAGCTCAACACCTTGCCCTCCGAGGGGTTGTCTGTCTCCCTCTCCCTGGGGGTTCGCCTCCTAGCCTCCTTCCCCACTCTGGTTTTCTTTCAGTTGCCCCCCCCTTAGTCCTGACCTCTCCAGCTAGCTGCACTCTCTCCTCTTTCAAATCTTCCCTAGGGACACGCACACATCTGAGTGGTCGCTCTCAGCTCTCCCTGAGCCCCTAAACGACAACGCCCTGAGGGATGAGGCTGAGACACCCGCACAGAGGGAGCCTGGAGCTCTTTGGGGCTATAGCACAGCCTTTCCCGGGGTCCTGGGCAACTTCCTTGTCCCTCCCACCCCCAACCTGACCCCAAGCACTATGGGCTGCTCCTCAGACACACCTGCAAATACTGAAATCTCAGAAGAAGTAAAGACCTATTTTCAATTTTTCTCTCCTTTTGCCAGGAACTCTGGGCTGGGGGTCAGCAGGCCTGGTGCCAAGCCTGGCTTTGCCATTAACTTTGTTAGAATACGTGGCATAAATAGTATGACACAGAGGTGGGAGTGTGACCCTGGCTGCAGTTTCGAACCACATGGTGAGCTTTAAATGTATCCTGATATCCAAGCCCCACCCCAGTCCAGTTAAGTCAGAATCTACACCAACCAGGACCTGGGAATCAATATTGTTGTAAAGGTGCCAGGTAATTTCTAAAGTGCAGCTATGACTATCACCAAGTCTAGAAGTAGTCATGAGGGTGCGGTGGTCAGCCAGAATTTATCAGAAAGGCCACAGTCCAGAGGGCTCTAAGCTATCCAGTGGTGTGCTGGTCAGTGTTTAGTAACTGGCTCTCTGGTTGGTGGGGTGGGCAGGGAGACCCTGTTGCCACTTTCCATAGTGTAAATACTTCCACCATGTCTGAGATGTACACAATCACACCCAATCAGCTCAGCACAGCCCTGCAGCTCTCCCTATCTCAATAATGATTAGCCTAGAGAACGCCATAATGAATGCATCAGTGAAATTCATGGCTTATTAATTAGCACAACAGGTATTAGAAATAAGCTATCTTTTGGTGAAATTACTGCCGGCATACCTTGGAGATATTGTAAGCTGGGTTCCAGACCACTACAATAAAGCCAATATCGCAATAAAGCGAGCATGAATTTTTGTTACCCAGTTCATATAAAAGATACTTTTAGGGCTTCCCTGGTGGCGCAGTGGTAGAGAGTCTGCCTGCCGATGCAGGGGACACGGGTTCGTGCCCCGGTCTGGGAAGATCCCACATGCCGCGGAGCGGCTGGGCCCGTGAGCCATGGCCGCTGAGCCTGCACGTCCGGAGCCTGTGCTCCGCAGCGGGAGAGGCCACAACAGTGAGAGGCCCACGTACCGCAAAAAAAAAAAAAAAAAAAAAGATACGTTTATACTATACCACTGTCTACTAAGTGTGCAATAGCATTATGTCTAAAAAAGCAATGTATATGCCTAATTTAAAAATAGTCCACTGCTGGACTTCCTGGTGGCGCAGTGGTTAAGAATCTGCCTGCCAATTCAGAAGACATGGGTTCAGTCCCTGATCCAGGAAGATCCCACATGCCATGGAGCAACTAAGCCCACAAGCCACAACTACTGAGCCCGTGTGCTGCAACTACTGAAGCCCAAGCACCTAGAGCCTGTGCTACACTACAAGAGAAGCCACCACAATGAAAAGCCCGCGCACCGCAACGAAGAATGGCCCCCGCTTGCCACAACTAGAAGACCCAGCAACGAAGACCCAACACAGCCAAGAATAAGTAAACTTTAAAAAATATATATATAAACTTTTAAAAATTACAAAATAAATAAAAATACTTCATTGCTAAAAAATGCTAATCATCATCTGAGCCTTCATCGAGTCATAATTTTTCTGTAATAGTAACATTGAAGATCACTGATCACCATAACAAATATAATAATGAAAAATTTGAAATATTGCAAGAATTACCAAAATGTGACACAGAGACATGAAATGAGCAAATGCTGTTGGACTTGACACAGGGCTCCCACAAACCAATTTGTAAAAAAATGCAGTATCTTCAAAGCACAATAAAGCGAAGTGCAATAAAACAAGGTGTGCCTGTAGCATTCGAGATATGTAGATTGGCTAAAATGATGAGGGGCACCATCCATTCCTTCTTCAGAGTAAAAAAAAAAATCTCACTTAAGGATGATGCACTGGGATAAATCCTTGAGGCATCCCAAATCCTGAGGGATTCTGGTTGCCTGATGTGACCATCTGTCTAGCTGAATCCTGCCTCTAGAATGTTGTATCTTTCTTGAGTGGACCCTTCATGCAAGGTGACAGAGCTCCTAAAAGGACAGAGGGCTGAGCCTTCATTGACTTTACAGAACAGACTATATGAACCGGGTTTGTGGCTTCCTGCTAGTAAATGCTTGTTGTATACATATTTGTATGGGTAACAGAATTTGTTCTGAGATCTATTATCATGATAACCTGGCAGGGAGATTGTAGGGGGAAATAACTAACCTCACCTTTAGCGGCTACTACTGCTTATGAAAGTGAAACCTACGGATTGTACACAATCAACTTGGCTCTCCTAAGTGTGCATCCCTGCCTCTGCTTCCCCATCTGTGAAACCATGAGGCTGGACTGTTTTTCTTCTATCTAGTTCTAACAATCTTAGCTATAGTCCTCACAGACAAATCAGTCAGCCAATGTACACTGAGCTTCTACTATGACTCAGGCCCTGCCCCAGGCTCTGGGGATACAGCTGTAAACAAGATAGACAAGAGCTTCTATTCTCTTCTACTGGGGCATGGGAAGGGGTGGGGGGGACGGAGGGGGCGGGGACATGCAACACGCATGACAACTACTACATGAAAAGGGTAATTTCAGGTACTGATATGTGCTAAAGATGCGGGAGAAGAGCTTCTAGTGGAAGAAGCAGCAGGTACAAAGGCCATGAGAGAAGAAGCAGCTTTGAGAGGGTCCACGTGGCTCATGAAAGGACCTCAGGAGAGTAGAATGGGGAGAGGTCAGAGGCATAGGAAGAAGCCTCACAGCTTTCGTAAACAGTGTAGATTTGTTTCCAGTTTTAGTGAGGGCCACCGGTAGGTTTTAAGCAGGGACGTGATACTGAATGTGATTTAGCTTTAGAAGGTTGCAGCTGGGACTTCCCTGGTGGTCCAGTGGTTAAGACTCTGAGCTTCCACTGCAGGGGACACAGGTTCGATCCCTGGTCAGGGAACTAAGATCCCACATGCCGCATGGTGGCCACAAAATAAATAAATAAATAAGAAGGTTGCAACATGGAGGACAGACAGGAGACAGGGCTGGGGGTGAGGAAGGCTGGTTAGGAAGCCCTTGCACAGTCTCAGTGCAAAAGGCTGTGGACTAGGCGTACAGCACTGGGAAGAATGACAAGTGGCTGCACTGGGGGTATATCTTGGTAATAGAAACAACAGAGCTTACTGACAGATTGAGTGTAGAATGTGAAGAAAAGAGAAATCAAGATGCTCCCAAGTGCTTTTGCCTTGAGCTACTAGGTAAATGTTGCTGTCATTTGCAAAGGTGAGGGAGGTCACAAAGAATGCTGCTGGGGGGAAGTGGGTCAAAAATCAATTACTGGGGACTTCCCTGGTGGCGCAGTGGATAAGAATCTGCCTGCCAGTGCAGGGGACATGGGTTCGAGCCCTGGTCCGGGAAGATCCCACGTGCCACAGAGTAACTAAGCCTGTGTGCCACAACTACTGAGCCTGTGCTCTAGAGCCCGTAAGCCACAACTAGTGAGCCCACGTGCCACAAATACTGAAGCCTGTGTGCCTAGAGCCCGTGCTCCGCAACAAGAGAAGCCACCACAATGAGAAGCCCGCGCACTGCAACGAAGAGTAGCCCCCACTCGCTGCAACTAGAGAAAGCCTGCACATAGCAACGAAGACCCAACGCAGCCAAAAATAAATAAAATAAGTAAATTTTTTTAAAAAATCAATTACTGGACTTCCATGGCAGTCCAGTGGTTAAGACTCTGTGCTTCCACTGCAGGGGGCACCGGTTCGATCCCTGGTCGGGGAACTAAGATCCCACATGCCGCATGGTGTGGCCAAAAATAAAGAAAAAAGCTTTCCTTTAAAAAAAAAATCAATTACTTTGTTTGGCCATTTAACTTTTTGAGCTATCTTTTCAAAATCCGGGTGGAATTGTCCAGGGAACTCAGAGGTAAGGTTTAAGCTGGATGATATAAATTTGAGAGTCATCAGGTCAATTTAAATCATGGGTCTGGGCTTCCCTGGTGGCGCAGTGGTTGAGACTCTGCCTGCCGATGCAGGGGACACGGGTTCGTGCCCCGGTCCAGGAAGATCCCACATGCCGCGGAGCGGCTGGGCCCGTGAGCCATGGCCGCTGAGCCTGTGCGTCCAGAGCCTGTGCTCCGCAACGGGAGAGGCCACAACAGTGAGAGGCCCGCGTACCACAAAAAAAAATAATAATAATAAAATAAAATAAAATCATGGGCCTATGTGAGATCATCTAGGGAGAAAATGTAGCAAAAGTAGAGGGACAAAGACCCTGGGGCCCCTTCCTTTGAGAGGAAGAGAGGCTGGCAAAGAAAACAGAAAAGATACAGCCAGTGAGGTAGAAGGAAAATGAGGCCAGAAAGGTGACAGGGATGCCTAGAGAAGAAAGGGCTTCAAGAAGTTAAGAGACACACCATTGTAAAGCAATTATACTCCAATAAAGATGTTAAAAAAAAAAAAAAAAGAAGTTAAGAGATGCTCAACAGCACTTAATGTCCTGGGAACCCCCCTTAATACGCTGAGGTTTCAACTATGTTCTGAGAGGGCGGTGGGGGGTGGGTGGCACAGAGCAGAGAACTGACCATCAGCTTTGCAAGATGTGGGTCACTGGTGACTTTGATAAGAGCTCTTTCAATGGAACAATAGGAACAAAATCCTGATTGGAGTGGATGGAGGAGAGAAAGGAAGGGAAGAAATGGAGGCGGTAAGTGCAGACAACACGGGGATGTGTACGCTAGCAGGCAGGTGTACGAAGCCATTCACATGGGAGTGCAAACGTGGACTTCTTCCCAACCCACCAAACAGCCTCCCAGGCTAAATATGCAAGAGTTAGCACCTATGTGGAAGAGTTTCAATGGTCAGGAATTTCAGCAGCTTCTTCATCAAGAGATAGAATCTGTTTCCTTACCTCTTGAATCTATGCTGGCATTCTGACTTGCTTTCACCAACAGAATGTGACAGAAGTGAAGTTGGTTGAGTTCCAAGCCTAGGAATCAAGAGCCTTGCAGCTCCTGCTTTGGTCCCTCTTGGAATGACACTGCCATGGGAACAAGTATGAGCTAGTTGGAGAAACCACATGAGATAGAAGCAAGGTTCCTGGCTGGCAGTCCCCAACCACCAGACATGTGTGTGAAACTATCTTAGACCATCCAGCCCGTCCACGCCACAGCTGACTATATCTATGTGAATGAGTCCAGGCACGAGCAGCTGAGCCCAGCCTAAATGTGCCAACTTAGAGAACCAATTTAGAGATTGTTGTTTTAAGGCACTAAATTCTGGCATGGTTTGTTATACAGCAGAAGTTAACTGGTACATTCTTAGAGCCAAAAAAATTCTTTAAACTCAAATACCCATCTCCTTTTTTCCTCTTCCTCCAATTCTTCCCCCAAAGTACTGCATTTTTGAGTCTATATATTTCTTCTTGAGGAGAGACTTCTGTTGTCCTTCAGGTTTTCCTTGACTCCTTTTAGTGCCATCTCGTGGCTCAGAGCTTAGGCCACTTCTCCTTCCCATCCCATCTTAACTCTCAAGGATCTCCATTTATTCTTGACCAGTTATTTATTTAGCATCAGGCACTGAGCTGTGGGCCTTCACATAATCACCTCTTTTGTATTTTTGTATTTTTGTTTTTTTTGGCTGTATTGGGTTTTCGTTGCTGCGTGTGGGCTTTCTCTAGTTGTGAGCGGGGGCTGCTCTTTGTTGCAGTGCACGGGCTTCTCATTGCAGTGGCTTCTCTTGTTGCGGAGCACAGGCTCTAGGCACGCGGGCTTCAGTAGTTGTGGCGCACGGGCTCGGTAGTTCTGGCTCGCAGGCTCTAGATCGCAGGCTCAGTAGTTGTGGCGCACGGGCTTAGCTGCTCCGCAGCATGTGGGATCTTCCCGGACCAGGGTTCGAACCTGTGTCCCCTGCATTGGCAGGGGGATTCTTTTTTTTTTTTTAACATCTTTATTAGAGTATAATTGCTTTACAATGGTGTGTTAGTTTCTGCTTTATAACAAAGTGAATCAGTTATACATATACATATGTCCCCATATCTCTTCCCTCTTGCATCTCCCTCCCTCCCACCCTCTCTATCCCACCCGTCTTGGTGGTCACAAAGCACCAAGCTGATCTCCCTCTGCTATGCGGCTGCTTCCCACTAGCTATCTATTTTATGTCTGGTAGTGTATATATGTCCATGCCACTCTCTCACTTTGTCACAGCTTAGCCTTATCCCCCCCATATCCTCAAGTCCATTCTCTAGTAGGTCTGCATCTTTATTCCCATCTTGCCCCTAGGTTCTTCAGACCATTTTTTTTCTTTTTTTTTTAGATTCCATATATATGTGTTAGCATACGGTATTTGTTTTTCTCTTTCTGACTTACTTCACTCTGTATGACAGTCTCTAGGTCCATCCACCTCACTACAAATAACTCAGTTTCATTCCTTTTTATGGCTGAGTAATATTCCATTGTATATATGTGCCACATCTTCTTTATCCATTCATCTCTTGATGGACACTTAGGTTGCTTCCATGTCCTGACTATTGTAAATAGAGCTGCAATGAACATTGTGGTACATGACTCTTTTTGAATTATGGTCTTCTCAGGGTATATGCCCAGTAGTGGGATTGCTGGGTCGTATGGTAGTTCTATTTTTAGCATTTTAAGGAACCTCCATACTGTTCTCCATAGTGGCTCTATCAATTTACATTCCCACCAACAGTGCAAGATGGTTCCCTTTTCACCACACCCTCTCCAGCATTTATTGTTTGTAGATTTTTTGATGATGGCCATTCTGACCAGTGTGAGATGATATCTCATTGTAGTTTTGATTTGCATTCCTCTAATGATTAATGACGTTGAGAATTCTTTCATGTGTTTGTTGGCAATCTGTATATTTTGTTTGGAGAAATGTCTATTTAGGTCTTCTGCCCATTTTTGGATTGGGTTGTTTGTTTCTTTGATATTGAGCTGCATGAGTTGCTTGTATGCTTTGGAGATTAATCCTTTGTCAGTTGCTTCATTTGCAAATATTTTCTCCCATTCTGAGGGTTGTCTTTTCGTCTTGTTTATGGTTTCCTTTGCTGTCTAAAAGCTTTGAAGTTTCCTTTGGTCCCATTTAGTTTTGTTTTTATTTCCATTTCTCTAGGAGGTGGGTCAAAAAGGATCTTGCTGTGATTTATGTCATAGAGTTTTCTGCCTATGTTTTCCTCTAACAGTTTGATGGTGTCTGGCCTTACATTCAAAATCCATTTAGAGTTTATTTTTGTGTACGTGTTAGGAAGTGTTCTAATTTCATTCTTTTACATGTAGCTGTCCAGTTTTCCCAGCACCACTTATTGAAGAGGCTGTCTTTTCTCCACTGTATATTCTTGACCATATGTGTGTGGGTTTATCTCTGAGCTTTCTATCCTGTCCCATTGATCTGTATTTCTGTTTTTGTGCCAGTAACATACTGCCTTGATTACTGTAGCTTTGTAGTATATAGCCTGAAGTCAGGGAGCCTGATTCCTCAAGCTCCGTTTTTCTTTCTCCAGACTGCTTTGACTATTCGGGGTCTTTTGTGTTTCCATAGAAATTGTGAAATTTTGTGTTCTAGTTCTGTGAAAAATGCCCGTGGTAGTTTGATAGGGATTGCATTGAATCTGTAGATTGCTTTGGGTAGTAGAGTCATTTTCACAATGTTGATTCTTCCAATCCAAGAACATGGTATATGTCTCCATCTATTTGTATCATCTGTAATTTCTTTCATCAGTGTCATAATTTTCTGCATACAGGTCTTTTGTCTCCTTAGGTAGATTTATTCCTAGATATTTTATTCTTTTTGTTGCAGTGGTAAATGGGAGTGTTTTCTTAATTTCACTTTCAGATTTTTCATCATTAGTGTATGCAAGAGATTTCTGTGCATTAATTTTGTATCCTGCTACTTTACCGAATTCATTGATTAGCTCTAGTAGTTTTCTGGTAGCACCTTTAGAATTCTCTATGTATAGTATCATGTCATCTGCAAACAGTGACAGCTTTACTTCTTCTTTTCCGATTTGGATTCCTTTCATTTCTTTTTCTTCTCTGATTGCTGTGGCTAAAACTTCCAAAACTATGTTGAATAATAGTGGTGAGAGTGGGCAACCTTGTCTTGTCCCTGATCTTAGTGGAAATGGTTTCAGTTTCTCACCATTGAGAACGATGTTGGCTGTGGGTTTGTCATATATGGCCTTTATTATGTTGAGGAAAGTTCCCTCTATGCCTACTTTCTGGAGAGTTTTTATCATGCATGGGTGTTGAATTTTGTCGAAAGCTTTCTCTGCATCTATTGAGATGATCGTACGGTTTTTTTCCTTCAATTTGTTAATATGGTGTAACACGTTGATTGATTTGCGTATATTGAAGAATTCTTGCATTCCTGGGATAAACCCCACTTGATCATAGTGTATGATCCTTTTAATGTGCTGTTGGATTCTGTTTGCTAGTATTTTGTTGAGGATTTTTGCATCTATGTTCATCAGTGATATTGGCCTGTAGTTTTCTTTCTTTGTGACATCTTTGTCTGGTTTTGGTATCAGGGTGATGGTGGCCTCGTAGAATGAGTTTGGGAGTGTTCCTCCCTCTGGCAGGCAGATTCTTAACCACTGCACCACCAGGGAAGTCCCTCACATAATCATCTCTTAATTCCCCACCACCCATGGAATTTGATGTGATGAATCCCACTTTACAGATGAGGAAACTGAGGTTCAGAGAAGTAAACTGATTTTTCTCCAGTGGGAAGTTCAAATACTCTGAGCCAGCAAATGATGTGCTTTCTACTGAATGCAGTTGTGGCCCAGTTACACTAGAATGAAATGTGTTAACTATGTACCTTAAAAAGCAACTAGAAATAATACACAACAGTGCAAACATTAAGAGTTCAGGGCTTCCCTGGTGGCGCAGTGGTTGAGAGTCCGCCTGCCGATGCAGGGGACACAGGTTCATGCCCTGGTCAGGGAAGATCCCACATGCCGCGGAGCGGCTAGGCCCGTGAGCCATGGCTGCTGAGCCTGTGCGTCCGGAGCCTGTGCTCCGCAACGGGAGAGGCCACAACAGTGAGAGGCCTCCGTACCGCAAAAAAAAAAAAAAAAAAAAAAAGAGTTCAATACTGATCAGAGCTGAAACTTTACGTAGTGTTATTGTGTGTTTCTGCAAGATAGTAGTTCTGTGAGTTTTTACGTGTTTCCTTAAAAAGGATCTATCAAAAAAGCCTGGGAGGGCTTCCCTGGTGGCGCAGTGGTTGGGAGTCCGCCTGCCGATACAGGGGACACGGGTTCGTGACCCGGTCCGGGAGGATCCCGCATGCCGCGGAGCGGCTGGGCCCGTGAGCCATGGCCGCTGGGCCTGCGCGTTCGGAGCCTGTGCTCCACAACGGGAGAGGCCGCAGCAGTGAGAGGCCCGCGTACCACAAAAAAAAAAAAAAAAAAAGCCTGGGAAATGCTGCAGGACTTTTTCATATCCTTTAACATGAGAATGGATATTGTTTCTCTCCAGGAGGAAAGATGGGGATGCAGCTTTTCCCCCAGACAACAGCTGTTAACATCTCAATAACTAGTATCTATCAGTGGCTTGGGGTACATGGCACATTCAGTTTTAAAACTGGGACAGTCCCTAGAAACCATAACAGTTCACCTGGGATTGAGGGGTTTCCTGGGATCTAGGAGTTTTGGTGCTAAAACCAGAAGAGTCCTGTGCAAAACCAGGACAAGATGGTCATCCTATTCCTTTCTACTCTTCCCATGATCTCACAGATGTTCAGAAGGGACCAGCCAGTGGTGAGAGGGCTTCAAACTGTGCCCTCAGAGGAAAAGTCAGAGAAAGAGGAAGGGAAGACTCAGGGGATAGGACCAGTGTCTTCAGCTATCTGAAGGTTATCGTGGGGGAAAGAGGAAAACTCATTCTAAGGGATCCCTTGGGATAGGAGTGGGACAAAGGGGACCTGCTGAGGGTGAGTCAAGCTCCCTGAAGCAGCACAGCTTCGTGAAAAACATTTGATTCACAGTCAGGGGGCAGGTTACATGCCAGACCTACCACGTGCAAGCCGTCTCTGAATGAGGACACTGGGAACTTTCGTTACCCTCCTGGGACACCAATGCCATCTGTGAAATGGGACGCTTCAAGGTAACCAAATGAAATTATCAAACACTGCACCTAGAACAAAACAGCTCCTAAAGAACTGAGTCAAATCTGCCCACAGCGGGCCTGCCTCTGTCCAATCCAATGGGGACCAGTAGACATGGAGGGGGCCAGGCCTCGGAGACGACCGGAACCCCTTCCATCTCTTCACAGCCCAGGTGCTGGCCCTGAGCCTGGCATCCACCCTCCTAGGACATTTATCCTCTGGCTGGTTTTCTCCTTCAAAATTTTTGGAGCCACCTGCCAGCGCTGGGAGGTAGGCTGGATAGGTGTTTGTATGCCCAATTACAAATGAGAAAACAGGGAGGTTAGGATATTTCCCCTGGCCACAGAGGGAATTAGCAGTAAACCAAGGCTGACAGTGGTGATTCAAGGAGTACCCGAGCTGGGAGGATCTTCAGATATCATTAGGTCCACCCGCCTCATAAATGGACAGAGGAACTCAAGCTCAAAGAAGGCCAGAATCCTGCTTACAGCTACCTATTTATGTTTTATGCCCTTTTATACATGTGTGCTATATTGCACAATAAATGTTTTGTTTGTTTGTTTGTTTGTTTGCGGTACGCGGGCCTCTCACTGTTGTGGCCTCTCCCGTTGCGGAGCACAGGCTCCGGACGCGCAGGCCCAGCGGCCATGGCTCATGGGCCCAGCTGCTCCGTGGCACGTGGGATCTTCCCGGACCGGGGCACGAATCCGTGTCCCCTGCATCGGCAGGCGGACTCTCAACCACTGCGCCGCCAGGGAAGCCCTAAATGTTTTTTAAAAAGAAAAATGTTCCCTTTTATTTTGCATTTCCCTGATAATTAGTGAGGTCAAGTGTATTTTTACATGTTGATCAGTCATTGGGGGTTCTATAAATTTTGTTTTTATCCTTTGTACATTTTTAAATTAAGTAATAGATTCTTTTAAGTGGGCAATGCCAAGGGCTGACAGACTGAGAAAACACCATTCCCATCTCTTCTCCTCATAAGGGAGGGGCCCTTCTGGAGGAGATTCCAGGCTGGCCTCACAGAGCTTTGACAGAGAAGTCTTGCAGCCGGCCACCTGTAGGGCTTGGTCTCGCTGGGGCCCAGCCAGGCGTTCTGGGAAAGCAGTGCGGGAACACTGGCTGCTGGGCCAGGCCTGCGTGACTCACTGGGAGTGGTGAGTGCCAGGCATCAGGGCGGCAGCAATAGCTCCACCTGTCACTCGGGAGGGCAGGGCACTTGTTTCTGGAAGGCTGGGTGCTGCTGGGGGAGGGGAGCCTCAGAGGAGGTGGCTGGGCCCCCAGGGTGGTCAGAAGGTACCAGGAACAGGCCTTGGGGGACACAGAAGTGGAGTCTGGACTTGATCTTGTCGCTATTGAGGAAGGGGTGTAAGGTTTTACACTCAGAAAACGTACATGGATCTGCTGGCCTATGCCAGGAAGGTTAACAGGCCACAGCATCCTGCCCTGTGCTGGTTGCTAGGGGACCCCCTTAAAGGTAGACTGCCCAGTTTATAGCTAAGTGATTTCACCCACATATTAGAACCCTCACCACCCCCAGATTTACTTAGATATCGCCCCCCTCCCCACTGGGTTGTCGGCAGGGGCCATCTCACCACCTGGTATCTGGGGGTCTGGGGTGGTGCTGGGCACATGTAGCTACTCATTAAACATGGAAACCACAGGTCAGCTGTCCCTCGCCGTGCAGGCCGGCTCTGCCTGCAGCCCCGTTCAGACTGCAGGTTCCGTCCTCCCCCGGGCTCCCACCAGAAAGCCAGTCACACAGACATTTGAGGAAAAACTTGTCCCAGGAGGAGCCAGTTCTCTTCTCCCAGAAACGCAGACTCCTTTCTCCTACTTCCGGTATTTTCCCTCAGGCCATTTCAACTTCCTCTTTCTGTTTGCTGAGCAAATTCACTTCAGCTGCAGCATCTACGTTCTGTCTTACATTCCCAAGTCCCCCTCTGCCCGGCTCAGAGAAAACAAAAGGCCTTCCACTAGCAAAATGCCATTTTCTGTTACAAACATGTGTTGACTGAAATGTGGTTTTTTTCCTTTTCTGTGGGTCATCAGAATCGTTTTGTGTGGGAAACAAGACAAGGAGGATACTTCTTGCTTTACTCATGAGGAAACACAGTCTCGGAGTGTGCGTCCAAAGTCACACAGCCCTTCAGGGTCCGCGCAGGAACTCGGACCCGGGGCTGATTTCCACCTCCTGCTCAGCCTCCTCAAGCTTCCCTCCAAAGCCTGGAGCAATGCTGGCTCCCTCTGCCCCAGCAAATGGCCCCGAGATTTCACGAGGACTGCAGAGAAAGCAGGCTAGTCTGACTTCTGGAGGGTCAAGTAGGGGCTGGGGAAAAAACACCATGAGTTTAGGCTGCTAAACAGTAGTTAGTTCTAGTGCATCATAAATGCCATAGGAACCTGGATTTAAAGTCAGCTGGGGGGGATTCCCTGGTGGCGCAGTGGTTAAGAATCCACCTGCCAATGCAGGGGACATGGGTTCGAGCCCTGGTCCGGGAAGATCCCACACGCCGCGGAGCAACTAAGCCCGTGTGCCACAACTACTGAGCCTGCGCTCTAGAGCCTGCGAGCCACAACTACTGAAGCCCGTGTGCCTAGAGCCTGTGCTCTGCAACAAGAGAAGCCACCACAATGAGAAGCCCAAGCACCGCAACTAGAGAAAAGCCTGCGCGCAGCAACGAAGATGACGCAGCCAAAGATAAATTTAAAAAAAAAAAATTTTAATAAATAAATAAAGTCAGCTGGGGTGGAGGGAGTTATGGAATTCTTCTAGTAAAGGATCTCATCTTCCTCTAATTTTATTCTCTTGTGAAGCCAAAACAACTGTCCCCAGAACATCCTCCAATTCAATACCACTTATACATTTTTTTTGTTTTTGGCTGCGCTGCATGGCTTGTGGGATCTTAATTCCCCGACCAGGGATTGAACCAGGCCACAGCAGTGAAAGCGCAGAGTCCTAACCACTGGACCGCCAGAGAATTCCCCTGCTTATACATTTTTTTTAACATGACCCACAACTGTAGTTTACGTTACAGCCCAATGTACATACAAAACACACAACTGAGCAAAAGTTGCATGAAACAAACTCACCCTTGCCACAGAATGCGTTCTTATATTTTCTATACTGTCCCTTTTAACACTAGTCATAACCCACTGTTTGAAATAACTAATTCAAACTCCTGACAAAATGCCTCCAGAGAAGCCCTACCAGGCCTGTTTTAGCAAACAGGTAAGTCACACCTGGATTTATAACATTTGTTTGTACAGAGTGTACCCAGGTATTAAGCAAAAGCCAAACCTTTATAAACTGGGCTCAAGTGAATCCCGAGATGGCCTTGATTGAGCACTGATTGCACATCCCTTACCCCCTCCCCCTGCCTGCCACCCACGCTCTGCGTGACATAAACCGGAAGCCAGGAAGGAGCACCTGAGGCCGCAGGGAGACCCTACATCTCCAAGGGCAAGAGCAGGTTTGGGGCTCCACCGTCCTGAGCTACAGCTGAAGGACCAGAGGTGGGAGAAGGGGCACAGCCTCCTTTTGGCACCAGGTAGAAGGGACTTTCTGGTTCCCAGAGTTGACCTGCCCCCGCCCCCGTGGAACCCTAACTCTTCTCAGGGAGGGGCTCCTTCTGCCTGCAGGCCGTGTGTGGTCCTGGGGGCCTGCGCCGCCCAGCTGACCACCACGGAGCGGGGGGCGGCACTGGTGGACTGATGGGTCGCAGGTGGCCAGCGAGCCTCCGGGGATGCCTAGAGTGGACAGAGGTGAAGGAGTGACTGTTTGCCAGACCTTTCCTTCGCCAAAGGCCCAGGAGAGCATAAACTGCTGTGTCTTCCACCGCTTACTGGCTTGGCCCATGTTCTAGACATGTCAACAGCCTGGCCTCTATGGGGACAAAATATGAGCAAGGAAAGAAAAATCACACCTATTTAAAAGGACTCAGTAACATAAGGGAGGAAGCCCTAGGTGAGCGCGTTAAGTAGCAAGAAAGAGAGGACTTTAAAGAAAGAAAAAATGGTTATGGGAAGATGCAGTTGGAGGACACACAAAAAAATTCCTGCTAACTAAAAAATATGACTTTCTTTTTTTTTTTTGTTTCTTTTGGCCGTGCTGCACAGCTTGCGGGATCCTAGTTCCTGACCAGGGATTGAACCCATGCCCTCAGCAGTGAGAGGGCAGAGTCCTAACCAGTGGACTGCCAGGGAATTCCCTAAAAAGTATGACTTTCAAATATAACAATTTAATAGAGACAGTCAGTGATGGGAATTGAGTCTGGAAGACAAAGGGAGAGAAGTACCTCACAATTCAGAGCAAAAAACACAAAGAAGTGGAAATCAGAAGAAAAAGATAAGAGATGTGGAGGCCAGATCCAGGATGAAGAAATGTAGCAGATGCCGCTGGCTGACTAGCTGAACCCCGTGCCCAACCTCCTCCTCCCTTCTCTGACTCCACTATGGAGGCTGGACACTTACTACCAGCTTCCCTTGCTATGTGACACTGTTCCAGCCCATGAGACATAAGCATCCAGAAACATTTTTGTCTTTTCTGATATAAAATGCATATGCAATTAGTGCCGCACATTTTTCTCCTTTCTTCCTAACTTGACTGCAGACACAGTGCCTGGAGCTGTGGCAACCGTCCTGTGACCACAAGAGAGAGGCCAAGAGAATTGAGGAGATACCAGCCCAAACCCTGATGTTGTCAAATGACAGAACCCAAGCCAGCAGCTGCCTACCCAGGGCCTTGTGAAGTGAGGAAAATAAGCACCTATTTATTCAAGTAATTCTTTACTCAAATGTTCTGCTACTTATACCTGAAAACACTCTTACCTAATATGAAAAGAAATAGAGAAATTATAGAAGAAAAGTTCCCTGTGAAGAAAAACTTGTGCTTTCAAACTGAAAGGACTCACTGAGCACCATATTTAAAATTGATACTCCTTTATACACAGGGTATAAATTGGCAAATTCCTGAATTCCACAGAGAAAAGAGAAAAAGCCACAACCTTCCAGCAGAGAGAACAGGTTCCTTAAAAGAGTATCAAGCAAACATTAGATTCTTCATTTTTAGCTCTTGAATCTAGACCACAGAAAAGCAACATCGATAGATGATTGAGAAGAAATAACCATAATCTATGATCAGCTTTAAATATGGGGTATTTTCCATAGTCTCAAGGTCCCTCAGGAATTATTAGCTACAGCTTGGGCATTTCAAACAGAAAACAGGAAAACACTGGCTTTAAGAGTATTAAGAACAAACATCTTTGTATCTACATCCACATTTAAAGAGAAAATGCTTTCCTTTATGCTTCAAACACTGTAAACAGATAAACTGCAAAAATAAAAACCTGGGGCAATATTCAAAATCATAAGATTAATAATACTTACCTCTCGTGTTGTTGTGAGGATTGGTTCCACTAATGTTTCCACTCAGTGAGGAAGGGGGTGGTGGTGGGGGGGGAAGGCAGACATTTGAAAAAGCAATAACAACACAGAGTGGTTAAGTGTTGAGGGGAGGAGCAGTTGCTTAGATCTGTCTGTTCCAGAAAGGCTTTCAGGAGGCAGCAATGTTAAAGAGAGGCCTGCCAGGGACTCCCCTGGTGGCACTGGATAAGACTCTGTGCTCCCAATGCAGGGGGCCCGTTTTGATCCCTGGTCAGGGAACTAGATCCCACATGCATGCCGCTACTCAGAGTTCACATGCCACAACTAAGGAGCTGGTGAGCCGCAACTAAGGAGCCCTGGAGCCACAACTAAGGAGCCCGCCTGCCACAACTAAGCCTCAGTGCAACCAAATAAATACATTTTAAAAAAAGAAAGAGAGACCTGCCAGATTAAGTGGAAGCTGCCCAAGTGAAAGTGTGTGGAAGAGTCTCAGAACAAGGGAAGAGTAGTTCCCAAACTTGGCTGCAAACTGGAACCACCTGGGGATTTCTAAAAACATTGATGCCTGCCTCCCACCCCCATACCTCCTGCCTTAATTGGTCTGAGGTGTGACGTGGCATCAGGCGTTTTCAAAGCTCCCAGGTGATTCTAATGTGCAGCAAAGCTTGGGAACCACAAGACTTGAGGCAAGAGCCTGTGGCTCTCAGTAGATTGAATGGGGAATTGGAGGGGGGAGGACAAACAGTGGGAATGGAGAGAAGTGGATGGGTTAAGATTTAGGATGTAGAAAGGATGGGAGTAGGTGATAGTGGGGAGAGAGCGAGGGCAGAAGTTGCTGATGGTGATGGCCCAGTTTCAGGCTTGGGGAACTGGGTGGATGTGGTCAGTTTTCTGAGATGCAGTAGAACACAGCGGGAGGAAGGGGTGTGTGCGGGAAGACCTGCTGATTAGAGATTATGCACACTTATTACAAGGAGGTTTGGCTCAATAAATCTTAACCCTGGCCATGGTTCTCGTTATCATCATCATCAATCATCATTTGAGACTGAGAGACTGCTTGAAGCCCTTGTGTTCACAAGGATTAAAACAATGATGGTGTCCTCAGTGTCGCCATCTGTGTACTACAGGCACTCAGGCAGCAGTTGACACACGTGCAGGGGACGGACCCAGGACCTTGGCCCAGGTAGGAACAGGGCTGGAGGTGAAAGATCAGAGATGATCTCCCTTAGTGCTCAGGCCAGGATCCCCCAGTGATCCCCACGCTCAGTCCAACCTGAATGAGGGTGTCCTTTGGATGAGCTGCTGTTTCTGCAAAGTGCTCACATCATGGAGGGAGCCCTGAGGAAACGGCACTGCATGGGGAACTTGGAGGCTGGAGCTCCAGACACAGCTCTGTTAGTACTGGCTGTCTGACATGGAGTGAGTGCCTTACCTGGGCATCAGTGTCCTTATCAGGACTAGGTGCCCCGGAGGGCTAAGACTGTATCTGTGTTGATGACCACAACAGTGGCCGAGACTGACATTCTCTGCCCTCCAAGGAAGAGACAAGGGGCAGCTCCCATGTCCTCCAGAAAAGCTTCCATGTGCCAGTGAGGAGTAGAGAGAAAGTATCCAGGGAGGCTTCCAGGAGGAGGCAGCATTCCATCCGGGCCCTAAAAGCACTCATACATAGTGTCTGTGGCAAGACACCCCACCCTTGGAACATTCAGGACAAATGTGTCATCTCAGAGAAGCCCTGTGGTAGGAGAAAAAAGTGTGTGGGCTCTGGAGTCAGACAGATCAGGCTTTGACTGTTGGCTCCCCCAACTGCATGACCTTGGGCAAGTTCTTTAACCCTTCTGAGCATATATTCCCATGTGTGAAATGGGGATATAATGAAATAACAACAGCAAACTCTTACTTAGCCCTATGCGCCAGGTACTGGCACAAAAACAGTCCCATGAGATAGGACAACTAGTCCCACTTGACAAATGAGGAAGATGAGGCATGAAGAGGTTATATAACTTGTTCAATCACCAGGCACAAGGGCACGTGGTTGGTGCACAGCTATTGCTGTGACCACAGAGATGATAGTTGATGGACTGTACTGGAACAGGTGAGCTCATTGGCAGAGCTCAGTCTCCTGGGCAGGCCAGTGTCCAGAAGACAATTTCAAGAGATAGAAAGTGACATTCTCCAGCAAGCATTAAGAACAATGCATGATTTGTGACCACATCATGATGCCCCATGGTCCCTTGGGCTTCCTGAATATAGTACCACGTGGGTAAGGAAGAGTCAAGGGCTCTTAGAACTGACTTCTTCCCACCAGCCCCAGTGAGTCCCACAGTACCAAAACCCAGTTGGGTCCTGAAGAAGGAAGACACTTCCTCTCCCAACTTCCCATGTAGCTAAGGGTGGTCATGTGACCTTGTTCTGGCCAATAAGATAAAAGGGACATCTACTGGGAGGGTCCTGGGAAAGATTTCCCTCCCTGACAAAAGAGAAAGACCTGGAAGGGGAGTTCTTTTCCTTCCTGCTCCCTTCCTGGGATGGGAAGGCTGTCACGTAAGGACATGATATTTGGAGCTGTTGCAGCCATCTTGAAGCCATGAGGTAAAGGCCAAGAAGAATCAAAATTCCCAAACAGCTTTGAAACCATTGAGCTGTTTAGCATGGAATCACTGACCTCCAGACTTCTGGTTATGTGAGAAAAATAAGCCCCCATTTGTTTAAGTCACTATTGTTTATAGCAAAAAGTATTCCTAATATTACACCCAAGCTGTTTCACTGTATTCATTCACTTAATCAGCAAATACCCTTGAGCATATACAATGTGCCCATCACAATGGAGGTAAGGGAAGATATGGCCATAATCAAAACAGACATGATTCCTGGCCTCATGAATTTCTTAGCTTAGCAGAGAAAACCCACTCTGAACAGATGTGATGGGTCAGGGTGTTAACAAGAAGGAAAGCACAGAAATACTACTGGAGTATAGAACAAAGACAGTTAACCTGAGTAAGCACCCAGGAAGTTCTTGAAGGATACTGTATTATGAAGGGTTAAGTGCTATAATAGAGCCCAACATGCAGTGCCTTAAATAAGAAAGAAGTTCATTTTGTTTTCTTTTTCTTTTTCATGTAACAGCCCTGGGCTCTGCCAGCCATAAGACAGGGCTGCCCTCTCTGGATTCAAGACGGCAGCTCCTGTTATTGCCATTTTCCAGCCAGTAGGAAGAGGGGAGTGGAAGTGAAAAGCAACCGGCTCCCTCTTTAAAGATGAGACCTTCATGACCATCATTAAAAAGTCTACAAATAACAAATGCTAGAGAGGGTATGAAGAAAAGGGAACCCTCCTACACTGTGGGAATGTAAGTTGGTGTGGCCACTATGGAAAACAGTATGGGGGTTTCTCAGAAAACTAAAAGTAGAATTACCATATGATGCAGCAATCCCACTCCTGGGCATATATCCAGACAAAAGTATAATTCAAAAAGATACATGCACCCCTATGTTCATAGTAGCACTATTCACAATAGCCAAGACATGGAAACAAGCTAAATGTCCATCAACAGATGAATGTGGCTTCCCTGGTGGCGCAGTGGTTAAGAATCCGCCTGCCAAAGCAGGGGACACGGGTTCGAGCCCTGATCTGGGAAGGTCCCACACGCCGCGGAGCAATTAAGCCCCTGCGCCACAACTGCTGAGCCTGTGTTCTAGAGCCCACAAGCCATGACTACTGAATCCCACGCACCTAGAGCCTGTGCTCTGCAGCAAGAGAAGCCACCGCGATGAGAAGCCTGCGCACCACAACAAAGAGAATCCCCCGCTCGCTGCAACTAGAGAAAGCCCGTGCGCAGCAACGAAGACCCAACACAGCCAAAAATAAATAAATAAATAAACATAAATTTTTTAAAAATAGCAAAAAACCCCCAGATGAATGGATAAAGAAGATGCGGTACATATATACAATGGAATACTACTCAGCCATAAAGGAGAATGAAATAATGCCATTTGCAGCAACATGGATGCAACTAGAGATTATCTTACTAAGTGAAGTCAGAGAAAGACAAATACCATATGATATCACTTATATGTGAAATCTAAAATATGACACAGATTAACCTATCTATGAAACAGAAACAGAATCAGGGACATACAGAATAGACTGGTGGTTGTCAAGGGGGAGAGGGGTGGGAGAGGGATGGATTGGGAGTTTTGAATTAGCAGATGCAAATTGGTATATATAGAATGGATAAACAACAAGGTTCCTACTGTATAGCACAGGGAACTATATTCAATATCCTGTGATAAACCATAATGTAAAAGAATATGAAAAATAATGTATATGTATGTATAACTGAGTCACTTTTCTGTACAGCAGTAATTAACACAACATTGTAATTCAACTATACTTTAATAAAAAATAAATTTAAAAAAAACGAGACCTTGAAGTTGTCCGTATACACCTCTAAATCGCTTTCTGCCCACATCCTATGGGCCAGATCTTAATCATGTGACCACACCTGGGTTGGAAGGGAGGCTTGGAAACGTAGTCCTTAGCTGGGCAGCCGGGTGACAGGTAACATCTGGGGAGGTTCTATTGCTAAAAGAAACAAGGGGAAAGTGGTCCTGAGGGAGAATTAGCAGTCACACCTGGTAAAGGAATAGGGCTATTTTTCTCTTAACCCAGAGAGCAATGGGAAGTCATTGAAGGGTTTCAAGCAGGAAATGCATGGTCAGATTTGTGTTTTCAAAAGATCATGGTGGCAGAGGATGGAGTGGAGGGGGACAGATAATACAGGGGGTAGTGAGTTCTCTCTGCTATTCCAGGACCCAGCTCCCCAACTTGGCTGGGAGCTTCATGAAGGTAGAGACATGACATTTTCTCCTAACTCTAGGCAGATCATCAGACCACCTGCCCAGTCGAGAGACCCACTGCAGGGCCCAGGACTCAGCCCTTTCAGTAGAAGCGCTGACCCTTTGTCACCCCCCTTTCCTTACCTCATCCCCCCTTTCCTCGCCACAGCACTTGCTGCCACATTTGCCAGCACCTGGGGCAGACACCAAGTCCCCTCTGCCTGCAACACCCAGGCTGCCTCTGGGATGACCCCAGTCATGCAACCAGCAAGCGGGTGTTAGGGTGTTCCCTCCTAGGGCAAGCCGTACCCAGTTCCTCCTCTGCCTGCCATAGATGGGCAGATTTTGCAGAAGCCTGATGTTGAGAAATGAACCCGTTTTGTGTTAAGAGCTTCTGAGCTCTGTGTACACCAGGACTACAGCAGATGTAAACACTCGCAGCCTCTCTTCTCCAGCTAGATAAACTTCAGGCTTTCAGGGGGAGGCACTGCCCCAGCACACTCACAGTGTTTAAAAAAGGTGTCAGCTGCAGCCCATGCTCTTGGCAGATGGCAACTCTCCCTCTCCCAGCTGAAGTCCCAGACTCTGGGCCAGGGGGTGGAGGGCCCAGAGCCCATCTGCTAAAGGGGCCAGGCTGGGACCCTCTAGTCTGTGGACAAGGTGGGGACTATCTGTGAGGAATAAATCCTGGAATGCTGCGGAGACCCTAACATCCTCCAAAAGGTCTGCCCGACCTACATGGACATGTTCTTTTAGTTTAAGCTTTAGATTCTGTGAAAATAAGAAGGCTACTCCCATCATCCCTGACAGGGTGATGTTTTAAACTTTATTCATTATTTGTTATTCATTTATTCATCTGGCATTTACTGAGCACTTACTGTGTGCCATGTACCAGGCTTTATACTGCCCTGCCCACTCAAAGTTCCCTAAAATCCCACTATTAGTGCCAGTGCCATTAGTATAAGGCTTTCAGATATATATATTAGATATAGATAGATGATATATGTTATATATACAATGTATCATCTCTCACCTCTGAGGCATATTTTAAATTTTATTCATCATTTGCATTCAATCAACATTTATAGTGCACCTGATATGCTGACTACTCTCCTAGACACCAGACATAAATAAGACACAATCCAGGTCCTGAGGAGCTCCCTGCCTGTGTGACAGGGAAGTAACTGGGAGGTGGCTTTGATGGGCCTCAAGCGAGCAGAGGTAGACAGGCCAGTGCAGGACAAGGGAAGCCCTCAGGAAGCGGCCCCCCTCAAGGGCCAGAGGACCCAGGGCAAGCCTTCCCCTCTCGGGGGCTCCCCCTCTCTTCTCCAAATGAGGAACTAGATCAGGGCTCCTGAATCTCTGAATTTCATAGACCAATAAAATATCAGAAACCTAATTGAAGGAACCACACAGCTCACCAGAATGTTATTCCACTGAGTAAGAAATATTAGAGAAAAAGAAAAACCAGGAACACAGCTACCATCTGCCATCACCATTATTTCATGAAAGGACACTTTAACCCAAAAAGCAAGAAGGGCATAGTCTCAGAACGAAGGCTGAGCCTTCAAACAGGATTCATTTACCAGAATAAAAAGCTCAGTGCGTTGTCCGCATCCTCATTTTGCCCACAGCCCTGTGAACTTCGTGGTGACTAGATGACCCACAGCTGCATGTGACCCGCCAAAGCCAGGACCAAGGGCCCAAGCCCAGCCAGAGACACGGTCAGGCGACTTCCAAAGGCATCTCTGGGACACTGCTGAGGGGCACCCAAGCCACAACGCTTCCCGGAGCCCCTTTTCTCTCCCTTCCCTCATCCCTGCAGCAGCTCCCACCTTCTTCTCCTCCAAACTCCCTGAAACACAAATCACTTCCGACTCTTGTCTTCAGGATGCTCTCTTCAAGACCACAATAGCACAAACCATGAGGGTAACTCTAACAGGCCATTCTAGCTCAGAGTGACTCAACCCGGGGCTGTCCAAGGCCGCTGTCTCACCATCACCGCTCAACTTCCTCTTCCGCCCACACCTGCTTCTTTCCCCTCCCTTCCCCAGGGGTGGATCCCATGCACTCCTTAATAAACATCCTGCACTCTAAAGTCTGAACCAGAGTCATCTCCCAAGGGTACCCAGCCTGCGCCATCACCTCAGCCCATCCAGCCAGGACCCACGGGCAGCCTTCCCCTCCACTTCCTGGCAGAGGGAACTTCCCACATACATGCTCGAAGAGCAAACTGGAGTCTTGACGCGTCCATAGGAGCTAAAGGAATTTAGAATGTTTTTCTGTTTTGACAAAGAGCAGCCTTCAAGGACATTGTTTAGCGATGAACTCAGCATGCCAGCTCTGAGCGGCAAGGCTGATTGGTAAACCCTTTGTCCGGGGCGGGGAGGCCCCCACCCTCTCCTTCCACAAGGACACGAGCACATAGTTGGAAAGCCTAAAGAGCACATGATTTAAGGGGGAAATAAAACTCTTAGATTCCACAGCTCCAAAACATAATCCTCACATACACAGTGGAGGTGGCGGGACGCTGTGGGGAGGAAGAAAGGGTGCTATTTGGGGCTTCTAGGGCAGGTGACACAGTCTTGGGTGTCCCAGCCCTGCACTGTGCTTGCACCTGAAACTCAACAAATTCTGGCTGCCTGGAGTAGAAGGCAGATCCGCAAACAGAGAAGACTGCCCTGTGGTTACGTCCTTATTTCTATACATTCTACCTCCAAAACCCTGGTCAGCTGAGCACGAGACAAACAAGCCCTAAAGTTGAGTGGCTACCGCTGCTACCAAAAAGCATCAAAGGCAGAGGCCCTTCAGCAAAGGGCAGACATCCAAACAGAGGCTGGTGGCCGGATCCAGACAAGGAACAAGCCTCTGCCCCACGGCCTGGCCGGGGCTGGAGCCAGTTGTGTCTGAAGCTGACTCTGGGCGAGAGGAGGCCCGGGGCCCCACGGGACACATACCCACGGGAGGAGCAGGGGCCCCTGCAAGCAGCCCCTCCTCAAGGAACGGGGCTGGCTTCCCAGGAGACCAAGCACACACTTAGCACAGCAGCCCAGCAGGGCCACCAATGCTGGTGACTGAGAGCCCTCCTCGGCTTTAATGAGGGACACGCCCTGCCCTTCTGAGCCTGCCCGGCCTTGAGGGTCCACACACCCACAGGTGTGCACAGGTGCACGAGTGTGTGTGTGCTCACACACGTCTGTCACACACACAATCACTCAGACACAGCACTGCAGCTTCAGGCAGCACCCGACACACATGCACACAGTCAATGACCGAGAGTAGAGTCTGTGGGCAGCCTCTCGGGGTTTTCTGGAGCTCACAGAAGAGGCAGCGAGCCCTGCCCTTGTCCTAAGACAGTGGTTCTCAAAGTGAGGTCCCTGGACCAGCAACACCAGAATCACCTGAGAAAGTATTAGAAGTGCTTTGCGTTCTGCCTCGGCCAGCAGAGCCCTGAGCTGTCTGGGGGCCTCCCACAGGGCTACAACTCCTTGTCATGTTTTTTAACCTGCCAGCTCCTGTGCTAAACAGACTTTACGTACGTTATCTCATTAAAACTCACTAATATCTTGTGAGATGGGCACCGTACTGTTCCTTTTTTTTTCAGATGGGAAAGTCGAAGCTGGGAAAGGTTAAAAGACTTGCCTGGAGTCCCTGGGGCTCCCAAGCCCATGCCCCTAATCACATTCTAGATGTAGCTCCAGCGCCACTGAATGTAAAGACCCTACCAAGGACTGTGCCCCCCACGCCAGGCCCCACCGCTGCCACCTCCCATTTCCCCTGGGTCTCTCCCTGCCTCAGCAGCCAGTCCTAAATCTTCCCTCAAGAGACAAGGCCGGGCCCTCCACGCAGGGGTGGGACGAAGGGCAGGAGGCAGCCCCACCTCGTGAGCAGAAAACACCTCCGCCAAGGCCCTCACCACCCAGCACGCCCCGCCCGGAGAGCAGCAGGGAAGCAACCATGGGCTGGCAGCCCTGCCTGCACCCCAATGCCTGGAGAGAGAGCCTGATGTGCAGTTGACCTATGGAATCCAAAGACGGCTGCTGTGTGCGCGTCTGATCCAGAATGTTCCCTGAATCGCATTAGCAAGGACCTGGGTTTGAGTCCTGGCTTTATCACCAACTTACTGTGTGGCCTGAGCTGGTCTCCTCTTGGAATCTGTTTTTCCATTTCTGCAGCGAAGGGGTTAACTGATGATTTATAAGGATGTTTCTTGCTCTGAAAGCATGTCTTGGATTCTAAATGTCCACATGACATTGGAGAAGTCTGGCCAGGACGTGGGAATGTAAAATGCCAACGGCTCTGGACCCGGCCCTCTGCTCAGCCTAACTCATCTTTGCTTCAGACTTGGGAGTGCCCCCCCGGCTCCCCAGATGTGCCTGGCTTTGCACAGAAGTGCTTCCCTCGCTCCCCCATACTCATGCACCAAAAAGGATTTGTCTTCTATAGCATATCCGGCAGGGCACCGGGGCCTGGAAGGAGCCAAGGAGCTAGACTGTTGTCCCAGACCCAGAGGCAGCCATGGGAGCCTATGCCATGGTGACTGACACCAACATCTCATCTGGCCTTGAGAGCAACACCACGGGCATCACAGCCTTCTCCATGCCTGGCTGGCATCTGGCATTGTGGGCAGCAGCCTACCTGGCCCTGGTGCTGGTGGCTGTGATGGGCAATGCTGCGGTTATCTGGATCATCCTGGCCCATTGGAGGATGCACACGGTCACCAACTACTTCATTGTCAACATGGCCCTGGCCGACCTCTGCATGGCCACCTTCAACGCCGCCTTCAACTCGTCTATGCCAGCCACAACATCTGGTACTTTGGCCGTGCCTTCTGCTACTTCCAGAACCTCTTCCCCATCACAGCCATGTTTGTCAGCATCTACTCCATGACTGCCATCGCCGCCGACAGGCAAGAGGGGGCAGCTGCGGGGAGTCGGCTCGCTTTTCTGGGTTCACACAGGGCTGGTAACTTGCCCACAGTCACACAACAAGTTAAGGGTAGAACCCAGTGAATTAACTGCCTCCTAACCTGATCATGATCCTAAACTGTGCATCTGGAAGACAGGGGACTGTGGAACCGAAGCAAGTAAGGTTCAGGTTAGACACAAGGAAAAACATTGCACTAGATGGCTGTTCAAGGCTACAGGGGAAGACCAACGGCGTTTTAGGGACCTTCTGAAGTGTTCTTCTCTGGAGTTGATCTTTGTTTTACTGAAAGGAAATTGCTTATATTGTCATCCTATTCCTAGATATATTATATGAGGGGAAATTTTAACACTGCACGCAGTTACTATATAATTAAGATGGGGCCAATTACTTCCCTGATGCTGCTCTCTGGGGCTGCAGACTGTGACGTTCTGATGGGGATGGGGTGGGGGCAGGAGGGGTGGAGGGGTGGAGGAGTGATCAGTCGGCAAATCTGAAAGTCCCCTAAGACTTTCTTTTCATTCACTCAGGTATTTAAGGCACTGTTTCAGGCATTGGGGAATAAACACCAGTGGCAAAAGAGTCCCGAAATCATGGTCTCATGGAACTTCCATTTTAAAGGCTGGGTGGAGGGTGGGTAGTACGGACTGTAGAGGGCAGGATGGGAGCAAGGAGACCAGACAGGAGGACATTGAATAATAACCCAGGTGAGGAAGGATGGTGGCTCAGGTCAGGATGGTAATAATGGTGACTTGTCCATTCATTTTTTCATTCATTCTTATGTTCAATGCCTACTATGTACAGATACTGTTCTGGGCATTGGGGGAAGAAACAGAATAAAGATGCCTGCCCTAGTGAGAATTTAAATAATAAACACAAGACTAAATAAATCATATGTTGTATTTTGACGTCATGAGTGCTATGGAAAAATATCAGGAAGGGGATCCGAGGCACCAGGGTACGTGTGCCGGGGTAGGGCAGGTTGTAGTGTTAGATAGGGTGTCAGGATCAGCTTTATTGTGAGAGTGGGATTTGAGCTGCGTCCTATTGTTCTGGCCTGGTCTCAAGGTTCAGATTAATCCCAGGGAGGAAGGCCCGGGGGTCATCTAGGACCAAAGCCGCTTCGGCGTATGTAGAGCAGTTCCTCCACAGCAGAAAGCTGGTGGGCAGCTGCTTCGGGCTTTGTCCAGGAGACCGTTGGGCTCTGTTAAGGTTTCTGAACAGAAGACAGGCTGTGTGACAGGCTGGGGAACTCGGCAGGGCTGAGCTTCAGGACAAGGCCCCAGACGGACTGCCAGTGTGGCCACACTGCTCTCTTGTGGCCATCCGAGAGCACATCCGCGCTCAGAGGGAGGCCATGTGGTAGAACGGGGTGGGGTGGGCTGGCGTTTAGGGCGCTAGTGTCCCACATGGCTGTGGGAGAGCACCAGCCCAGCTGGCTCTCTGCAGGTCGTCAGCCAGGGTGCGGGGAATGGGACTAGTGGATCTGGACTGGTCTGACGGGAGGGCACCCACCACTCACACCGCCCTCTGCTCACAGGTACATGGCTATCGTCCACCCCTTCCAGCCACGGCTCTCGGCCCCCAGCAACAGAGCAGTAATTGCTGGCATCTGGCCGGTGGCCCTGGCCCTCGCCTTCCCCCAGTGCTTCTACTGCACCATCACCATGGACCAGGGTGCCACCAAGTGCGTGGTGGCCTGGCCCGAAAGACAGCGGCGGCAAGATGCACCTTTTTTAAGGCCTGGGGGTGGGGGAGCATGGTATGTGTGTGCACGCGTGCATGTGTGTGCGTGCATGCACATATGTGCACGTACACATGTGCAGTGTGTATGCATGGGTGTGCACATGTGTCTGTGAGTGAACTGGGGATTATGTGAGTACAGTATCAACTAAAAGTAACACTTAGCACTTACTAAATGTCAGGTTTGGTCTAAGTACTTTACATATATGAACCCACTGGATTCTCCTAACAATATGGGTATGTATGTATTATTATTCCCATTTTTCAGATGAGGAAACTGAGGCACTAAAAAAAAACTAAGTAATGTGCCTAAGACCACACAGCTAGTAAGTGGTAAATCGAAGACTTTAATCCAGGCAGTCCTGCTTCAGAGCCCAGTCTCCTCACCACTCTTACTTAAATAAGGGACATGTCAGGGTACCGAGACAGAAAGAAAGGGCAGGTGCCAGAGCCTGGGATATTTTCAGGAGGAGCCTGGAGTGGACTTGACCTGAGGCAGGCACCGTGGGCTAGGGGATGGGGGGAGAAAACAGAACTCAGGCGTGGTGCAGCTGCTGTGTGACCCTGGCTAAGTCCTTTCCCTTTCTGGGAGTCAGTTTGCCCAGTTCTCACGGCGGGTGTGGCTTTGTCATCCCAAGCACGGCGGGGGTTGGTAGTAGAAGATAAAGAATTGGTTGAGGTTCTGGAGACAGTAGTCGAGTTGGAGTCCTGCGCTGTCCCCTGCTGGCCAGAGGACCCTTTGTAGTCACTTAACCTCTCTGACCCTTTGGCTCCTTCTCTCTTAAAGGGGATTAGTAAGAGAACCTTGCTCAGGGGTTGTTGTGAACACAGAAGAGAAAATGTACCTGACGCAACTTAGCACGGTGCCTGGCACAGAACCGGCGCCCAGCAGGTGGTAGTTTAAATGGGGAACAAACGAAAACAAACCTGGCAGATTTAGTCCAGGAAAAGCCCAGCTGCCCCAAGCATGAGGATGTGCACGCTCTGAGCCCAGAGCCTCCAGACCACAGAGATAACTCGACTCCCTCTCCCGCCTCCTTTAACACTCCTCCCCCAACGCCCGCCCCTACCTGGTCTCCTCCCGTCCCGAGCACCAGACAGAAGAGCGCCACGCTACGGGCTTCGGGGAAGGCGCCATTCCTCTGAGGAGCCTGCTCCTGGCAACTGCTGAATTTCCCGGGAAACTGCTGCCCTGGGTCTCTGCCCTCGTTCCGTAGCCCACGTTCTCAGGACTCACGGCTCCAGGGGCGGAGTCCACGCAGGGACCCGCCCTCCTTCTTGGCTTTGGAAAGGGGCGGAGAGCAGAACATTTCCTGACTGGCCACTGCGGGGCGGTGTTTCTCCACCTTAACAGTGAGCTTTTCTCTCTGAGGTGCGGACCAGTAAGAATTTAGGGTACCAACCACCACCTTTCTGGGGATGGTGATTTCCGACTCTGCTTCAGGCAACAGGGGAAAACAGGAGGGCAGAGGTGGGCTAGGAAGGCTATACTTTGGTGCTACTTCGAATTCTGAGAGGATCTGGGGGAAAGCCTGGTTTCTCATGTGTAAGAATATATTATTTGTTCTTGGGTTGGGGAGTTTCTGAGATTTAGACTGGGGGCTCCATCCGTACAGGCTCATATCCTGTGTGTGTAGGAATCTAGGAAAATGCACATACGCTCCCCAAATCAAAATACAAAAAAGGCAGTCCAGGCTATGAGATTCTGGCAGGCCCTAGAAGATGGTTACCAAAGCTCCTTGGCACTCCCTTCTGTGTGGGATCCTAGCCCAGAGTGAATTCCTATCCTGAACCGACTCAAGAAAGAATGAGGCAACAGAAAGGCATCACTCATACTTGGGAAGGATGGTAGAGATTAACTCCTTGTTTTACAAATGGGGAAACAGACTGAGGGAGAGATCTGACTTGCCCAAGGTCATGCTTTAAATTAGAGGCTAGGCAAGAACCCAGTTCTTCTGACTCCACAGGGCTGACCCTCAGTGGAAGGGAAATCATTTGTCTGTTAAGTCCGTATAGAGCTGTTTCACAGGACACAGACTTCCTGTGCCTCTCTGAGCCTCATTTTCCCGCTCTGGATGCTGAGACAGGTGGCCCTGCTGATCCTCAAGGTCTATCTATCTCAGACACTCTGTGACCTCACAGTGAAGGTAAGGTACAAGGGCCTGGCATCTGGCTGCTCCTCCGCCCTCACCTGCTCCACAGTAGGACAGATGATGATCAGGGAGTCTAGGAGCCCCCAAACCTTTTGTAATTAGCATGCTTGCCAAAAGAGAAAGCAAGCCGAATTCTAAACTCAGGCTTTAGGGAAGACATTTGCTGGAGCCACCTACTCCCCTCCCTCCAGGTGTCAGTACCTCTTGAAAGGGACCCAGCAAGGCTGGCACATGGGGAGGAAAGGAGGGGCTTGGGTACACCTCTGTTCCCCCAAAAAAAGGTCACATGACAGGGCCAGGGGTCTTGGGTCCATTCACCGGATGCTCCTGCTTGGGCCTTGTCAGAGAGAGGCTATAGCATCTCTCAGAAACCAGAATGGGCAGCATGCATCTTTCCAAAAGGAAATGAGAAGGCCTCAACACAGCCCCGGGTGTCCTCCACGGGGACTGGATGAGCGCCATCAATGGTGCTCTGGGCCACTTGCTCACAGGTGGTGTGAAAGAGTATCTGCAGATGTGAGCCATGTTCCCAACCAAATGCTCATGGTCAGGAAGGGATGATTCACTAGCACGTAGAGTGTGGCCTGTCTCCACTGCCCCCTTCCCTGCTAGGGATGTTGGTGCAGGATAGAACCATATCAACTCTAGGAAATCTATCTAGACAGAGAGATGCAGATATAGAAGATATACATAATCTATCTAATACATATGTGCATATACATATACACATATATTACATGATTTTGGAAGAAAGATTCCAAACCATTAACAGTGGTGGGGGTGAGATACATAATTTTACTTCCTCCTTTGTGCTTAAGGGCATTTTAAATTTTAAACAAATGTATTACTTGGTTAACTTTTTCGTTCCTATTTATTTCCTTGTTTGGTAACTTGTCTGTCACTTGGAAGGACTCAGAGCTAACACAGGTGTCCCTTTTGCAGCAGGGGAAACTCTCATTGGGCACATGTGCCAGTCTGCCCTTCTTTTTTTTTTACTCTTTTTTTTTTTTTCAAACCAAGCCCTTGGGAGGTGGCCCAGGGTAGCCCGCCAGGGACAGCTCAGGAGCGTCAGCAAGGTCCTGGGGATTGAGTGCTGGCGGATGCTGGAGTCGCCCTCAGGTCGCCCCGTGCCCAGGCCCTTGACTCTCCTTCCAGGTACCACCTCGCTGTGATCGCCCTCATTTACTTCCTGCCTCTCGTGGTGATGTTCGTCGCCTACAGTGTCATCGGCCTCACGCTCTGGAGACGCACTGTCCCAGGGTACGAGGTGCATGGCGCCAACTTGCGCCACCTGCAGGCCAACAAGGTGAACTCCGGGAGTGGGGCTGGAAGTTTGACCCCGCCTCGGGATCAGCCATTCCGGGCACGTCCCCTAGAGGGCGCCGCGGAGGATAGACTCCACCTGTAACTTGGCCTCGTCCCAAGTCCCTGGCCAGAGCATTCATTCCTTCTTCCCGGGGTGGGGCGGGCGGACTTGCTTTGGTCTTTGGGCTGTGGCAGACACAGATTGCAGGGAGAGGGAGACCTCGGAACCCGTAGCTGGCATAGTCTCCTCTAAGGATGGGGTTAGGAACGAGAGCTCATCCACTCTCCAGGGACGAGAGCTGCTCTGCTCAAAGAGGGATCCAAGACGCCTTTTAGAGGAGGTGGCCACCGAGCTGGGCTTTGAGGAGTGAGGACTTCAAAGGAAAGACAGCAGTGTGGACAGAGAGACCAGCCTGAGCAAAAGCCCCGAGGTGGAAGGCCCAGTAGTGTCTGGGTAGCAGAAGCTCTAGGGGCCTGAGCCTGTGGAGGTAGACAGGGCCTGCTTATTGAGGGCTTCTCAGGCTGGCCTGAGACATGCCTCATGCTTCCCCTCGGGAAAACTGGGGCTTGGGGCTTCCAGGCTAAGGAGTGACCTGAGTCTCTCCTGGACCAGTTTGTGAAGACCATGGTGCTGGTGGTGGTGACATTTGCCATCTGCTGGCTGCCCTACCACCTCTACTTCATCCTGGGCAGCTTCCAGGACATCTACTGCCACAAGTTCATCCAGCAGGTCTACCTGGCGCTCTTCTGGCTGGCCATGAGCTCCACCATGTACAATCCTATCATTTATTGCTGCCTCAACCACAGGTGAGCCCTCACCCCAGCCCCTCTCCTCAACCTGGCTCCATCTGGACTCCCCTGCACAGCTTGAGCCTGTGCCGGTCCATCCCCGCCACCATGGGATTACCATCCTCCCAGGGAGCCCCCAGCACGGTCCTCCCTCGGGTCCAGGCCTAGCTCGAGCCCCACCTCCTCCCCAAAGCTTTGCCCCATTGCCCAGGCCACAGCTCTCACGCCTGCCTGCTCCTGCTCTTTCTTCTGGCGGCTGCATCTGGGACAAGGATAAGAAAGGAGGGAGGGACAGAGAGGTGGAGGGAGGGGAGAGAGGGAGAAGGACAGCCAGAGAGGGCGGAAGGAAGGAGCCAGGTAAAGGAGGGAGGGACTGATGGTTCTAAGAGCTTCCTACACTGAGGAAGAACAGAGGACTGTCCCTGGGCGAGGAGAACAGTGCCAACCGCAGCAGAACGAAGCACTCAACCTGAGGCCCGGGGCCAAGACTAGAGGGGGAGCAGGTTGCTCCCTGGAAGATCACAGAAGGGGTTTTCAGGGCAGCTAGGAAGTGACCTTGGCAGAGACTGCCAGAAAGGAAGGAGCCAAGTTCTCACTTCCCCCCAACCCTTGTACTTCTAGAGGAGTGTAGTCCCAGAGAGGGGCTGGTGTTTGCTCAGGGGCGCTTGCACAGGTGAGGAGGTGCTGGGCCAGGCAGGAGCCCCAGCCCAGGAGTCCTGCTTGCAGAGCAAGTCGTTCAGCCTCAGAAAGCCTTGACGGTGGAGCCAGGTAAGAGGAGATGAGAGGTGGACACTGAGTCCTGGCCTTAACGAGGCAATGAAGTGGGTGAGGTTGGCCCTGGGCATCTTTTATCACCTCCCTGCCCACATGTCCACGCCACTCATAATGCCAGTAGGATCTTTGTTGCTCAGACATCCCACCCGGGGCAGGCCAGAAGGAAGTAAGAGACTGTACTTTTTTTTTTTTTTTTTTTTTTGACTGTTTAATGGCTGCCAGAACCCTCCATTGTCTCCTGAGAGGCAAGTATATAATGGGAGGGAGGTGTTATCCCCATTTTACAGATGAGGAAACTGAGCCTCCAAAAGGAAGACTCTCCTAAACTCATACAGCAGGAATTCCATGGGTCTCCAAGGCCTATAATCTCATCCCCACATCACACATTTCTCCTGCATGCAGTTGTAGGAGCGAGAGCTTGGAGACAGGGACAGTCACATCAGGGAGGGGCTCCCAGCCTTCTGTGTCTGTGCATTGGCCACTCTCCTGCTACCCAAAGACACAGTCCCTGGGAGTCAGAACACCCCGGGGCTTTACAACTTCTGAATCATTCAGTATTTGATGACACTAGCTCTGAAGACTGGTATTCCTGGCGGAATTTTCATTCTTCCGCAAAATGTTCACCAGGGGCTCTGTGTGCCCAGCACTGTTCCAGGCCCTTGGGATACCCCTGTGAACAAAAACAGTGATCCCTATCCTCGGGGAGCTGACCCTCTAGTGGGGAGGTGGAGATAGACAATAAGCAAATGTAATGAGTAAATATACATTGTGTATTAGGTGATAAATCCTATAGAAAAAAGAAAAACTAGAGCTGGGTAAGAGAGGACAGGAAGTGCTGGGGGAAGTAATGGGCATAAGGGTTGCGATTTTACAGGATGGTCAGGGTAGACTTTACTAAAGGGTCTTTTGAGCAAAGACTTGAGGATTGAGTGGGCCCTGTAGGTGTCTGGACAAGAATTCCAGGCAGAGGGAACAGCCAAGGCAAGGGCCCTGTGGTCAAGGTAAGGACTTACGCTGGTTCTCAGACATGAGGAGCCCTGCAGTGTTCTGAGTGGGGGAAACACATGCTCTGATTCCCTTTTAAAAGAATCAGTCTCGCAGCTGTGTTGGAACTGGACCACAGAGGGACAAGGGAGGCAGGGAGATGGTTAGGCAGGTGCAATAATCCAGGAGAGAGATGGTGGGTTTAGACGTGTGAGAAGTGGTCAGAGTCCGGAGATTGCTAAGGTAGAGCCAACAGAATTTGATGGAGAGGGAGTCAAGGATGACCCCAGGTGTCTGGCCTGAACTAGTGGAAGGACAGAGTGGTCAGTTGTCAGGAACTGAGACGAGGACGACTGGGGGGGTGTGGGGGGAAAAGGGTGGGGAGCTCGGGTTGGGACATGCTGAGTGTGGGCAGAGGCCATGAAGCTCCCATAATAAAGGCATTTATTGGGCTGCCCAACGGAACCTTCAGAGCCACAGGGGGAGGAACCAAAATCAGGCCTGCTCTTCTGAAACTCGGAACCCTGCGTCTCCTGGGAACAGACCATATAGTTCTCTCCCTCCCTCCGCATCACACAGGGTCTCATCTGTTTCTGCCCCTGACAGACCAGTGTCCTCTCTCTGCCAGCTCTTTCTCATTTCTTCCAGTCACTCTCTGCTTCCTCTGATCTCCAATTTACAGGTGGACCCTCTTTGCTGCCTTGGGGAAAGTTGTTTATTTTTTAAGCAAATGTACTAAAACTTAGTAGTTCCATGTGTATATTTTCTTTCAAAGCTGTCCCCTTGGGGGAGCATCCGTATGCTACCCAACATTGCCAAAGCCCCAAGTTTTTAAGACTCCTCTTTGCATATTCCTTTAGAAGCCAATTAACAAATCGAACAAGAAAATCTGTTGTGTCTTTATGATTATACTTGGTTTATTTTTGTTTGCTTGTAATAACAAACAGTCTCATTCGGCTCACTTCAGTCCTTGGACTTAGCTCCAGATTACTTCTGGTTGTTTCCAAAACCCGAATCCATTAAAGAACGTGTCTCCCCAGAGACCCTGAGCTCGTAAGAGCGAGGCAGCGACTTTCCTCTGGAGGAGAGATTGGCTCCTGGAGGTGGGAGCAGCCCCAGGACAGTTCCCATAACTGTCGCCCTCACTCCGTTGCTCAAGATGACCCTCCATTCCCCAGGTTCCGCTCTGGATTCCGGCTTGCTTACCATTGCTGCCCATGGGTCATGCCAACTGAGGAGGACACGATTGAGCTGACTCACACCTCATCCCTTTCCACAAGGGTCAACAGGTGTCACACTAAAGAGACTCTGTTCGTGGCTGGGGATGTGGGCCCCTCTGGGGCTGCCAGTGGGCAGGCTGGAAGTCTGCAAGCTGAAGTGTCTACTGACCCCTGAACCCTTGTGCCTGGCTGCAGGGGGAGGCTTAGCACCCTGGAGAAGTAGCCAGTTGAGAGGACCACATCGGAAAGTTTGGCCCATGCCTCACCCTTCAGTACATCAATGGAAAAACAAGATGGGGCCAGGAACTCTGCAGTGGGGGCTGACTCTCCCAGCCACCCCTCTGACAGTGCTTCAGGGCATCCAATAAGTCAAAGAAGACAGTGTGAGCTAACACTTATCTAATCCAGGAGTTGCAAGCTTGAATGCCTCCCTGGGGCATACAACATAACGAGTAAACCGAATCCAGTATAAAAGAAAAACTGTAGATATAATGATAAAAGGTAAGTGACTTCCAGCGTTGGGGCAAAAGGAAGGGTGGGGACTGTGGCAAACTGGAGAGCACAGGAATCTAAAGGGGACAACAGCCCATCAGCTCTGGACAGATGCTGCCACGTGGCTGGGAGCCCACTGTTGCCAGATCCTCCAAACCTTTCAAGAGAAGCCAGAAATCCAAAATTGTGAAACTTCCAGGTTTGTTAAACTGAGCTCACATTTTTACAAATGTTGCATAAACCAAACAAAACACACCTGTCAGCAGCACCCAACCATGACACTGACCTATTATTAGGCTAAAGACACAAGGAAAGAAGCCTCTTGTTCTGCAAAGCCCCTAACCTGTGAGCCAATCCAGGGCCTCTCTGCCTTAGCATCTAAGAACCCAGATCCACCCTAGTGTAGATGGTGGTTAAAAGGAGCCTCAGCTGGGTGGCCTCAGACTAGTCACAATGACCTTCAGCTCCTTTCTTTCAATGGCAAAACTACCTCACAGGGATGCTGTGAGGATGATGGGAGTGATGCCTATAAACTGGCAGGCCCAACACAGGTTAAGTGCTTCATAAACAGCAGCTGTGACTTTTATTACTACCAGGGCAGCCGTTTGACCTGAATTCCGCAAGTCAGCAACATAGCCCTCACCCTTACTTCTGCTCAAGGAGGTGGCAGACAGAGAACACCCACTGTCCCATCTCCCAGAAAGCTCCAGGCCCAACGCAGTCCACACCTCACCCTGCTTGCTGACTCACCCTTCCCACTTCATGGCCCCTTCAGAAGAATCACGTAACACTGTAAATGCACACCTAGAGTTCAATGTTACCTGTGTTCTCCACAAGATCACTGTCATAGGCACCAGCAGTGACAAATAAAGGGACTCTGGTCTCACCAAACCAAGGGAGCATGCAGCCTGGTGGGAAAAGCCACCAGAGGTGTGGTCAAGGCCTGGGAGGCTCACATCGCACCTCAATCACAGGGTACCAGAATGTGGACTGATGTGGGGCCCACAGACAGGCTGGGGGAGAACCCAAAACGGCAGCCACAGAGTGGAACAGCACCCTCAAGACTGCGGTGGGGCAGGGATGAAAGGGTCAGACAAAGGCCCACAGAAGGGGTTCGTTTATGAAGGGGGTTGCGGAGAGGACAGCAACCCTGCTACCCTGGGCTGCTGCAAGGCTTCATCTGCTCAGGGCAGGGGATCTCTTCATCCATCATCCTGGAGCTGGCAACGAGGGTCATGAGGGTAGGACCTGCTCTAGCACAGCAGGATGGAGGGCCAGTGTTGCCCTGTCCTCTCATGGGGCTTCCAACAGCCCCCGCAAGCCAAGCTGACTTTTGCTTTGTTCCAACTACAAGTGAGGAAGCCAGGCTACTGGAAGACGGAGGCCTTCCATCCCTTTACCTTCTGAGAGGTGTCGAGGCGGGGGCTGCAGGAGTCCCTCCCTGCGGTAGGCCCCCGCGGCTGGAGCAGGGAACTGGAAGGGCAGGTGCTAGAAGAAGGGGAGAGGCTACTTCTTGACCCTCTGCAGGGAGAGTACAGAAGTCCTCAAGCCAAAAGAAGGCTGCACGCTGAAGAACACAGCCTTCATTTCAAACTCTGCCCTGACCCAAAAGGCCACAAAACCCCCCAGGGTTTGGTTTCTGCCACATCCCCCGACGTCCTCCCCACTCCCCAGCCATTAAGCATCACTCGGGTCTTTGAATTGATACAAAGTTTACTAGGTCATACAACATGGCTCACAAAAGCGATGGGAAATTCCAATGAGCGTACTGTTTCTTGATTGGTTCGTTTTACCCAAACGGAGACAAGACACTTTCCCGCAGGACTGCCCACCTCCCCTCCCCAAGACAGACAGAATGCAAGACTGTCACAATGTGGCTATGACCAGTTCCACGGACACACAGTTCAGCGGCATTGACACGCCCTGATGGGACACCAGACAGCAATGGGTGCGGGGCCGGGAGGAAGCGGCGGCTGATGCACCCGTGGGAGGAGGAGTCCCGGCAGTGTCTGCTGGTGAAAATACATTGCACACAGGGGACACATCCCCAAGGACGGGCTGCAGAGGCCCATAAGGCCTGTCAGATGGTGTGACTTTTCATTTTGGGCCAATAAATAACTGTTGGACGAATGCATAAGTTAGAAATGGACGCCACTAAACTTCACATGTGGGGAACGTACGACCAGGTTGAAGTCAAATCATGCAAAGTGGCAGGGCAGGTGAGGAGGGATCTGGAGGTCAGGGAGATTACCAACAGCACACACTCTATTTTGTACCCTACGTTACGCGCCATTAGTTGGCTTCTCTTTTCCTCCCCGCGGTGGTGCTGGCGGGCTTTGGTGCCGGCGTCTCCCAGCACAGCTCGCTGGGCAGAACAGGGGGTCGCTGCTTGAAGAGAGAAGTGCTGGAAGGGCAGCAGGCTGGGGGGCCAGGACTCTTAGCTGCTCGTTTCTTGCCGGAGCCGAACGCCCACTGCCGTGATGAGGGCGGCTCCCTTGCCGCTACCGTCTTCGGATAAGAGGAAGGACACGTTACACTTTGGTGACAGTTCCTTCACGGTTTGGTGCATGATTCTGGAGAAGCTAAAAAGGACAAAAATAGAGAAGGGTAGATAGAGAAACATGAGGAGAGACGCCGGACCCACCTGAAGACGCTGAAGCACCCTAACAATAAGGAGGGAAGCGAGATGGGAGGGGCTGCTTGGAAGCAGCTGCGGCTTATTGAGAATGGCTGGGAGAAAGTGGGTTTACAGCCAGTCCTGTTACAACTTGCAGCAGGGAGGCACAACAGAGAATCCAAAACAAGCTGCTCTCTACACCTTCTGAGGGCTATGGCATGAGTAACACACCCAGACGGCTCCCATCCTCAAAGCCTGAGGCTCTGAGGGGACCGAAAACCATGAAGGGGTGCTGGGACCTGGGTGTGGACCACTGAGGCGGGCCAAGCTGGTCTGGCACTGGGTCAGCTCAGCAGGCTGCATGGAAACGAACATCACCCACCCCCAGCTGCAGTCCTCTGAGACCCCAGCCCAGCACCTGAAGCTAAGAGAGGGAGCCCCCCACCCCCGTGAACTATAATCTCTAAATGAGAGGTGACTCCGGGTTCTTGCATTTTGTGCTGAAAATGAGATAGCGCCAGGCTGTGGATGCTCAGGGCAGTGGGGCTCCTAGAGGAAATACTGACTGCCCTTTGCTGAGTACCTACTAGGTGTCCCACACTTTACGTATATATGTAATGTCTGGCCTGCTGGTGGTCATTTTCCCATGAAGAAGAGGAGACTTGGCAGAGATGAAGCCACTGAGCACAGCTCCTAAATGGTGGTACCAAGATTAAAACCAAGCGTGTCCATGTGCGGCTCCAAAGCCTAGCTCTAAACCACAGTGACAACGAGGACAGCTATGAAGGTGGAGAGATAGAGGTCGGCGTGGAGCCCAACAGATGCTTTCATCCCAAGCCACGGCCATGACGTAGGCAGGCAATGCCTACACTGAGTTGGGTGAGGTTGCTTTTAAGTGGAGTGAATGGCCCAGTTTACTGGGGACAGTCCCAGTGTGATTATTAGTAGCACTCTCTTGACTGGCAAAAGTACCTCCGTTTCGACAATAATATGGTCACTCTATTCATAAGAGCCAAGCTTTGGGATGTGTGGTAGATCAAAGAGCAGATGGGGGCTTCCCTGGTGGCGCAGTGGTTGAGGGTCCGCCTGCTGATGCAGGGGATGTGGGCTCGTGCCCCGGTCCGGGAAGATCCCACATGCCGCGGAGCGGCTGGGCCCGTGAGCCATGGCCGCTGGGCCTGCGCATCCGGAGCCTGTGCTCCGCAACAGGAGAGGCCACAAGAATGAGAGGCCTGCGTACCGCGCAAAAAAAAAAAAAAAAAAAAAAAAAAAAAAAGCAGATGGGCTCATTTCTCCTCCTCCAGCAATGGGGTGCTGGACACCCGACCAAAATGTCAGGGAGGTCACATCCCACCCGCCTCCCTGCTACAAAGCCCAGAGCCAAAACCGCTCCTGCCTTCCAAGGCTCTTGACAAACTGATTTAGCAGGTGGACAAGACAGTGGGCCCTCTTCCCCTTTCCTTCACTCCCTCGTCCCACTTACCAAACACAGCCTCCGGGCCAGGCTGATGGGTAAGTGCACGCCCACCCTTACCTCCTTTCCTGCTCCCCACCTGGATAAGAGAGGCCCAGGAGGAGGGGAAAGCAGGAAATGCCAGGCCACAGGTGTGAGCTGCCCAAGTGAAGCCGCTTCTCCACCTCCCCAGGCATCCCAGGTAAACTTCAGAGCAGCTCATTTCCTCGTCCCAGACAAGCCCCACCCTGACCACACAGCCTGCAGGTTGGCTGTGTCCTGGCGAGGAATTTTCCTGGTGGGAATCACATCCTGATGTCCCATAGCCATAAAGGGGCCTTGCCTGCCCAGGAAGCTCTGCCCATCCCCCCCGGAAGCCCCACTCACTGCGGATGAAGCTTGTAGAGCGTCCCGTCCACACCCACAGTCACGTTGAGGTGGTCCAGCCCCCTGTTCTCGCGGATCTTCTCCACCACGGCAGCCATGCCCGCGCCACACAGCTGTGCGGCCCTCTTGGACACTACCCCGCACACGGTCTTCACGAGGATGCTGTCGTCGCACGTGCTGTTCAGGCCAAGCTGCTGGAGGATGGCCCGGACCTGCAGCAGCGCTAATCGGTCACTGTAAGGGGACAAAAGCCAGGAGGCTGGATGAAGCAGGACCCACGAGAGCAGCACAGAAGCCGCCGACTCCAAACGAGCCGGCCCCAAATCACTGCACTTATCCACGAAAAGGGTCATGGCGTTTTCTCTCCCCTTCAAAACATTTGTCTATTTTTTTTAATGATCCCCATAGTATTACATGTTAAGCTGTAGAATAACTAGCAAAGCTAGAAAAATAAAAATTGGAAAATTAGAACTATCTACAATCCCAGCACTGGGGAAAATACTATTAATGTTTAAATATATTTCCTTCCAATCTATTTTTCTTGGATATCATTAAACAATGTCTTTGTCCTGATATGTGAATAGGCTTGTTCTTTATTTATTTATTTTTAAATTTTTGTTTTATATTGCAGTGTAGTTGATTAACAATGTTGCAGGCTTGTCCTTTATATATGGTTTTCTTTCTTGCTGTTTTTCATGCTTCATACATCTAAGCAAGTTCCCACCTCCTTATCTGAGACCAAGATTGGTAAAAGCTGCCACAGCAGTCTATTCTGGGGATGACCATAATTTATTTAGCCAGTTTAGAGAAATTTAAGTTGTTTGCAATTTTCTGCTAATATAAAGTAACACCCTGATGATGTTCCTGTTGGTGCAAGTCAGAGTTTTCCCTTAGGGTTTTTGATGCATATTGCCAAGCGCCTTTCTGAAAGTTATATCAATTTACTGTCTCTGACAGAGTATTTGGCCTTACTTGTCCCCAGTGGAAAGGGGCTTCCCTGGTGGCACAGTGGTTAAGAATCTGCCTGCCAATGCAGGCGACACGGGTTCAAGCCCTGGTCAGGGAAGATCCCACATGCCACAGAGCAACTAAGCCCATGCGCCACAACCACTGAGCCTGTGCTCTAGAGCCCGCGAGCCACTACTGAGCCCACGTGCCACAACTACTGAAGCCCACACACCTAGAGCCCGTCCTCTGCAACAAGAGAAGCCACTGCAACGAGAAGCCCGTGCACCACAACGAAGAGTAGCCCCCGCTCGCCTCAACTAGAGAAAGCCTGCGCACAGCAACAAAGACCCAACACAGCCAAAAGTAAAAATAAATAAATAAATTTTTTAAAAAAATTGAAAACACTGGACAATTTGGTAAGAATGGCATCACACTGGTTTAATCTGTGCTCCTCTCTGTTAGTGAGGATTACTGTTTTTGTTTTTGTTTACTGGCCACATGAACTACCTTATACCAAAACTCTTGTTCTCCTGAGATATTTGTCTCCTCATTAAACTGAAAGAGTTGACAATGACGGATGATGAACACAACAGCAGTGGTAAGAGCAGTCAGCCTTTTTGAGGACTTACTATGTGACACGTGCTTTACATACATCACCTCATTTCTCCTCCTAATAGCCAACTGATCCATGTATGATTATTCCCATTTTAAAGATGCAGAAATTGAGGCTCAGAGAGATCGAGTAACTCACCCAAAGCTCACAGCCAATGGGGTAGAACAGGTCTCAAGACCAGACCTGCCAAAGCTCTTGCCCACCATGCCACGCTCTGCATCTTGCATATATAATGCAAATGTTTTCCTTAGTTTTCTGTTTGTCTTTTAAGCTTGATGACTGATTTTGTTTTTATCTTACAGAACTATGCAGCTAAATTTGGCAATTTTTTCTTTATGATCTCTCCCTTTGCTATTACACCTGAAAGGACCTTCCCCAGCACTTCACACCCATCAGTATAGCTATTATTAAAAGAAAAACAAAAACAGAAAAGAATACGTGTTGGCGAAGATGTGGAGAAGTTGGAGCCATTGTATATACTGCTGGTGGGATGTTAAAATGGTACAGCCACTGTGGAAAACAGTATGGCAGCTCCTCCAAATAAATAAATACGTAAAATAATTATGTGATTCAGCAATTCCATTTTTGGGTATACATCCCAAAGAATTGAAAGCAGGGACTCGATCGTGTACTTGTACACTCATGTTCATAACAGCATTATTCACAACAGATAACAGGTGGAAGCGACCCAAGTGTCCATGGATGGATGAATGGATAAACAAAATGTAGTGTATACATACAAAGAATTATTCAGCCTTAAAAAGCAAGGAAATTCTGACACATACTACAACATGGATGCACCCTGAAGACATTATACTAAGTGCAATAAGCCAGATGTGAAAGGACAAATGCTATATGATTCCACTTACATGAAGTCACTAGAGGAGTCAAATTCATAGACACAGAAGGTAGAAGGGTGGTTGCCAGGGGCTGGGGGGAGGGGGGAAATGGGGAGTTAGTGTTTAATGGGTACAAAATTTCAGTTTGGGATGATGAAAGAGTTCTGGAGATGGATGGTGGCGATGGCTGAACAACAATGTGAATGTACTCAATGCCACTGAACTGTCCACTTCCAAAATGGTAACAATGGTAAATTTAATGTTACATATAATCTACCACAATAAAAAAATGTTAACAAGAAATATTCACTGATATTTTCTTCTCATTCTTCTCAGGCTCCTATTTTCCACACTTGGCCCTTGGGTGAACTTAGAATGAGGAGAGAAAGCAGTGGGGAGCTTGGTTCCCTAGCATGGTGCCCCCCCTCCCCCGCAGCTGTGAAATGCCACCACTCCACGTGCCCAAGTCCTCCAGGGTCAGTGCCGCAGGGCCGCTGTCTGCAGCTATAGCACTTCACTGCGTGGGTTCCGGTGGGAAGTGAGTTCTACCTGAAGGTTACAGACCCAGGCCTGGGCAAAAGCGAGGGGCAGACCCGAGCCAAGCCAATGTCAGTGCTGCTATCGTGACCATTCTAAACTGAAGGTGGCTTTTGCACAAGCTCTTTTGATGAGCACTTTTCCACCTCTTCTCACAGCTCACTGCGGAAGATGGCAAAGGCACAGGTGAAATGTTCACTCTACATGAGAAAAACAGGAGGAAGACAGAAGCAGCTCGCTGTGGGGCACGGTGGGCGGTGAGCTATGCATCCTAGGCTGCCTTTCAGAGGAAAAGAGGGTGAGGCCAGACTAGGGGTGCTTGGTGCTTGGCTCTTCTGGACTCAATGGTCCTTCAATACAAGTATCTGTGATGCACCTTTCCTATCCTGAAATGTAACCTACTTACACACAGGATGATTTCAAACAAATCAATATAATGCCCTAACATACAGGATGAATAAAAGGAAATGACTTATAGTAAAATTATGGAACTTCAAAATGCAATTGCTCAGGGCCTACGACTCCAGTGGAAGAAGAAAACCCTCCCAAATGGCCAAAATGTCCCCTATGTTGCCTACTGCCCCCATTACAGCCCCCTGGCCAGGTCCACCTCTAATAGGGAAGGCCCTGCCCACTCACCTCTCGATCTGAGAGAGATACTTGGTCTGAAAGATGCCCCGAGTCTTCAGCGGCTCAGAGATCTGCCCTCGGAAGAGGAATCCCCTCTTGGTGAAGTCAATCAAGATGTTGCGGACGATTTCACCCAGGTACATACCGCTGATCATCTTCTCATATCTGCAATGAGAGGAGGGGACTGGGTGTCTATATGAAGCCTGTGGTCTCACAGTAACCCCGGGCGCCTTACTGTGCCTCACCGGCATCACCAACCCGTGCACCCAGCCCTGTGCTCCCTGGCAGAGGCACAGTGTGAGACCGGGAAGGACTGAGGAATCCCCAACCCTCCCAGGGTCAGACGCGAAAGTACCAGCACTCTGTCTCACTGCTGGACCATCCACTTCCTCACCTGACTCCCTGCCTTTGCCTGGCAAAACCCCACTCCAGCTCTCAGCTCCCAACTTGCCCAGCACTGCTCCAAGAGGTCTGTCCTCCCCCTGCCTTTCTCAGCTCCCACACACCCTCCCTTCTTCACAGCACACACAGGTCCTCCGCCCCTTGGCACCCCTGCAGCGAAAGCCTTGAGGGGACAGAGAATGTGTGTCTTGCTCAGCTTTGAGTCCCAGGGCCCAGCACAGCTCAGCGTTGCTCTCAGTCAGGTGCTCAATCAATACCTGTAGAATCAGCAAACGGCTTAAAGGAACAAGACAACACAGGGAAAGTTCCCACTAGATTTTTGGAAGGTTTTGCCAAAACCCAGAGTGCTGGTCAAGTACCCACAGAGTGATAAAGCCACACAGGCTGGAGGACACAGGTGGCCACCACACCCCTGAGGGTCACCTGTTCTTGGGGGCTTTTAATTCCTGTCCTCTCCATGTTCAGGAGCCTCAAGAAATGACATGGGCTTTAAATGCTTCCATGCACACACCCCATCCCAGTGTCCCCAAGCTGGCATGACTCCACTGGAATCTGGATACTCCAGAAGACTTCGGGTGGTCCACAGGAAAAACACGAAATAGCACTATCATCAATTCCCATCTAGTCCTTTTCATTCCATCAAGGAGACATCTCCTTGGTGTTGATAAGTTTGATGCTGATATGGCTCTAATCCCTTCCAACCCCTACTGATCTCCCTTATAACAAAGGGGGTCTTCCTGTAGAGCTGTTGGTAGACACAGTAGCTAGGATTGAAATAACGCTGTTCTTCACTATATCCATTTTATGGTAATATTGGTTTTCCTCCCTCATTAAATGTAAGAATACAAGATGATTTAAAGAAAAACATTAAGCATAGGTGGTATTTGGAAAAGACAAAAATCTTGAGGTTAGTTGGAGAACCACTTATGTTTGGGAGGTATTACCCCCAGCTCTTCATTCTGTTCCTGGGGGCACGGCCTAGACCACCTCGTCTTGGCTATGGCAGAGGATGGCCTGATCCCTGGGAGCTTGAGACAAGGGGTCATTTGTCTCTATGCTGGGAAGGGTGGACACTGCCATCTTGGGGAGGGTCCCTGACACCCGAGCTGCAAAGATCCAAATAGCCACTAGGCGGTGCAAGAGGTCTGCCGTGGGAAAAGGAGGAATTGGCGGTGGCGGGCCTCTGCCTCACCCGTGACGGGGAGCCCCCCACTCCCACTGGCGACATCCTAATTTCCCTTGCCCTTTAACAACTGCAGGTCAAATGTGTCCTACTAAACAAGGCAAAAACCTGCCGACCAACAGATCTCTATGAGCCTGATGGGGAAGAAACAGAGCAATGAGAAGGCCAGAATGTTGCAGGATAAACACGCTCACTGAGAGGAGTGGTGTGGCCACTGCTACCCTGTCCCCAGAGACACCTGCACAGAACATCAACCCTGGGCCATCTTGTACCATGTGCTGCCACCACCCTCCACCCTTAAGTTCTCTGCTCTCCTTGGGCCAAAAGCCAAGGTCAGGAGTGAACCTGAGGGACCACAGTCTCCAGGCTTTGTGCAAACCCCACTCCTAGAAACTTCTTCCGTTGTAATAGGCAGGATGCCCTCCCGTCTCCTCCACCAGGTGGGATTACCTTTGCTTCCCGGCGTTTAGAGAATATTCATCCACCAGTTTGTCATAGATAGTTCTGATATCGTCCAGACACCCGTTGTCCCCAAAGGCACCCCACTCCATGTTGATACACATTCGGCCCTCGTTTCCTTCTAGCGTCTCGACGTTTTTCATTTCTTCCATGTAGCAGGCATTGCTGCCCGTCCCTGGAATACACGAGGAGAGAATGAATGGCCACACCACCGTGCTTAGTGGGGAGAGGGATTGCAGCTAGACTTGGGTGGGGCCTGGGGCTCCACAGAGAGGGGCACACTTTTCAGATGAACCAAGTAATAGCTTCACTTTCCGAATGTCTCCCAGGAAAGTCTCAAAATATAAAGGCAAAATCAGAGTTAAAACTGCCCAGAGCATTTGATTAACTTACTTTATACTAAGACATCAACACCGAGAGCCTCGTATGTTTACCTGTCCACACAGGGCTATGTCTATTTTAATACAAGATGGTCTTACAACAAAGGGATGTATTTTCAATTGTGGAAGTTCAGGCAGCATTCAGACTGGAAGGATATTTCTCTATTTCTCTTTTCTTCTCTCTCCACATATACATACACACACATATACTGTATTTATATGTATATACACACATACATATAAAATATTACATGGAGGGGTTGTCTACTATCCCACCATGCATGTCCACTTATCTTTTCTTATCAAACTTGGCCGTGGACTCTGCCTGAACAAACTCTCCTGTGGGTTCCAGAATGAGGCCCACAGTTCGTTCAGGGAAGGACAGTGCCCTGAGCATCTCCAGGGTGCCCTTCTAAAGCAATGGTTCCTCACCATTTGGTATCACAGATCTCTTTGAAATTCTGATGATTCTCCTGAGAAAAGAGATGTTTCCCTGAGTGCACCCCTACACTGTATACACACAAACAGACAAACGGCTGCCAGGGGATCAAGCGCCTCTGATCTCCATCCCTGACCTCCCCAGGGCAGGGCTAGTCAGACTGGGGCCCCCCCAAGGACTAGGGCTGGACCACAAACTGTTTGCTGTTCTCGACTAGGAGTAGTTAGGTACAGATGCTGAGAGGAAGCGTTCTAAAACTTTCACAGCAGATTTAATCGCCAGACATCCAAACTTGTGGTCACTGGCCTTGTCTCAGTGAATGGACGGGAAATTTAAAAACCAATCAACTAACCAAGGAGTCCCTCACACAGATATTTTAACATACACCTGAATCCCCTGAGGAGCTATTAAGATGGATTTTCTGATTCAGGAGGTCTGGGGTGAGGCCCAAGACCCTGCATTTCTAACATGCCTGCGGGTGATTCTGATGCTGCTGGCCAGGGATCACACTTGCAGCCCTTGCAAGGCCCTCGAGCACTGTGGACCCACCCTGGGTGGGAGACAGAGGTCGATGGATTTTCAACATCCTTAAGGGACACAAGGACACCTCTACCAGCTAGCCAAGTGGGCTCTGGCTGTTTTATGCCCTTTAAAGAAACTTAAGTAGAATTCACAGATGCTTCTGACTGTGTAACTGTAAGCAGATAGGGTAGGGAGTCCCCAGAGAAAGACAAATAGGCATGACTCTCTTGATATAAGAGGAGCCATTTTGGCCTAAGCCATTTTGTGATCTAAGCCTGGCCACAATGCTTGCTCTAGAACAGGTCTCAGTAATAATGATTTTAAGGGAACAAAAGGACAAACTGTTATCAGGCATGAGAAGTAACAATAGCAAAGATAACAAATCAGTTGTAAAGACTCCTAGCTCTGTTTCAGTGGTAAAGATTAGCCTGAAGCACTTTCCTGAGCTGTTTTGCAGAATTTAAACCCTCGCTGGGCACTCAACCACCAGATCAAGTGTAACCTAAGGGATGGTGATGTTGACCTTTTCTGACCCTCCTGACTTAAATCAACTGAAGCCTGGACTCTGTCAACCTTTGCCCCAATTCTATACTGAATTCTCCTCTGCCCAAGCCCCTTCATGAATATGCTCGTACCCTTAGCTTAAAACTTCCCCAATTTTTCTGTTCGAGGAGACACTGCTTTGGGAAAGACCCCCAGTGTTCTCTTTACTTGCTGCAAGTAATAAATCCTTCCTTCTGATCTTTGGTTTGGTTGTGTCTTTTGGCTCGACACCCACCAAGAAGCCAACCCAGTTTTCGGGTAACGTAATTTTTGTTTTCTCGGCTCCCTTTCACCCAAACTGTAAAACTGAGAGGAGAGGAGCCCCAGAAATGGAAGGGGTGCAAAGAAAGCCAAAACATGTAAATTATACTTCTTGTTCATGGGCGTTCTGAGCAGAGATCAACTGATGACAGAGGGAAAGAGTGACTTTGAAGGCAACGGGAGAACCCCCTACCCCCACCCCCCACCTCCGTCCCCACCCTGGCATTTGCGGGCCTGACCTCTGGGCAGGAAGGTGAGGTCAGGCCCGAAGCAGAGAAAGTGCTGTGTCACTCTAGCTTTGCATTTCACACCTAAGCCCATTCATAAGCAGAAGGAAGGGAGGGGCCGGGTGGAGAAAGAAAGCTTTGCAAAAGAAAGGAAGAAACAAAGAGCCCCAAAGCCAGGCCCCAAACAACATTTACCTGGAGCTGCTCCCTAGCTTTTAAAAATTTCCACAGGAGCCAAAAGTGGTTTAACAAATGAAAAGGGCTTCCTGGCACCAGGAAGGCAGCCTGCTGGGGCCTTCTCCCAATCTCCCAGGTGCACGCAGCAGGCTGCTTGCTGACTCTCTCCACCCAGGGATGTTCTGCAGGTGTTAGCTAAGAAACCGGGCCTTTTCCCAGCATCCCTGACATTAGGAACAGGACCAGTTAGGCGAATGTTTTTCTTGTAGCCTAAATCAAGATGCTTCTGGGATTTTGTGCTCTCAAGGCCCAGACCCCTACTGTGCTTGGATTATAAAGGAACAACCTGCAAAGCCAGATAATCCCTGTCTGTAACCGAGCAGGACCCTGTGGGGCCTTCCCGGGACAGCCCCCTCTCCCATATCCTCTGCTTTAGCTCCCCTCTGAAGTACCTAGATAATAGTGTCTGATGCACATTCCCTAAGTTGTTTTACTGATGCTAAAACCCCCACCAAATGGAAGATATTAGCTTCTTGTCGACCTTGAGAACATAGCCGCAGGCCTGCTGGAGCCTAAGGACCGATAATGTTGACCCCAGTGACACCGCCCTGTTACCTCGCCATCAACCAATCAGAGAATTGTGCATGAGCTGATCACAGACCCTGAGACGCCCCTCCCTCACCTGGCCTTTGAAAAGGCTGTGCTGAACTGCACTGAGGAGTTCAGGCGTTCTGAGCATTGGCTGTCCTGGACTCCTTGTACGGCGCCTCACAGTAAACGCTGCCCTTTCCGTCCTATGCTAATCTAACTCTTTGTCTATCCCCGCTCCCCCCCGACAAAAAAACCAAAAACATAACAAAACATAAAAAATGCTGCACTTTTCCTTCACCACAACCCAGTGTCAGTGGATTGGCTTTACTGTGCACAGGTGAGCAGACCCAGATTTTGGCTCAGTCATATACCTCCCACTTCAGCAGCTGGGACCATTGGTGCTAAAGGCCAAATGGTGCCCAGGCTGCCCTCTGGCCCTTCTCCACAGTCAGGAGAGGAGGAAGCTTGCTTTCTTCCCAGCCACAGGCCCCGGCCCTGCAACACCTGCCCGGGTCCCTCCCTACAAGCCCTGCTGACCAGGCCAGCTCCAAGCACTCCCACCCTGTCCGCCGGGGGCGTGTGAGCCACCTGGGGGCCGCACTCCTGGAGAGCTCCGTTCCTGACAACCTGCTTACAGTCACCTGGAAGCCTCGTGGGCTGGGTGTTGGGAGGGGAAACCCCTGGAGAGCCCTGCAGCCTCAGGCTATGATGAAACTCTGGAGGTGGTTAAGGGGACAGTGCTGACAGATACACTGTCTCACACCGAGGGCTGAGCTGTTGGCTCAGGGCCCCACAAAACAGGGAAACCCAGCCTACCCTGCCCCAGAAAAAGACCTTCCAGGACACCCACCTACGATGAGTCCAACCTCGCAGGTGGGCTCCTCATAAGCACAGGTCATCATGGTGCCCACCGTGTCATTGACCACAGCCACCACGTCCAGGTCAAATTCCTTTGGAAAGAAAGAGACACAGGTTTAGCTTTAGGGGAGGGACAGCGCTGCCCGGCTTGAGTTCTGCAGGGTCACTCTGCTGCACTGCGGTCAGAAAGCTGCTGGTGCATCATCTGAAATAGTTTCCTTACCAGCCTGTGAAAGGTAATGAAATGCTTCTTCACTAAACATCTACTATTAATGATGTATCTGAAGCTTGAGCTCTGAAGAAAGGAAGTATTCTACCCATTTCACAGATGGCAATGAGTCCTAGAGAGGCAGCCCAGTGAGCACTGCGGAATGGAGAAGAGACAAGGGACAATGGCCAAGTAGCTCTTTCTCTTGGCAGGTTAAAGTATTATAGCCTTTCAGAGGGCAAAATGGAAGTACCAAATCTATGTCTCAGAATCTGTTCTTCGGAGACAAGCATACAGGTACACAAAGGCACATACAAGGGTATTTGCGTGACTTATGTGAGCCAGAAGGAGAAACAACCCAAATCTAGATCAAAAGGGACATGTAAGGCCCGGTTCGGGCAAACTCTGGAATCCTGCACAGCCAAGAAAGTGAATGAAGTTGGCCTCTATGCAGCGAAACGAAAGACTCCTATTTCATAGTAAGTGAAAAAAGCCAGCTGTAATATAGTATACGTGGTATGACTCCTATTTTTTTAATGTATGTTGGTATATGCATGGAAAGTACATTGGAAGAACACTGAGATTAAGAGTTGTGAAATAGGCAAAAAGAGGGCATCAGGTTTCTTTTCAATGAAATATTAGCTGTCGTCTAGCACCCTCTTCCAGGAACAATCGACCCCTCTTCCAACTCATACATATCAGCTTCCCTGACTGCCTGTGTATATTAATTAATCTGCTCTTCTGAACTGGAGACACTTGAACAGACCTTTTTTCTTTTTTAACTTCTAACTGATTCCCTCATTAATTAATGAGTTAAATAAAAACTTCAGAATTTTTCATTTTATATTTTGTCAATGTCCTCCAGCCAAAGACCACCGGAAACATACCCACAGTGGACAAAGCTGCACTTCCTGATTGGTTGGTTGCAACACAGGCGAACACATCCCATGGTGCGTGCCAGAAAGTGCTAGAAAGCACAGTTATAGGATCTGAGCCTGTGCTGGTGGTTTTAGGGAGGGTTCTAAGAAGTGGGGTTTTGCTCAGGACTGGATGCTGTCAGAAAGCAGGGCCATCTCTGAGCACGTGCCAAGTTCTGCCATGATGACGCAGCGCTTCCTGCTCATTTGATTCCATTGCGGTCACAAGGGGGCTGTGATGACGGCTGTGCTCCGCGGCAGTGCCAGGCTGTGCCCCACGGTCAGGGGCTGCTTCTCCCTTTTTCAAGCTGGAGGAGAGCCATGATTTTACATTCCTTAAACTATCTTTTAATAACACAAAACTGTTCTGCTCTCTTTTATTGCCATCAGTTGGGGCAACCTTAATAACCTTGTCACAGGGTTCTGTATCATTTGAATTCTTTACAACAAGCAAGTACTTTTTTCTTTGGCTGCCGAGTGGCATGTGGGATCGTAGTTCCCCAACCAGGGATCGAACCCATGCCCCCTGCAGTGGAAGTGCGGAGTCCTAACCGCTGGACTGCCAGGGAATTCCCGAGCAAGTACAATTTTTATAACCTGAAAAAAACAGGAAAGATTTTTTAAAACATCCTTTTAATAGTTACCTCTCTCCTTTTTACCGCATCCCTCAGTAAGGTCGCTACATCCTGCCCCACGCAATCAGTTGCCTTAAAACCTTTCGTCCAGGTGATCAAGATTCCCTGCAATAGGAAGGGCAGTGGGAGAGTCCTGTGTCATTAATCCTTCTAGACAGAATACAAAATCCCACCCCCTCCTTCCAGAGTAAACACCTGCTAAGAATTTACAGTGAGACAATGCTGGAACATCTGAGGCACAAACCAATAAAATACAGAGTCCTCCGCAGGCCTGCCCCCTCTCACTGTCCTCACAGTGGTCTGGTTTGTAATCCCCACTTCACAGATGGAAAAACTGAGGCATAGAAAGTTAATGGTGCTGCCTGTGGTATAACCAACTAGTTCCTCTGAAGAACAGTTTACCAAAAACATAAGTGGAGAAATGCAAATTTTTAGTAACACTGTTACTACCTAAAGTAAACTTTAGGTTTGATTGGACTGTAGTGTATACACTTGCTGGGTGTGTACTCACTATGATGACGGTATAAGTGAACTGCTTTTAAAAATCACCAGACCTTTTAAAAACTGCAATACCAAGTTTACATGGATCCACCTGTTGAGATCTAAAAGAGTTATTAAGACGGAAAAAGACCCGAGTCAGCACTGTGCCTGGATTAACTGGCTTCTAGAGGCAGATGGTCCTGCCCAGCTTGCCAAGTGCTGCCAATCATGTGCCTCAAACCCTGGCCTAAGGCCCCGTGTGATGTGATGCCAACACCAGGGTCTGCTCCCTGGCCACACCTCTACCTGTGCAACACAGAGGATGGGCCTCGCCTGCAGGATTCTGCACAACCGCTCCCTTCCACACAGAACATCCCCCTGGGCCTGCCAACACCCCTAAGCGTGGTGCCGGCCGGTGTTGCTGGAGTAGGCTGGGATGCTCCACTAGACTGGCGGCTTCCTGAGGGCAGGAACTGTGTGGCCAGCTCATGGTCCTCAGCAGGCGCTCAAGCCCTGACCTTGAGCCCTGGTTCATTCCATTTATTGAATAAACATTTATTAAGCATCTTCTCTGATAGCACACTGTGCTGGGGCCTGTGGGGAACACAGGTCCTCGGCTCAAGGAGCATATGACGTTGCAGAAAAGAGAGACACCAAAGATCACTAAAAACTGTGTAAGAAGTGCTATAACCAGGCAACATTAGAGGAAACAGGGACCACTCATGAGGGTGAGATTCTTTTTGCCTGGAGGACCAGAAGGCTTCCCAGAAGAGGTGAATGCTTTAAATGATAAAAGAAGAGTAGAGTCTTAAGATGTACTGGAGGGTGTGGCGTAAGGCCTGAGTCAACCCACTGTGACGGCTAAACTGTCCCAGAATCGAGGGATGACACAGAGGCTGAAGGAGGCTTCAAGAGCTGACCCACACTGGCCAAGGGACAGTCAGCACCGCCCGGTGTCTGATGCCTGGAAAAAGGAGACTCACCGCATCCAAGCTCGTCTGCTTGCAGGGAAATGAAAACGTGAAGCCCAGAGGCATTCTGGGGCCCTTGATACCCATGTAATCCAGGAAGTCAGAGATGCAGGAAACGATGTGGTCAAACAGCTTTAGGAGAAAAGAAGGGCTTACTCATGTACCCTCTAGCTTCACACCTTCAGTGCATACATACAAGTACACACACACACACACACCCGCCCCCGACACATGCAGAGCAAGCCCCCTTCCCTAGTATCTTCCCAGCCCCTGAGCATCCTAAGCCCAGCATGGCTGAATGTACCTGATGCTTTCGGGCCACACAGACACAACTGCACAGCGGCATGTATCACATGCAGGTTCTGGGGCCCGACGGTGCCACTGGCCAGGTCTGTGACGCACATATGTCATGGTGGTGTAAAAGCAAAACTGTCTCACCTCTTCCCCGGTGCCCTGCATGATTTCCGTTGGAATGGCGTAGATCTTGTTGTGCATTTCCACTGTTCTCTTTTTCCCACTACGAATTTTCACCAGCAAGACGCGGAAATTTGTTCCTCCAAGATCCAGGGCCAAGAAGTCACCGTGCTCTGTTGTGGTCAAGAACATAAAGAAGGTCAAGAAGAGTTAGTATTGCCTCCTGACAGCCAGTAACCCCAAGACTTCAGACTTTCAAGGGAGGAAGCCGCATATTAAATATAGGGGAGAAGCTATTAAGTCTTCCCTCAGCACACAGCCCAGGCTCAGAGAGGGTGGGCATCAACTCATGACCACCACAGCCTCTGAGCCACACTAGAAGGACAAAAGGCCCCATGGATGAGCCATCTGTCACAGTAAACAAATAAATTTTACCAGGCTATTAAAAAGCTTGGCAACAATGCCCTGATCTTAGGGAACCTCATATAAAAATTAATAATATATGTCAATGTGTAGAGTGTTTGCAAAAATGGCCACAATCATTCCTCCCTGTATGCAGGCTTCTTTGTAAAGTGACTTTGCAGTTCTTCCCGTCAAAAGATGGAATCTATTTCCGCCTCACCTTGGATCTGGCCTGGCCTTATAACTTGCTTTGGCCAACAGAGTGTGGCAGAAGCGGAGCTGAGCCAGCCCCAGCCTAGGCCTCCAAGAGGCTTTGAGGTCTCCCTCTCCCTCGTGGACCCTGCTGTTACCATGTGAACAAGCCCAGCGACCCACTGGAGGATAAGACACGTGGCCAAGCACTCCTACACCCCAGCTGACAGACAAATGCTGGACATGTAAGGGAGAGCCCCCCAGGGACTGCAGACGCATGAATGAAAGATCAGCCAAGCCTGGCCCAGATGAGCAATGATAAGTTGCCGACCCAGGGGCCCCTGAGCAACAATAAGTGGTTTCTGTTTAAAGCCACTAAGTTTCAGGGTGGTATATTATGCTAGAGTAAGTAGCTGACACATAGGACATACTCATATCACAAACAGTCATCAGCATCCGCCCAGTGCTGAGCTCCAACAGGACCAGCAAGGTCAGCAGTATGGGGTTGGACGCTGAGCTCCAATCTGCCTGGGTATAACAATCCCCAGGCCTCTGTGTGCCTCTCCACCAGGACCTAGGAAGGGGGCAGTGAGTGTTTATCCTTCTTCTGCTTTCCTGTGTTTATCAGAGGCCCTATAGCAATCTCAGTGCTTTGGGATCTGCCCAGCTCTGTTCTCTTAAGAACACTTTCTAATTCTGAACAGGGCTGTGGTTTTGGAGACAGCGCCTGCCTGGGAGTCTGGACCAGGGGAAATAGACTGCCTTGAGTCACACACGCGGCAAGTCGGTGGTAAAAATGGAAGAGAGAGGTTTGAGTGAGTTTCTAGCTCTTGCCAATCATGCCACCCCAGTGTAAGCATCCACTGGAGAGGCCAACCACCCTGCAGCCCCACCGTGACTCAGCCACTGGTGTGAGAAGCAGGAGGGGCGTGTCAGCCCCCAACAGAGGTCCTCACCTGTCCCATCGGGAGTGCTCCGGACGAAGGAGGGCAGCATCTTGACGACGGCCTTGTCATGCGTCTGCTTGCCCAGCCCCAATTCCATCTCGGCCCGCATCCTCCTTTTCACCTCCAGCAGCATATCCTTCGTGAGACTGAAGTGGGCCAGGGTCTCCTCTATCTGCCGGTGCTGCTCAGCCAGGCGGTAGGCCACCGCGGTCACCATGGCAGCCCCCTTGCCACTGCCACTCTCCGAGAGGAGGAAACGCACATCGCAGTCGGGCACCAAGCGCCTCAGGGTCTTGTGGAAACGCCGGGAATACCTGGGGCGGGGAGGCCACAAAAGCCGACTGAGCCGGACTGTAGGGAGCTCTAGGACCCCTTTCTTTGGACACCTTAATTCCATTTTCTACACTTGCTTTCCGCATTACTCCAGTCACACAACACATCCACTGTAGAAAAGTTACCAAATGCAGACAGGTAAAAAGGGGAAACTGAAATCACCCACAGTGACACATAAAAAGAGAGGGCTCTCATTATTACATGAATATCGAGGGACTTCCCTGGTGGTCCAGTGGTTAGGATTCTGCACTTCCACTGCAGGGGACCACAGGTTTGATCCATGGTGAGAGAACTAAGATCCCACATGCCACGAGGCCAAAACAAACAAATAAAGAATATCAAATACAGAAAATTCAGGGTCCAAAAAAATGTTGTTGTCTACTATGACAAGGAGGTAATACAGCACAGTGGTCAAGAAGGAGCCCAAAAGAGCCCAGTGTTTAAAAGTCAGACCAGGAGACAGGGTGAGTGCCCCCACTTCTATACCAGGGGACCTTGTTCCGTTACTTAACCTTGGAGTCAATGTGGATGACAGCACCTGGCTGACAGTGATGTGGGAACTCAGTGAGTTCATCAAATCTTCGATGAATAACTGGCGCTGAGCAAGGGCTCAATCAAGCAAGAATCTCTCTTGTTTTCCATTTTCACTTGGCCCTTTCCCTCAGCCCCCAAGACCAGGTATATTTTTTAGTGGTTAGAAGAGGACTTTAGGACAGGACTCAGTGAGACACAGAACTTTCTCCAGGTCTGTGGTCTGTTGTAAATATGGAAGGCTGCCTGCCATGGGAAACTGGGAAACTGGAACCTCAAAATGTTAACAGCGGTCAACTCCAGGGGATGGGATTAATGATGACTTCTATTCTCTTTGTAATTTTTTGAACTATCTGAAGTTTCTATACCAAAAATATTTTATTCCTGAAATAATCAGTATTGAATCAGTTATTTTTTAAAATGTGATGTTGCAAATGACAGAGTTCTAGAGATGACTGGTGGTGATGCCTGCACAACAGTGTGAAGGTACTTAAATTTACTGAACTGTACACTCAAAAAATGGCTAAGATGATAAATTTTATATTATGTGTATTTTACCACAAGTAGAAAACTATTTTAATGTGATGTAAATCCCTAAGCTGTCTTGTCCAAAAATTAGCCAAGAAAAAAAAAAAAAAAAAAGATGGCTAATTGCATTATCAAGAATTTTACAAAAACTCTAAGAATATAAAGAAATAAAATTATGGGGCTTCCCTGGTGGCGCAGTGGTTGAGAGTCCGCCTGCCAGTGCAGGGGACACGGGTTCGTGCCCCAGTCGGGGAGGATCCCACATGCCGTGGAGCGGCTGGGCCCGTGAGCCATGGCCGCTGGGCCTGTGCGTCTGGAGCCTGTGCTCCGCAACCGGAGAGGCCACAACAGTGAGAGGCCCGCGTACTACAAAAAAAATATATATATATATATGAACCTGGCAGATAATAGCAGCTAACTAGCTCAAACCCTATCCCCTCAGCAACACTGAACTATTTCAGTTTAAGTCAATCCTTATTTAACTGTTACTAGAACTGGGTATGAAGGCACAGTATCTGCAAGGCCACTTCACAGGCACATTATATATACAATGGGAGAAATACCTGAGATCCCGTACAAAAAAATCATGTCACAGGCAGTTATTGTTAAAATTTGGAACATAAAGACTTAGAATTCACCTTTAGCCTTTTTAAAAGATTCAGGGGCTTCCCTGGTGGCGCAGTGGTTGAGAGTCTGCCTGCCAACGCAGGGGACACGGGTTCAAGCCCTGGTCTGGGAAGATCCCACATGCCGCGGAGCAAGTAGGCCTGTGTGCCACAACTACTGAGCCTGCGCGTCTGGAGCTTGTGCTCCACAACAAGAGAGGCCACAACAGTGAGAGGCCCGCGCACCGCGATGAAGAGTGGTCCCCGCTTGCCACAACTAGAGAAAGCTCTCGCACAGAAACGAAGATCCAACACAGCCATAAATAAATAAATAAATAAATATATTTAAAAAAAAAAAAGATTCAGGCCGTGTCCTTAGTGGCCACAGAAGGCTTCTGATGCTAAGGCGTCCAGTAGACAAGAAGGCAGCATCAATGGGGACCACTTAACAACTTAATCTCTCTCTGGCTCTCAGATGCAAAGCATCAACAAGTTACCCATTTTTAAAAAGTACTACCTGAGGGTTTGAGGGGCTTTAGAAACTCATCGGAGCTTCTAAAATAGGAATGTGGGCACTACACCTATGACCTGAGTGACAGTGAGGATGAAGGTCCCTGACGAAATGCAGAGAAGCAAGAGAATTCAAGATACAGACATATTCCGCCCAGTGCTCCTGGCAGCTACAGAAATCTCTAACAAGACTTACGAAACGAGGAGAGATCACAGTGCAGCGCAGAAGCAACACCAGCAGGAATCAGCTGAGGGCTGGATACTTCCCCAGGTGGGCAACTCTGACCTTTCTGCCCAGAACTACATGTTGTCTTGTCTGCCAGAGACCTTCACTGGGTGCAAAAGTCTGCCCTCTGGAGAAAGTCCTTAGCCCAGGCGGGTATTGAGTGCCAATCATAGCAAAGGGCAGACTCACTGTGGGTGCGTCTTGTAAAGAGACCCGTCGACACCAACCGTGGTCCGCAGCCTGGGCGTGCTCTTGTTATCTCGAAGACGATTCAGGATGGCGCCTAGCGTTGCAGCCACTAGGTTGGCAGAGCGGAACGAGACAATGGTGCACACGTGCTGGACCGAAACACAGTCGTCATCAGATGGCTCCACTCCCAGGCGGGTCAGGATTTCTCTGGCATTGTGGAGGCCTTCCTTATTCCTGTGAGGTCAGAGGCCAGTACTTGTGAGTTAAGGGCCACAGCAGGCAGGGCAAAGCACTGAGGTCTGAAGGTCCTGGAGAGGTGAACTCACCGTTCACCATGTGTGTACGACAGGGGATGAAGGCAGTCAAATGCCTGAGAAGAGCCTGAGAAAGGGTCTCCTCCATAAGAAGTCAGGAGGCAGCAAGAGGAAAAACTGTACTAGGCTGGGTTATGACATGTCAGACAAACGGAGAGAAGTGAACAAGCCAGACCACGTGGGCCCTGAACACGTGGAGAAATAGATGCTTCCACCCCAGGGCTCAGTGCCCAGGAGGCCTGGGGGAAATCTCCTGCTCTTTGGGTCTGTGAGTTGCCCCTGCATTCTTACACATTCTTCCTTGATGTCTTCCAGTCAAATTTTAATTTGCTGCATACATACATGCTTTGTATATCTTTTGCTGGATTCACTCCAGGGTATAGTTTTATTACTATTGTAGATGTGGTCTTTAAAAAGGAAAAGAAGGGCTTCCCTGGTGGCGCAGTGGTTGAGAGTCCGCCTGCTGATGCAGGGGACACGGGTTCGTGCCCCGGTCTGGGAAGATCCCACATGCCGCGGAGCGGCTGGGCCCATGAGCCATGGCCGCTGAGCCTGTGCGTCCGGAGCCTGTGCTCCGCAGCGGGAGAGGCCACAGCTCCGCAGCGGGAGAGGCCACAACAGTGAGAGGCCCGCGCACCTCAAAAAAAAAAAAAAAAAAAAAGGAAAAGAAGATATATATATTCTTTATACACACACACACACACACATATTTTAAATATACCATATTAAGGTAAAATGTTAACAGTGTGGAAAACTGGGTGAGGGATATGTACTATGTTTGCAATTTTTCTGTAAGTCTAAAAATATTCTAAAATAAAAGATTCAAAAATATATATTTTAATTACTGTCAATATATAGAAATATAATTAATTTTTGTATCTTATCTCCAGATATCTTCCTAACCTCTCCTGTTATTCTAATCACTTGTCTAGATATTTTTGGTGTTCCATACAAATACGATCTGCAAATAATGACAGTTTTACTTCCTCTATTTTTGATTCTTATGCCTTTAATTTCTTTTTCTTTCCTAAAAAAAATTTGGCTAAGGCTCCAGGACAATGCTGAATAGAAACAGGTGATACTGTCTTGCTCCTGATTTTAAAGAGAACGCTTCCAACATCTGCACTGGTAAGATGTTTTTAATAGGTTTTTTTGAGATAGACTTTACTACAATATAGACGCCTTCTTGAGCTAGTTCAAGTGGGTTTTGTTTCTTGGTAACCTAAGAGCCAACACCAGAAACAGGCCCAGAGGAAGGCAGGCATTTCCTGACTTTGTCAATGATTCTGAAGACAAACCATGAGCCTCTTTCTCCCTCCCCTCCCAACAGTTGACCAGGTGACTTGAGAAGAGAGATGACTGGAAACTCAGTAGTGTGCCTCCCTATTGACTGTAGTTCTGTACCAATTGCTCCTAAAGGAGAGATCCTAGGACAAATGCCAGGACTCGGATGGGAAATAAGAGTAAGTTCAGATAAACCCCTCTCCGCTTACATTAGCATCTTCTCCCAGGAGCCAGAGCTATGATGCCACTGGCTCTGAATTTCTAGGACCACAGCAGGGGCAGTGGGATGACCGCCTCGTGTGGAAATGAAAGGACATTTCTGGCAACAAGCTAGCCCTATCCTTAAACAGGTGGCCTCTCACAGCTACGTGGAGTCTCCTGAACCAGGAATAGAACCTGGTGGCGCACAGAACTGGCCACAGGACAGGAGCCCTTAAGATGTGGAGCCGCCTAACTACACCAAACTGCCTGGCATCAAGTTCACCCAAGGTCTACAAATAACAGTCAAGGCAGAGACGTCTGGGTTTCTTACATTGAGGCCAAAAGGTAGCAGCCTGGTGGCTGGCTGGACTGTCCTTCTGTCTATGTGTCCTATCTCATCTGTTAGCCAATGTTTCTCAAACTTGTGCCAGGGAACATCTGTGGCGATGAACAAGTGAGAGAATGTAGGGGCCGAGACAGAGTGGGGAGGGAGGAGGCGGAGGGTGTTTCAGGCACAAGGCAATTTTGGGAAATGACCAGTTAACCAAGGTGAACTGGGTTTTCTTTAATATGCTAATGAATACTGTACTTCTCTAAGTATTTTCCAATCCTATTGGTCACAGAACCCTTTTTTCAGGGAACACCTAATGATCTTGAGGTCACTAGGTTTCCCTGGAACATTGTCTGGAGAAGGTCCTGATATCCCAAGGGGGAATTAACCGGACCCGGGCTCGGTCAGCTCCTGTTCACCACCAGGATTCTACTCAGGTAGGTGTGGTGGGGGGTGGGGGGGGGCGGTGCGGAGTGAAGGAGAAGAGGCTACTTTCATAACTAAACCATCCACAAAGCATGTGCTGCTAACTAGATGGCTCTTTAATGCCACCAGGTGCCCGCAGGGAGAGCAGCCCAGCATGGGTGAGCTAAGAGAGGGGAGACTGGCCCAGAAAGCCCTGACACTCTTGAGAAGCCCAGCAAACCAGGACTTAAGTGGTAACAAGGGACCTGTCATTCTTCTCTGCCCCACACCCCCAGAAAGCCTTGAGGGGAGGCACCTACTTTTCAATGGCTGACACGTCACTGGTGTTAAACTTCCCTCTGGTGAGCAGCTCCGGGGTGATCCGCCCTTCAAATAAGAGGCCCTCCTTGGCCATCTTGACCAGGATCAATCGGACCAGCTCGCCCATGTACATGCCACTGACCATCTTCTCAAACCTGCAGGAGAAAAGCGCCCAGGCACTTGTCAGTCATTCTTACGTACCCACCAGTGGGGCAGCTCTTAAAGGGTGAGAGAAACACAAAAGGAGAGGAAGGCACGGCCCAACCCCTCACAAGCTCACGTTCTCACTGGCAGGCAAGACCACGCCTTCTGTGATCATACAGCGAGCACACAGTGGGGGAAGAGGAGTCATCCAGACCCCACCCCCAGGGTAGGAAACAGCGGTCATCCAGACCCCACACCCACCCCCAGGAGGAGAGCACCAAGGGGCAGGGGCAGGCAGGGAAGGCTGCCTGGAGGCGGGGGAAACATAAGGATTTAGATTGGGGTTGAAGAGAAGGCCCCTAGACAGAAATGAGCAGAATATGATCATCTCTTACAAAACTTTATGCCTTACTTTTTATTTTATTTTTATTTATTTATTTATTTATTTATATTTTTTTGGCCATTCCACACGGCTTTCAGGATCTTAGTTCTCCGGCCAGGAATCAAACCTGGGCCTCAGCAGTGTAAGCACAGAGTCCTAACCACTGGACCACCAGGGAATTCCCAATGCTGTACTTTCTAAAGGGCTTTCATCTTCATTACCCTATGAGGGAGCTCTCCAATTCCTGTGGGAAGGTGGCCAGGAAGTATTCTCTCCATTTCCCAGCTCAGAAAGGGAAAATGTCTTCCGCGACGGAAGATGACAGGGCTGAAGTTCAGCCTTTCCCCATGGGACCCTCTGTCGCTGGTCACCTCCCTGGCATCCATGATCGTCTCCAGCCAAAAGGACCAGGAATGTGCTTTGGGGAACTCACTCCTTCCCCAGTGACCGGCCCCTACACTCCAGGAGAGGGCTCCAAGTAGCTTAAAACCAGTCAGCTCATCCTACTGCTCCGGCCACATTCAGCCACAGGCCAGTCATAGTGGATCCGCTCTCCTGCCTCCCCTGGGAGGTGTGGTGGGAGGTGTGGGCTCTGTGGCTGCAACAGCATTTTGAGCCCAACACTGCAGGGGAGAGGCCGCCAGGGACTGGGGCTCGATGACATATCTGAGCCAGATCCAGGTCCCGAATCCTGGCTGACCAAGGGCCAGGAGGAAGCCCTGAGCAGGACAGATAAGAGGCAGGTCCACATCCGGGCAGCCAGCCTCTCCTCTGAGGGAGCCCAGCTGGCACACCCAGAGCTGGCTGTGACACAGCAAAACGATCGGTGCCATTCAGAGCCAGGCCCAGGAGCCAGGGATGCTGCTGGGACCTGAGCACGCGGCCCTCCCTAGCCCCAAAACAAGGTGCAGAGAAACACTAGTTCTCATTGTTCTGCTCTGGACAGGACCAGACAGGACCTCCCCAGCCACAGGTGTGTTGAGGATCCCTGGCAGGAGAGCACCCTTCTGAGTCCTAGCTGCCCTGCCCAGTGGCTGCCCCAAACACCTGTGGGAACAGCCTGTGTGCAGCCTAATCTGGAGGCTCAGAGCAGAAAGGAGCCAGACTGCCTGGGCTTAACCCCAGCCCTGACACTTACTGTGTTACTTACCTCTCTGGGCCTCAGTTTCTTTACCTGTCTAATGGGCCTCGTGGCAGGGCCTACCCTTAAGGTTGTTGTATGGAGGATAGGGATTGATGTAGGTAAAGTGCTATGGTGCCTGATTAATGAGTGCTGTGGCCCTGGCTATGTGTCTCATACTTAACTAAGCACCTTGTATGTATTAACTTATTTTCTCCTCATTACAACCCGATGAGATAGACATTATCATTATCCCCATTCCACAGATAAGAAAACTGAGGCATAGTAGGATGAATTGGGAGGTTGGGATTGACATATATACATTAATATGTATAAAATAGATAACTAATAAGAACCTGCTGTATAAAAAAATAAATTAAATTAAATTCAAAAAAAAAGTATTCATAACATGTTTACAGAAAATTTTTTAAAAAAGAAAACTGAGGCATAGAGAGGTTACATAACTTGCCCATCGTCACAGGGCTGATAAGTGGCAAATCCACATTTTTAATCCAGTTAAATCCAGCCTCAGATTCTGTGCTCTAATCATTGTGCTGTTCTGCCTCTCTCATAGACAGTATCATTAAATGTTACCTGTATTACTGTCGCGCTCGTGGCCACTAGCCCCACCCCTAACCCAGCCTGTGCTTGTCCACCTCCAGCTCACTTCCTCTAGGTAGTCTGCCCCCCTGTTGGGCAAGTATGACAATAGGAAGGTTCTTCCCCCTTCAGATGAACAAAAATCAGCCTCCTGCCTGAAACCCCTCTACCCACTGCTTTTTGCTCCGCCATCTGTAGACACTCAGAATGATCTGCTCCCCTTTCTACAAGATGGTCTCTTAGATGCATAGATACTGCCATCCCCCTTTCCAGATAAAGGAAGCCCGAGGCCAGGAGCCTGTCCTTTCTCAGTCCCCAGAGTCCCTGTCAAAGCAGTAGAACGAGGAAACAGCACTTCTCATGAGCCTCCAGTGAAACCAAGCAAGTCGTGATCTGCTTCTCAGCAGTCAGATGCCTACAACCACAGGCTGGTGGGCAGCACCACGGTGTTGCAACCTCACTGCCTGCTGGTGGGCACAGGCCTGGGGGAGACTGGGAAGCCGGGGGCGGGGACCATATTCAGAAAGGAGAGCAAGGACTTGCACACCGACCAGGAGTTCCCTTGGCAGCCAGGGTCTGCTCCGACAGGCAGCGCAGGGACAGAGAAGGAGGGTGTGGTCTGTGGCCACCTAATGAGGATTAGAGCTGCTGAGAGATTCTATGCAGCAGGCAGAGCCACAGCAAGTAAGCAGGTGTTTGGGGGATGACTTGAAAAGAAGTGGAGTTACTCCACCACCATTCAGGCCAAAGAATTTTCCAGACCAAACCTTCCTGCTGTTACGATCACTGCTACTGCTGTTTTGTGGGGTGGTGTCTCCTTTGTTTGGAAAGATGTGAGAAGGAATCACAGGGAAATGGGATTCAAAATTCCAGACAAAACAGAGAAAAAGAGCCAGAGGCCCAAGAAGACAGGGAGTTTAAAATGAAAGAAGGTAGGGCTGACATCTACAGTAGGAGACAGGTATGGGACCAAAACAACAAAGGCCCAGGATGGAGGGCGACAGGGAGGAAGGCCACTGCCTGATCCTTTTTAGAGAGAGATCACCTTGGGGGCTAGGGTAGCGGTCCTGAATACTCGGGGCCATTCGTTCCCCTGCGGTCCTGAAGCAGCAATCACGAATGAAGGCAGGAGCCACTGTGCCACTACCCCTCCTGTCAGCCATGTATGGTCAGTACTCAGTAAATGCAAACTTCAGTCAAAACAGATGAGGGGGTGCGTAGTGGGCTAGAGCCCACCTGGGCACAGAGCCTTTACAAAGAGCTAACACACCTATGTTTTTAACCCTGGTTAAAAACTGGAATCACTTTTAGGCTCCTGAAGACAGGCCTCAGCCCAGGCCAAATGAATCAGAATTGGAAGGGAAGGTCGGTAGGGTGGGAGGATGCCTGGGCAACAATATGCTTTTTAAAGGGCTCTATGTAATTCTTCTTTATTATTTTATTTTATTTTTATTTTTTTGGCCGCACCACGTGGCTCGTGGGATCTTAGTTCCGCGACCAGGGATTGAACCTGGGCCCTCAGCAGTGAAAGCACAGAATCCTAACCACGGGACCACCAGGGAATTCCCCTTTTTTAAAAAAATTATTTTTTTAAATGTAATTCTAATGAAAAACATTCCTCTAGGGGACTTCCCTAGCAGTCCAGTGGTTAGGACTCCATGCTTCCACTGCAGGGGGGCATAGGTTCAATCCCTGGTCGGGGAACTAAGATCCTGCACGCCATGTGGCACGGCCAAAAAAAAAAATAAAGAAAGAAAGAAAAGAAAAACATTTCTCTAAAAGGTTAATAGAATGAAAGCTCCATGAAAACGCGTTGTATGTGTGTTTTGGTTTTTGTTCCTTTCAGTCTATTTCGTCACTTCCATATCCACAGTGCCTAGAGCAGAACCTTGAGGATAGTATGCCCTTGGTAAATATTTTTTAATTAATGTCAAAGGCAGAGAAACAGATGTTGATATAGATTATTTGTTGGGGGGTTACCTTCCTATGTGAGCAGTGGTGCCACTCATCAAGATGGCTTAGGATAAACTATTTATGTAACAATAACTTGGTAATAGTTTGTCAATGCTTACCAGATACCAGGTATTGCTAAATGCTTTACATTCCTTATATTATTTGATCCCCAAACATCCATATGATAAAATTGTATTATTTCTATTCATTTTAAAGATAAATTTTAAAGATAAATGAATATTTCTATTCATTTTAAAGATAATATAATTATATCCATATGATATAATTGTATTATTTCTATTCATTTTAAAGATAAATGAACTGAGGCTTAAAGGGGCTAATTAATACATTAGATGCCAAAACTAAATGTATGATAGAAACAGAATCTGAACTTACAGAGACTTACATAGACTTAATTACATAAACCAGGACCTAAGATATACTTGGGTTACAAAATAAATAAAGAAAATTATCATAAGAAGTAGAAATCCTAAATACATAAGGAAGCATGTACCATAAGTTTTTAAAATGTTATAAAATTAAAATAAAAAAATCTATTCCTGAAAAAAAAAAAAAGAAAGAAAAACATTCCTCTAGACCATCCTTGATGATTTTTGTTCATAAATGATGAGATGCCTCTTAGACATTCTGGAAGTTCACTATGAAAAACATGTACTTTCCAACAGGACACAAAACCCCAAACTTAACCCAGATTAAACCTCAACAGAGAGCCTTGGGCCAGCTTTGCCCTATCCCCGTAGCCTAGTGCCTTAATTTCCCCATCAGTCAAATGAAGCAAACACCTTTCCCTTGTACAAGGAAAACAAAAGGGTTTTGAAGAACTTGGCATTGCACAGAAGACATAGGGAAGACCCCCAAAATCAGGCAGAAATCTAAGGGACCAGGTAAATTTACTTTGGCAAAACACTCTCTGGCCAATAGCCTAGTTCTAGGAATATATGATACAACTCAAGCATCTGTCATCTCTTTGGAACTGTTCCTACCAAGACCTGACCTATGGTAAGCAGGGAAGCATATTGGAGATGGACTTTACCCCACCCTTCCTACTCTTTTATCCATTTACCTGTTTAGCCAGCCACCCATTTCCCAGTCACTCAGCCACACCTCTCATCCACCATCCATCTTCCACTCCCCCATCCATCCATCCACCCATCCTTGCATCCATCCCCTATTCATCCACCATTCCAAGAATGTTTATTGCAAGACAACTGTGAGCCCAGTTCACAGTTCAGCCCTAGGATATGGTTCAGCCCTTTAGAGAAATTCAGAACTACGTCAAAACGGAGGGCAGAGAATCCAGGTTTCCACCCAAGCCAGGTAGGATCCCTACACTGCGCCTAAGGAAACAGACAAGGGCCTGGGCCATATCTGCTCAGTTATCACAGGTAACTGCTCTACCTGCTCTGCTAAGAAGGGTGACTTCTGATTAAGTGATTGATAGTAACTACAGGTACGTAATTTCTTATCTGAAACCCCCAGGGTCATATGTGCTTGGGAACGTGGACATTTGAGGATTTTAGAGATGTAATATGTTACATATGCCACACAGTACAGAATAACCCCAGAGGGGCCCGAGGCAGTAGGTATAATCAAGCACAGATCTCCACTGACATGTATAAACAGGCACAGTAAATCGTTTCATGTCAGCTGGGGGCAGGTTTTAGAATTGGGGGTTAGGTCAATAGATCGAGGGGAAAAAACCTTTGGCTATCAGAGCTGGGGGCTCTTTTTTTTTTTTTTTTTTGCCATACGCGGGCCTCTCACTGCTGTGGCCTCTCCCGTTGCGGAGCACAGGCTCCGGACGCGCAGGCTCAGCGGCCATGGCTCACGGGCCCAGCCTCTCCGCGGCATGTGGGATCTTCCCAGACCGGGGCACGAACCCGTGTCTTCTGCATCGGCAGGCGGACTCTCAACCACTGCGCCACCAGGAAAGCCCTGGGGGCTCTTTATTACCAAGCTGGTTGGTGCTTCGATTCCACGCTGGGCCTAAGAACTCAGGATTCTCTCAGTGAGAGACCTCCTTTATTCACTACCACAACTCCCAGTGGAGGGGGGCTGGCCATTTATGCGATTCCATTAACTCTGGTGGAAAGTCCAATCGCCAGCCTGGGTAATAGGTAAAATAGGCTTCCAAATGACAAATCAACCCCCTGACAGTGTCTCTCTAACATAGGATAAGGGCTGTTAAGCCAACAGGGTCAATGAACATCTCCCAGAGGGCTGACGGCATCCAACTCCAGGATAAGGCTGCTGGGAGGCCGATCAAAGAGAGCCGGCAGGACGCTAGCATGACAGAGAACCATGAGTGTGCGCTGCAGGGGACAAGGAGCTCAGAGGAAGCAATGCCCACACCAGCCTGAAGCATAACTCTCATACTTCTGTAGCCAGAGCTCCCCAAGGCCGAAACCCACTTGCCCAAGACGTCCGATGTGATGCGCTTTATCAGCTCTGACCCATCTGCCTATACATGACATGGAAGAAGGAGGTCTCACCGAGGTCTGCACGGCTCACATGGCTCTCACCCACTCCTCTGCATGACAGGTATTTGCATGTGTGACTTCCCTCCCCAACTAGACCTTAAGTCCTAGAAGGGAAGGTGCTACTCTGTCTCCCTGGAGCCTAGCACAGAGGTGGCACATCCTAAGTGTTCAAGGAATGTGTGCTGAATGAACGGATGGCCTCTCCCACCCTGAGCAGCAACCCTAGTGAGGACAGCATATGGAAACGCTTTTAAACCTCAGCTTGGTGCTAATGCCTCTGTGCTTTTAATTTTCAAAATGTTTTACAAGGACACAATCACAGTGTAATTAAACAAAGAGGAAATCATTTAAACTATGCTTTTTGATCCCTGGTCGGGGAACTAAGACCCCACAACCCGCCCCATGTGGCCAAAAAACATTTAAAAAGTAAAAATAAAATGAAATACGCTCTTAAATCTGCACACTTCACAGCTGTGTATCTCTCCAAAGTGAGAGATAACACACACTTGATGGGCTTTTCCTTTTCTGATCACCTGGCTTCCTGCCCCTCTCACCTCCCACCCCAAATCTTCCGTTAAGTGTCCCCTAAGTCCTCTATATGACTAGTTAGAAAGGGTGGGACTCACAGCTGCTTCCCGGGGTTGAGTGAGCCCCGGTCAATCTCCCGGTCGAACTCGGTGCGGATGTCCTCCAGGGCCCCGTCGTCCCCAAAGGCCCCCCACTCGGTGTTGATGCACATTCTCCCTTCGTCGCCTTCCACCAGGTCGATGTGCCTCAATTCCTCCATGTAGCACGCGTTGGTGCCCGTGCCTTGGAGAGAGAGACGAGATCAGAAGCTGTGACCTCACGAAGTCATGAGAGAGGAGGCGGTGCCTTCTGGAAACACCGGCTTCAGGAAGGGATGAGGACACGGTGGGCGTTACCAATGATGAGGCCGACTTCACAATGCTGGTCATCGTAGCCACAGGTCATCATGGTTCCCACAGTGTCGTTCACCACAGCCACAACGTTGGCGTCATAGTCCTTGGGGGAGAAAAGGGGGTGTCACCGTCCACACACACGTGGAGCAGAGATCACAAGCTTCAAGACAGCCTGGTGGGAGGGCTCCTATTCACAGCCGCCACTGCCCCCATGGGCGGTGCTGCTTTCATTACTGCTGGCACTCAGATTCACTGGATTGGAGCGTGCCCTTCATTATCTGGCTTAAGATTCTTTTCAGAATGGATCTTACTCACAGAGCCACAGCCCTGTGCAAACCACCCCACTGCATCCATGTGCCTTCTGCACTTGATGCAACACCGGCAGGCTGCACTCGACCATGACAGCTCCCTGCACAGCTGCCCTCCTGTTGGAAGGAGGCCATCCCCTGCCCAAGGGCTTGGCTCTTTGGGGCAGCACCTCGGACAGCTCTGCTTTGAACCAGCCCCGACCTTCCAGACCGTGAACTCTCACCACTCACCTGCCTGGGTCTTCAAGGACTGCCCTCCCCCACACCATGTAATGGGTCAGGCCATGTACTACTGTCCCCTGAAAAAGCCTTGGTCACACAGCCTTCTCCCCACACTCCCCCACCTCTGAGTAGTCAAGGCAAGTGGCCAGTGAGAAGTTACCCCACGCTTTTTGATGGCTTTCTCAAGCAGCTTCACCACATCCGTTCCCTCCACTCCACTCGCTTTAAATCTCTTTGTCCAGGTGATCAGGATAGCCTGCAAAGGAGAGCAGATGGGGTTGGAAGAGGGCTGGGAGGCCTCCAGAACCCCCAGATCCCTGGGGGGTCTGCTGAAGGACAGTGACAGAAGCAGAGGCCCAGAGGGGACAAGAGGTTCACTCCAGATCACAATGGGTAACAGAGCCAGACTCTGTCCTATCTCCTGTTTATCCATCCACACAATGGATTTCTCTGGGGGCTGCCATGGGGAAAAAACCTGCAGCTCATGCTCAAATACAGCCAGTGGTTGGCCAGTGCCATGGTGTCACATGGCACACAAATCTAACTGATGTCAACGGCACAGCCAGACTTCATTTAAAAAGAGAACAAGAGAGGGCCTCCCTGGTGGCGCAGTGGTTGAGAGTCCGCCTGCCGATGCAGGGGATACGGGTTCGTGCCCCGGTCTGGGAGGATCCCATATGCCGCGGAGCGGCTGGGCCCGTGAGCCATGGCCGCTGGGCCTGCGCATCCGGAGCCTGTGCTCCGCAACGGGAGAGGCCACAACAGTGAGAGGCCCGCATACCGCAAAAAGAAAAAAAAAAAAAAGAGAACAAGAGAAATGCATTATTACCTGATCACCTGTCTGCACTTTCAAACCAGACCTTGGCTTCCACAGCCCCAAGGAACTTTTGTCAGAGCCAAATTGGGAAGAGAAACAATATGCTAAGATAATTTTTGGCTACTGAACTTCTAAGAGCCACGTCCTGAGACTAAAGGATAACACTGACCATGTATGATTCATGCCTCTTCCCCAAGTTTGGAACTTAACCGTCATTTGTAAGCGGTGACACTGCAATTTATACAATATGATCCATCTCTGTGTGTATGTTAATGGAGAAACATTAAGGACAGACATCCAATGGTTATTCACTTGGGAATGTAGAAGGGTAGGAATTTTTACTTTTTGCTTTACACCTTTATATTATTTCAATAGTTTTACATATTGCATCTGTATTTTTTTTTTAATCAAGGATACTAGAAAAGAAAAATAATTGCTCTACTTGACTTTTTCTCCGAATGGAGGAAGTCACTATAAATGCGGCAGGGTTGGGAGGGGCTGCTGTTCAGGCCCTGTAGCCTCCGGGGTGACACAGCGATGGGGAGCTTGTCCACACTGGGCTGCCCTGCGCTCTGAAAGCCACAGAGCCTGCAGGATGCACCGGGGAGGGCGAGCAGCAGCCTGCAGCCGAGCCAGGCATTCCAAAAGCCGCTGGATACTCTGTTTTCTTCCCCTCAACCCTCAGGCCCCCAAAAGCCTCAGAGAACATGGTATTGTGGAAAGAACGTGGGTTGGAAATCAGGAGATTGATCCTATTCCCACCACTTCTGCCCATTTCCTTGTGGGCAGTTTCCCCAACTCCTCTGAGGCCCACTTTGCTCTTCTGTGGAAAAAGGCAGCTGGTCTAGATTTGGACAACTTTGAAGGTCCCGGGTAGCCTTGAGGAGTGGGCACAGGCCTCCAGATGGGTAATTAGGGCCTGTGATCCACTGGCCTCCTGGCAGTCAGCATGCCCAGTTTAGGAAGCTCTCTCAGGATGGAAATCAAGGCTGGCAGGTGGGGGGCACACTTTTGGCTCCTTCTCTGCCAGGCACATCTGCCCTGCCCTGCGGGGCTCTTGTGCCCCTGAGGACGTTCCCTCTCCACTTCTGGAATGCCTCCTTCCCTGAAAGACTGCACCTCTGGGGGGCAGGCCACGTCTGCGTGCAGCTCTTTCCCAGGGCCTAGCCCAGCCCACACAGGGATGGCACTCGGGCCACAGCCACTGATGAACACACATACAGCCAGCACTGTAACTTCCCAGGCCATCTCCCACCTCTCCTTGTGGGAGGAGGGGTGCCTCACCCTGTCTGCCCAGGGAGTGTGGCTATCAAGCCTCAGTTCTCAAAAGCAAGGGAAACTCGTACCAACAACAGGCCTTGTGAAAGGTCACTAAACCTACTTTGTTTTCCTTCACTTGCTTGAGTTTAAGAAATGGTCCTCTCTACCTAATGGCCACAAATACCATGATTTGTCTCCAAAAATACATATATAATTAAAGCAATTAAAAAATAAACATGATTATCATAACCTTACATTAATTTCTACAAATATTTCTAAAAAATACAAGATACACAAGCCATCCTGTAAGCAAAAGGGAAAAGTAGTCAAGGGAAAGGGTTCATTAGCATTTCCCCTATGGGGCTTCTGTGGAGCATTATAATCCCAGAATGTCTTACCTCATCTATTTTGGATTGCCGACAAGGGAAAGAAAATGTGAATCCGACAGGTAATTTCTTGTCCTTGATTTTTTTTTTCTCCATGAAGTCTCCCAGGCACTCAGCGACATGATCAAAAAGCTGGAGGAAGCACAAGAGAGCAGTCAGGAGGGAGGAAGGGGACTTAGCATTTCAGGAAAAATGTGAACAATTCTCTGCCCCACACAGAAAGGAGCACGGCTACCCCAGCTGCCCACACCCAAGGCACCCAGTGGCCCTGCATGAAAAGCCACACTGGGGACTTCCACTGCAGGGGGCGCAGGTTCAATCCCTACTGGGGGAACTAAGATCCTGCATGCCTCACAACACGGCCAAAAGAAAAAGAAAAGCCATGCTGTGTGTGACTGGCAAAGAAGAGTCCCTTGAAAAGAGCCTGCTTCATGGGCCACCACGGCTTAGGAAGCCTTTTAAAGGCTTCACACAGAACTGGCCTCTCGGTGGTCACTAAGATGTATTATCTGGGTACTGAGGAAATGTAAAATTAAGAGAAAATCAGCTCATCCTCCATAACACACAGGCCATGCATCACCAGCAGCCACCCAGGTGGAGTGGCCATTTGGCCCCTTCTCTGTATCTCTATCTTCATCTCTATCTCCCTCACTCTGTCAATTCCAGAAGCTCCGCGGAATACATATATATTCCTAGCCTCTAGCCCACTTGCGTGATTTCAGAATCTTCTGGTTAACAAATTTTTACTTTTTCCTCAAGTATAATATGCATGCAAAAAGGTGCAGACATCCTAAGTATAGGGTACACTGGATTCTCACAAGCTGCACTCACCTGTGTCACCAGCACCCAGATGGAGAAACACAATGTTATCAGCACCCAGACACCCACCTCGTGCAGCCGCTGCTGCTGGCACCCAACCCAAGGGCAATCGGCAGGCACTCTGACTTCCACCACCCTCGATTAGTTTTGCCTGGTTGTCTACTACGTATAAATGGAACAACAGTGTGCACTCGTTGGTATCTGCCTTCTTTTCCTCTACACTATGTGTGTGTCATCCACGTTGTGTGTCTCTGTAGATTCTTGATTCTCACTGCTGCACAGTATTCTATGGTGTGACTATACCACAGTTTATTTAGTGGATTGCAATTTAAGTTTGCCAGCTCCACAACATGTGGCCGGGATATGTATACATATCTTAGACTCCACTAGAAAGAACCCAGAACACTGTTTCCCTAGCCTCTGCGAGAATACTGTCAATGATGGGATGCTCACCATCTCTAAGGCAACCTATTGGATCTCTCCAATACCTCCCCTCTTCTCTAAAATGTATCCAGAACTGAATATAATACTTTATATGTGTTCTGACCAAGAGGAAAGCTTAGTTGAACTAAGAACCTCCCTTTCCCTTCACTCTATACCTCTATTAATGTAACCAAAGCATATATATGCTCCTTCAGCAACCATGCCACAGTCCAGGTAACCTCTCTGGTTTTTTTCACATGGCTGTCGTCTAACACAGACCACTAGACCTCCCTTGTATATGGGATTGACACAGCTAATGGAGCTTCTTGAAGCCGAGAGAAGGCAGTGTTGGCAGAGCCAAACCACATGGTCACAGGAAGCAACCCCAGCCCATGTTCCCAGACAAGGTCATCTGCCTGAAGGCTTTATTTGCAGGGTATCCTTTTCTTACCCCCATATTAAACTTATAGTTTTATTCAGGCTCAATTTTAACAAAAGTGTCAGGGAGAGAGCCCACAGTAAAGAGTGAAGCCCACGGGGGTAGGTCCTTCCCAGATGCCTGAGGAGGGGGCAGGTCCCCTCCCCTCTCCTTCTCTTCCCTCCGCATCTAAAGGGATTTGGGGAGAAACACAGGGGAGGGGGCTGGTCCCCAGTCTGTGCGGGTATGTTTTGGATCAAGGGCTATGGAGGAATAAGGGACCAGCCCAGGGAGGAGCGGGGGAAGGGCACAAGGACCACCTGCCAGAATCCACAGCTTTCTGATTCCTGCCTGAATTCAAAGACAAAACAAAACTAGACCACAAGCAGCACCCACTCCCTCTCCCTGACCAGGGCTGTAGTTCGAGGGGAGAAGAGGAGGCCTCTTCACCGAGGCCACGGTTCACTCACTCCTGGCCAATCTGCCGGGGCTCCCTGACAGATTGAGGGGGTTGAGGAAACTAAAATAAAACGTCACATAAATTGTCTAGGAGGAGTCCAGCCAAGGGCCAGGTCAGAGCGCGGCCAGGCTGGGGGACGGGGCCTCTGCAGGCTGGGGGATCACTGCTGCCCTCACAGCCACTGTGCAGGGTCTCCTTGAGAGACCTATCCCCATCTTTCCCCAGGTGTCCTTGACTCAGCTCTACAGTCTGACTTTCCTGCCAAGGTAAATGAAAAATTGTCAGTTTTGACTTGGGAGTCTCTATCCCTGAGTCACTATTACTCAGGTCATGGCTACAGCGGCGACTGACTAAGGAGACACGTGACCACCTTCCCCGGAGAAGCCCAGCTAAACTTCCTGCGACCTACATTTCTGAGCGATATAAACCCATTACTAAGCCCGTCAGCTCGCCCCACGTCATCTGCATTCAGAAGCTCCAGGCTCCCAGGCCCTCAGGAGAGCCGGCTGGGTGGAAGGAAGGAAGGAAGGCAGGCTGCGGGCAGGAAGAGGCAGGGAGAGCTCAGCCTCAGAAGTGGATTCACAGGGCTGGGGTGCTGGATGCAGCCCCCCGCCCCCATTCAAGCCAAACACACCCACCCCTTAGTGCCCTGCTAAGAAGGAAATGTCCCCAACCCAGGGGCGTGCGCCCAGGCTAACCCACGTCTGTGACCAGCCAGAAAGGGAAGTTACCCAGCCTCTCGGCACGCAAAATTTTAGTGTCTAAAAAACATTTTTTTTCTTTCCCGACAACGTGTACATTTATTTAATTTAAATAAATTTAAATTATTTATTTAGTACTCAAAATTCCCAAAACTAAATAAGTGATGTTTTAAGAAGGCTGCATTTATGCTTCTGAAATTATTACAGTTTAAAACTGCACTGAAACTTTCGAGATACCTTGTGTGTCTGTGTCTGTGTGTGTGTGTGTGCTTGTGTAGAGAAAGAGAGAAAGAAGGATAAAGCAAATAGTTAATTGGGAAATCTGGATAAAGGGTATAAAAAGCTCTTTGTGCGTATCTTAAAGCTTTTCTATAAGTTTAAAATTATTTTGAATAAAAGGTTTAAAAATCTAGCAAAAATTCCTGTACATTACAGAAGACGAGATCACAACCCCAAGAATTCAGCACAATTCAGTCTGTAAGTATGAGTTGCTTCATGGGCAAAATGGGGCCCTTGGTTTATTAGAATATTCGATAGGTCGATAAGAGATCTCAGAAAAATGGACCACCAATACTTATTGCTCATCTCACACCAAACTTCTGGACAAGAGGTTACGGTTTCACCCCTATTTTTAAACTGCTAACCTCCCTCAATCACTTGGATCTTCCTCCTTACCCATAGCCCTCACATTTCCACACCATCAAACATTTTTAATAAAAATATAAATTAATTTATTAATTAATTAAAGACAAAACCCAGCCTATGAGTGTCCCATGTTGCTAACATCTGGAGCCAGACTGCCTGGGTTCAAATCCCAGCTCTATCACTTATGTGCTGTGTGACCCAAGGGGCTGGTTACTTAACATCTAAGCCTCAATTTTCTCATCTGTGCAATGGGAATAGTAATAATAATACCCACCCCATAGGGTTGTTGTGATGATTAAATGAGTTAATCCAAATAAAGTGCTTAGATCAGTGACATACATAACAAGCTCTATGTAAGTTTTTGCTATGACAATATAACATTATCGTTATCATCATCACCATCTTTTCTCTGCAGGAAGAAACAGCAGGAAACAAAGTGATCCCGGGGCTGGGAAGATGGGGACAGAGGCTGGGAGAGTCAAGGTCCCAGGGGCAGCAATAAGAAGAAAGTCACGGGACTTCCCTGGCGGCCAAGTGGTTAGGACTCCGTGCTTCCACTGCAGGGGGCATGGGTTCGATCCCTGGTTGGGGAACTAAGATCCCACGTACCCCAACGCGGCCAAAAAAAAAGAAGGAAGTCACTGTGGAAGTGACAGGAGGTGGGAGGCATCCCCTTAATTTATAAACCCTGCTCCTAAAAGGTTAGGCCAAAGCACACAGGAATGTCTGCAGCACAGGGTGTGAGTCTCAATGGTGAAGCAAGAGGCAGAGGTGGCTCGACCCAAAGACCATGGGGAACAGAGTGACAGGTCAGTACTTTTGGCAAATGGAGAGAGCAGGATGCCAACCAGAGGCTGCTGGCCACCTGCAAAAAGGAGCAACGCAGCAACCACTGGGCAGGACGAGGAGACCTACTTGCTGGCAGCCTTCATGCACACACTGGATGAATGAGCCAGTCTCTGAAGCCCAGTATGGAGGGATAGGCAGGGGGACCTCCCGGCAGGCCCATCAGATGAGTGATGCACTCTTTCAGCGGCTGACTGAAAAGTGGCCCATCTGTCCTAGGGACAGTGTCCCCTTCAGTGCTCACCGTGACATGGTCTGAAAAGCTCTGAACCCAACCCACCAGCAGTAGGTTAAAGGCCGGGATTAGCCCTTTTCTCTCATAGAAGGAAAAGGCAGAGAGCTTGCATCAGGTCCCACCCACGTTAATTTAGGAACAAAGAGGAGCCAGGAGAAGGCTCTGGGTCTCATCTCAAAGTCCAGCCCAGAACCAATAAGTTTTCTGGAGAACTCAGTCATGAACCTTGCCGTGAACACACCCTCCCTAAAGCAAATATTTGGCAAGCTCTGAATAATACGTATCCTGACAACAGCCATGACTTGGGAGGCGAGCTTCAAATGGGAGCGGCCAGAACACCTGCAGGAGAGGGTGAGGAGTAGAACAGGACCCGGAAATGACTGAAAACCTGACCGGGGGCTGCCCACATCCTGATCACAGGGTCCTCAGTGAGCCTTCGGCCCATCACCCACCACGACCACATGGGGAAGCAGGGAGGGTGGACAGGCCCTTCTGAGCATGCCCACAGCCTCGACCAGCAAAGGAAGGCAGCGCTTCCGTTGGCAGGGGTTACGAGTGTGAGAGGAAGGGATGGTGACTTTCCAGGCAAGGCCCTGCCCTCGGTGCTTTCTGGGCCAAGGACTCATAGAAGACTATTAAATCAGGTAGCCAGGAGCCCTTTATAATAGCCCTGGGGGTATAAGCTCAGATGCCTGCTGCCCCACTAGGTGACAGTCATAACCTATGAGGCCTGGGCCTTTGGTGAACTGGGTGAGGACAATGGCTTGGAAGAAGGGTTTTCACCCAAGGGCTCTGCTACCCCTCGCTGGGGAACCAACCCCAGGATCCTTAGGGAATGGATGCATTTACCTGCTGGGCTTCCTCTTCGCACCCCTTACCTGAAAGTCCCAGCAGCCCCCTCCTATCCACCAGTTTACGCACATGGTGGGGTCTCTTCGGGCAGTCATACTCTTCCACCCAAGAGTCCTCCACTTGTGCCTATGATGGACTCCCAGTGCTTTGGGGTCTGGTTCCTGGAGGTACCCTGGGGCCTGATGCTTGGGCCACAGGGGCTGATCGGAAGGGAGCAGGGACCCACCTGGCTTCCACTGCCGTGCATGATGTTCTCCGGGGTGTCGTAAACCTCGGACTCCATATGAACAGTCTGTTTTTGCTCATGATTCACTTGCACCCGCAGAATTCGAAAGGAAGACCCGCCAAGATCCAGGGCAATGAAATCTCCCTTTTCTGTTTAGGGAGACAACAGTATCATATCAGATTCAAGGGCTCCGGGAAAGTCTCATGCTCTGCCCGCTTCTCAACAGGGTCCGGTCCCACCGCGCTGTGCTTTCGGCCAGAAGCAGGAGTCATTCAGACCCCATAGGACCACTGCCCCGCCTGGAAGAGTGGGCAAGAGAAACCCTCTCTCAGCCGGGCATCCCTAGACAGACAGCTTCACAGTCCTGCTCACTCCCGACTACAGGAGAATGGAAGTATGGACTTAAGTACCAAGCCCTACTCATCTTTCTCTAATATCTTACCCTTTTTCACAAATGGCTATGTTATCCATAAAGACAAAAACAGCATTTCAAGTCAGAGAAAACCCTACATCTGAGGTCCATTCCATGCCTTGGGTTCCTTCCCCATCAGCTCAGACACCAATTCCAGCTAGTCCAGAGCTCCACTGATTCCCCAGGGGATTTTTTTTTTTTAATTGTGGTAAAATATACATCACATAAAATTTTCCACTGCAACCATTTCTAAGTGTACAGTTCACTGACACTAAATACATTCGCAATGTTGTACAACCATCACCGCCATTCCCAAAATTTCTCATCATCCTAAACAGAACCTCTATAACCATTAAGCATTAACTCCCCATTTCCCCTGTCCCTAGTCCCAGGCAACCATGATTCTACTTTCTATCTCTATGAATTTGCCTATTCTAGATATTTCATGTAAGCAGAATCATACAGTATTTGTCCTTTTGTGTCTGGCTTATTTCACCTTGCATAGTCTCAAAGATTCATCCATGTTATAGCCTGTGTCAGTAGTTCACTCCTTTTTGAGGCTGGATGATACTCCATTGTATGTGTATCCATTCATCTGTTGCTGGACAACTGTGTTGTTTCCACCTGGGGGATGTTTTTAACAGAAGTCCCTCTTGGTCAGATAGGAGTCAACTGGCTTGATATGGTTATATTCCTCAAGACCAATGTGTGCAGTGATTGAGGTGGACCTCAGTGGGACAGAGAAAGATGACGGGACCATATGCCAAAACCACGATACAGCACCAATGGAGGAGGCCATGATGGGCAAGATTCCAAACCATTAAGCCACTATCTAATATTCTTTACCCTAGTTACCCTCACACATTCTCCTCCAAAATCAATTAAAATCTATTAATTTTACTTCTGATGTTACATTCTCACTGTCTCACTATCTTTTCATTTTCTTGATGGTGACTTTTGAAGCATAAAAGGTTTTAATTTTGATGAAGTGCAACTTATCTACTTTTTCCTTCTGTTGTTAGTGCTTTTGGTGTTATATCTAAAAATCCATTGCCAAATCCAAGGTCACAAAGATTTGCACCTATGTTTCCTTCTAAGAGTTTTATAGTTTTAGGTCATACATTTAGGTATTTGATCCATTTTGAGTTAATTTTTGTATATGATATGAGGTAGAGGTCCAACTTCATTCTTTTGCATGTGGATATCCACTGTCAAATTCCAGCACCATTTGTTGAAAAGTTTACTCTTTCCCTCATTGGCACCCTTGTCAAAAATCAAGTGACTATAAATGTATGGGTATTTCTGGACTCCCCATTCTTTTTTCCCCAGTTTTATTGAGATGTAATTGACATAGTGAACTCTCAGTTTTGATCCACTGATCTATATGTCTATCCTTATGGCAGTACCACACTGTCTTGACTACTACTGCTTAGAAATTTTGAAACTGGGAAGTGAAAGTCCTCCAACTTTGTTCTTCTTTTTCAAGATTGTTTTGGCTATTCTGGGTCCCTTGAGCTCTTTCATTTTTTTCTTACGTAGTGGTTGGCTTTTTTAAAAAAACAGCTTTTCTTTTATAAAGCTGACGCCATTTTGTATTTGATTCTACCAAGCTTTAAGCTCCGACACACTGCTCTATTTCTGGAACTTAGAATGGTTGCTTGGCATACAGTAAGAACACAACAAATACTTGAACTAATGAGGGTGGTAAAGGAATCAATGAATGAACCAAAGTCTTCTCACACTGAATTTCTGTTCTTACCCTCTCAAGCCCCTTGAGGGAAGAACCACAACTCAGGATTCTTTACATCTGCCCTTGGCACCCAGGACAGCTCAATAAATGCTTGGTAGCTGCTTGATCACAAGGGTTGGTGGCCCATTCGTTCATTCAAGGCAGCCTTGCTTGTTGTTCATAAAACAGGAAGCAGTTATACCGCTGGTTGGTTGGTTTTTTTTTTAATAATAGCTTTATTGAGAAATAATTCACCTATCACATTTTAAAGTGTACACTTTGGTTTTAGTATATTTACAGAGTTGCGCAACCATCACCACTATCTGATTATAGAAATTTTCCGTCATCTCCGAAAGAAACTCCATACCCATTTGCAGTCACTCCCCATTTCTTTCCAAACCCCCTCATTCACCAACAACCACTAATCCATTGTCTGTCTCTAGAGATTTCCCTATTTTGGACATTTCATATCAATGGACTACAATATGTGGTCCCCTGTGGTTGGCTTCTTTCATCTACCATGATGTTTTCAAGGCTCACCTATGTTGTAGCATGTATCAGTACCTCATTCCTTTTAATGACTGAGTTTTATTCCACTGTATAGATATACCACATGATGCCAATGTTTTGGGGGGGGGGGTTTTGGCCACACTATATGGCATGCAGAACCTTAGTTCCCCGACCAGGGGTCAAAGCCGTGCCCCCTGCAGTGAAAATGTGGAGTCCTAACCACTGGACCGCCAGGGAATTCCCCACGATGACGTTGTTTTTAACTTGCTCCTATCGTGACTTCCCTGATGGCGCAGTGGTTAAGAATCCGCCTGCCAATGCAGGGGACGCGGGTTCAAGCCCTGGTCCAGGAAGATCCCACATGCTGCGGAGCAACTAAGCCCGTGCGCCACAACTACTGAGCCTGCGCTCTAGAGCCCGCAAGCCACAACTACTGAGCCTGCGCTCCAGAGCCCGCGAGCCACAACAACTGAAGCCCGCGCGCCTACAGCCTGTGCTCTGCAACAAGAGAAGCCACTGCAATGAGAAGCCCGCGCACCGCAACAAAGAGTAGCCCCCGCTCGCTGCAGCTAGAGAAAGCCTGCGAAGACCCAATGCAGCCAAAAATAAATAACTACGTTAATTAAAACAAACAAACAAACAAAAAAAACTGCTTCTATGGTCCAAAGGAAGGAGACCAAGGGAGAATGCTGGGAAGCAGGTGTCACAGCTTTGTGGGAAATTCTGACCCTGATGTTACAGGTTGTTCAAATCAGTTTAGGGTTTTCTTTGGGCTCCCATCAGAATCCTAACCTCTATGGTGCTTACACTACTACTCAGTTAAAAAAATGAATTTGGTATGAGGTGCTTCCTCTCAGGAGGAAGAATTACTAGAATACCAAAAGCACTTTATTTAACCATCATTCATTGAGCCTTTCTGTACTCCAGTTGCTAAGTACTTCATATGCCTCATTTTGCTTTTAACCCTCTCCACCCTATGAAACAGGTACTACTATGATCCCCATTCTACAGATGAGCAAGTAAAGGCTGGGAGGGATTAGGTAACTTGCCAAAGCACACGGCCAGTAAGTGGCAGAGCCAGAAGTTGAATCCAAAGCCCCAATTCATAACCGTTGGATAAAACTGCCTCCTGGACAGACCTCGGGGACAAGGATCCCCAAGGACAGCATCAAAGTGATACTTCAGCACGTCAGGAACAGCTACATCTCTCTTTGGGGGTCTCGTCAACATCCATGATTCCTTGCAGCTTCTGTTCTTTTGCTTTGATCTTTAATGAAGATAATGAAAACTCCTTCCGGTAAGCAACTATAAACCACTTGTGCATAAGGAAATAATAGGCACAAAAGCAAATACCGTGCTAGGATGAAAATATGGGTACTTTTTATTTTGTTAACATTTTAATTTAATTAATTTATTTACTGTTTTAATGGTTTTCAAAAAATAAAACCATTTATTTATTTCATATTTTACACTGGCTTTCATCATAACTTAAAAACAATAGTTTGGGAAATTTTTCAGTTGCCAGCCTGGTCAAAGGTCTCATTTTCAGTTGAACGAAAGGCCTAAGTAAAAGCAGGTTCTTGTGCTCAAGTTCCAGGTGATGGTCGAGCATCTCCTGCTTATTGGTGTCAGTGTCAACACACAACGGGTAAGAGCTTTCAGCCCTTCATGCAGAAAGGGATCAGGTTTCAAGCAGCACCTTTGCAGGACCCAGGCCTGAAGTTTTCAAGCAAGATAAGTAAAATGGTCTCAGCTGCCTCTAGGTCGGGAAGGAACCTGGACTTAGGGTGCATGGGGCTGGCCCACACTTCTGCAGCTCTGCAAGGCCCCTGCCCCACCCCAGCTCTCCACTGCTCCCTTTTTTTTTTTAACACAAACACAGGTCAGTAGTGTTCCAAGGAGTTAGGGTCAGAGAAGGAGACCAGAAAGGCGGCCTTAAGATGTCAGGACAATGCTAAGTACTGCATACTCCAAACACCTGCTAGTGGGAGTTGATGGGTTTGAGGGGGGCCTTTCCCTGAAGGCATTTTACAAGAGGTCACTGTTAAGCCCAGTGCAGCTCCTGATCTATCCCTGAGCAGTGACCTTGATTCCAGGGTGTGTTTGTGATTGCTAAAAGAAATGGTAGTTGGCCTCTCTTCTGTAAATCACATTTGCACCTCAGGAAATGCGAGACAAATATTAACTTACCTTCTCGGTTTATGGATAAGGAAGTTCCAACCAAATCAGGTGATTGACTTGCTCACAGTCACGCCTGTGGGAAGGCCAGGGCCCTTCCCTTTTCTTAGTCACTCATGTACTTGCAAATACTGGGATGCTCCTAATTTTTTATGTATATATGTCTTATCTTCCTCAGTTGGATGATAAGCAATTTGAAGGCCAGGGCAATTTAACATGCTTACTTCCCTCCCCCAGTACTGAGTCCTGCAAATCAGTACATGTTTGCTGCTAGTTTGATAAGAACTACCTGGGTTAAATGCATGGTCTGTTCAGTCCTATCCTCTGTCAGGCAAAGGACACCAAGGAACAACTTCTGGAAAGGGCAGCAAGATTTCCGGTAAGCTTTGTTTGCTGTCTAGCACCTCTTTAGATAACTACCCTTCCTGGTTTTCACCTGAGTTGGGGGTGGGGCTGACCACCCACTCCAGCTCCAAGGGAACCAATGTCTGACCCAAGAGCACCCAGAGTCCCCCACTTTGGCCATAATGATTGGTTCAGGATGGGCACGTGATCCACGTCAGCCAATCATTACCCTCTCCAAGACCACCTCTGGGACCTCTAGTTCTTAGGTGAGATGTCACCTAGGGCTGCCAGGGCTGTCTCTGCCACCATAAGGGAGAGGTGGCCTATGAAAGAAGCCGACACAAAGACTGAAAGAATAAGAGACAGATGAGTCCCTGTCAACTAAAGCCAACTTACAACTCCATTTCCCAGTTATGTGAACCTAGAATTCCCTTTCTTGCTTATACAACTTTGAGTTAGATTTCTTTCAGCTACAACCAGAGGCTTCTGGGTTCAATATTCTTTATTAGGCAATGAGTCCCCCAAATACCAACTTGCCCACCATAAAGGATCTATCCTCCCCTTTATGTCAGTTGGTTCCCCCATTCAGAGCTGTGGTGTCCAGTCACCCTGCTGCAGAGGCACCAGAGCTGCAGCCTATGGGCTTGTCCACATTATGTGGGGATACTGGGGTGGGGATGAGACAGCCTGCCTCTGCTTCCCCCTTTTTCCTGCCCCCTCACCCTGTAACATCACCGGGATGCCAGTGAATTCTGAAAAGCTCTGACTCTTTCCTCCAGGGCTAGACCTACACATTTAGGTCTGATGGGTGGGGGACTTTGACTGGCTGCATCAGCTCGGAAGGGGCCGCCCAAAGAATTCTTACAAAGTCGGTTATTAAGTTACAGTGATGATCAGGAGAACAATGACGCCTGTAACTCTCAAGGTGGTTTGCAGTTTCCAAAGCACTTTCATCTGATCCTCTTGACAGCCTTGTAAGGCAGGCAGGGCATCACACCTATTTTACAGATGAGGAAACGGAGGCTTAGAAAATTAAGTGACTTCTCCAAGGTCTCAGAGATAATAAGTAGCAGAGCCAGAGATGAAGCCAGTGTTCTGGGTTTCTATTTTATTTTATTTTTTCCTTTAAATTCAAGTTCAGCTTCTTTTTGCAGCAGTTGGCTTCCCTCTAACTTCCTCTTCAAATCTTTGGCCTCAACCTTCCTGCCGGCCGCTGCTGAGACTTCGTCCCACATTTCCCATTTCCACTGAAGCCAGAAAAAGTGCTCTTCTAGAGAAGGCTCATTAAACAAAACATCTGAAGGGCCCCGGCAACGCTCCACTTTCTAACGACAACCATTATTACCAGCAAATAATGGAAAACAAACACGGGGACAGATGTCTCTCTTGAGTCCAGACCTGCGCTGGAATACAGGGCAAACAAAAACTCTGCTTTCATGAAATGCCTACCTTTGCTCTGCTCGATGAATTAATTCTGTACATGAGATACAAAGCCTTCCCTTCTGTCTGCAATCCAGCTAGTTGATGAGAGTTTACACCTTCGTCAGAAACCCACCCAGAACGCTAGACATTCAGGAGATTTTATGGATGGAGAGAATTTCTGAGACAATCCAACCACCTTCCCAGATAAGGAAACAGGCAGAGAAAGGTGACCAGCCCAAATGCCGTGGAAAAAGGAAATATTTTCCTTCCTTTGGCTGGAAAGTAGTATATTTTAAGCCCCCAGAATTTCACTGTGACCACACTGCAAATCAAACTTTTTTTTTTTTTTTTTTTTTTTTTGCGGTACACGGGCCTCTCACTGTTGTGGCCTCTTCCGTTGCGGAGCACAGGCTCCGGATGCGCAGGCCTAGTATCCATGGCTCACGGGCCCAGCCGCTCTGCGGCATGTGGGATCTTCCCAGACCGCGGCACGAACCCATGTCCCCTGCATCGGCAGGCGGACTTTCAACCACTGCGCCACCAGGGAAGCCCAAAATCAAACATTTTTAACTTAACCTTTGAGCAAAGAGCCTGCTAGGAACCATGAAACAGAAACAAGGAAATGTTCAACTCAATTTACCCTCGAGAAGCTTACGATCCAATTGGTATTTATGGATACAATATCCTGAGTGATAAATGACAAGAGGAGAAAAAAGGGGAGGTTTCACAAGTGAGACAAAGTGTTGGCCAGGCCTTCTGAGGGAGGCTGGACGCAGCTAGGCACCTATCCCCGACTGGGCAGCTCTGAAGAGGGGTTTCTGTTTAGCCAAGTCATCGGAGTAAAAAGGCTTCAATATCTTCCTTCTTTATATATTATTCATACCTTTCCCACTCCAGAAAGGCTATGCAGCAGCTAAAAGCCACTTTAGGGTTTGTTTGTTGTTTTTTCTAAACCTAGTGTGTAGATTACTGGAGAGCGATTAAAGAAAAACCACTGCCCATAAAAATCGTCAAAAGGGGAAAAAATTAACAAAAATGGGCTGATAACATTTCCGAAAAATCAGTAGAGTTTCAAAACTCTGAGTCCAGTCATGAGGGTCAAGGTCAGTGGGAAAGGAAAGGTTTGTTTCTCCCTCTGACTTGGAAGTCACATCACCACTTGACGGGCAGGGGCATCTGTCAACCTCGGTGAGTCCAAGTTATCCCTCGGTGGTTTGGGATTAGCACTAATTCTGTCGCTGACTAATTATACAGTTGAAGCAGTAATTAACATTGCGAAAAGGGACTAGCACCATGGTTTACTATGAAGGAGGCCTACATTCCAGCTACTCCAGGGGACCTCCTGGTTGGAGGCACTTCCATCACAAAGGGGCAGGGGCTGGACTGGGGTCAGGGACCCAAGGCCTTGGTATTAATGTCAATGTCTGTGTGGGGCTGTAGTGACCGTTCCAAGGGGAGTGTGGGCACCTGGGCACATGACCTGGGCCCACCCATGAATATTAGGAATAGTCATAGGGAGAAGAAGTATAGGGTGTATTATGGGTTGCACAGTGGCCCCCCCAAAAGATATGCGGAAGTCCTAACTCTGGGTACCTGTAAATGTGGCCTTATTAGGAAATTGGGTCTTTGCAGATGTAATCAAGTTAAGAGGAGGTCATGAGTGTGGGTCCTAATCTGACTGGTATCCTTATAAGAGGAAAATGCTATGTGACAACAGAGGCAGAGACTGGAGAGATGCTACTACAAGCCAAGGAATGCCAAGGATTGACAGCCACCACCAGAAGCTAGCAAAGGGCAAGGAAAGATTTAACCCAGTGTCTCAGAAGGAGCATGGCCCTGCTGACACCTTGATTTTGGACTTCTAGCTTCCAGAACTGTGAGATAATTCACTCTGATTTAAAGCTACCCAGTTCGTGGTACTTTGTTACAGCAGCGTTGGAAACTAACGCAGGGTAGAAGAAACAGCCACCAGGGAGCACAGAGGTGAACAGGGTAGGGGAAGGCTGGGGGACCCAGGGCCTCATGCATAGGAGGGCAGGTCCTTGTGGTTCAGGGCTTTGGTTCCTCCTCCTCCCCTCCTCCTTCTGTTCTCAGCACTGTTCTGGGCTCCCAAGAGGCCCTAAACATTTGGCCCCAACCACGCTGGAGATGATAGGCTCAGAAGGAAGCATGGGGCCCAGGCTGCGGGCTCCAGTTCCACAAACCCTAGGACAGTGTTTCCCAACATGGGCATATTACCACATATGTCATCACATTTAAGACACCACTGATTGCAGACCCATCATTATTTTATGTAATAGGAAAAGAGAAAAAAATACTGCCAATAATAATTTAAAGATGCAACTATTGTACAATGCACTGCTGATTTCAGAGGACTCAAACAAAAAGGTGTCTCAAAATAGATGAAATATAGTAATAGATGTTGGGGGGAAAGTTCAAACAGGTTTGCGGAAAAGGCAGGTAGCCGGGTTAAACAGGTTTCTCCCCTGCAGGACTGCTCAGGGCCTTTAATACGTTGGTGTCTGCTTTGAATCTCTAAGAGGGGGCTGCAGAATGTTGTCTTTCCCAAATGAGGATGAGTTTTGGGCCCTGTTTTAAAGAGTAACTAATGGGAACAAATGGCTAGATTAGTAGCCATTTGTGTATGTGGATCACACTTTGAGCCCCTCAACCCTGGAAATGGTGTGTGAAAGAGTGAGGGAGGGCACCCCCTGCTGACACACAGTCCTGGGAAGGGGAGCTGGCTTGCAAGGCGCGTGCAGGAGGAAAGAGAAGCCATCTCTCATGGGATGTGCAGGCCCTGGGCCAGTCACACAGCATCAGGTGCCGCGCAGGCATAAGGCATCCTTCTGAGCTCTCCAAGCAAAGCCAAAGCAGGGGCCCTGGGGGGCTGCCCACCCCACCTCGCCTCCCCTTCCTCTTTTCTCAGCTGACAGCAGGCACAGCCACACCTCTCCTACAGAACTCAGCTAACCCTGGAAAGGCACAAATGCTCCTGGATGTGGATGCCATTCGGGGCTGGGAAAAAGCAGGAGCGAATTAGAAAGCCGGAGGCATCAGAACAAAACCCAGGGGACACCACGGTCTGGCCACTCTGATGGCTAGAATCTCTTTGGCAGTCATAAAAAAAACCTAAACTGCTGGTCACCAAGACCTCAAGGAAAACAAAAGGATAAAAGTGGAGTAGATTTTAAACAGTCAAGAAACATCAGAGATATAAGTACCAGTGTGTGTGCATGAAGTAAACCCCACCTGTGGCCACAGGGCAAACAGAGCACATGCCCTTCCTAGGTGTCCCAATCTTGTTCAGGACTTTAAAGGCCGGCTGCAGGCACAGCAGGACCTTTCCACTGCAGCCAGTCCTCCAACAAGCCATGCATTCGCCCACCTTTCATAAACATCAGCTGCAACAGCTGCAGTTTTCCTGATGTCCATTTTGTTGGCTCCATATCAGATGCCCCAAATCGCAGCTTTAAACTAGTCCCCAGAGTAGGGAAGAAACACAACAGCAGGAGTGTTGTCAGGGCCGTACTTTCAGGCTATGTACTCACAACCCCAAGAGAAACCTGACTTTCATGATCTCTCTCCCTCCCTCTCACAAAGGAGGCGAGCCCCAGCCTAGAGCACAGAACACAGCTCAGAGCAGGATTCCTGTGCGTGCGCTAAGCTGGGGCAGGCACAGCACCCACCCCTGGGTCAGCCAGACAGAACGACCTCCACTGAGCAGGCCGAGACCAGGCTGTGCCCTCCCAGCCTCCACCCTGCCAAGAGCAGGGGCTGAGGCCACTCCCTGGGGAGGGGGTACTGACAATCCTCAGGGAGCCCCCAGATCCCTACTGTGGGGCATGAGCCACACGTGCAGACCAAAAAGATAATTTTTTTTTCCAGTCCTACTCCTCTCACCATTTCTCTGCTTGAGGGGCTACCTTGACTTAGCATCTATGAAATTTGTACAAATGGGGACTTGAGTCTCCCCCCTGAGCCTGAGATGCACCTGGCCGCTAGGATCGCTACTTATCTGGGGTACTAAAAGGAGGCCTTGGTGCCCTGTTGGAGAGATTCTCCTAACGTGAAGGAGAATCATCTGTTCTGGAGCCATTCATGTTCTGAAGACATAAGAGTAACTCACACAGCATCTGTAAGATCCATAAACACTACACTTTCTTACCGTAAGTCACTAGACAGTCAGGCCAATGAAGGCAGGTCAGCATGGTCCAACCATGGTATCCCCCTAGCACATGGTAGGATCTCAATGGACATACACTGGATTGATGGATGGATAGATGAATGGACGGATGGGAGAACAAATGGATGGAACGGTGAATGAATGAATAACTGGATGAATGAGTAAACGAATGAAAGGTGAATGAATGAACAAACAAACGAATGTAAGTTGGAAGGGTGGCTTCACAGAGCTTTCAGCCCTCAGAGCCCAATCTCTGGGTGAGAGACTCACCTGAACCATCAGGAATGGACCTTACAAACGTTGGCAACATCTTGACTATGGCTGTCGGATTAAAATCCCGGGAGAGGCCATTCTTCATCTCCTTTTTGAAACGAGCCATGATATCTAACAGAGTTTCATCAGAGAGCCGCATGGCATAGAGATATTTGTCGATCTGGAAGAAGGATGAGAAGGAAAGAAAGTGAGGCCAAGGCTGAGGAAGGTCGTTTCAGCTCAAGTCTGGCTGGGGTAGGACGGGGCAGGCAGCGTGAGGTTCCCGCCTGCCTAAGACAATCCAGCTCCCGTGGGCACTGGAACACCCATGCTGGCCCATCATTCAACTGCGATCAACCATGTCACTCAGAGCAGGCTTGCAAATGCTCTGAGCCCCGGTTCCCCCCCTGTAAAATGAACCAGACACCTCCAAGGTCCCTTCCAATCCTTGAATGTTACATGGAAGCTGCCCTTCAATCCCCAGGTACGTGCCAAAGGCACCTTAAGCCTCCACGTGACTCCTTCCCTCTGTCAGAGGTGGCTGGCTCATCCTCCATGGATGACTGTGCCGCAGAACAAGGGCTCCAGAGCCATCTACCTGGCTCCATCACTTACCAGCTGTGTGCACTTCAGTTTCCTCAACTGCAAAACTGAGATGATAAATAGAACGTAACTCACAGAATGTTGTAAGATCAAAGGAGAAAGAGAAGCACTTAGAACACAGAAAGTGCTGCGTCAACATTAGCTATTATTAGCATTGTGAGGCAGTGGTGCTGGTGGGTTTCTTTGGGCACGACTTCCAGGTAGGTGGAAATGGTGGACGAAGGGCTGGAGCCCTTCGGGACACGGGGCTGCCGGCCCAGAGCACAGAGACCGTAACCTCACTACACCCAGCAGGTATGGGACAGCCCCAGTGCCCACGCCCGTGTGCCAGGGCCCATGTGCCCACACTTCCTGATCAGACCGCTCCCGACCCAACAGGACTAAACCAATCGCTCCTCTTCCTGGGCTCCCCACTCTCCTCAAGGATCCTGGGCTCCTAACCTCAGGCCCCGCTGCTGTCATTTGTTGTTCTTCCTTCATAGTATCTTCCCACTGACTCTCTCTACTTACTGGGCACCTACTACATGTCTGGCTCTTGGTTAGACATCTGTCCTCATGGTGCCTGACCCTGTGGAGTTCAATGAAGTCTCTCTGTCTCACCATTCATTCTTTCTGCCACTCCCTGCCTTAGGAAGCCCTGATAACCATGTGCCTGGATTCCCGACGCCTGATGCATAATCAGTGTAATGGTTTTCGATCTTCAATTTCTTTCCCTTCCAACCCATCCTCTACACCACGGCCACATTGCACCTTCTTTTTTTTTTCTTTCTTTCTTTATAAATTTATTTATTTATTTATTTATGGCTGCATTGGGTCTTTGTTGCTGTGCGCGGGCTTTCTCTAGTTGCGGCGAGCGGGGGCTACTCTTCGTTGCGGTGCGCAGGCTTCTCACTGCAGTGGCTTCTCTTGTCACAGAGCACGGACTCTAGGCACGCAGGTTTTAGTAGTTGTGGCTCGCGGGCTCAGTAGTTGTGGCTCACGGGCTCTAGAGAGCAGGCTCAATAGTTGTGGCGCACGGGCTTAGTTGCTCCGTGGCACGTGGGATCTTCCCAGACCAGGGCTCGAACCCGTGTCCCCTGCACTGGCAGGCGGACTCTTAACCACTGCGCCACCAGGGAAGTCCCCTACATTTCACCTTCTTAAACTGGGACCCTGGTCACTTCACTCCCCTGCTCAAAACCTTGCAAAGCCCCCCACACTGGAGGCGTCTACACTCTACGGGTGTGTCTCCAGGCTCTCTGCACACCAGCCAAACCACCTGTACCATTCCTGGGAGGTGCCTAGCTCTCCTGTTGAAACGCCCTTCCTTCTCTTCCCAGCTACTCAAAGCTCCCCTCCCCTTCAAGGTTCAAATCAAATGTCACCCCTCCTGCAGAGGTCGAGATCCTCGGGGTGCAGATAACGCCTCCCTCAGCACTGATCTCTCTGCATGGTCCAGCCTGGACCATCACTTTCTACGCCTGTCACCTGGACAGTGTCTGCTCCATTCACCTTGACCTCCCGGTGTCTCACAAGCAGCCTCACACACGGCAAGTTTCTGGCAGATGGACAGACAGATTTATGACCCAATGAGGATGAAAAGACCTTTGACGTGCTTTGCTTCTGAGAATGGCATCTCATGTTTACTTTTCAGGGTGGCTGGAAACGTCCGACTCAAGGACACAGAGTCATTTCTGCATATTTTGGTCCTGGGCAGCCTTCTCGCTCTGGACTCCATGCCTCGTGCTCCCCCAGGCCTTGCCTGTCTCCTGTCTCAGGGACAATCAGGGCACTAGCAGGAGTACCCCAGTGTCCTCTGTGGCCAGAGACAACCCTGCCCCCACCCGCATCTCTTCTACCGCAACTACCTTTTCCTTTCCCCTTCGTGAGAAAGCACTGCAGAGAAGGGCAATCAGAAACCGCCGAGAGCTGAAAGAGAAATGGCCAGAACACAGCCCTAGAAGACATGCTCTGTTCTACCCCCAAGGCTGGCAGCGCTGATCCCTCGCTGTCACCACGCCCACGTGCTGGTCGGGAGAGGCAGTCACACGTGCACGAACGGCCACGGAAGCACATAGGGGCTACTAAGCACAAACTGGAGAAGCCTACTGGGAGGGGTGATGTCAGAGAGTGCGTCCAGGCACAAACAGAGTGCGTCCAGGCACAAACAAGAGCGTGTGTGAAGGCCAAAGGTGAGGGAGGGAGGGTGGTCTGTGGGACGACGGAGCACACAGTGCGAGAAGTGAAGCAGCTGGAAAGGCTGCCAGGAGCTAAGCCTGCAGGGTCTCGTACACTGGGCGAGCAGGTTTAGACTCTAAACGTGACTCTACTGAGTATTCAACAGTGACACGTGTTTCAAAAAGCTCAGCTGTGCACTGGGGAGGGGACGGGTGAGCAGGAGCAGTGCAGTAACAGTCACGGCGCTGCTCTGGCATTTGGACATGTTTCCACTACCACACTCCTCACCCTACATCACGACTGTCTGTCTACTGACGTGCCTATCTCCTCCGATAACATGTGAGTTCCTCAGGAAAGGAAAGACGGAGGAGACCTTTGGAACTACCCAGTTGCCTGGCACAGAAGAGGAATTCAATGAATGCCGGATGCCAGAATAATACTTTATAATTATATCAAGGTTTACCGTACATCAGGTGCTTTCATATCCAAGATGTCATTTAACCTTCAAAACAACCCTGTCAGGGGGACGTTCTTTTTTTTCTTTTTAAAATGTATTTATTTATTTTTGGCTGCGTTGGGTCTTCGTTGCCGCACGCAGGCTTTCTCTAGTTGTGGCGCACGGGCTTCTCATTGCAGTGGCTTCTCTTGTTGCGGAGCATGGGCTCTAGGCACACGGGCTTCAGTAGTTGTGGCACATGGGCTTAGTTATTCTGCGGCATGTGGGATCTTCCCAGACCAGGGCTCGAACCCATGTCCCCTGCATTGGCAGGTGGATTCTTAACCACTGCGCCACCAGGGAAGTCCCAGGGGGACATTCTTAATCCCCATTCTACAGTTGTAAAAACTGAGGCTCCAAGAAGCTAAGTGGTTAGTTCAAAGCACACAGCCAGGGAGTCAGTCCCATACCTGAGAGCCTAACACTCTCCCTACAACCGTCCCCATCCCTTGGAGAAGGCCAGTCCCCCTACCGTGTGGAGATCAGGCCCAAGCAAAGCTGCTGAGATTTTCCAGCTGGACAGAGAGAAACTTCTAGAAGAGGCAGGGCTCCACAGCCAGCCTGCCTCCTAACTCAAGGCATAGCTCAGCACAGGGACAGTGATCCCAGAAGCCAGATGTTTTTAGGACAGCCAGTCAAACCTGAATAGAGGCAAGAAGCTCAAACAAGAAAACAGGCTGGGGATACAGAAGATGACCTGGCCCCCCAGCACAGAAGGAAGGAGGGCTTTCCCCCTCTGGTTCAGGTTCATGAATCATCACGTGGTACAACTCCTCTCAGAAGAGATGTGGAAATTGGGGCCAGAAAGAGGGTACAGCTTAGGCAGAGCTGGAACTGACTTTGAAGCCTCCTGGATCTCGGGTGCATAAGAATAAGCCAAGGGGCACCCCTCCTGATCCTCACTCAGGAGCGGCCAGGAGGGGCCTTTGAACGGCACAGATCCTGGGGCTGGGCTGCAGGTACCCCCCCAACGCTGCCCAGCCAGGCAGACACCTGGTGCAGGGCTCAGCAGATCCACACCATATGGACTGTGGCCCTTTAAGCAGCCCAGGAAGCGCTGAAACAAGAGACATTGCAGCATACTCCCAGGGGCCCAGAGTGCCCAGCACCTCACTGAACAAGGGGCCTCTTTCCTCTTATTCAGACTAGCCCTGCCTCGCAGCCGGCCGGCTGCCCCTGTCCACCTGGGAAAGAAGCTGGGAAAGGGTGGTGTGTGGAAGGGGGTAGAAAGGAAGGGTGTCCTCCTGCCCATTTGCTCCAGATCTCTGCAAGAACCCCAGTATAAGAGCTGTTTTTCTTATAGGAGGTTGGCCCAGAAGCCCAGGAGGGGAGAGATGGAGGAGGGATGCAGGGCTGGAGAAGGACAACTTCTGGCTTTGGGAGGTTTGGCCAAAGTCTGTGGTCCTTTCAGCATTTCTCTTTCCATCCCCTCTCCATAGCAACTCCAGATCTTTTCCTCTCCCCTTCTCTCCCTCCCTCTCACATTTCCACAGTCCTTGCTCTTCTCTTAGGACGCTGCCTCAGACTTTGCTGCTCTGGCCAAACGCTGGTGCCCAAAGAATCCCACCTGTTCCTCCAACCCCCAGCCCTACATTTTGGTGACAGGAGGGCACAGCACCTCTTCTGGTGGGCTTCAAGCTGCAAGCCTTTGGAACATCTCTCATAGGATGTCTGTCATCCTATGAGACAGAGACAGAGGCTTCCAGAGTCTGTGATAGGAACCCCCTGGGCTCCCTTGCACACACGGTGTCTGACACAAGCATTCAGGACTCGGTCAGACTGGGAAGGAACTGGGGGAGGTGCCAGGGTCCCAGACACCACATGGCGAGCTGGGTCCTGCAGACTCTCGGCTCAGACTGACGATGCCCCTGTCCAGCCCCCGGGGCATCTTTCAACGCCACCCCACCCCCACCCCCACCACCGCCAGGGGAAGAGCCCTTCTCCTGAGGGTGGGAGCCAAGGCGGCTGCACAGGGCAGGCACTGGTGCCCTACTACTGTGCAAATACTGGTCCTGGGCTGTCCTTCCTGCGGACCAAGAGGGCCTGGAAGCTCTCATCGGCTCCAGAAGCAGGAACACAGCAGAGGCAGGAGAAGATGTCAGAAGAGAACACAACCTCACCAAGCCCCGCTGGCCCAGAGCTGTCCGGCCAGTGGAAGAGCCCAGCGACCCCGCACTGCTCTAAACTCAAACATTTCTGTGCCCGACCCCAGCCCCACCTCCTGGTCCCAACAGACACGTATGAAAAAAACAATTCAAGACTGTACATGCCCAAGTGGACAGGCTGGTCGTGGCAGGAGGCTCCGTAACCACTGGTGACCCAGGCACTCTGACCCCCTGTGGGAGGGGGAACAGCCGTGGAAAATTTTCACTCCCTTTCTCGTCCATTCTTCCGTGAGGATCAAGAACAAGGCAGAGCAACAGGTGTGACTGAAGTTGATCGGCACAGGCTTATGAAGTGAACGTCCCAAGTGAGACACTTTACTTGCAAAGGAAATTGGGGAGGTGGCAGTGAAGCGTTAAGGACTCTTGCTTAAGGGCAGGGCAGAGATTTCAACATCAGATTCACTTCTCTTTCTTAAGGAGACTGACTCAGGAACGAACGGGTCCAGGGGGGCTAATATTATTTTATTAAGAGCTCACGTGGGCTTCCCTGGTGGCGCAGTGGTTGAGAGTCCGCCTGCCGATGCAGGGGACACGGGTTCGTGCCCCGGTTCGGGAAGATCCCACATGCCGCGGAGCGGCTGGGCCCGTGAGCCATGGCCGCTGAGCCTGCGCGTCCGGAGCCTGTGCTCCGCAACGGGAGAGGCCACAACAGTGAGAGGCCCGAGTACCACAAAAAAAAAAAAAAAAAAAAAAGAGCTCACGTGTGCAGAGGGCTCTGCTATTTATACACACAACTTTCACACACATCATCCCACCTGGACGGCATACAAAGAGAAGCAATGAGCTCATGGAGATGCCAGGGGCCTGGCATGAAGTGGTGCCTAATGTGTTAGCTCCCCTTCTCCCGGCACAGAAACCCAGCAAAGTAGGCGGGGCAGATATCGTTACCTCCATCCTGTAGTCGAGGAAACTGAGACCCATGACTCACACAAAGTCACATGGTTTATCAGTGGCAGCTGGATCTACATTCCAGGTCTTCTAACCCCTCATTTTGGGCTTCTTCTTACAGATTTCTATCTTTTCTTACATGGCGGGAAGAACACAGGGCTATGGATGAAGAGAACTGGGTTCAAATCTAGGACCTGCCATTTATTAGTTGTGTGACTTTGGACAAGTTACTTAACCTCTCTGAGTCCTGATTTCCTCACTTTTAAATGAGGATAATTATACTTTCACCTCAGAGAGCTATTCGGAGAATTTTAATTATGTGCCAAGAACTCTTCCCACCCTTCCAACGAAAGGGGATCCATCTCCCTCACTCCCTTGTCTAACTCATAATCACATATCCCTAAATCCTTTTACCTAAATACCTAGAGAAATGCATTGATTACCAAATATTACTGATCCATTTTGTAGAAAAGAAAACTAAAGGTAGGTGGTCATTTGCCTGAAACCATAGCAAATAAAAGATTCTCACAAAAGTCCTCTGAAACATTTTGATTGTTTTATTACTTTTTTAAAAAAAACTAACAGTACATTATAGTAACAATAAGTAATATACACTCATTATTAAAAAAATTCGAACAATACCTAAATGCACAAAAGTAAAAAGTCTGAGTTCTTCCCTCAATCTCCCCAGAGAAATCCCTGCTAAGAGAGCTTTATGTTCTAGGACAGTTTTCCTACCTAAGCAAACATTCATACACACAGGGCTTGGGTTTTTTTGTATTTCATTTTACAAAAAACGGAATCATATTATAAACAGTTCCTCCCTTGAAACCTTAACTCCTCCTCTATTTCCTTGGGGAACTGCCTCTAAGACTCACACTAACAGCCATACTTAGATTTTCTCAGGACCCTACCTGGCTCAGTGATGGGGCATGGATTGGGCAGTACAAACACCTGCGTCAGACTCCAGCTTTGCCATCCTGCAGGCACCTCAGTCTTTCCATCTGTAATGTGGGTGTGTTCACCTGACTTTGACCTATGAAGGCCTCTCTACCTTGCATAGCACTTTCACATGCTGGTCCTTAAACTATCCTGTCCAGAGAAGCAGGGCAGGTGCCATCACATTCAAAGCCCTAAGGAAAAATTAGTGGCTAGAGAGGTTATTCAACTGGCCAAGGTGACTGCTGGTCAGCAAGAAAACCGGAGTAGTAGACACCAAGTTCCTGATTCTGTGGTCCTTCCTCAGTACCTTTCTTGCTCAGGCCAGGGCGAACCCAGGCCCAGGGCTTCCGAGAGCAGCAAGACGTGGGAACACGGTGGCATTAACGCCACAGCTCCATCCACTGCAGGAGCAGCATGGCTCCCTTGCCTTGCAGAAAGCACGCTGCTCCGGCCTGATTATTTTGGAAGCCTCGTTCATCCTCCAGCAGCTACCAGGGATCTGAACTGCTCATTTCCCCTTTCACACAATCCTGGGAAGGAAGTTCAAAGGCCATAGCAAGCCCAAAGGTCCTGGCCCAATGGGATCCTCCGCCGTGGTGGGTGCCATCCCAAGCCCTCCTCCTGCAGGTCCAACCCTGTTCCTGCCTGCCCAGCCCCACCTCACTGCCAAGGGTGTTGGCCCCAAGGAACCTACTTTTCTATCCTGCTTTTGGCAGCTGGTACCTGAGCAGAGAGGGCACTGGCCACAAGGAGAGACATTTTGGTTCCCTAGCAGAATCATCTGCTCCCGGCACCCTCCTGCCTTCTGCACCCCCGACAGTCCTTCCTCACAGATCCGCCTCTATTACTCGGCTGGCTTGGCCTGTAACTGCCTCTCTGCACTCCACTCCACACCCACCTCCTCCGAAGGGGGTACCATGATCCGCCCGCACAGCACCAGCTGGCGCTCTCCTCGGCATCCCCTCGGCCCTCGTGCTACGTAGGAGCAACCTGCCCGCGCCGCAGCAACACGTGCATGGTGCACGCCTCCAGATAGACCCTGAGTGCCAGGGGTGCAGGGGCCATGCTTCCAAGTTCCTTGTGTCCCCACCCCCTCAGGTGGCTTCTCAGCTGGGCTGAGTGGCTGCTCTCCTGGAGGGGCAGGAAGGCCTCTGGAGACGCCTGGCCCGGGAGGTCTTCTCGGAAGGGTCTGCTGGCTCAGATAAGGCCAGAGACTCCAGTTCTCTGAATGACCCAGCCCTTCTCCAGCACCAGCCCCTCACTTCAGCCTCAGGGCGACCTGCGTGGAGCCAACAGCCCCTCCCTGAGCGATGGAGAGTTCCAGGCGCTCTCAGACGCCCGCTTCGCCTCACAACATCTGCACCTCAAGGCCCAAGGGGACATATAAATGCTCTACAGATCACCAGGAGTCTCCACTCTTCAAGGCTCCCAGAGACTGTGGAATATCTGAAAGAGGAAATGTGTTTGGGAAAATAAATTCCACTTTAGAGGCTTCTCAGTGAAAGCTGTGTGTGTGAATATCCCCAAAGCATCAGGGGTCCCTTTGGCATGTTGAAACACTATAAGGGGAGGTTTCCTTTCCCCAGTCCCTTTTTCAAAATTCAGACACAGCTTTCGGTGCCTTATCTATCATTTAATTGATGCTTCTGAACTGCTGGTTCCATTTCAGTGAGCATGGACGGAGCACCTATTAAGCACCATGGACTGTTCACACAACACTTCTGTTTAATCACAGCAAATCAGGAGGAAAACGGGATCCCCATTCTTGATGAGGAAACTGAGGTTCTGGGAACTGAGATGTAACAGTCAGCAAGGATGGGTCCCCTGCTGGGCACTTCCACCTGCCCTGATCCAAGCTGCACACTTGCAGGGTGGGCATTATCAGCCCTGTTTTACACGGGAGGAACCCGGGGCTGTGAAGCCAAGCGAAGGCCCGAGCATCCAGCACCCAGGGTGGCTCTGGCTTCAGACCCCAACCCCGGTGCTCCTTCCCTACTTCCCCAGACTCCTCTTGCTAGGAGGACCGCAGAAGGCCGTGAGGTCATGCCCAAGGTCCTCCTGGTGACCTTGGCTCCTGCTAAGAGGCACTTTCTACTGGTGAGAGACCAAGCCTTTGCCCAGATGAGAACAAAGCTGTCACACTGAACTAGCTAAAAATAAAGGAGGTACCCAGTCCCTCAAGGGGAACAGAACAGCCCTGGAATGTGGCGGGGCAGGAACAACAGGCTTCATTCTGGGCCTCATGGTCAATGGCTTGGGCAGGGCCAGGCACCAGACTCACAGTTCCCAATGTGCCAGGTGCCTCCAGACGAGAGGGAAGAGAGGGTCCAAAGTATGGACAACTCTGCTTTCACTATGAGACAACCAGACCCCCAGAGCCATGGCTCGCAAATACTGCAGTGATGGGAGCAGACTGGGCTGGAAAGTGAAGGACTTCAGGCCTCCTCCAGCTATACAGATTCCTTCTATAACCTTGGGCAAGTCACCTTCATCTCTGTGTTGTTCCATCAGTAAAAAAGCAACAGTGAAAACTGCCCTCTCGTCTTCATATATGGTGGACACAGGAGCTCCATGACACCATGGATTCCTCAGAACACAGGCTTTTCAAAATCTCATGGTGGCAAAGTAGAATGGTACCCAGGATCCCTGCCCCGGCTCAGGGCTCTGGCCGCTTACCCTCTGTTATCCAGGAAGCTACACTCCCCCACCATGCCTCTGCAGGTGCCTACAGGTGTGTTCTGGGTGAACAGCGATGATAACATCTGACATTTGTACAGTTCAGTACGCTTTCCAAGTGTTTCCATATCCATTCTCTGATTTGATAAATGGGCAGATAGTGAGGTAGGAATCATTTACCCCATCTGACAGATAAGGAAACTGAGCCCCGGAAAGCTTGATGTCCACCTAACAACACTGCTCAAGCTAGAGGGATCCTTGAGAGATAAAGGATTCCAGGCTCCTGGCTTTATAGATGAGGAAACTGAGGCCCAAGGACCGCGGGAACCCACTGCCTTAAATGCAGAGTGCCTCTGCCTGAACTTCTGAGCCATAAAATTCCCTGTCTAGCAGAGGGTTTCCAGCAGGAATACAATGCAAGCCACATATGTAATTTAAATTTTTCTAGTAGCCAGATTTTGTTAAAAAACAGGTGAAATTAATTTTAATAACATTTAACCCAATATATCCAAAATATTATTCCCACATGTAATATTTTTTAAATGATCAATGAGCGATTTTATATATCTTTGTCATACAGAGTCTTCAAAATCCTGTATTTTATGTCCAACAGCACATCTCAAACCAGACTTGCCACATTTCGAGTGCTCAAGAGCCACATGTGGCTGGTGTCTACTGCTGTGGACAGCAGGGCTCTAGCACTCCAATCACATCCCCATCATGGGAGCCTTGGGTGGTGATTTCTGCTGGGAGCCCACTGCAATGCACTGCTTTAGAAGCCTGAAGCCCTGGACCGACGTCCTGGATCTGCATGCACAGTGAGAGCTGCCTACTAGTGTCAGACAGACCTGTGTCTTCATCCCAGCCCTCTGTTCTCTGGCCACCAAAGATCACATCACTTCCACTTCCTGAAGCTTGCCTGCCCCACATGTAAGATGCAGAAAGAAACACCTACACCCGAGCTTGCCAGAAGGACTTCACTAAATCAAGCATGTAAAAGTATTTTGAAAGTGGAACAGAACTTTGCAAATGTGAGTTGGTGTCTTTGTTACAAGGATGGCCTGCAGTCTCCAACTCAATTCACTCTACCCACCCAGACAGGGTCCCGGAAGGCACCAGGGGACATTAGAGAAATTAGATCAGACTGAATGACAAGGCTGAAGGCAAACCCCACGTGTCAATCAATCAAGGAAATCAGCTGCTTACAGTAGGGCCAGGCTGAGGCTGGGAGAGCAAGCTAGAATAATAATGCCTTATAGGGAGCATGGGGAGGTCTTTCAGGATAAGCACTGGCCTCCCCAAGTGTCCTCTTTTAATTGCAAACAGGATGCAGGGAAGGGGACAAATGAAAAGGGTACAGAGAAAAATTTGAAAACCAGAGAAAATCCCTAACATTCACTTAAAGGACTTCATTGGGTCAATTTCCTGCCCAAGTGGAGGGAGCTGGTCAACACTGAGCAGCTTGGGGGTGGAGGGGTGGGGATGGGGAGGATGGGGAGGATGGGAGGAAGAGGAGGAAGGGGAATGGGAATCGGGGGAGTTTGGAGGGTCTCGTGCCCAGCTCTGCCCTGGCCCCGGCTCTTTCCTCCCTTGAATCTGTTTCCCTCAACAGCAAAATCAGAGTTGGATGTGTTATGGTGGAAAGAACATGGGTTTCTGAGTCAGGGGACCTGGTAGTGTTTCTGTCCCTATCACTCATGAGCTGTGTGGTCAGCAAGTCACTTCACTACGTGGGGGCCTCAGCATCCTCATTTCTAAATGAAGATGATGCCTACCTCAGGTGGACAGAAGCAGGGGCTCTCCCAGCAATTCCACTCCTACACACATACCCAAGAGAAATGAAAGCGTATGTCCACACAGGGAAAACTGTTCACATCAGCATTATCATAACAGCCGCAAAGTGGAAACAACCCAAATGTCCCTCAACTAACAAATGCATAAACAAAATGTGGTATACAGAAACAACTCAATATTATTCAGTAATAAAAAGAACTGAAGTACTCATACATGCTATAGTATGAATGAACCTTGAAAACATGCTAAGTGAAAGAAACCAGACATAAAGGTCACACATTATATAATTCCATTCATATGAAACGTCCAGAAGAAGCAAATCCATTAAAAAAAAGAAAGTAGATTAGTAGATACCGGGGTGGAGGGAGCAATGGGGAGTGACTGCTTAATGGGTATGGGGTTTCTTTTGGGAGTAATGAAAATGTTCTGGAAATAGATGGTGGTGATGGTTGTACAACCTTGTGAACATACTAGACACCACAGACTTGCACTCTTTAAAATGGTAAGTTGGGCTTCCCTGGTGGCACAGTGGTTAAGAATCTGCCTACCAATGCAGGGGACACGGGTTCGAGCCCTGGTCCGGGAAGATCCCACATGCCACAGAGCAACTAAACCTGTGTGCCACAGCTACTGAGCCTGCGCTCTAGAGCCCGTGAGCCACAACTATTGAGCCCGCATGCCACAGTTACTGAAGCCCACGCACCTAGAGCCCATGCTCCACAACAAGAGAAGCCACCACAATGAGAAGCCCACGCACAAGAACGAAGAGTAGCCTCCACTCACCACAACTAGAGAAAGCCCGTGTGCAGCAACGAAGACCCAATGCAGCCAAAGATAAAATAAATGAATTTATTAAAGAAAATTTTTTTAATGCTAAGTTTTATGGTATGTGACTTATATCTCAATTAAAAAAAAAAAAAAGCAGGCGCTCTGCCAGAAGACTTAATGCGTCTGAATGCTGGCTCTTCTGTTTATATCTGAGCCACAGAGTCCTCATCCAAAAGTGGTGATCATAAGGGTACCCACCTCACGGGGGACCTGTGAGGATGTAATGCCTTTGGTGCAGCAAATGTGACAGGCATTATATATGTTGGCTTCAATTAGTATTGTTACTTTTTTTTTTTTTTTTTTGCGGTACGCGGGCCTCTCACTGTTGTGGCCTCTCCCGTTGCGGAGCACAGGCTCCGGATGCGCAGGCTCAGCGGCCATGGCCCACAGGCCCACCGCTCCGCGGCATGTGGGATCTTCCCGGACCGGAGCATGAACCCCTGTCCCCTGCATCGGCAGGCGGACTCTCAACCACTGCGCCACCAGGGAAGCCTTACTGTTACTATTGATGATTAAATAAGACCCATTTTAGGAAAGAGAGGCCCCTAGTAGGCACTCAGTGCACCCTTCCCTCCAAGGCCCCTTCAAGGCCTCGGCGTCTGCGAGCCTGTAACCAAGCATGCAATCAGATGAACGTGATCTGACATTTTCTGCCTCCCCAGGGACCGCATTTGCAAAGGGCTGGGCTGCAGACCTCACACTGCAGTGTGCCTTGGAGGGGGGCAGGTGGCGCACAGCCACCCTCTCCTTTTACGGAAGATAGTCTGAGAGAGGCTGCCGGCTTGAGCTTTCTGTAATAGAGAAACGTTTAGGGGACAGATAAGCCAGCCCTGCCCCAGTCAGATCCACCCAGGAAGAGAGTGTGTGCAGGCAAAAGCACACTTGTTTGTTTTAATTCCCAGAAAAGTTTAACGGATTCATGCTAGAGCACAAGGGGACACAGCGAGCCTTCACGAGCCTGTCTCTGGACACCCTACCCCGCCACCACCTGGGCACTGTGCTAACAGCCAATGGGGTGGGCACTGCTCACAGTGAGCTGTCAACCTCACTCAGTAACACTCGGCAGCAAGGGCTCCCCTTCATAAGGTAAACTAGGAAATGGCTAATTTTAAGCCAAGCTCAAATGTTGTATGTGAATGGAAATGGCTGGGAAGAAACAGTTTCTTTCAAAATTACCTATTAAAAAATTTAGAGGGGGCTTCCCTGGTGGCGCAGTGGTTGAGAGTCTGCCTGCCGATGCAGGGGACACGGGTTCGTGCCCCGGTCCGGGAAGATCCCACATGCCGCGGAGCGGCTGGGCCCGTGAGCCATGGTCGCTGAGCCTGCACGTCCGGAGCCTGTGCTCCGCAACGGGAGAGACCACAATAGCGAGAGGCCCGCATACCAGAAAAAAAAAAAAAAAAAAAAAAAACAGTAGGTCTTCCCTGGTGGCGCAGTGGTTGAGAGTCTGCCTGCCGATGCAGGGAACACGGGTTCGTGCCCCGGTCCGGGAAGATGGGAAGATCTCACATGCCGCGGAGCGGCTGGGCCCGTGAGCCATGGCCGCTGAGCCTGCGCATCTGGAGCCTGTGCTCCGCAATGGGAGAGGCCACAACAGTGAGAAGCCCACGTACAACAACAACAAAAAAATTAAAGGTTTTACTGTAACCAAGGGTTGGCTGTGGAACCATATGAACCTGTACAAACTTCTGACTGGACTGGGAGCTGACATGACCACGGAGGCAATTTGGCAAAGTCTTAAAAGTGGGAAGATGCACTCACTCCTCCACTGAGCAATTTCAGCCCTAGAAACACAGCCTAGAGCAACTTACATGTGTACAGAAGGATCATGGGGGCACTGTCTGTAATTTGAAAAATCAGAAACTCAAAGGCCTACCAAAAGAATAGATAAATTAGTTTGGTGTATTCACACAATGTAAGGGCATACGGCAGTTTAAATTGATGAAACAGAGGTATACAGATCAACATGGAAGAATGTCAAATATACAATGTTGAGCTTAAAAAAAAGCAAGTTGCAGAAGGATACAAACAGGATAACACCGTTTACAAAAGGCTAAAGCCATATAAAGAAACACTACATACTGTTCATAGATACATGATATGTAATAAAAATATTAAAACATGCAGGAAATGATAAACACCAAATTCAGGACAGAGGTCACCTCTGGGAGGAGAAATGAGTGTGACTTGAAGGGGTTTCAGTCGTGTCTGTAATATAATTGTAATTGTGTCTGTTACCTCGCAAGCTGAGGAGTGGATACACAAGTGTTTGTTGTGTTAACTTCAATAATTTTTACGCACCTCGAATATTTCATAATAAAAAATTAACTCATATGTACTTTTTTTATTAGTTTCTGCTTTATAACAAAGTGAATCAGTCATACATATACATCCGTTCCCATATCCCTTCCCTCTTGCGTCTCCCTCCCTCCCACCCTCCCTATCCCACCCCTCCAGGCGGTCACAAAGCACCGAGCTGATCTCCCTGTGCTATGCGGCTGCTTCCCACTATCTATCTACCTTACGTTTGGTAGTGTATATATGTCCATGCCTCTCTCTCGCTTTGTCACAGCTTACCCTTCCCCCTCCCCATATCCTCAAGTCCATTCTCAAGTAGGTCTGTGTCTTTATTCCTGTTTTACCCCTAGGTTCTTCATGACAACTGATATGTATTGATTTGTGGGGGAGAGAATTAAAATACAGATTCCAAGTTAAATTATTCAAATCAACAAAGATGGGTTTTTCTCCTAAAGGAAAGAAGCGGGGGGAGCAAGAAAGGCCCTCTGGATCCCATTCTAGATTTTCTAAGACCTTGAGAGTCACTCATCTCCTCTGGGCCTCCAGTCAGTCCCTGTTTCTAAATGGGGAATAAAATCTCTGCCTTCTGTCCACTGTACACAAGGCAGCAGGATGTCCAGGGGAGGAGCTGCGAGGGGGAGGGAGCTGCCCTGGGAGCTCAGGAATAATACTTCCTGTCGTGACATCATCACTCAGGTTTCTGAAAGATCAGATGAAAGCATACATATACACACATGCATGTTAAGTGTGTCTATGTGTATTGTTAGGTATAGACAGACATATATACATATACGCACACATATAGCTACACACACAATTGATATCTGACATGGCACCCAGAAGGTGTTTTGGGATGCTCAGAGATAACAACCCATTAAAAAAAAAAAGAGAAAGCAAAGCTACACTTTGGTAACTATCTATTTGACTCTCCCTTACGAAGTTTCTAAGTATAATATTTCCATTTGTACATTTAGAGCCTGATTTTTTTTTCTTTTTTTTTTTTTGGTCGTGCTGCACAGCTTGTGGGATCTTAGTTCCCCAACCAGGGATTGAACCCGGGCCCTTGGCAGTGAAAGTGCCAAGTCCTAACCACTGGACCACCAGGGAATTCCTTACAGCCTGGCTTTAAGCAACTCTTAGGCTACTGATTTCCCACCCAAGATCTGACCACTGGCCCCTATAGCTCTCATAGCATTCTCTGTTTTGCAATTATCATAAGACAGCAAATAATTATTTATACTCCATGAGAATAGGGACTATTTCTACCAGGTTTATAGTTGTCACCCCATCCTAGCACAATACTCTGCACATAATAAAGAACTCAAACATTTTCTGAAGAAATGATTGAGTTCCCACGATCGGATTTGATTCTAAAGGGCCTCAAATCAATAAGCAGGTGCCTGCAGTCTAGCCACGACTGCTTCCTGGACACGGAGCTGTATGGATGCATCTCTATCCAGCATTTCCTCCAGGGCCTCCTCAGGCACGTTCAGAGCTGACTCCAGTGGCTAATTCTATCAGGCAGGAACCCCTGACTGCAGACACACATGGAGACAAATCAGCCCTTTTAGGAGAAAGCTGCCCATGCCTTCTCCAGAAAACAGGAGGAGTGTGGGAGGACAGCACAGCACGGCCAGATGTGAAAGTCCTGCATACCCACCCACTTTCCCAGTTTATTCCCTCACGACAATCCCAAATTATCAAACCAAATGAAGGGCTGGGCATTTTCTTAGGGGGAGAACTCCAAGGAACATCCAAGGTAGAGGGGACAGGGATTATGAAATAAAGGTTCCCCAGGGAGTGAGGCTCTTACCGGATGCTTGTATAACACCAGATCAAAAGGTGCATGAGATAGTTTTCATAATTTTCTAACTCTCATCTGTCTCTCCCCCGAGCAATAAGGAAATGGCCATTTTTTAAAATGCTTGCTCTTGCCGCTGGAATACATGGGCTCCAAGGAAAAAGAACTTGGTAGCCTTTTAACTGCTAAGCATACTCTCCTCTGCCTTCCTGAGCCAAGCACTCGAGGACTCTGGGTTCAGCCACTGGACAAATCACACCTGTTGCTCACCTGCTTATGGAGATTCCTTAGGGTCATGGGGATCCCTCCCAGAGAAAATCCACTGGCATTTGCTCACCATCTGTCAACCCTGAAGGAAAGGACGTCTAGCTTTTCTTTAGAGGCCAAGTTCTGACCTTGGTGGACCCATCGTTCCTTCCTAAAGGAACAGAGCACTAGGTAATCCTTTACCCTCCTTGGAGCTCTTAACGGCTATAGCCCAAGTGGAGGGAGCAGGCAAGGTGAGAGGAATGTTAAAAGTTACTTGGGGGCTTCCCTGGTGGCGCAGTGGTTGAGAGTCCGCCTGCTGATGCAGGGGACACGGGTTCGTGCCCCGGTCCGGGAAGATCCCACATGCCGCGGAGCGGCTGGGCCCGTGAGCCATGGCCGCTGAGCCTGCGCATCCGGAGCCTGTGCTCCGCAACGGGAGAGGCCACAACAGTGAGAGGCCCTCGTACCACAAAAAAAAAAAAAAAAGTTACTTGGAGGTCAAAAGACCCAGGGCTCTAGCTGCAGAATTAACAGATGTCTGGTATTCTGATGAATGGAATCTTTCACAAGCACACATGTGCATTCTTTTCCTCCTAAAAGCACTAGAAGAGTAAAAGGGAAATCTATGTTTTATACTTAACTTCAGTCTAATGCCACGACACCCTTTTCACCACACCACATCATCCAACACTATGCAGATGCAGTCTGGAAAATGGGACTCCAGGCTGGGAAGCCAGATGCTTGGCCTGTTTCAACCCAGGATATATTTATGAGGCTGAATTACCGATGTGTCTCATAGGCAATGGGGAGAGAAATGATACCCTTTCATGATCACTTCTGTATCCTGAGCAATCCCACAAACCTTCCCTGGCACCATCCCCATCTTCCCTCTATACCCAGGCCAGAGGGCAAGAAGATGGATGAGGATTAGTGAGGAGACAGCCAGAGCTGTCTCCAGAGCTCCAGAGGCCACCTAGGGCTGGAGGGCTGAATCACCATGGCTGCCCACGCTGGCAGGTGTGGCGGGGTGGGGACTGTCTTCACTGGGTCCTCATCAGGTTGCAGGTAGGGCCCAGTTCCCGCAGGAAGAACAGGGCTTGGAGTCCTGCAAGTGGAGGACTTACCTTGGAGTCCCAGGGCAAGTGGTAGGTAGGAAAAGCTGGTCTCTAAAAAGTCCTGAGTCCCAGGAGAGCACATGGAGTTTCCCAGGATCTGCTCGACTAGGGGCCGGGAAAACTGACTAGGCCATCAGAACAAGTGCCCACTATATGCTCAGGAGGCCCAGGAAGTTTCCTGAGGATCACAATCACGGATGGCAGAGTCACACAGCCCATCACGAAGGCCAAGGTGACCCCCTGGCAGGAATCCACATACTCCCCACATAGAAAGCAGCCTGAGAACTCCTCCATGAGGTGCAAGACAGCCAACCTGTTTTTCAGACTCTCCTTGACCAATAATATTATCTGGTGGAAGCTTTGGCCTCAAGACCCACCTCCAGCAAGGTTCTGACACCAGAGGAGGGCGGGGAGGGAATTTCAGAATGCCAATCTCAGAGGAGGGACTTGAGGATCAATTGATTCAGAAGTCACACAGTCAGACGCCTACAGGAGCCTGGTGGATAGAGTGTCAATCAGGCCACCACGAGAGTGGAAGGCTCTGGGGCCACATTAGATACTGCGTGCCTGATAAAATAGGTCCCACCGAGGGCAGTCCAAACCTCAACCCAGCTTGGCCCCTGGCGGCCACACAGATGTTGGTGGGTGTGGATGCTGGAGGCTTACAAGGTCATCTGGGTCCCCACCTCAGCTATCTGCTGTCTTGAGCTACAGAGGGCACCCTGTGCTAGGAGAGGGCAGTGAACTCATCTATGCCTTAAATCCCCCACTGTGAAATGGGAAGAACATCAAGGATACACAACACCACTGAAGAAAACTGGTGAAATGCACATGTTGACATGCAGAGCTCCCCAAGCTCAGTGGTCAGAAGGAGGCTCCAGGGTGCTCCACGGGAGTGAGCATGAGTCCCACGGTTTGACAACTCTATAGTCACTGCCACTTGTAGCCATGAGGGAACGTGGCAGATTCCCAGGCCTGTCTCCTAACTACCCAACTCTGGTCCCCACTCAGCGCAGGACCCAGGATCCAAGCAGCATCCCCAATGCCTTTGTCTCAGCACCTCCCCCTCAGCTGACTTCCAGGAGGAGCCTCAGTCAAGTTCCCAGTGGAGGGGGGCGGAGACCTGGGTCCCGCCCTGGCTCTCCCTCTAACTCCTCGGGTGACCTTGATGAGGTCACTGCCCTTAGCAGGCCCGTTTCCTATTGTGCCAGAGGAGGGGGCTGTCTTGGGTGGTTAGGAAGAGCACTGAACATCCTGTGGCTGCAGGCCTGTGGCTCCTGCCTCTCACCTGTAGGTACAGCTCCTTTGTTTGAACTCCAAAGTCAGGTTGACTTTGCTGTCCACCCCAGCTTATCCCAGCAATAATGTCACCCATTCTGGGTGTGGGTGGGTCAGGAGATCTGTCAGGCGTGGCAATGATAAAATGGGCGTCTTTCCCTACAGCTTAGGCTGTTTCTCAAAAACTTGAAGCCAAAGCTGGTATAAGAGAGAGATACACCTTTAACACCTGCCAGCAGACAGGATTTTATGTTAGACAGAGGTTAAAAGCAGCAATACCTCAGGGTAGGGAGATGTGTCCTTGTGCAAGTACACACATGCCACAAGCATACATGTCAAGGCCTCCATCCGACTCAAAAGACCAGTCTCTTATTTGAGCTCCCTGGGCTGGCTGGAAATTACAGCTTAAGAGAGCAGAGCGTTCACGAAGAGGAATAAAAAAATTCCATTCAGACATGCCGCTCCAGACCTGAGGCCTATGAGCAAAGTTTCCGGTGGCCTCCACGCTTCTCCTTGTTCCAGGAAGCTGTGCCGATCGCCCCGTCTTCAGATTAAGGAGCAGCCGCGAGAACTGGGAGAGCCGGGGTGACAGCTTTTCCGGGCACCCGACGCCCTCCACCGGGAACCCCAAATATGGGATGCATGGCCTCCAGCCAGCACCCCCGCCTGCTGCGCGCTCACCTCCCCAGCATCTCTGTGATCACTCCTCCGCCCATGGCGCTCGGACCGTACCAAACAGGCCCTGTGGACCAACCCACCAGTTGCCACACGGTCACCCTCCCCGCATGGCCCGGGGGCCCATTTGACATCCACATCCCGTTTCAAGGACACTGCAGCAGGCAGCCCAGACTCGGGGGTCTCCCCCACCACCCCCCAACACACACACACACACACACACACACACGCGCGCGCGCGCGCGCATACGATCCCGGGAAGAATCAAAGGGCGAAGCCTTCCCCACCGCCCTGCGGTCCAACCAATGCTGGCCTGGGGGAGGCTGGGCGCGGGAGGATGGAGGCGGCTGCGGCGGCGAGCGGATACCGGAATGCAACGTTGCGGGCAGAGCGCCGGGCGGCGGCGCCGGCGGGGGCTCACCTTTTTCACTTGGTCATCCTTCAGTTCGGTGAAGTAATAAGCCAGGAGCTGAGCGGCGATCATGCTGGCGGTCGGGGACGCGGGGCGACAGGCTTGGGGCCAGCGTCTGTCCTCCGCAGCCTGGGTGAGCAGTGGTCCCCGGGCTGCAGTTCCGCGGCTCCTCCTCCTCCTCCTCCGGCCGCTCCTCCCCCACGACCTGGGGCGCGGCGGCGGCTCGCGCGCTCCCAGTCTCCGCGCTCCCGTCCCCGCGAGGGTGACAGCCTCCAGCCGGCCCACCTCCTCGGCGCCCATTGGCTGCCGCGCGCCTCTGCAGCGCCGGGCGGTCGCGGCCGGGCCAGGGCCGGGGGGGCTCGGTGGCTGCTCCTCCCCGCGCCGGAAAGGGGGCGGGCGACGCCGCGAAATCCCCCACAGCCAGGCATCTCCCTGCACGTCCCCCACGTAGGGACCCGGCGCAGGGACGGGAGGTTCTGTCGCGCGCGCACCGTCACGCGTGGCGGCGCCCTGCTCGGGCGGGGCGCAGGCGGGGAAGCTCGGGACTCAAGAGGAGGCATCGCCCGGCCCGGTTTGCTGCCGAACGGGGCAGCCTAGAGGGGCGGTCCCCTTCCTTGGAAATTAGGGCTCGCCCCTGGGAGTTCCGTAGAAGGGGAGACGCCCGGAGGGGGGCTCGAAGAAGTGGGCGTGGAAAGCGAGCGGGGCCTGTGGCGGCGGAAGCGAGATCCGGGAGGCTTCGCGGTCCTCGCACCGGGTCACCACGCCAACCGGCTCTCGCGGGCCCAAGGGGCCGAGCGCCGAGCCCCACCTGGGCCCTCACCGACGGAGCATCATCCCACTCCACCCCGCCCCACCCTGGCCCGCCCGTGCTGCGGCGCCTCCAGGCCTAATCCCCGGCTGGCGGATTTGTGTTGCTAAACCAAGAGCGACGCCCCACAGCGTCCGCCCCTGAGTCACCGGTTCTTTCGGCCGGCCCTCCCGAAGGGCGCACGCCTGCTGGGCGGGACTTGAGCTGCAGGCCCCGGCCTGTCCCCATCCCCCCCCCCCGGCCCCCTGAGCACCCAGGCTCGCTGGAGTCTGGGGGACAGTTTGGGCGCCCCTCCTAGGTGCCCCCTTTCTCACTTCCCGGAGGAAGTTAGCCGGGCTGGGAGGAATCCCTAGAAAACCATTCGGCTTTAAACGGGGGAAGGGAGGTGAGGAATCAGAGGTGTTTATGCTGCTACCAGGACTGATGGCAACCACAGGATTCTTAGATTAATTGCTTCTGTGTGCCAACCACCACCAGGAGCTTTACTGCCTTACAAAAGGACGTGTAATGAGCTCAAAATACAAAGTGGTTACTATTCCGATTCAACGGGTAAGCAAGTGGAGGCTCACTGAGGCCATGTGTCTTGCTGTACAACCAGAAAGCTGTAGATCCAGGATTAGGTTTTGGGTCTGTGTGCTTTCAAAACGAGTGCTCACCCCTGGGTTTTGCTGTCCTCCCAGTCGTATGTAGCCTCTGCCTAAATAGGCCGTGATACTTGAACCAAGGCTGCACCACATGGTGCCCTGAGATGGCCAGTGTCCAACCCCATAACCTCTACCCCAGCCCTGGATCCTGGGGGCCCCTGGCCAGGCCTAAGAAAGGTACAGTGGAGTCAGGAGGGGGTGGTTTAGGTCCAGAACAGCCCTCAGGGGCATGGCTTCGACATCACCAATTGAAGAGGGTCTCAACTGTGGCCCTTGAGGCCAGAGCCCTCAGTCCAGAGCACAGATCCTGCCCCCTAGCTTTATGGCTCTGGCATCCAGGGTCACCTCTCTGAGCCTGCTTCCTCATCTATAACATGGAGATACTAATGCCCACCTACCTCCCTTGGTTGCTGTGAAATACTACAAATAAAATACCTGCTTATAATATACAATTAATAAATGGTAGGTATTATCATAAGATTGACTGGGAAGCTGATGAGGTTTACACTTCAGGGCTTCTTGCTTGCATTCCCCCAATTCTAGGCCCTCAGAGGGCCTATCAATTTTATATTTGTAATTTTGAATTATTTTCCAAAGAGGCTCCCCAACATTATTTTAAGCTTTAAAGCTTCACAAAACCTGGATCTGCCCCCTGGATAGTATCATTATAAACCAGGAACAGAGAGGTTTCCTGGCATCCATCAAACACTTATACCACCTGCATGGCCATAAAGCAAAATCGGGTGAATGGGAACAATTTGGTTGTTCTCAAGTGCCATTTTTGAGTCTTGCGAATGTGACTCTGCCAGACTCAGCAGGATCAAGAGCTGTGCTTTGTTAATTGCTCTGTCTCACGCTCAGCCCACGGCCTGGCACTCGAAGGTGGAATGAGCCCAGAGCAGCGATCAGGAACACACATACCCCTTAACACAGGCCCAGCCAGCATCATCACCAAGCCCCCATTACAACTGAGATGTCTTATCTGAACTGGAGCTAGGGAGAAGCTAACCCTTCCAACGGCCAGGCTACACGGAGATGTTCTGTTTGCAGGCAGGGAGGCTGCCAGTGCTTTCTCCTCCCTGCCTTCCAGAGAGAAACTGCTTCTTAAGGTGACTCACTCTTCCCCACCCCCTGAATGCAGCCATGTCCCAAGGCCTATCAGTATTTCCTGGGAAATATCTCTAGGCCTGCCCCACCGCCTCCTCCCAACCCTCAGTCCTCATCAGCCCAGGCCAGAAATATTGCAAGAGTCTTCTAGCTGCCCTTCTTGGTTCCTGGCTTCCTGCCATCCAAGTCATTCTGAGGTCCCAGCCACATTACTCCTGCTAAAAAGCAGCCTAATCACAGCATAACCCTGCCCGAAACCCCTGGGTGGCTCCCTCCTTCCTGATGGAGTGGTTCAAACGTCTCTGCCTGGTGTCTGAGGCCCTCTGTAATCTGACTCCACTCTTCCCCACTTATCTCTTCCTCCACTGTTGGCCACAGCGAAGCCACTTCCCACTCTTCTTGGCCCACTCCACATCCATCCTGTTGGAGCCCCTGCTCATATTTCCTTGCTTGCTCGGCCTTCTCCACTCACCTCCACCTGACCAGTGTCCCTCTCGCCGAAGGCCCAGCTCTCCCACCCTCCCCATAAAGTCTTCCCTGACCACGGCTACTCACTTCAGTCTCCCAGGCCTCAGCACCTCCACAGGGCAAACTCGGACTGTGCTCAGAGTCCAACTAGATCTAGACCAAGACTCTTCTTTACAGACTAAGAATGTGAGAAGCAGCAGGTGGGCCATATTGCCCGGCCAGTCTCTGTCCATCCTTCCCCACTACCTCACTGCAGCCTGGTTCTCAGATAAGTAACACTGAGTCATAACAGTCTGCCTGATATTTTTGACTGTCTTCTGGGGGGTGGCCTTATCTGCCCCAATCAGACAGCTTCCTGAGGCCAGAGTCCATTCTGCACTGCTATGTCCCACACTGGGCTCAGAGCTGGGCCTGTCTCCCCTTTCTGTCATGCCAGGTATCATCCCTTGCACTTCTTTATTATTCTGCCTCTTTTTTGCTGTCACGTATCTCTTGGACCCCAGCCAAGTCCTTTTGCTGATTACTCCACAGACCCTGAGGAAAAGCAGCAAAGACCTGGACCATGGGAAACCTAGTTCCACAGGTCTCTCCTCACCCTCGAGATGGCCCTCCCCTCTCCCAGAAGTCCCCTGGGTTTCTCTGTTCATTTACTGGGCTTCCTCCTGTATGAGTTGGGATGGCGCATGGAGGGTCAGACAGTGCTGGGCTGCCAAGCCACAAAACACCCCTGCTGGTAAGAGAATGAGGGCTGCAGCTAAGTCAGAATGAAACAATTTGCATCAGACCCATGGCACTAGGAACTTTACACCAGAAATTCTCTGCAGCGGATCAAAGCTGTACCCCAGCATCTGGCAGCACACTTGTAACAGCAGTGCTTGCATAATGTTGACAGTTTACAGAGTAGTTTCTCATTTATTGCCTCATTTCTCCTGATAACAGACTGGTGAGGTTAGAAGGGCAAATATTATTATCCCCACTTAATCAGTCAATGAGGGTTATGGAATTTAAAGAGCTTGTTTAAGGTCTCAAAGAGAAAGAGAAAGCAAAAAAATAAAAGAGTAAGGCCAGTGCCCACACCAGGGCAGCATCTTGGACTCCTGACACAGTGGGGGGCCTGTTGTGCACAGCACATTCTGAAAAGAAGCACCAGGAAGAGACCCTGACCCAGTGTTTATATTAGTTAGATCCGTGGTGTCGGGAATTCCCTGGCGGTCCAGTGGTTAGGACTTAGTGCTTTCACTGCCGTGGGCCCGGGTTCGAGCATTTAGGTCGGGGAACTAAGACCTCTCAAGCCGTGTGGTGCGGCCAAAAAAAAAAAAGAATGACCTGGAGAGCTTTTACAAATGCTGATACCCAGGGCCCAGCCCCAGAGATGATGGCTGAATTGACCTGGGGTGCAGTCCAAACATCCTTTTGAAAGTTCCCCAGGTGAGTCCCAGGAACTGCCAGGAATGAGAATGACTAATTTAGACCCTTACTTTCTACGGGGACCTCTGGAGGAAATGTCTGAAATGGATTTCAGCATGGAGACTTTCAGCAGTCTCTCTTGGATGCCGCCAACCAGTGGTTCCTCCAGGGTCCTAGTGGTCCTACAGATCTGGAGCACACTGGAGGCAAGTTCATCATGACTTTCTCATCAGCTTTGCACAGTTCTGCTTCCTGCGTGAGAAGGCTGGTGAGGAGTGTCTGGGGTTGGAAAATCACCTCAGCCTGCCTCCTTTCCTCTCGCATTCACCCGAAGTGCTGCCCTCCAGCAACATCACAACAGAGGTTATAGATCGACAACCCCCAGGCTAAAACATCTTATTTGGCCCACCGAATGTTTTATGAGCCAACACTTGAAAATGACAAGTCAGTTCACATTATTTATTTATGTATTTATTTTTGGCTGTGTTGGGTCTTCGTTTCTGTGCGAGGGCTTTCTCTAGTTGCGGAGAGCGGGGCCGCTCTTCATCGCGGTGCACGGGCCTCTCACTGTCGTGGCCTCTCTTGTTGTGGAGCACAAGCTCCAGACGCGCAGGCTTAGTAGTTGTGGCTCACGGGCCCAGCTGCTCCGCGGCATGTGGGATCTTCCCAGACCAGGGCTCGAACCCGTGTCCCCTGCATTAGCAGGCAGATTCTCAACTACTGCGCCACCAAGGAAGCCCACATGTCACTTTAAAAATCCAGGTTTCTGGCATCTAAAGTCTAGCCACACGTGATCACTGGCAATAATCAGCTGGCACTGAGCACCACTGCCCCCTTCAGACAAGGCAGGTGTGCTGCAGCTTGCCCAGGCCCCACCCGGCCCACCTGTTCACTGGTACACACAGCTGACTGGCCCCTGTAGGCATTTCAACTTTCAACTGATAACTGGAATTTGTAGACCGAAGGCCTCAGGTATTAGGGCCAGGACTGAGAGGCCTTGCACCCTAAGCACCTCTGTTGCTTCACCCAAGTCCCAACCCTCTCAGGTTTCATTAAGGTCCCTGCCTGCCTGCCCCTTGCTCAACCCTGACCTATTTACCTGGCTCAGAAAGGGCCTGACTCCCTAGAGACACCTTGCTCAGCTTCTGTCCCAAAAAGTCTTCTACTCCCCTTTAGGGGTGACAGTCCCTCAGGGAAGCCAAAGGAAAGCCCGGTCTGGTCCTGTCAATTCCTGGACATCCCATCCTCATTCCATGGCCTCTGAACCTGAGGAGCCTCCTGTGCACAAGGAATAATGGCCCGCAGGAAGAAGGGTTAACCAGACAGCTGAGGCCTGCCTGGCTTCAGCCCTGCTCCTCATCTGAGGCCAGCTCCTGCCCCAAAGGATGCCCGTATCGTGTTGGAAGAGAGCAATCTTAAATCACCCTGCTGGTTACCCTGAGTTTCCTGGGATAGTTCTCCCCAGTGCCCACACACAGCCAACCTCATAGGTCCAATAGAAGGTCCTCCTCAATCCTACCCCTTAGAATTAGCTCCAAAATATGGAGGGAAATGCTCACATAGGAGAGTCCGTGTCAACACTTAGGCAGGGTTCCCAGGCTATGGGATTGCACAGGCCAGCAAATTAAACATACAGACAAAACCTAGGCACTGGCTTTTCATTTTGCTAAGAAAGGATTTTTTTTCATTGTAATTTCCATCTCCCACTACCATAATTTCCTAAAGGAAGAACTATTTTAACCCAGAGAAGTAAACATAAGGGCTGGTTTTCAAACAAAATACTTTGGTTTTATAATAATACTAGTGCTTAGGTAGGACTTACTACCTACCAGGTATCGTTCTAAATTCTTTACTTACATTAACTTGCTTGACGCACAGAACAACCCGATGAGGTAAAAACTAATTTTATCCCCATTTTATAGACAAGAACACCGAGTCACAGGGAGATTAAGTGACTTCTCCAAGGTCACAGGGCTACTGATGGAAGAGCTGGGATCTGAGCCCAGGCAGTCTGACTCACGACCACCCTGCTGCTCTAACAAGGTGAAATATTCATTTTACTATATTGTCCTTATTTCTTTTATTTAACCAGGGCCAGTGACAGCTCAGTCACAGATGGGTCCAAGCACCTGAGTTGGGGAGCTTCTCCCCTAGTGTACTGAGCCATTCTTGGTTAGATTTATAAAACATGGCATGTGGATCCTGGCTCTGCAGAACCCTAATGATAGGGACAGAGTAAAGGGACAAAGCAGGTAATTAAACAGTTAATCCCACTAGGGAATTGTAAGTAAAGAAAAAAATATGGGAGACCCCTGTAAGTTAATGATCACGCAAGAAAGCAAGTTTTCTTAACCACAAAGCCAAGCAGGCTTGCTTAGCAAGAAAACCATGCAACAGAAGCATGAGACATGCCCCCAAACTATAAAACAATAGCGGCATGAGACCCACATCCTGCCCAGTGAGCTCAGTAAGTTAATGACCCTAGGACATGCTCCCTGCACACATAAAAAACAATAATTTATGGAAAGGTGACATTTCAAAGGGAAAGACCCTGAGACCTGAAGTAATTTTTCCATAGTGCCATGAGAGTCCCAGCTTGACCACGTAGGGACAAGAAAACTCCCCCACCCAACCTGGAGGAGGAGCTGATGATGGAAGCATGACGTCTACCAATGAATGAGGAAGAAGGGGATCTTCTCCCCATCCCCACTTTTCCTTTGATTATAAAACAATAGCCCAGGGGCTTCCCTGGTGGTGCAGTGGTTAAGAATCTGCCTGCCAATGCAGGGGACACAGGTTCAAGCCCTGGTCCAGGAAGATCCCACATGCTGCGGAGCAACGAAGCCAATGCACCACAACTTCTAAGCCTGCGCTCTAGAGCCCGCGAGCCACAACTACTGAGCCCGCGTGCCACAACTACTGAAGCCTGTGCGCCTAGAGCCTGTGCTCCACAACAAGAGAAGCCACCGCAATGAGAAGCCCGCGCACCGCAACAAAGAGTAGCCCCCGCTTGCCGCAACTAGAGAAAGCCCGCGCGCAGCAACAAAGACCCAAAGCAGCCAAAAATAAATTAATTAATTAATTAATTAAAAAAAAAAACTGTAGCCCAGTAAGTTCTCCGGGTGTGGCACCCTCTCGTCCACCTGCTTGTAAGCCTCACAAGCGTCCTATTCTAATAAATCACCTCTTATCTATCACTTTGCCTCTCACTGAATTCTTTCTATGCTGAGACGTAAAGGACTGGAGCTCCTTGGAGCGCCCAGAATCGCCTCCAAGCGGTTTCACTCTTACAAAGGGCATTCTCAAACCAAGTGGTAAGGCTGATCCCATGACAGAGGGGCCTATAACGGAGGTGTAGAAGTAGTTGCCCCTCCCAGTGCAGGGGCGGGGAGGTGGGGGGGGCATCTAGTTTGGTGGACTCAGCTGAGCTGACTGAGTATTCCCTCCTCTCTCAGTCTTCTGCGGGTCCATCCCAACGTGCCCTACCCAAAGAATCACTTTTGTCAAGAGTTGCGGCCTCCACCTCTCTCCTGAGCTCCAGACCCATATTTCCAACTGCCTGTGAATATCAACTCCTAGATCCCATGGGCACCTGAAACTCAATTTTTCTCCCATCGCAATTATTTCTTCTTCTTAAACTTCCTTTCTTCTCGATTCCTCCCCTTGTCATTTATTCACTCAACAAATATTTCTGAAGCACTTAAGGTGCCCTGCACTTCCTAGTTCACTAGAAATGTGCAGGTGATTAAAACAGAGTCACAGCCCACATTCCGTGGAGAGAGACAGACAGTAAACAAATCACAAATTAAATGTACCTTATGTCAGGCGCTAGGAGGAAAAATAAAGCAGAGTGTATGTGACACAGCTGCATCCTACAATTTCCATTTCCCGTGTGTCCTAACTAATAAATGCTCTAATGTTTAGGTGTCCTGGCCCCGCGCCCCAGAATAAAGGCTAGCCAGCCTGCAACTAGATGTGGCCAGGGGACCAAGTTCTGGCCAGAGAGTAAAGCCGATTCCCCCTAAAACTGAGGTCCCCTGCCAAGTTTATGATTAACCTCTCTATCCAAAACTTTATTCCCTTTCTTGTCCTGCCCGTTCCCCTCAGGACTGAGGAATATCAAAGAAAAGGGGGAGGGGCTTCCCTTGTGGTGCAGTGGTTAAGAATCCGCCTGCCAATGCAGGGGACACAGGTTCGAGCCCTGGTCCAGGAAGATCCCACATGCTGCGGAGCAACTACGCCCGTGCACCACAACTGCTGAGCCTGTGCTCTACAGCCTGTGAGCCACAGCAGCTGAGCCCCCGTGCCACAAGAGAAGCTACCGCAATGAGGAGCCCGGGCACTGCAACAAAGAGTAGCCCCCGCTGGCCACAACTAGAGAAAGCCCTCGTTCAACAATGAAAACGCAACACAACCAAAAATAAAAATTAAAATAAAAAAAATAAAATTTAAAGAAAAGGGGGGACTGAAACTGAGCAAGCCCCTGCAGGGTCTTCCCAGGTACAAGCCCCCCCATGCTCCCACGCCCCCTTCTTGTTTGGCCTTCCCTGGTTTCCAAAGAGCAGTTAATAATTAGGACAATAGTCACAGGCCTCCTAGTTCCTCCTGAAGGGATACAGATAACATCTGAAGCATATCTTTGAGTGGTTCTGCAGAAATTAAGACCCCCACTCAGTGGACAGTGGTGACTTGCTGACCACGAGCACGTAGACCCCAGACTGGTTGGAACCAGAAGGCTGATGAATAAGATTCCTGAAACATCCCCCTGTTACTTCACCACCAACCAATCAGAAGAATGTCTGCTAACTGATCACACACCCTGCAACCCTCACCCCTAGTGCTCCCTTTAAACAATCCTTGCCTGAAAGTCTTTCAAGCACGAGCTGCCCCTTGGTGCCCTGCAGTAAATGCTGTATCACGCTGTACTTCATTCACTGCCACCCGGTGTCAGTAGACTGGCTTTGCTGTGCATCAGGAGAGAGGACATAACAAGAAGAAAGTGAGGTCTCATGGGAGCTTCCAAGAGCCATTCCTAAGATTGTGCAGCTTTCCCTCTGCCATCCCTCCTTCTTCCCTCTTGCTGGCTGAAGTACAGACAGACAGGCTGGAGATCCAGGAACCATCTTGGATTATGAGATAACCTTGGGAATGGCAGCCATACAAAACAAAGCAACAAAATAAAATAGAAAGAGCTTGCGTCCCTGTCACCAAGGTGCCCCATATCATCCCCACACTGACTACCTCCAGATTTTTAGAACTTGAGAGAGAAAATTTAAATTACAATAAAGAACAACAGAGAATTTATCACTTTAGATAGGATGGATAAGGGAGGCTTCTCTGAGGATGTGACATTTGAGCAGAGACCAGAATAAAATGAGGGAGTATGCCATGCCTGTGCTTCCTCTTCTCTCTTGGGAAAAGATGGTTCCAGGCAGAACCGTCTCCCTGCCACCCAAGCTGGAAACCTGGATACCTTCCGGTGAGCTCTTTCCCCTCCCAAACCCCATCTAGTCTAATCTGATCTGTCACCAAACCCCATCAAGTCTACTTATACTTGTGTCTTGAGAACAAACACAACACAAATCAAACCTACAAACTCTCTTGAATCCATCTTCTCCTTCTGATTCGTTCTGCTACAACAGGACTGTAGTGGGTTGAAGGGCACCCCCCAAAAGATATGTCTTAACCCTCACAACCTGTGAATGTGACCTTATCTGGAAAAAGAGTCTTTGCGTGCGTAAGTAAGTTAAGGATCTCAAGATCAGCTTGGATTACTGGTGGGCCCTAAATCCAACGACTGTCCTGATTAAGAGGCAGAAGAGAACACACAGGGAGGAAAAGAGAAATTGCCATGTGAAGGCAGAGGCAGATGCCATGTGAAGATAAGCCAAGGAACGCCTGGAGCCCCCAGATGTGGAAGAAGTGCCCTAGAGCCTGTGGTGGGAGCACAGCCCCGCTGACACCTTGATTTTGGTCTTCTGGCCTCCAGAACTGTGAGACAATACATTTCTGTTATTTTTAAGCCACCAAGTTTGTGGTAATTTGTTCTTGTGGCCCTAGGAAACAAATACAATGCCTTTAGCACAATATCTACTCTCTCTTAGCCCCAGGCTACAGAACTTGTCTATTCAGAAACCGCTGCAGTAAAAATGTTTTGATCATGTATCTCGATATGTATATTAATTTACAACTATCAGTGCATACTACTGCACTAATTCGTTAGGTATATTACAAAACATACCTAAATGTCTATGTTCGACATGAAAATGGATGAGACAGATGGGAGTGTAAAATGATACAACTGCTTTGGAACTGTTTGGCTGTTGCTAATAAAGTACAATATACAGCGACCCCATGACCCAGCAATTCCATTCCTGGGTATTTACCCAAGAAAAATTGAGGCATGTGTCCCTACAAAGATTCGTACACAAATATTCATAACACTTTATCAGTAACAGCCAAAACTAGAAGCAACCCAAATGTCCCTGAGCAAGCGAGTGGTCAAACCAATTGTAGTACATCCATATATCATACTTCTCAGCTATAAAAAAGGAATGCTTTTCTGGGGTAACAATCTTATTGAGTATAATTCACTACCATATAATTCACCCATTTAAAGTATACAATTCAGTGATTTTTAATACAGTTGCAGAGTTGTGAGATCCTTGCCACAATCAAGTTTAGAATATTTTCATTATCCCCAAAAGAAACCCATATCCATTAGCTGTCACTTCCCACCCAAACTCTCACGCTCCCTAGCCCTGGCCAACCACTAATCTGCTCTCTGTCTCTACAGATTTGCCTATTCTGGACATTTTGTATAAATGGCATCATACAGTCTTTGGTGACTGGCTTCTTTTATTTAGCATAATGTTTTTAAGGTTCATTCATGCTGTAGTGCATATCTGAACTTCAGTCTTTTTTAGGTCTGAATAATATTCTGTTGTGTGGATATATCACAGTTGGTTTATCCACTCATCAGTTAATAGACAGTTGGTTGTTTGCACTTTGGGGATTCTTTTGGTATTTTATTAGTTGGGCTGCCATAACAAAATACCACAGACTGGATGGCTTAAGCAACACAAATTTACTTTCTCACAATTCTGGAGGCTAGAAGTCCAAGATCATGGTGTTGGCAGGTTTGCTTTCTTCTGAGGCCTCTCTCCTTGGCTTTGCAGATGACTGCCTTCCTGACATGTTCTTCTCTCTGTGTGCACACATCCCTGATGTCTCTGTGTATCCAAATTTCCTCTTCATAGAAATACCAGCCATAGTGGATTAGAGTCCACCCTAAAGACCTCATTTTAGTTTAATTACCTCTTTGAAGACCCTATCTCCAAATATGATCACATTCTGAGGCTAAGACTTCAACATATGAATTTTGGGGGGGATACAGTTCAGTCCATAACAGGTGTTGTATTAAGAAAACACTGCCAAATCCAAGGTCACAAAGATTCATACCTATGTTTCCTTCTAAGAGTTTTATAATTTTAGCTATTGCATTTAGGTCTTCGATCCATTTTGAATTAATTTTTGCATATGGTATGCAGTAGGGGTTCAACTTCATTCTTTTGCATGTGGATATCTGATTGCCCCAGCACCATTTGTTGAAGAGACTATTCTTACTCCATTGAACTGTTTTGGGGGTTTTTTTTGTTTTTTTTTTTTTGCGGTACGCGGGCCTCTCACTGCTGTGGCCTCTCCCGCTGTGGAGCACAGGCTCCGGACGCGCAGGCTCAGTGGCCATGGCTCACGGGCCCAGCCGCTCCGCAGCATGTGGGATCTTCCCGGACCAGGGCACGAACCCGCGTCCCCTGCATCGGCAGGCGGACTCTCAACCACTGCGCCACCAGGGAAGCCCCATTGAACTGTTTTGATATCCCTGTCAAAAATCAAATGATTGTAAAGTTGTAAGGGTTTATTTCTGGACGTTCAATTCTATTCCATTGATTTATATGTCTGTCCTTATACCAGTACCACACTGTCTTTATGAGCTTTGAAAATAGGAAATATGAGTTCTTCAACTTTCTTATTATTAAAGGTGTTTTGGCTATTCTGAGTCCCTTCCATTTCCATATGAATTTTAGGATTCACTTGTCAATTTCTGCAGAGAAGCCTGCTGGCATTTTGATAGGGATTGTGTTGAATCTCTACATCAATTTGAGGAGTACTGCCATCTTAACAATATTAAGTCTTCCAATACATGAATATGGGATGTCTTTCCATTTATTTAGACATTCTTTAATTTCTTTCATCAATGTTTTGTAGTTTTCAGAATGTAAGTCTTACACTTCTTTTTTTAATTTGAAAAAATTTTTTTAACATTTTTATTGGAGTATAATTGCTTTACAATGGTGTGTTAGTTTCTGCTTTATAACAAAGTGAATCAGTTATACATATACATATGTCCCCATATCTCTTCCCTCTTGCATCTCCCTCCCTCCCACCCTCCCTATCCCACCCCTCTAGGTGGTCACAAAGCACCAAGCTGATCTCCTTCTGCGATGCGGCTGCTCCCCACTAGCTATCTATTTTACATTTGGTAGTGTATATATGTCCATGCCACTCTCTCACTTTGTCCTAGCTTACCCTTCCCCCTCCCCATATCCTCAAGTCCATTCTCTAGTAGGTCTGCATCTTTATTCCCATCTTGCCCCTAGGTTCTTCTGACCATTTTTTTTTCTTTTTTTCTTTCTTTTTTTTTTAGATTCCATATATATGTGTTAGCATACGGTAGGTATTTGTTTTTCTCTCTCTGACTTACTTCACTCTGTATGACAGACTCTAGGTCCATCCACCTCACTACAAAGAACTCAGTTTCGTTCCTTTTTATGGATGAGTAATATTCCATTGTATATATGTGCCACATCTTCTTTATTCATTCATCTGTTGATGGACACTTAGGTTGCTTCCATGTCCTGGCTATTGTAAATAGAGCTGCAATGAACATTTTGGTACATGACTCTTTTTGAATTATGGTTTTCTCAGGGTATATGCCCAGTAGTGGAATTGCTGGGTCGTATGGTAGTTCTATTTTTAGTTTTTTAAGGAACCTCCATACTGTTCTCCGTAGTGGCTGTATCAACTTATATTCCCACCAACAGTGCAAGATACACTTCTTTTAAGTTTATTCATTCCTAAGTGTTTTGTTCTTTCTGGTGCTATTGTAAATGAAATCGTTTTCTTAATTTCATTTTTGGAATTTCATTGTAAATGTATAGACATACATTGATTTTTACATGTTGATTTCATATCTTGCAGCTTTGCTGAATGTGTTTATTAATTCTAATAGTTTTGAGGTGTGTGGTGTGTGTGTGTATCTTAGGATCTTCTATATGCAAGATCATGTAGGAATGAATATATACAGCAATATAAAAACATTAAAGCCAGATACAAAAGAGCACATGCATATGATTACATTTACATGAGGTTCAAGAATAGGAATCCTAACCTACGGTGATAGAAGTCCGAACAATGATAACCTCAGGACAGGGGAGGGAGAAGTAGTGACTGGAAAGGGGCATGAGGAGATTTTGGGGAGTGATGGAAATGTTCTATCTTGAACTGTATGATGGTTATATAGGTGCATACATGTATTCAAACTTATTGAGCTGACACTTAGGGTTTATGTACTTGACTGCTAGTAAATAATACTTTAATAAAAAATAAAGATGAAATAAACTGTTTTAAAATGCAGTGGCCTATTAGTATCATTAGTTAATTATCTCAAGGCCTTCTGTGTATGTAGGGATTAGCTCATCATTAGCAACCTACAAAGTAAAGCCAGAATTCAAATAGCTTTGCTCACTTTAATTTTTTTGGCTGATCGCTTATTATATCTGATCAGATCTTTTGTTTCTTTTCACCCCAAGATACAGCTGATGAATAGCTTGTACCACGGATAGGAATGTAGTCAGCACACTTATTTTCTCAGTGTTCTTTAGCTTTAATTCACAGTTTCTATGTAGAAATCTTTCTCAGCCACTTGCTTATTTTGTTGAGTCAGTCTAACTAAAGCCAGAAAATATCACGCATAAAGATTCAACCAGTTTAAATTTGGAATTATATAAAAATAAAACATTAACCAGAAAACTGAAAATCAAAACAAAACAAACAAAAAACCCTTCAACTAGGCAGTTCTAAGACAGTAATGCCTCGTAATATGCTTAAAATGGCCCAGGAAACAAAGGAAGGGGCCACTATCAGCCACCCAGAGAGACCCTGGGTACAGGATGATACTAGTGACCATCTGAAGGGCTGACCAAGCAAGGTTACCAGTGTTGATTAGTCTTAAAAGAAGTGGTTACAATGGAACTTGTAGTATTTTCTCCCCACCCTGAGGTGGATTATCTTGCACACATGCCTCTGGAGATCTCTCTATATATGTATCCCCACTGCCCCCTGTCGGGTTTCCTGGTTACCCAAGGCTCACGTTCCTTGCCACTGCCAGATAGAACACAATGTACATGATGCCTCAGCCTAAAGATCTTTTGGACCCCGTGGCTAGAGTTCCTTAACCAGACATCCAATGCCAGCCCCACCCAACTTCATCAGCCTCCTCTCCCGACTTCCCCACCAGCATCACACCAGTCAGCCTCTCCAGGCTTCTTTCCATCCTTTACAAGCTGTGCTCTCTCTGCTCGGAATGTCCATCCTGGCCTTACAAATTCCTTCCTCCATCAATCCCCTCTGCAAATCTCACCTCTTCTATCCAACCTTCCTTCCTTTTCTCCCCAAGACAGGGCTGATTCCTCCCTCATCTGGGTCTTAAGGCACATGTCACCCTATGTTGTAACTTTTTTCTTTTTTGCATGTTGAGCTTCACTTCTCAGCCGTAAGTCCTCAGAGACTGGAGACTCTTATTCATTTTGGAAAGAACAAAAATACAGCTGTTCAATCAGTGGAATGAGGGTGAGGGCAGAGGTGGCTATGAACGCAGACCCAGTCTTGAGCCTCACCTGGCTAATGGACCCAGATGCAAGAGAAATTGAGAGTTGCTCTACTTTTCTCCCAGCAAGTTGGCTCTTAAAGACTCCACCTGGGGGGCTTCCCTGGTGGCGCAGTGGTTGAGAGTCTGCCTGCCGATGCAGGGGACATGGGTTCGTGCCCCAGTCCGGGAAGATCCCACATGCCGCGGAATGGCTAGGCCCGTGAGCCATGGCCGCTGAGCCTGCACGTCCGGAGCCTGTGCTCTGCAACGGGAGAGGCTACAACAGTGAGAGGCCCACGTACCGCAAAAAAAAAAAAAAAAAAAGACTCCACCTGGGGCTTCCCTGGTGGTGCAGTGGTTAAGAATCTGCCTGGCAATCCAGGGGACACGAGTTTGAGCCTTGATAAGGGAAGATCCCACATGCCACGGAGCAACTAAGCCCGTGCGCCACAACTACTGAGCCTGCGCTCTAGAGTCCGCGAGCCACAACTACTGAGCCCTCATACTGCAACTACTGAAGCCCGCGCGCCTAGAACCTGTGCTCCGCAACAAGAGAAGCCACCACAATGAGAAGCCCGAGCACTGCAACGAACAGTACCCCCTGCTCACCGCAACTAGAAAAAGCCCGTGCGCAGCAACAAAGACCCAATGTGGCCAAAAATAAATAAATAATAATAATAATTTTTTTTTAAAAGACTCCCCCTGACTGCCTTTGCATGAAGCAACCCACCTCAGATATACTCTGTTGCATTTTTTTTTTTTTTTTTTTTTTTGGCCATGCTGGCGTGGCTTGCAGGATCTCAGTTGCCTGACCAGGGATTGAACCCAGGCCACAGCACTGAAAGCCCAGAATCCTAACCACTAGGCAACCAGGGAACTCCCTGTTGAATTTTAAAGACACTATAAAGTGCCAGCTTGACGAATGGAAGGGAGGGTTGGGGGTGGGCACCACAAATGGCACAGAAAATTCTGTTTTGGAACCATAAGGGAAATGCCAGTAGGGAAAATCCGAAACCTGTCCATGCTCTGGTGCAGAAGGGATGGGCGCCAATTTCCTGGCATGCCTGACCCTGCACTTTGTTTTTTGTTTTTTGTTTTTTTGCGGTACTTGGGCCTCTCACTGTTGTGGCCTCTCCCATTGCGGAGCACAGGCTCCGGACGCACAGGCTCAGCGGCCATGGCTCACGGGCCCAGCCGCTCCGCGGCATGTGGAATCTTCCCAGACCGGGGCACGAACCCATGTCCCCTGCATTGGCAGGCGGACTCTCAACCACTGCGCCACCAGGGAAGCCCCTGACCCTACACTTTGGACCAGACAAGAGAGGGGAGAGACCTTTCCAGTCCCTCCCCCAGAATCTCTCCCACAGTCGGCGTGCCACGCAGCGCCAAGGCTGGAGTGTGTAGTTCTGATGCTTAGCATTTTGCTTCTAAGAAAGGGCTAAGAAGGGAGCCTAGTAACAAAGGTCCCTCAGAAAGCCCCTGCCCTGTGGTAGTGGGCTGGGCCCAGTGGGAGCAGCTAGAGGTAAGCACTCTTCCTCACCCCAGGATCTACTGCAGGGCTGCTCACTGATCAGAATTCCCAAAGAGAAGTGCCGTACAACATGTTTCTCTTTCAGAAAACGTTACAGAAGAAAATGGAAAGAACATTTAGGTTTCTTACCTTACTTTGAGTGAGCAGGGGCTGAATTGGACTTTCAGTTGCTGTACCCTTCAAGACAGGACAAGATAAGGTGTTATAAAGGCATGCAACTTGCATTCACAGCATATTGGTACTTATAATTAACCAACCACACTCAGAAAGCAAAAGTAGTTACAAGTAACATTGAAATACCTAAGCAAATTCTACAATGATAAATGATTCTCTGGATGAAATGCAGCAGAGCTCAGAAATCTTCCATTCACAGGTCTATTCACATCAGCGTTTATTAGGTACTTACAAATGTGCCAGGCACTGTGCTAGTGGCTCTGACCTCAGGGAACCCACAGTCCTCTAGAGAAGATGCATGTGCTCATCAATCATGAAAGCACAGCTGGCTGAACTGCTGGAGAGGTGTGTAGGGGAGCTATGGGAACACAGGGGTCTGTCTCTGCTGGACCTCTGGCCCCGCCCCACCGTGTCCCCAAAATTGCAGGGTGAGATGCTTCCCAGATGAACATGGAGGGAATGTGGGCAACAAGCAGTGACCAGCTTGATGAGTAGGCATCCTTGGTGAGTTAGCACCCCACCCTTCCATAACCTTTTTACAACTTCCCCTGCCTCGCAGATTTGGAGAGCTGATGCCAATCAAGAGACAGGCCCATGTGGGTTTCTTCATGATGGCAGCTGAAGGGATAAGGAGGATACAGTAAATTATTTGCAAAAAAAACAGCCGCAACAGTTCACCTCTCTGTATCTATGCTCTCATGTTGTCTCCTCCCACAGTGACTCTGGGATTGGCTGTGTGACTCACTTTGGCCAGTAGCACAACAGCAACAGGATGAAAGCGGAGGCTTGAAAAATTGCTTGCGCTGGGGCTTGCCCTCTCTTGCTGTTCTTGGGACTCTTACAAAACCACTCTCAGTGGGTGAGGAGGAGTGGAAACCAGAGTGACAGAGCACAAGAGGAAATCCCACTTTACAAGGAAGGAGACTGAGGTTTCTAGAAGGTTGCATAGCAGCTCACAGACATGCAACCAGTCCCTGTGAAAACCAGCGGTAATCCTCCCTGAAGGGCAGCCCCTATCTTTTCAGCACTTCTTGTCCTGCCTCGCATAGAATAGGTGCTCAATAAATGTTTGCTGATCGTGAACTGAAAAGCCATGGCCTCTTCTAAGAGGGCCCCAAATCAAAGAAACTCCATAGAAATCATGATCCTAGGGAAGCTAGGAAAGCAAGAAAAGGCATAAAATGACCAGGACAATCCAGGCAAATTTTCCACATGCCCAAGGCCCAAACAGTCTAGGCTTTATACTGATACCCCACGAGAGCAAACTTCCTGCTGAAAGGGCTCTCATGAAGGCTTGCAGATACTTACAGGCCTAGAATCAAGAGTAAGGCAACAGTGAAAAATACTGTCTGGGGCTTGGAATAGCCAAGGAGCCAAGGAGAAAAAAGAAACTGAATGGACCATATAATTTCTAGCCCTTCCTTAGATTAAGAGTGGGAATTCAATATTCAAAGCACAACATTTCTAAGCTTGGAACAATTTGAAATATAACTGTCCTAAGGAAGTTATGGTCTGAGTGGCAGGCCTCGCCCTGAGCCTGGAGTTTGACGTGGAAATAGAAAGAGTACAGGCTGGGCTTCCCTGGTGGCGCAGTGGTTGAGAGTCCGCCTGCCGATGCAGGGGACGCGGGTTCGTGCCCCGGTCCGGGAAGATCCCACATGCCGCGGAGCGGCTGGGCCCGTGAGCCATGGCCGCTGAGCCTGCGCGTCCGGAGCCTGTGCTCCGCAACGGGAAAGACCACAACAGTGAGAAGCCCACGTACCGCAAAAAAAAAAAAAAAAAAGAAAGAGTACAGGCTTGGAGTCAGAGAGACCTGAGTTTATGTCCTGGATCTGCCACTGAGCAGCTGTGCAAAATTAGGCAAGTAATTTAACCTCTCTGAGCCTCAGTTTCCCCATCTGTAAAATGGGAATGATACCTACTTTTTTGGGTCTTTGTGAAAATTAAAAGGAGACCATGTAAAGTGAAGTGGCTGGCATGGGGTACTGCTCCTGAAATAGCAGCAGCTGCAGAAAAGATCATGGATTTATACGGAGGCACAGGGCAACAACGCCAACTTACACCAGCCTGCTTGAGGGGTCAAACCAAGCTCCAACTCATAGGTTTTCAGCTTGTGTCTGAGACCCCAGAGCCCATGTTCCTCTCTCTGGACCCCCAAGTACCATGGAGGACCAGCCGTAGACCCACAGATTGACCCTGAACTCCAAGTGCCAGTGCCCGAGCCTGCTGATTGCCACGTGGCGCCTCTGACACTGGCTGCTTTGTGCCACCTCTCCAAGGCTGTCCTGGCCTGCTTTAAAGGCTCGGTGGCATTCTGCCTGGGGCTGGCAAAGCCAAGCAGGGGCACAGGAAGGGGACAGTGGGGACCAGGAGATGTGGCAATGACATCCCAGATGAACCTCCTGGCATGGAAGTACTCCTCATTCCCCAGAGCGGGCAAAAGTTGTCTTGCCCCGGTTGTGAAGTAAAGGAGAAGAAGAGAAGAAAGAAAGAGGCATCGGAGGCCTGGGACCCACAGAGAGTCTACCCACTATAACCAAACAGGTGCCTTGGATTCTTGAGACTGAACTTCCACTTGGGGGTTAGAAATGGGATCGAGTCCAATTCTCTCAGTGTCTTGTAAGGTAGGAAGGATGTGTCTGGGCTACACTTTGCAAAGCCCTTCTCAGAGATGATGAAGGGGGCATTTTAAAGGAGTCCTGCCGGACTGAGGGCAAGTCCCCCCACCCCACCCGACCCGCTGTGTGCCCAAGCTTCTCACCTGGAAGCCAAAGCGGTTCCCTCCTGAGCTAGCACGTCCTCCCCACTTTCAGATGCTATTTGGGAACTAACTTGACATCCAAGCACTGACCTGGGTAAAGTCTTCACAAAGCAAACAGGCTGGGCCACAGCAGTGATTGAGACACTGCTGTGAGAGAGTTCTGTCCCCAGGACACTAGCCTTGCGTTTGTCCCTTGGGCTTAAACACCACTGTGCCTCTGTTTCCCTAACTTAAAAAGGGAGAAACTGTAGTTCTTGCCCACAGGGGCATTCTGCAGCACAGGTTAATTTAAAATGAGCCAGCCACTCAGAACATAATTTGTCCAGTAAACGTTTTCCAGGGTGTGTTTCAACATCCAGAGGAGAAGCAAAGTTCTCTGTAAGAGGCAAGAAGGGGCTTCAGCTTTTACATGGTAACGTAGAATCCAGCCAAGGAAGGTTTCTCTTAGAAAAAGCCACACTCTTGTTTTCATCACACATTTGTGACTTTGCGGCATGACTGTCTAAGAAGCAAATAAGCAGAGGGGTTACATGAAAGATCCTCTGGGCTCCCTTTGGTCAGGACCTTTCTGGCCCTGGTGAAAATTAAACTGCAAAGAGAATTAGAGGCCGGATCTGAGGGGCTCCTGAATTGTTCCATAACAGGTCCCTGCAGTGCTCTGGGTCTGGGGCCTCCCTCCTATAAAATGGACCCTAAGTAACACCTGCCAGAGGGAGTGGGCTGAGTGGGCAGGGGTGCCTGTGACCATGTGAAGCTAGAGAAAAGCTAGAGGAGATCTTACCCATCCTCGCTGGCAGGTCTGCCCCATGGTGGGGAGGACACCTGCTGTGCCTAGGTCCTTTCTTCTCTTCCGCTCTCAGCAGCAGGGGCTGTGATGCCTAGAGAAAAGCAAAGCCCAAAGGAGGCAGTGTCGGGGGTGCACCAGCCTCACTCCTGTTCCCCAGCTGGGAGATAAACACCAGATACTGAGGACCAGGGGCAGAGTGCAGGCCCCTATTTCCAAAAGGGTCTGTAATCCCAAGTAAACTGTCATAAGGTTTCTGGCGGCATATCATCCCAGAAGAAATTCCCGGGGAACCTAGTCTGCAGGCGGTGCCTCATCCCAACTACAGCCTCCTCTGCTTACACAGAGGTCTGGAATTGGGTGCTGCTCTGGGGAGGAAATCACAAAGGAATGGAAATTAGCCAAGACAACTTCCAAAGGCCAGCGTTTCAGAGGTGTGATCGTCATCACGGTGTTGCTCTTTTCCCCTAATTTAAACACGGTAGGGAGTATCTCTGGGTAAAAAAGTAATTTTCTGGGCTTCCCTGGTGGTGCAGTGGTTAAGAATCCACCTGCCAATGCAGGGCACAAGGGTTCGAGCCCTGGTCTGGGAAGATCCCACATGCCGCAGAGCAACTAAGCCCGTGTGCCACAACTACTGAGCTTGCGCTCTAGAGCCCGCGAGCCACAACTGCTGAAGCACGCACGCCTAGAGCCCGTGTCCACAACAAGAGAAGCCACCACAATGAGAAGCCCGCACACCGCAATGAAGAGTAGCCCCAACTCGTCGCAAGTACAGAAAGCCTGCGCACAGCCACGAAGAGCCAACACAGCCAAAAATAAAATAAATAAAATAAATAAATTTTTTAAAAAAGCAATGCACACTCATCACAAAAAAGCCAGAAAATACAGGTAAGTAGTTTAAATTTTTAAATCACCTTTATTCCTGTAGAAACAAGCTCTATTAACATTTTGGCACATATTCCTTCTTTATATTTCCGGATGACTACATACCAATAACAACACAAAAATGGAACCATGATATACTTTTTTTTCTTCTTTTATTTTGGAAACAATACATTCACTCTAATATTCAAAAGGTGCAAAAAGCCATACGGTGAAAAGTCCTCCTTGAACCTTTGTTCCCAAGCCGCCCAGTTGCCCTCACTGGGCAAATAATGGTATAAGCTTCTGGTATATCTTTCCAGGCATATTTTGTGCCTATACAAGTAAATCTTAATATATACTGTCCCCCTCTTGTGTGTGATAGCATATTACACACACTGTCTACAATATACTTTTTTTTTTTTTTTTTTTTTGTTACGTGGGCCTCTCACTGTTGTGGCCTCTCCCCCTGCGGAGCACAGGCTCCGGACGCACAGGCTCAGCGGCCATGGCTCACGGGCCCAGCCGCTCCGCGGCATGTGGGATCTTCCCAGACCGGGGCACGAACCCGTGTCCCCTGCATCGGCAGGCGGACTCTCAACCACTGCGCCACCAGGGAAGCCCTACAATATACTTTTTTTTTTTTTTTTAAATATTTATTTATTTATGGCTGTGTTGGATCTTCGTTTCTGTGCATGGGCTTTCTCGAGTTGTGGCAAGCGGGAGCCACTCATCATCGTGGTGCGCGGGCCTCTATCGCGGCCTCTCTTGTTGCGGAGCACAGGCTCCAGACGCGCAGGCTCAGTAATTGTGGCTCATGGGCCCAGTTGCTCCGCGGCATGTGGGATCCTCCCAGACCAGGGCTCGAACCCGTGTCCCCTGCATTGGCAGGCAGATTCTCAACCACTGCGCCACCAGGGAAGCCCCAATATACTTTTTGAAACTACTTTTTTCCAAGGAATAATACATTATGAAAATCTTTTCATGTCAAATTAATCAAGATCTCATCATTTTTTATTAGCTACACTGGGTAGAGATTTTATAATTCATATACAGAAAGGCTAATTCAAGAATCCTTATTCAATAAATATCAAATAGCCTAACACATAATTCGTAGCAATTTTATTGTCACTACATATCATGAACAGCTTACAATATTATGTGATTTGCCTAACAATTAGTGTGCTGCAGCAAATCCAAAAGCCTCCCTACTATTTGAGGCTTTTTCAGTTCTCAGAGGGTAAGCCAAGAGTCCAAGCTCCTAAACATTGGCGTAAGCTGGGCATCCAGCCACTGAATCCCAACGATTCAAAGTTTGTGAATTCTGCCAGAATTGGTCTTGGCAGGATACCTGGCACCCCTGACACCCCAAAGCCTCCGTGGCCCAGCTCAGAGGCATAAACAAAATTTGTGAGGCTGCTTTGTTATTTGTTTACCTAAACAAAATTTGATTTAAAGATCATACTTAATTCCTTCATCCCGAGAATTTCTGGATGAGAAAAGACACAGAACTTGGCTGTGGTATATCCTTCAGAGAACTTAGAAATATCAGTACTTGTCTGATATTTACTTGATAATCGCTGCCCTCTCCCATCAGAGAATAAGTTCCCAGGGTGTAGGGACTTTGTGGGTCCCCAGTTCTAGGCACATAGCAGGTGTTGAACACAGCCTCGAGGTCATGCTGCTTGGTCTGGAGCCCTACTCAGCTACATAATAGCCTTGACTCTGGAAAAGTTACTTAGCCTATCTGAACCTCAGTTTCCTCAACTGTAAAATGGGGATAATAACTGAACTAACAGAGCCACATAGGAATGAGGTGTGTGTACATAAACAGAGCACTTAGAATAGTGCTTGGCATCTAGCACGTATTCAAAATATGTTAGTTAACCATCATTCTTGTTGGTTGATTAGCAAATGTACTGAAGTTCAAAACAGCTGTGAAAGCAAAAGGGCTTTTACTGAGAGCATAAATGGCTTATAATTGGAGGCACAGCCTGTTCAGAGGTGGTTTAGAGCAGTGACTCCACAGGGAGAGCACAAGGTAATTTGTTGGGGTGAGGGAAGACACTATCAGAACTTTTATTTACAACTTTTTAAATCTCACTCTATAACTTTTTTTTTTTTCTTTTTGCAGTACGCGGGCCTCTCACCGCTGTGGCCTCTCCCGTTGCAGAGCACAGGCTCCAGACGCGCAGGCTCAGCGGCCATGGCTCACGGGCCCAGCCGCTCCGCGGCATGCGGGATCTTCCCGGACCGGGGTACGAACCCACGTCCCCTGCATCGGCAGGCAGACTCCCAACCACTGCGCCACCAGGGAAGCCCTCTATAACTTTTTAAGGCTATTCTTTATAGTGTGTATATTCTTTTAGTACATTACTAAATGTATATAATTTTTTAAAAATTGAGCTATAATTCACATACCAAAAGATTCACATTTCAAAGTATGTATATAATTCGGTGCTTTCAGTATATTCGTAAGGTTGTGCAAACATCACCACTATCTAATTCCAGGACATTTTCATCAACCCCAAAAGAAACCCTGTAGGGAATTCCCTGGCGGTCCAGTGGTTAGGATTCGGCTCTTCCACTGCAGGGGGCGAGGGCTCGATCACTGGTCAGGGAACTAAGATCCCACAAGCTGAGTGGCATGGCCAAAAAAAAAAAAGAGAGAGAAAGAAATCCTGTAACCATCAGCAGTCCCCAGCCCCTGGCAACCACTAATCTACTTTCTTCTCCATGGATTTGTCTATTCTGAACATTCCACATATATGGAATCATACATGTATATAATCTCAAAATAATTAAAACACATGTATTTGGGAACGTGTCTACAAAAATAGTTTACTGATAGAGTGCATGATCAAAAAAGGTTTGGAGGGACCTGGCTGGGGGTGTAAAGCCTGCTTGGTTTTATCCCCAGCTCCACTATTAGTCTGCTCCACAGACACTGACAGGAGGTAACAGGCTCCATCAACCCAGGGCTAATGAAATTCCAGTTGCTGGCACAGTCCAAAGTAGAACATGATCTAAGCATAACAAAGATTTTGCTTGGTAAATTATGATTTAACTTTGTTTTTATAAAAAGATGTTCTCCTCCTAATTATGCTAGATAGGCTAACAGTTAAAATAGCAATGCAGCCTGGGACCTGGGCTCAATCCTTGCCCTGCCACTTACTGAACTTACTAAGTTTCCTTGTCTATAAAGCAGGGGTAATAATAGGTGAAAATTAGTAACCCTTTTCTACTTTTTTTTCTTTTTGGCCGCACGCCATGGCTTGCAGGATCTCAGTTCTCTCATCAGGGGCTGAATCCCGGCCACAGCAGTGAAAGCCCGGAATCCTAACCACTAGACCACCAGGGAATTCCCCCTTTTGCATTAGAATGTGGCCTTAGGTTAGTGCTTTAGCTCTGTCCCCCTGCTTACCTGGTAAGGGTAGTGTGTCAGATATATTTCTGAGCAACATCTCTTAGGGTAAAGATGACCCCTAGTTGGTAGATTGCTTCTGGGTTGGAAGAACTATAAATACTAGATGGAATGCCATAGCTTTGGGCTTCCTGAGAGAGGTGACTCTTGTCTTGTCCCCTGCAGGGACTCTGGAAAATATCCCTATGGAGCTGCTACAAGAGAATTTGGTTCCTGTGGAGCAGGAGGCTTTTAAGCAGAGAGGAATCCTGCACCTGCCCAGTGAGATCTTGTCTCCTCCTGTCTGTGGACTGCTACACGGACTCTCTCAGAAAAGAAGCGCTCCGCCTTGCCCTGGCGGCAAGCTGTGGTTCCTGTCTTACAGCCTTGCACGCAGAATGGGGCCGAGTGTGGCCTGTGGCAGTCGTTGAATCTGGAGGTCTAGTAGAGTCTAGAACTCTCCTGATGGGCACTGCAGATGAAGTCATGCAGAGAGTCTGGCATACAGTAAGTACTTAATAGGCGGCAACTATCAGTACTAAATAAATGGCCATTATTATTATTAATGTTTTATTTTATCTGCACTTACCAACTCACAGTGGGCCAGAGATCATTCTAACCCCAAGAAGCCAGGGTCGGGATATCAAGCTGCCAGATATAGCCCCACTATGAAGCATGAGAAAACACCTCTCTGCAATTCTCAAAAGAGAATTTATACGAATGTCCATTCACCAAGTATTTATTTGTACTAGATATTAGGAGCACTGTAGTGGAAAAGACAGACACGGCCCCTGCCCTTGCAGAGCTTATAACAATTAAAGAGCAATTATAGTGCATTGTGACAGGAGAAGAGTGGGGAACTATATTTTGAACAATATATATTTAGAAATCCAAGAAGACTTCTCAGAGTAAGAACACCAACCTCTGGCCCATGGCACAGAATCCCAGGTTGGATAAAGACCGGAGCCCTAGCACTCACCTTCTCCCCCCATCACTGTACACATGGTAGATTGTTGCAACCATGGATAGTTCTCTGTATCCGGGCCCTTGGGTAGTTCCCATCCACAAAGACCCGGGCTTGGCAAATGACTTGCTTTGGCCGACTGGCCAATAGCAACTGTGCCACAGGAAAAAACTTGAAAAGTGCCTACACGTGAGGGACTTACTCTCTCTTGTTGCTCTTGGGAGCCCTGCCACTGCTGTCATGGGAAGAAGCCTCTGCTGGCCTACTGGATGATGAGAGGCTACAATGGGGCAGAAACAGTTATCCCAGGTGGGTATCTGAGGCCAGCCCCCAGCCAACCAGGGAGTTGACTGACATACAGGAGTGAGCCCGACCAAGACCAGTCACATCTGCCTCAGATCTGCAGAACCACTGTGATACTGTGATTTACAATAAGAAATATATATTTGGTCTTCAACCCTGTTCCTGGCACATAGCTCCTAAAGCCCTTGTAATTTCCTAAGTGATAAAAAATTATGGGAGAATCTTTGGTTATAACATTTGGTCTTTTGTCCTCAAACAGCTCCAATTCCTGAAACAGCTCAAGTGATAAAGGGGAGTGTCTTGTTATTCATAACAAGCCTCTTTCAACCGCACCTGAGTTTATGTTAATGAGGATGGGGCTGGTTGCCAGGGGAACCAATTCTGTGATTTGAGGGTTGGAATTTCAGCCCCCTCCCCGCCCCACCCTCACCCCACCTATGGGGAAAGGACAGGGGCTAGAGGACAAATTAATCAGCAACGGCCAGGGATTTAATCAATCATGCCTATGTATTGAAGCCTCCTTGAACACCCGAAAGGATGGGGTTCAGAGAGCTTCCAGGTTGATGAATATATGCAGGTGCTGGGAGGGAGGTGCACCCAGAGAGGGCATGGAAGCTCAATGCCCCTTCCCACATACCTTGCCCTATGAACCTTTCCCATTTGGCTGTTCCTGAGTTATATCCTTCTATAATAAACTGGTAGTCTAGTAAGTAAACTGTTTCCCTGAGTTCTGTGAGCTGCTCTAGCAAATTAATCAAACTTGAGGAGGGGGTTGTGGGAAACTCTGATCTACAGTCAACTGGTCAGAAACACAGGTGACAACCTGGATTTGTGATTGGCATTGAAGTGGAGGTGGGGAGACAGTCTTGTGGGACTGAGCCTGTGGGGTCGGTAGATGGTGTCAGAACTGAGTTAAATTAGAGGACATTCTATAATTCTGGTGTCACAGAATTGCTTGGTTTGGGAAAGAAACCCCATCCATTTGGTGACCAGAAGTGTTCAGTGTGAGTAGGGAGAAGGAGAGACACAGGTGAAACATCTTCCTTTACAACCACCCAGCTGAGCCCAGCCCAAATTGCTGTAACAGAATCATGAGCTTATTGTTTTAAGCCACAAAGTATGGGCGTGGTGTTTGTTTTGTTTTATTTTGTTTTGTTTGCACTACATGGGCCTCTCACTGTTGTGGCCTCTCCTGTTGTGGAGCACAGGCTCTGGATGCGCAGGCTCAGCGGCCATGGCTCACGGGCCCAGCCACTCCACGGCATGTGGGATCTTCCCAGACCGGGCCACGAACCCATGTCCCCTGCATCGGCAGGCAGACTCTCAACAGCTGCACCACCAGGGAAGCCCCATGGGGGTGGTTTTTTAATGCAGCAATAGGTGATTGAACCCTCCAGGAGCAGGCTGTCATAGAAGAGTCCTAAGTTAAGAGTCAGAGAGCTGGCTCACTCTAGTCCTGGGTCCACCACCTGTTACCTAAATGGCCTCAGGGAAAATGCTTCACCCCTCCAAGCCTCAGAGTGTCACCTGGTATCAACTGCTCTCCCCTCTACCTCTGTGGGTTACTGTGAAGATCACATACAACTACTTGGATCCCTCAAGGGAGCTATTAGCATAACCTGAATGGCAGCTGGCCATAAAGAAACTGTTGCCCAATTATCACTGATAATGCCATAAGAAGAAAGAGTTGCTTTTGCACTTATACATTTTCTCACTTGATCCTGGTAACACCGTTACAAGGGGGATAATATGATCCTAAGTTATAAATGAAGATGCTGACATTCAGAGGGGTGCTGTAACTTGCTCAAGATCACACAGCAGGACATGGGAAAACAAGCATGGGTGCAGTTCTCACAGACTCCAGAGCCCTCTTCCCACTCCACGGGCTGTCTCTCCTCCAGAGTCTATGTCATGTCATCTGCCCCTCCTCATGCCTCAGCATCCTGAATGCTGGGGTGGGGAGAATCACACACTCCCCAGCTCCAGGCCCTCTACAAGGAGAGCCTGCAGGAGCTGAGCTGCCCACTAACATTCAAACCTGTTCATCAACAAATTCCACATTCACCCTTTCTGATACCAGGGCAGCTTCCCAAGTCTAGTTCAAACGCTGCCCTGAATCACCAAAGCAACCTAACAGAATAAACTTACATCTTTCCCACTGGTATTTCTTTCTTGAAGACCCCATGGGTCTGTCGTATGACAGAGAAGATTATGCTCTCATCCTCTTCTTCGCTGGCTTCCTATCTGCTGTTACCCAGGAGACAGGAGTGAGGGGAAAAAGAAACCCTAGGGACTGGCCCAGGGCACTCAGTTTGAAGGTCATTCAAAGTAGCGTTGCTTTTTGTCAAAAGACGGCTTGGCCCAGAGTTCATGTAGAAATTGGTGTCATTTCCACTGGTCCACCGCCGTGGTTCCTTCTGCATGCACACCCTCCTTCCTGCTGGGAGCCAGCATTCTTCTATCACTCAATTCCCCTGGGAGCCCATCGGTCCTCTCTCTGGGACTCACACAGATCTCCCTACAACTCCCTCCTCAGAATTTCAAGCATCTGTGTAAACTGAATATTGCCCTTCCCAAAAAAGCTGGCAAACATAACACAATTTCAAAACAGATGCTTCACAATGTTATAAATCAACTATACTTCAATAAAAAAGCTTCATTTCTTGTGTCATTTAACTGAATTTAGGGATCCTGATATCCCAGCATTTTAATAACAGAAAAATCCACTATTCATTTGCATCTACCAATGGCTGTTGGTTTCCAGCTATGCTTTCTTTGAATCGTTTTCAGCTCCTTATCAGAGAGCAGGAACCCCCTAATCAATTGACTTCCCATCTTTCCCTTAAGCAACTCACTTGGAGGTAATTGTAACTAACATTTATTAAGGGCATATTATTTGTCAGGCAGTGCTACAGATGAGTCAAGACATTAATTCACTAGAACACATCATAAGTAATAGTATCCCATTTTACAGATGAGGAAACTGAGGCTCAAAGAGGTCAAGTAATTTCTCACTTTCATACAGCAGGTAAGTAGCAGAGCTGAGATTGGAGATCCAGCTGGCTCCAGCTCCTGTACTCTCCACCCCTGTACTACACTTTTCTTCAACAGCAGAGCATCAGCTCAGACACTGAGGTTAATAAGAAGGGCAAATGGTACTCAGGGGAGAGAGACCTTTTACAGTCTATTAAGCTTTGGTGAATACCACTACAGCATTTACCTTTAAAAAAAAATCACACTGTAGATAACATTAGCCCAGTTATTTCAAGCAGAAAGACCTAACTGAAGTGAGTTTGGGTCCAGCTAAAAATCACTGCGTAACCTGGCAAAGTGTTTGTCCCTCTCGGGGCCTCTTCAGTCAAGTAAGTGGGTTTAAGCTCCAGGATCTACCCTTTGAGATCATGAGACTTGAGTATCTCTTTATTCATCCTGTTTTACAGAGAAGGACAGGAAGGTGCCTAATGCAAAGGTCAGGGAGGGTATGGCTTGGGGAGGAGTGAGACCACCAGGGTTTGGCCGCCCACTCACTTGCCTTGGGATGACTTGAGACACCTCTACTGGCTCTTCACTTGGTCTCACTTTCATTTTTCCAAAAGGACAACATATTCTGCCTTGCAACCCGAGTGTAGATTCTTGGCCCAAAGCAGGTGTGTGGGGGTGTTTGGCTCTTTCCTTCCTTGGGAACAATGCTCTTGCGTAACAGTTCTTTGGTTGGTTAGTTGGAGTCCTGAGAACAGAAAGGGACAAAAGATGCCTTTGTCACAGTATCAAGGGTCACCAAAGGACTGGAAGGGGTGAAGCCCGCTCCAGCAGCCTGTGGAAGCAAGGGTGTGGGGTGGGCCTTGTTCCCAGTGAAGGGGATGTTACTGCAGCCTCATGGTCAGGGGCTGGGGCCCTGGGTGTCCTTGACATTCAGAGGCTGCTTTATGGTTATAAAGTTCTTTGCCCCACTGGGCCCTCACAGAAGCTTTGGGTGGGGAGGACAAGAATGGTGACAATGGTGAAGAGGACGGTGAAGATGGTGATGACAATGGCAACCTGTGTGCACTGAGCCCTCACGTGTGCCAGGCACTGTGCTAAAGACTTCCTGTGTATTGACTCCAGAAGCTTCCCAACAACGTCAGGAAGTAGAAAACTATTTCCTTATGCCCAGGGAAGCTGAAGCTTAGAGAGGTTGAGTCAGGTATTCATGGAAACGCAGCAGAAGCAGAGCCGGGTTTTGAACTTGGATCTCTCCCACCTTGGGGCTTTACTTTTTCACTTTACGGGCGCAGTAGCTGAGGCTTTGAGCTGGCAAGTAGCTCAGAATTAGTAAAACCAACTCAGGTTTTTATTTTTATTTAATTTTATTTATTTATTTATTTATAAGTCAAGCATTTATAGTCTAAAGTATGTAGAAGGAAAACACTCTGTAAATAACAGAATTAAGCACGAGAAACACATATGTGAATATGTTTAACCCAAATTCAATACAGTATTCGTTAAACAAGTTCACAAAAATTGAACTGTAAGTTTTGAAACTTCTATAAGGTTCAGTCCATTTCTTTCATTTTTTTTAAACTTTTTTTTTCGTGGTAAAAGTTACATAATATAAGACATACTATTTTAATCCTATTTAACTGTACAGTTCAGTGGCACTAAGTACATTCATACTGTTGTGCAACTCTCACCATCATCCACCTCCCAAATTTTTCACCTTCCTAAACTGAAACTCTGTCCCCTTTAAACACTAACTCCCCATTCCCCCTCCCCACCCCCGACCCCCCGGCCCCTAGCATCTACCAATGTACTTTCTGACTCTATGAATTTGACTATTCTAGGTACCTCGTATAAGTGGAATCAAACACCAACTCAGGTTTTTAAATCTGGGGAGATATGAAATGCCCAGATTGGTGGAAAAAATAAGAGAAGGTAAACCTCGTATGTTGGTGCCAGACTGAGCTGGGGTAGACCTGAGCCAAAAGTCCTAGCGACTGTCCCAGGTCACCTCCTTCCTTCCTCCTCCCATCACTAGGAGCTTCTTTCAGGAAAAATACCCCTGTTCTTCCACCCTCTTCCACAGTCCTGTGGGTGATCTACCACTGTCCCTCCACCTCTTTCCTACTGTTCTTAAATCCTGCCCTCATGGAGCTTACAGTCTCTGGAGGAGAGGGAGGTTAATCAAGAAGTCACAAGAGGGGGACTTCCCTGGTGGCACAGTGGTTAAGAATCTGCCTGCCAATGCAGTGGACACGGGTTCAAGCCCTGGTCCAGGAAGATCCCACATGCCGCGGAGCAACTAAGCCCGTGCACCACAGCTACTGAGCCTGCGCTCTAGAGCCCGCGAGCCACAACTACCGAAGGCCGCGCACCTAGAGCCCGTGCTCTGCCAACAAGAGAAGCCACCTCAATGAGAAGCCCGCGCACTGCAACGAAGAGTAGCCCCTGCTCGCCACAACTAGAGAAAGCCTGCGTGCAGCAACAAAGACCCAACGCAGCCAAAAATAAATAAATACATTAATTAATTAAAATAAAAAGTCACAAGAGGGAATTCCCTGGTGGTCCAGTGGTTAGGGCTCGGTGCTTTCATTGCTGAGGGCCCAGGTTCAATCCCCTGGTCGGGGAACTAAGATCCTACAAGCTGCGAAGCACAGCCAAAACATAAATAAATAAAATAAAATAAAAAGAAGTCACATGAATTATAGTTACAAACTGTGAACTGGGCGTGGTTACATCAGGAGGAAGTAAGGGGAGGCGCAACATCTGATCCCGGAAGTGCATGGACAGCTTCCGAGGGGAAGTGACTTTGGGTCTGGGACACATCAGCCTCTCTCAGAGTTTCCTTTGAGGCCCCTGAGCCAGGGAGAAGTGAGCCTTGATAAAAGAACAGGAGAGAAGAACAAAGGAGGAGGATGTGCCCTAACATCCCTTACTAATCCATCCCTCCAGATTTGGGCCTTACTGAGAGTGCGCTGGCTTGGGTCTCTAGGGCAATGATTCTCAAAGTCTGCTCCCTGGACCAGGGAGGGTGGTAGGGGTATTACCTGGGAACTTGTTAAAAATGCACATTCTCAGGCCCTGCTGCAGAACTATCGAATTGAAAACTTTGGGGATGGAGCCAACCATCGGTGTTTAACAAGCCCTCCTGGCCATTCTGCAACCTGCTGAAGTGGAGAGCCATGTTCCAGATGCCTACAGTCAAGTGGATTCATCCACTAAAAGTATGATAGGTCCTCATAGAGGAAGTCATAGATGATGTTCTGAGAGTAGGTCTGATAGGAGTCTGCAGCTGTAGAGAGAAATGGGACAAGTGGCTTGATGGGGTTGAGGATGGGGGATAAAATACCAACATTTTAGCAATTCAGAGATTCACTGCCCCAGGTATGAGACTCCAGGAGGTAAAAGCATAATCTTGGAGAACTGGAAAGAACCTGGCACCTCATATCCTATTCCTATCTCCATGCAAGACAAGATCTGGGTAGGTGATACCTCACCCTTTAAAGTAGCCTTTTCCGTTGTTGGCTGGTCATGTCTGAGATGAAATCTGCCTCCCTCTGACTTTCTTTCATCAGCCTTAGTTCTGTGGATTCTTGCAAAAAAATCTTCTTTCCCATGACTTCCCAAGGATGATAATCATGCTTATCCAAGGTTCTTAGTGAAGACACAATCACTGACCAACCGAAATATAAGAGAAGACCCCAGACTTATGAATGCTTTTATTAAAGCAAGAGTGAACATGATAGAAACTACTTCAAGTACACGTGCCCTTCAGCTGGGCTGGTTGACATGAGGGTGGCTTTGCGGACTGGCCCACATTCTGGAGAATGTTCAACAAAGGTTACAGGGCCTGATTCCTAACTCTGGCCCAAGCCTCCCATGCTCCCTAACTCACTGACACCTCTAGCATGTGGTTTATTTCAAGTCATGCATTCATGACTTGGCTGGTCAGGAAGAAGTTTTTGGACTATACATTTAAACTATCAATGCTTATGTAACTATTTTACAGCCAGGATCTACTTCGTTTCTGGAAGAAACAGTCCTCAGAGCATGTTTCTTGTGTCATTCTGAGGTTCCTCATCACATCCAACCAATTGTATGTTCATTCACCCATTCATTTAACCACTCTGCACATCCAATCCCAGTCCACCCTCCTCAGTCTACTTGCAGTTGGGCACTACACAATTTCTTCTCAAAATCGAGAAACCTAAGAAAACCCTAGGCAAGTTCTACTCCAAAGACAATGCTAACAAAAGGCCCAGAGAAAACAAATTGTGGCAGAGTGTGAAAGAGCAGATTAAATTCTCTTTTGAACTTGCACTCTCATGCTCTCTCAACATCCTTTACAACACAAGGAAGAGGGCAGAGAGATGATTAGCCCAGGGAGAGCCAGACTGAAGCCCAGGAAGAAATACAACACAGGGACCTGCCACTCAACCTGGTCATCCCACCACCACTCAGCACCTCCCAGGCCTGGGAAGGCTCTCTGGACACCACCATCTGGAGATGATGTCAGTCCTTGAGTGATGATAAGAAATTTATCTTCAACCAAAATAAAACATCAAAAGAAACTTACTATGAAATGGGGCTCTGACACTTCTTGCATAAAGATGGTCTTTGGAGAATCACATCAGAGATAAAAGCTCCCTCTTCTGAGGCTGGAATCACAGATTCTCTATGCTCTTGACGATGTCGGACAAAAATGTGACCACATGCTCTTAAACTGGCTTTCCACTGAACGCCAGAGAGACAGCTCATTTGCCCACCACCTCGTAAAAACTGGAGCCAAATCTCTGTCTCATTTATACTGAAAAAAAAGACTCCATCCTACCACAACAGTCCATTGAATTCAAGCCTCTACACAGAGGAAGCAAAAGACTTCCTAATCTCAAGCAAAAAATGCCAGCTATGTGCTCCCACAGGGTTCCAGTCCCCTGGAGGCGCAGGGCACCAGGGCTATCACAAGAACCTCCCAGCTGATCCACATTCAATTCTCTTTTGTGCAAAACTCCAGACACTGTCTGACCATTCAGATCCAAGCTTCAATCCCGGGACAGTCCAGCCTGTGTTCCCCCCAGAAGCATTCGCTGGCCTCACCAGCTGACTCAGAAATCTAGGTAGACTAGAATCTGGGGCCCAGAGATTGACCAAGTAGCTCTAGCCCTCTCTGAGAGGAGAGATGGATTTCCAATTTCACCCAGTAAGTGCTGCCTTCTATGTACCAGGCACAAGAGGCAAAGGGCATGGGTGAGTGATGGGGAGTGGGAGGGCAGAGTAGAACTATGAAACCCTCAAAGAGCTGATAGAACACAGATTAAACATACACATACCTAAGAAAAATGAGCCAAGCAGCCACCATGTGAGCAGTAACTGCTTTATGCCAAGTGCTTTAGGTGTCAGAGGAAATGCCGGGTGGTTCCAAGAAGATGGATTTGACCTGGGACATTGGCTAACCTGTCAGTTTCTCTGGGAAATGTCAATCTCCTTTCCTCTGCCCCCTCAGATTTATTTTTGTGCCCAGCCCTGTCCTCTGTCCCTCCACAGTTCACTATAAAACATACTGCGTTTTTATCAGCACTGGGGTACCCGATGATTATTATTTTATTTAGGCTTATAAAGAGCTATAAAAAAAAGACATAAATCGTAATTGTTATCCACGATGTATTGTTAAGCCAAAAAAGCTAGATACAGAGTAATGTGTAGAGTAGAATCCTATTTTATTACCACTGCAACAAACAAAACAACCATATCCATGTGTATCAATTGTACCACGTGAAATGTCTTTTTTTTTTTTTTTTTTTGCGGTACGCGGGCCTCTCACTGTTGTGGTCTCTCCCGTTGCGGAGCACAGGCTCCCGACGCGCAGGCTCAGTGGCCATGGCTCACGGGCCCAGCCGCTCCGCGGCATGTGGGCTCTTCCCGGACCGGGTCATGAGCCCGTGTCCCCTGCATTGGCAGGCGGACTCTCAACCACTGCGCCACCAGGGAAGCCCCGAAATGTCTATTTTTATAGGTGAAAAATAGCGAAGATTAGAGAAGAGTTATTTAAAATTTGCTCCTGCCTCTCCCTGCATATAACCTAAGACAATTGCTTCCTGCTCCTTCACTACGGGCAGGAATATCTCGGACTCCAGTACAGGGGTCCATGGAGTAAGATCAGCATATAAACCCTGCTTGGGTAAAGAGCTGGGAAAGCAGGTGAGGCTTAACTAGCCTCAGGCATTTCCAATTCTAATACCTTGTGCTTTAGAGAGTTAAAGCAAAAATTGTTAGACTTGCCGAAAGAATCTGACAAATCCATATTTTAAGAGGAAATTTAAATATATTTCTCTTTGTTGTTAGGTCAAGCAAACAAAAAAATCAACAAAGATATAGAAGATTTGAACAACATAATTAACAAGTTTAATAAATATATATGACTCTTTATCAGAGAATATATATTCTTTTTAAGCACACATAAAATATATACAAAGCAATCCTTAATAGATTTCTGAATATAACATAAACCAGGGGTTAGCAAACTATGGCCTGCAGGCCAAATCCAGCCTGCCACCTGGTTTTGTAAATAAAGTTTTATTAGAACACAGCCACACCCATTCATTCACATATTGTCCATGGCTATTTCTGTGCTACAATGGCACAGACTATATTGCCCACAAAACCTAAAATATTTATTATCTGGCCCTTTATAGAAAAAGTTTGCCAACCCCTGATACAGGCCATATTCTGTGATCAACACACAATTAAGTTAGAAGTTAATAACAAAATGATGAATTTTAAAACTTCATAGTTTTGGAAATTATTAAAGTACAAACTTAAAATCTCTTTTAAATAACTAATAAGTGAAATAAGAAATCATAACAGGAATTTAAAATATTTAGAATCAGTGGTTAGGATGTAGAAGGTAACAGCAGACCATTGTATTCACTGTAACAATTACAAAAAAAATGGATAAACTAACAAAATCATATCTCTTTTTAGAGACACTGGAAAGCTACGGTTAGAAAGAAGTCTAATGGAACTAAATTCCAGAGCAGAAAGAACTCTTTCAAGGTGAGTGGAGATGAGTGACTGCTTTTGTCTCTGAGGGCATTTGCTGAGTCTGGGCATGGGCTGATAGAGATGCGACTTCTCAGAGCAGAGGCCAACCTGCTGTGACAGGTGCACAGACATGTGCACCTGTCACAAAACATGCACAGCTGGTTTTCCCCACCTGCCTGTGTTCCTTCACAGAATATTTACTATGTGCTGGGCAGTAGAGGAGACTACGGGCTAGAGTGGAAATTCAGAGAAAGATTTTTCTGAAATGTTATAAGTTTGGGAAAGAGAAGTCTGCCTGGAGGAGACTTGCAGGTGTCATCTTTGCACTCTCCTTCTGCCTAGCCCCAGATTTATTTATTTCCTTCCTTTCTTCCTTCCTTTCTTTTATCTTTTGTCCGTGCCGCACTGCATGTGGGATCTCAGTTCCCCGATCAGGGATCAAACCCTCACCCCCTTCACTGGAAGCACAGAGTCTTAACCACTGGACCGCCAGGAAAGTCCCAAGCCCCAGGTTTCTGGTGTCTCCTTGAAAGGAGCTTGTGTGCACGTCTGGTATCCTGGCTTTTGTGGCTGTGGCCGAGGAGACATCCCTTGACAGCTTGGCTCTGGTGGCCAGCAGCACTTGTGTTCACAGGTCAACGGGACAACAGCAAACAAAGGAGCAGTTCTTAACTAGCTATCCCCCCTACCCCAGGGCTCAGCGCAGAGGGAGCACATAGAAATGCCCATCTCCCAGTCTTCCCCTGAAAGAGGTAGAGCTGCATACTTTAAAAACTGCTGCCTGGGGCTTCCCTGGTGGCGCAGTGGTTGAGAGTCTGCCTGCTGATGCAGGGGACACGGGTTCGTGCCCCGGTCCGGGAGGATCCCACATGCCGCGGAGCGGCTGGTCCCGTGAGCCATGGCCGCTGGGCCTGCGCGTCCGGAGCCTGTGCTCCGCAACGGGAGAGGCCACGGCAGTGAGAGGCCCATGTACCACCAAAAAAAAAAAAAAAAAAACTGCTGCCTGGGGGTCTGGCTTCCAATCAGCCTACATCTACATGCTGACTAAGATTCTCCCCTTTGAGTCACAGACAGGTCATAGCACACCCTCAACTGCTGGGGGCCACTAAGAACAAAGAAGGCTGCCTTGACAATCACAAAGGCTTGAGAGACAACCAAGAACTAAGGCAGGGTTGGAGGATAAAGTTCATCTCCTACAGGAAGCCACTCTTTCAAGATTGGGTGAGGTGGCTGTTTTATCTAATGCACAGAAACCAACACAGAAAGTCAAAGAAAATGAAGATAACAGAGGAATATGTTCCCAATGAAAGAACAAGATAAAACCCCAGAAAAAGATCTTAATGAAATGGAGATAAGTTATTTACCTGATAAAGAGCTCTAATAATGGTCATAAAGATGCTCATCAAGGTCAGGAGAACAATGCATGAATAAAGTGAGAATTTCAACAAGGAGATAGAAAATATAAGAAAGTACCAAACAGAAATCACAGAGCTGAATACAATAACTGAACTGAAAAATTCAATAGCAGGGTTCTACATCAGACTAGATGAAGCAAAGAAAGGATTAGCAAACTCAAAGACAGGGGGGTGGAATTCACCCAATCAGAGGAACAAGAAGAAAAAAGAAAGAAAAAGAATGATTTAACAGACATATACAGAATATTCCATCCAAAAGCAGCAGTATACATATTCTTCTCAAGCACACAAGGAACATTCTCCAGAATAGATCATACATTAGGCCACAAAACAAGTCTTAACAAGTTTAAGAAGACTGAAATCATATCAAGCATCTTGTCCATCCACAGTGGTATGAAACTAGAAATCAATTACAAGAAGAAAACTGGAAAATTCACAAATATGTGGAGATTAAACAACATGCTACCAAGCAACCAGGTGTCAAAGAAAAAAATCAAAAGACAAATCAAAAAATATCTTGAGACAAATGAAAATGGAAATTCAATACAGCAAAATTTATGAGGGGGACTTCCCTGGTGGCGCAGTGGTTAAGAATCCGCCTGCCAATGCAGGGGACACGGGTTCGAGCCCTGGTCTGGGAAGATCCCACATGCTGCAGAGCAACTAAGCCCCTGTGTCACAGCTACTGAGCCTGTACTCTAGAGCCTGCAAGCCACAACTACTGAGCCCACATGCCACAACTACTGAAGCCCACACACCTAGAGCCTGTGCTCTGCAACAAGAGAAGCCACTGCAATGAGAAGCCCGTACACCACGATGAAGAGTAGCCCCTGCTCACTGCAACTAGAGAAAGCCCGCGCTCAGCAATGAAGACACAATGCAGCCAAAATAAATAAACTAATTAATTTTTTAAAAATCCAAAACTTATGGGATGCAGTAAAAGCAGTTTTAAGGGGGAAGTTTATAGCAAGAAATGCCTACATTACGATACAAGAAAGATCTCAAATAAACAACCTAACTTTACATCTCAAGGAACTAGAAAAAGAAAAACAAATTAGGCCTAAAGTTTATAGAAGGAAGGAAATAACAAAGATCAGAGCAGAAATAAATGAAACTAAAAAGACAATAGAAAAGATCAATGAAACTAAGAGCTGTGTGGGTTTTTTTTCAAGATAAACAAAATAAACAAAACTTCAGCTAGACTCACCAAGAAAAAAAGAGAGAACTAAAGTAAATAAAATCAGGAATGAGAGAGATGTTTTAACTAATACCACAGAAATACAAAGGATCATAAGATTCTACTATGAAAAATCATACGCCAACAAACTGGACAACCTAGAAGTAATAGATAAATTCCTAGAAACATAAAGCTACCAGGACTAAATCATAAAGAAATATAAAATTTGAACAGACCAATAAACCCACATATATATGGTCAATTAATTTATAACAAAGGAGCCAAGAGTATATAGTGGGAAAAGGACAATCTTTTGAACAAATGTTGCTGGGAAAACTGGACAGCCACGTGCCAAAGAATGAAACTGGACCACTATCTTATACTATACACAAAAAATTCAAAATGGATTAAAGACTTGAATGTAAGTTCTAAAACTATAAAACTCCTAGAAGAAACCAGGTTATAATTTCCTTGACACTGGTCTTGGCAATGATTTTTTGGATTTGACGTCAAAAGCAAAGGCAACAAAAAGCAAAGATAAACAAGTGGGACTACATCAAACTAAAAAGCTCTGTATAGTAAAGGAAAAACCATCAGCAAAATGAAAAAGCAACCTATAGGATGGAGAAAGTATTTGTAAATCATATATCTGATAAGGGGTTAATATCCAAATATATAAAGAACACATAGTATTCAATAGAAAAAAAAATTTTTTTTAATGGGCAGAGGATCTGAATAGACATTTTTCCAAAGAAGACATACAACAACAAATCAACAACAGATCCATGAAAAGGTGTTCAACATCACTAATCAGGGAAATGCAAATTAAAACTACAAAACCATCTCACACCCATTAGAATGGTTATTATTAAAAAACAAAACAAAACAAAACAACTAAGAAATAACAAGTGTTGGAAGGGATATGGAGAAAAGGTAACCTTTCTGCATTGTTGATGGGAATGTAAATCGGTTCAGCTACTAGGGAAAACGGTATGGAGATTCCTCAAAAAATTAAAAATAGAAATGCCACATGATCCAGCAATTCCACTCCTGTTTAGTTATCTGAAGGATAACTACCATTCCACTACCTTGAAAAGATAATCTGCACTTTCATGTTCACTGCAGCATTATTTACACAGTGAAGACATAGGAACTATCTAAGTACCCATCAGTGGATAAATGGATAAAGAAAATGTGGTATCTATGTGTAACGAAATATTATTCAGCCATAAAAAGAAGGAAACCCTGCCATTTGTGACAACATGGATGGACCTTGAGGGCATTATGCTAAGCTAAATAAATCAGACAGAGAAAGACAAATACCATATGATCTCAATTATGTGTAGAATCTTAAAAATTCATAGATACAGAGAAAAGATTGGTGGTTACCAAAGGTGGGGCATAAAGGGATGGGCAAAATGGGTGAAGGTGGTCAAAAGGTACAAACTTCCAGTTATAAGATAAATAACTCCTGGGGATGGGGATGTAATGTACACCATGACAACTATAGTTAACAATACCATATTGTATATTTGAAAGTTACTAAGAGTAAATTTTTAAAGTTCTCATCACAAGAAAAAAAATTGTTAACTAAACTTATTGTGGTAATCATTTTGCAATATATACATCTATCAAGTCATGTTGTACACCTGAAACTAATACAGTACAATACTATATGTCAATTATATCTCAATAACAATTTTTTTTTTTTTTTTTTTTTTTGTGGTACGCGGGCCTCTCACTGTTGTGGCCTCTCCCGTTGCGGAGCACAGGCTCCGGACGTGCAGGCTCAGCGGCCATGGCTCACAGGCCCAGCCACTCCGTGGCATGTGGGATCTTCCCGGACCGGGGCACGAACCCGTGTCCCCTGCATGGGCAGGCGGACTCTCAACCACTGCGCCACCAGGGAAGCCCTCAATAACAATTTTTAAAATGCCAATTTGTTTTATGTTGTCATACAATATAAGACATTCTCTTTTATGACTACCCAGTAAAACTGGAAATCAATATATAAAAAATGGCAAAAAACATTTTCTCTTAATCTATGCTAGTGATAATTTATTGTGCTCTCCAACTAGTCATGTCTTGTGATATGCCTTTTTCATATAGTATTTTGTGAGAGAGAAAGAGAGAAAGAAAGAAAGAAAGAAAGAAAGAAAGAAAGAAAGAAAGAAAGAAAGAAAGAAAGAAAGAAACGGGAGGAAAGAAAGAAAAACGAATTCTTTGGGTAGGCTTAAGGCAAATTAGGTAAAACTCATAGAAGAAAACATAAGGGTAAAACTTCTTGGCCTTGAGTTAGGCAGTGGTTTTCTAGATATAACACCAAAAGCACAAACAGAAGAAATAATAAATCAGACTTTGTGAAAATTATAACTTATATGCTTCAAAGGACACTAACAAGGAAATGAAAAGACAACTCACCAAAATGGGAGAAATTATTTATAAACCATACATCTGAAAACAGTCTAGAATTCAGAATATATAAAGAACACTTAAAACTCAACAATAAGAAGAGGAATAACTAATTTTTTAAAATGTGCTAAGGATTTTAGTAGACATGTCTCCAAAGAAGATACACAAATAGTCAACAAGCACATAATAAGATGCTCAATATCATTAGTCACTAGGGAAATGAAAATCTAAACCATAGTGAGATATTACTTCATACCAACTAGGATGGCTATAATCAAAAAGACCGATACTAACAAGCGTTGGTGAGGATGTGGTGGTGTGATGCCACACCACACCACACCACACCACACACACACACACACACACACACACACACACACACACTGCTATGGTGGGAAGGTAAAATGACACAGCCACTTTGGGAAACAATTTTAAAGTTCCTCAGAAAATTAAAACTTAGAATTACCATTTGGCCTAGCAATTGCATCTCTAGATATACATCCAGGAGAATCAAAATCATATGTTTACACAAGAACTTATTAAAAAAAGTCATAGTAACATTATTCATAATAGCCAAATGTAGAAGCAAGCATATGTCCATCGACTTATGAATGGATAAACAAAATGTTGTATATACATACAATGGAATTCTTTGGCATTTAACAGGAATAAGTTCTGATACATGCTACAACATGAATGAATACCTTGAAAACATTATGCTAAGCGAGGAAGTCAGACCCAAGAGGGCACATATTGTGTGATTCCATGACATGAAAATTTCAAAATAGGCAAAATCATAGAGTCAGAAAGTTGATTAGTTGTTGCCAGGGGCTGGGGGTTAGAAGAAACGGGAGTGACCTGCTAATGGGTATGGAGGTTTTAGGATGAAAATGTTCAGGGATTATATACTGGTGATGGTTGCACAACTTGTTAACGCTCTAAAAACCACTGAATTTTATACTTTAAAATGGTGCATGTTATGTTACATGAATTACATATAAATCTAAAAAATTTATGCAAATATATTTAAAAAAGACAAAATGGATAAATTCTGGGAAAAATACAATCTACCAACTTGATTAAGAAAAAATGGAAAGCCTGCATAATCTTATTATTCAAAAAAATTGAAGCAGTAATTAAAAATCTTACCCCAAAGAAAATAAAAGGCCCAAATGGTTTTATAGGTGAGTTCCACAAAACTTTCAATGAATTCTTCCAGAGATTAAAAACTCATTCTATGAGGCTAGTATAACCCTACAAAAACAAGACAATGACAGTACAAAAAAGAAAGTTTATAAGCTCATTCCACTTATAAAGATGCAGAAGTTCTAAATAAAATATTAGCAAATCAAATCTAACAGTTATAAAAACAGTAATGAACCACGACCAAGATGGGTCTATCTCAGGGCTGCAGGGATGGTTTAATATTATTAAACTAATAGATAGTACTCATTATTGTAAGCAATTGAGAAAAAATTAAGATATATCAATAGACATAGTAAAATAATTTGATAAATTTCAATACCTGATCATGGGAAAAGAAAGTCTTCATAAACTATGATCGAAAGAGAACTTATTTACTCTGATAAAAGTTACTCCTAAGAAAATACACAAAAATTATTCTAAATGAGGAAATGTTTGGGTATACCCTATAAAAATCAGGCATAAGACAAAGATGCTCACTAACATCACTTCACTTCGACATTGCACTGTATGATTTAGACGGCGTAAATAAGAAGAAAATTAAAAGTGAAAAGAGTAGAAAGGAAGAAATAAAACTGTTATTATTTGTGGATTATATGATTGTCAATACATAAAATTCAAAATAATCTAAATAACTAGAAATAATAAGATATTCCTAAATTTGATAATGGCACTGTGGTTTTGTAAGAGATTGTTGTTGTTCCCAATAAATACATGATGACTTTTTTAGGGGTAAAGGGTCATGATCTTTGCAATTTACTCTTAAAGTCAATTGCATTTCTTTGCATCAGCAACCAAACAATTAGAAACTAAAAAAAAATTTAAAGGACTTAATTTATAATCACAACAAAACTACAAACTACCTAAAAATCAACCTAAGATAAAAAAAAAAGTGCAAGACCTATATAGGAAGTTACAAAGCTTTTTGAAAAACATCAGGGAAGACATAATCAAAAAAGAGACATCCCATGTTAATGAGTAGGAAGAATTAACAGTTTAAAGAGATCATTCTCCCCATATTGACCTACAGATGCAATACAACAGCAATACAATTACCAGAACAGCTCTTTCTTAACATCAGTCCTAAGAGACTGACAACCTACTAAGGTACTTTTAAAGAAATCAGCATTCTAAGCCAGACAATGACAAATACTATATGATTTCATTTATGAGTGGAGCTTAAAGAAACAAAATGGTTCAACTAGTTTGGAAAATAATTTGGCTTTTGCCTAAAAATTTAACCAAATGACCTAGCTTTTCCATTCTGAGGTATTTACCCAAGAGAAATGAAAGTATATATCCATATAGAGACTTGTATGTATACAATGTTCATAGCTGTTTTATTTTTAATAGCCAAAAACTATTGGCTATTGGAAACAACCCAAATACCCATGAAAAGGTGAATGGATAAACAAACTGTGGTATATACTCAGCAATAAAAGGAATGGACACTTCGTACTTGCAACAGCATGAGTGAGTCTCAAAATAAGTATGCTGAGTGAAAGCAGCTAGATCAAAAAAGTGTACCAATGTATGCTTCCACTTATATAAAATTCTAAAAAATGCAAAAGAAATTATATTAAAAACAAAGCAAATCAGTAGTTACCCAAGTATGAAGGAGGAAGAGAGGGGCAGGAAGCAGGGATTACAAAGGGTCACAGGGAAACTTTTGGTGGTTAATGTTCATTATCTTGATTGTGGTAATGATGTCATCAAATTGTATCAAATTATACACTTTAAATATACGCAATTTACTATACGTCAAGGAAAAACTCTTGTTGTAGCTTGACTCTAAGAGAACAGAATAATTCCTTTCAGAGAGAAAATCCTTCTATTTCTCTCAAAGGTGTTCATCCAAACACCTCAACAGGCCTTTTTGTTTGGGAAAGGTGTGGTCCCTTGGGCTGCCCTAGGAGTGGATTGAGACCATAGGAGAGTCACTTACTCTGTAAAATAAAACTATAGGAAGTTTTCATTTTATGGAGGAGTCCAGAAGTCACAGAAGAGGAGAGGAGAAAGAAGTCTCCAGAGAAAGTGGGAAGAATCCATAAAACATGTAGCCAGCAGAGCCTATGGAGAAAGATGGCCAGTGAGAAGTTCTCTGGGGCAGGGATGGTCATAGAACTTTGATATCTAGTATTTCATATTTAAGTTTTTTCCTGGGAATTCCCTGGTGGTCCAGTGGTTAGGACTTGGCACTCTCACTGCCAGGGCCCAGGTTCAATCCCTGATCAGGGAACTAAGATCCCCGTAAGCCGCATGGCATGGCCAAAAAAAAATTAAAAATTAAAAAAGTAAAATAGTTTCCTATTGTGTGACGTAGTCCCCCTCCACAATCCCCAAACCTTTAGTTAAGTCTGTTCCTGCCACTGGCCTTGAGTTAACGGTGTTTTGGGGAATCAAAAAGAGACAGTTTCACATAGCCGGCAAAACAGAGAGGAAGTAGCTGCAGGAATTGTGGGATCAATTGAGATGGGGGGAAGCAAACTGGAGACAGGAATTAGAGGAGTAACGGGAAGATACAAGCATTCCCTCCAGGAATTGCTAGGGTGGGAGAGAGACCTCTCTGTAGTAAGTGGGATGGAGAAATAAGCCATCTTATTTAAGTATTAAAGGAAACGGTGGCTTCCCTGGTGGCGCAGTGGTTGAGAGTCCGCCTGCCGATGCAGGGGGCTCGGGTTCGTGCCCCAGTCCAGGAAGATCCCACATGCCGCAGAGCAGCTAGGCCTGTGAGCCATGGCCACTGAGCCTGCGCGTCTGGAGCCTGTGCTCCGCAACAGGAGAGGCCACAACAGTGAGAGGCCCGCGTACCGCAAAAAAAAAAAAAAAAAAGGAAAGGGTGACTGACTCCAGGAACTGGTGAACTTGGGAACATCCAGTTAAACTTTGAACATACTTTGTGAAAGGCCACTTTAGACCATGCTAGCTACCAAGGGGTGACTTGTTAGGAACTGGGCCACAAAGAGACCATGATGTGAATGGTAGACGCTGGAATTGTCCTTTGTGCTGTTAGTCCATCCCTGTTCTTTAGGTCAATCCCTCAAGCCATGCTGATTCCAAATTGTCAATAACCTACCTTTCTCCCTATCTCTTTCCTTCTCATTAGGAAAAACAAAAACAAAACAAAAAAAAACCTGGAAGATATTTTTTAGTATTTTCACTTTCTTGCCAGCTTCATTCCTTCCCTGGCTGGACCAGAAAAGAATCCAACTCTTCTACTCTAATCGCCTCTCCTATTTCACCCCAGATATGAGCTACCAGTTTCCCCTCTTATTACCCAACCTCTCCCAAGTCCCCTCCTTTCTCTAATAAAATATGGTTCACCAGGAATTTCAACTGTGAAACGGCAAGAGAGGGAATATCAAGATGTCAGAGGTGGAAGGAAGGGGTTGTGAGAAATGCATTTCCCCCAGTTGCCAGTCATTAGCCAGCCATATGTTTGGACAATAGGCTTGGAGGGACCTTAATGTTGATCATACCCATAAGACGGGCCCCCAACAATGGTTACCGACCTTAACGCACCACCTCACACGTGTACAAATGGCTCATAGCTTATCCACATGTCCACAGTTTAGCTTGTGTTGTTCACATAACCATGTTAGGCTGTTATAAAGTCTCCTTTTGCACATGAGGAAATTGAAGCTCAGGAAGGTTCAATAGCACACCTAGTTCTTCTGAATCCAAGCATACTGCCTCTCTGCCATCTAAGATGCTATCCCTAAATGCGCCAGTTCTATTAGGACATTCTGATCAGAGATGATTAACCTGGGCCCCATGGTGAGGGGTGGGGGGGGGAGGGGGGACTCTCAAAGCGAGGAGTTCATAAACTTCTCTGGGAAAGAGTTTCAACTTTATTTCAATCATCTCTAATTGAAATTTAGCCTCTCCATCCATTATGAATGTGGGCAGCAAACCACAGTAGTTTTAGCAGCACCTGTAACTTTGTCTCCAGTGGGAACCATGCAAGTTTTCATATACGTGCTGTTGTTACAAATGTCTCAAAATACTGTTTACACTCATCAGGAAAATTATGATTGTTATTAGGTTCCTGCTGGAACTTGTCATAGAATGCATTAACAAATAAGCACATCTATTACCATACTACCACTTTAATATTCTAATAACTGTAATTCACTACCACTGACTTCCTTTGTAATCCTAGGTATTTAATGCATAGCTAGTGGGAAGCAGCCGCATAGCACAGGGAGATCAGCTCGGTGCTTTGTGACTGCCTGGAGGGGTGGGATAGGGAGGGTGGGAGGGAGGGAGACGCAAGAGGGAAGGGATATGGGAACAGATGTATATGTATAACTGATTCACTTTGTTATAAAGCAGAAACTAATAAAAAATAAAAAAAAGAAAATTTCATTTAAAAAGTGAAAAAAATAAAAACATTCTGAGAAAGGATCCATAGGTTTCATAAGATTGCCAAAGGGGTTTATGGTGCACATGCACACACGTGTGTGCACGCATACATGCACGCACACACACAAAGATTGAGAGTTCCTGATCTAAAGGATGCAGGTCATGGTCACAAATTGTGTTCATTTTGTTCCTGTTTACCATACTGTACTGCATATATTTATATGTCTTTCCTTCCCTGTTAGCCTGTGAGTTCTCACAAAGCAGGAATGGTACCTTACATTTCATTGGGCCCTCAGTGCCTAGAACAGGGCTTAGCATTTGTTGAACTATCATTTATAGAGTGTCTACTGTGTATAAGGCCCACGTGCCACTGGGTGAGAAAGAAGAATGGAGTGATTCAAAGGAGAGCAATAATCCATTCACGTCCTTGTTTTAGCATTTATTCATTCATTCATTTAGAGAATTGTCCAATGGCTACTCAATGCCAGCCACTGTGGTAGGCTCTGGGGACAACAGGAAAAATGAGACCCAAGTCCTTATTCTCATGGAGTGCCCATTCCAGCTAATGGAAAGAAGAGGAAACAAGATTTCTGAAGACAGACAAGTGGGAATGAGGTCATTTGTTCTGGAGGGTCAGAATCATGGGGAAAATCTAGTTCTTAAATCTATATTCATCAGCTCTTTCAAGCCAAAAGGTTACTGGCAGAGAGACACCACAGGGGTAGAAAATGTAGATGATCATGAAGCCCTTCCTAAGAGGATGTCTGTGGGATCTGCACGAGGACAGTTTACCTGGTTGCATGGTTGCTGGTCTTGCCTAGTAAACTTTGAGAAGAAGTTAGTCCTCCATTGCCCCGGGTGTTTCAGGGGCTGGCCTGTCCAAACACAGCAAAATGGATGTCTGCCCTCTCTGCAGTTCCGTTCTGGTTCAAGGATTCTATGATGCTATCAATTAGTCAGAATGTGCAAGATTGCCTAGATACCTTGGGATAGATACCTTGGGGCTTCTCTTTCTTGTAAGAGACCAAAACTGAAAAACAAGTAGGCCAGGTGACCTTGAACCTACCAAACATGTGCTGAAAGACCAGGTTGTAGGAGAATGTGGTGGTGCAACTCCCTGAATCTCTGGGCCAGATCATCCATCCAGGTAGGATGGCAAAGGGAGAGACCCCCCAGCAGAACCAGGAGAGAGAGGGACTTGGAGCTGGGGGTGTCTTACCGAGGAACAGGAGAACTGGGGAAAGATAACAAGGACAACAAGGTTTGGGGTTGACTAAGACAAAATCTGTTAAGGTGAAACATTTCCCCAAGGAAGCATAACCTCAAAATACAAAAAGATAATTTTAACAAATCCACACAACAGCTCTGCAGAGAGGTATAACTCTAAAATACAAAAAAGTTCATTTTGGTAAATCTAGAACCTGTCCACAACAGTATCTCCATACCTGTTTCATAAATGTATGAAAAAATACTTCCTAGGGAACCTCAGCCCCCTCATGTGTCCCCAGTCTCAGCTGGTCTCTCTTACCCTCCTCCAGTCTCCTCCATTCTGTCTGTCTGAACATCCTGCTTCAGCAAATGGTGACAATTAGCACTAGGAATAAGTATATAAATCAGAATAAATCAACCTGGATGATCTGAAATATTATTCTTTTCAGTTTGTTTCCCATGATAATGGTCTCCACTTTTTCTAAGAAAAATTTCTTGGAACACTTTATTTCAATCATGCCTCCATCCAGTAAGTATTTAATAAGAATGGCACAGCAGGGCTTCCCTGGTGGCGTAGTGGTTGAGAGTCCGCCTGCCGATGCAGGGGACACGGGTTTGTGCCCCGATCCGGGAAGATCCCACATGCTGTGGAGCGGCTGGGCCCGTGAGCCATGGCCGCTGAGCCTGTGCGTCTGGAGCCTGTGCTCTGCAGCAGGAGAGGCCACAACAGAGAGAGGCCCGCGTACCGCAAAAAAAAAAAAAAGCAATAGCTGTAGGATCATGTGGTAAATGCCCAGTCACAGGAAGTATTCATTTAAATGAAATTCGGATAATCTATCAAAGATATTATAGAAGATATTCCATATATCTTTCCCCTGTTGGTAAGAAGTTTGAACTAAATAGATGCTGTCAGCAACTTCTGACTCTATGGGTCCCTCATTCCACCAACAGATCATGAAGTTACCAAGCAAGCCTCCCAGATGAAATATTAAAACCTCATGCAAATATTCTTGGGAAATCAAATATTTTTATTCATTTACTGGATTTCATATACCTAACGGTCCTTAAAACAACTATCATCAGCAGTGACAAAAACCACATGTAAAATGATAACAGGTGCCCCAAACAGCACCCTCCCCATCACACACGTTTACTGAGAAACAAAATCCTACAGGGTGCTGATATAACTCACTTTAAGCATGAAAAGTTTCCTACAGGCCTCCCTGGCAATCAACGCTTCTTCATCCTGGGGCTGAATACTCCAAAGTTTTTGTTCTCTCTTCACGCTTGAAGTCAACATGACAAGTTAATGACAAGTTAGATTAGATCTCCAGTTGATTAAGCCCCTATCCCTCTCAAATGTGCATCTACAAGTAGATGGCTCAATCTACTACAAGCAATGGCTGAAGCATCCCAGTGGGGAATTCAGCCAGCCAGGCCACATGGGCAGATCGTGTATTTGTTTCCGAGCCCAGCAGCCACAGGACCCAAAGCCATAGAGAACTAACAGCTCAGGTCTCAACTGAAAGACGCTAAAAGGGGATCTCTTGGGCCCAATGCTTTGATTTTGTAAGTTGGCCCATCTTTGGTCCAAACATGCCAAATAGAGATGTCACTTAATGCCCTTGAAAACCAGTAACAAAATACTAAGAGTACCCAAGAACCTGGGGTTCTCTTTTGGCTATCCAGAAGGTGAAGTCAGCCAGAAGCTTGCCTGCTGGTCTCTGACCAACTCATCTGCCAGAGGAAAGGCTGGTCAGTATCCAAGGCACATGTGGCCCAACCCCAAGGGGTTCCTAGTTCTCCCTCTGTGCCTGCTGTAACCTCTTGGCCACAGCAGTGATCAGAGCTGCTCCCTTTCCACTCCCATCTTCTGACAACATGAATGTCACATCACATCGAGGAGCTAGTTCTTTCACAGTTTCCTGCAATATCCGAGAAAAGCTATAAAAAAGAAAAAGAGAAACATCATCAGCACTTAGTTGTAGCATGTATCAGTACTTCCTTCCTTTTTATGAGTAATATTCCATTGCATAGATGGAAAATAGATTGCTTATCCATTCATCAGTTGATGGTGAGAATGTAAATTGGTGCAGCCATTATGGAAAACAGTATGGAGGCTTCTCAAAAAATTAAAAATAGAACTACCATATGATCCACTAATTCCACTCCTGGGTATTCATCCAAAGAAAACAAAAACACTAATTAGAAAAGATATATGCATTCCTATGTTCATGGCAGCATTATTTACAATAGCCAAGATATGGAAGCAACCCAAGTGCCCATCAATACATGAATGGATAAAGAAGATATGGTATATATATATACACAATGGAATATTACTCAGCCATAAAAAGAATGAAATCTTGCCATTTGCAAAAAGATGGATGGACCTAGAGAGTATTATGCTAAGTGAAATAAGTCAGACAGAGAAAGGTAAATACTACATGATTTCATTTATATGTGAAATCTAAAAAACAAAACAAATGAACAAACAAAACAGAAACAGAGTTACAGATACAGAGAACAAACTACTGGTGATTGTCACAAGGGAGGGGACTAGAGGGTTGGGCAAAATAGATGAAGGGTATAAAGAGGCACAAACTTCCAGTTATAAAATAAGTTGGGGGATATAATATACTGCATAGAGAACATAGTCAATAATATTGCTATAACTTTATACAGTAACAGATGGTTACTAGACATGTGGTGTTCAGTTTGTAATGTATATAAATGTCAAATAACTATGTTGTATACCTAAAACTAATATAATATTGCATGTCAACTGTACTTCAATTAGAAGAAAAAAGATTTGGGAAGTTGCTCTCTTTACAATGTTAAGTTTTACAATCCACTAGCATGGGATATTTTTCCATTTATTTAGGTTTTCTTTATTTCAACAACGTTTTGTAGTTTTCAATGTACAAGGCTTACACTTCTTTTATTAAATTTATTACTAAGTATTTTATTCTTTCTATGTTATTTTCTTAATTTCATTTTCAGATTATTCATTGTTAATGCATAGAAATGCAAATGATTTTTGTACACTGATCTTGCATCCTGAAACCTTGCTGAATTTGTTTCTTAGTTCCTTCCAATAGTTTTTTGCAGATTCCTTAGGATTTCTATATACAAAACCATGTCATCTGCAAAGATAGTTTTAGTTTTGCCTTTCCAATATAGATGTCTTTTATTTCTTTTTCTTGCCTAACTGCCTTGTGTAGACTCATCCTTGATTTTCTGCTTGAGGTCATATATTTTTGGTCTGGTTCCTATAAGCCTCTCCCTTGAATCAAAACTTGACTGAGAGACAAAACCACACACCATCTGGAGGCAGTACAATGTTGAACAGCAGTGGCAAGAGTGGACATCCTTGTCTTGATCCTAATTTTAAGGGAAAAGCATCCAGTGTCTCACCCGTAAGTATGGTGTCAGCTGTGGGTTTTTCATAGATGCTTTTATCAGATTAAAGAAGCTCCCTTATTCCTAGTTTGTTGAGTGCTCTGATCACGAAAGGTGCTAGATTTTATCAACTGCTTTGTCTGCACCTATTGAAATGATCATGTGGTTTCTGTCCCTTGGTCAGGTCTTGGTTCAAAGGAAGAGGCTTGTAGGAACCACACCAAAAATATGTGACCCCCAAGGGGAAAACCAAGAAAAGATATTAGTCAGTTATTCTGGATAATTAGTCAGCATCACAGGAAGGGCTAAGGATCAAGGATTACAGTAATAATATGTTTATGTATACATTTCAGCATAATTGGAAATTTTTATAAGCTTGCTAATACCTTTCTTCATTGCCAAAACAAAATATAAAACATTAAATAAAAGCTTTCATTGCCATCTTTTTGATGTGCCACGTAGTCTACAGACACTATTTGACTTAATTCTCCTGACAACCTATGGGGTAGGTATGATTTTTGTCACCATTTTAGAGATAAAGAATTAGGGTCAAAGGGGGTAAGAAACTGGCTCTGGGCCCCCCAGCTTCTAAGTGGTGGAGCCAGGATTCAAACTCACTCTTAATCCTTCTGCCTCCTGACTCTGAGCTCATACTTGTCACATGCTCTGTACTGTGCAAAACAGTCAGTTCTCATTGCTCCCTGTGAGGTCAGGTGAGACTGTGTTAATAATAATTACTTGTATTTACTGAGCACTGTGTAAAGCACTTTTCATGTAGGAACTCACTCAATCCTGATGCAGGCCTAGGAGGTAGAGATTATTACTGCCTGCCTGTTACAGATGAGGAGCCTGGAGTTCAGAGAGGGTGGTGAACACCCCACATCATAGCACTAGGAAGCAGAGCCCCCAGGGCCTGCACTTTGTCTGTCAGATTCACCAGGGTCCACACTCAGCCTCAGCATCCCCACCCCTGCCTCTCTGGAGCACTCACTGCGGGTGCAGCTTGTACAGGGTGCCATCCACACCCACGGTGATCTTCAGGTGCTCAAAGCCCTGGTCTTCCCTCCTTTTCTCCACGATGGCGGCCAGGCCAGCGCCGTAGAGCTCGGCCGCCCGCCGGGACACAGCTCCGCACACCTCCTTCACCACGATGCTGTCCTCACACGTGCTGTCCAGGCCAAGCTGCTGCAGGATCTTCCTGACCTGGAGGAGGGCCAGCCGATCGCTGCAGGCAAGCAGAGCAGGATGTCAGGACCTATTCCTGGTGTCCTAGAACCTGCTCCGCAGGGCGCACGGGCCCCCATCCCTAGATGCTCAAGCGGGAGGGAGAAGAAAATGATCCAAGCAATGGTAAGATTGGAGCAGGCTGCCTTAGAAGCTGAGATTCAAGGAGGTCTGCCACGCCCAGGAAGTCCCATCATCTTCAAAGAGTAAAGTGTGAGCACATCATCTTTTCAGAATCAAAAGAGGATCATTTTTTAGCCTAAGCTAATTCCTGTGTAACCATTTAGGAACCTCGGGGCCCAGACAGGCTGCTGGACCCTCAGCGGGGTGCTGTGGTCCTGATACAGCTGGAGAGAGGGAGCAACCCCAGGAGGCAACCCTATGCCCAGCCAGGCCCTTACTCTTTTTATTTTTAAATTTCAAATCTGCCGGAACCTGGCGTGACAGTGGCACAGCCAACATAGGGCCTGTCACATCAAGCGGGTGAAATTGATCACGAGTCACCTTTCAATTTGAGACAAGAACTTGGTTTCAAAGATGCCCCTGGTCCGGAGACGCTCTGAAATCTGCCCTCTGAAGAGGAGACCCTGCTTGGTCAAGTCAATCAGGATCTGCCGCACGATCTCCCCCAGGTACATCCCACTGGTCATTTTCTCGTATCTGTTTAGAGAAGAGGGATGAGGTTGGCGAAGGCAGGAAAATCAGTGCTGCTGAGTGGTTCCCGAAAGGATCACGAGTCAGAGTGTGGAAGGCATGCCACTGGCATCCACCGGCTGCCTGGGTTGCAGTGGGTCAGAGTGGGCAGCAGGCCCAGAGAAGTGCATGCAGGAGACAGTATGATGTGGGAAGACCAGGCTTTGGAGCCATATTGAGCAAGAACTAGGTCCCAGCTCTGCCACACATTAGCTGCATGACCTGAGCAAGCACTTTAAACCATCATCTATAAAACAGGGAGCAAAACCCTGACCCCACAAGACTGTTGGGAGGCAACCGTCTGGCGCACAGTAGACACTAAGCTAAAGTGAGTCCCTTTCCTGGTCCCAAAGCTAGCTCTCCTTGGCTTTGTATTTGAAGAAATCTGTTCCACTAGAGCTTCTGCTCCATGAGATAACACATTTAAACTGTATGCACACACCAAGGGTGGTCCAAAATGTTAGCTCCCTTCCCCCTTTCTATCAGGCTGTGAGCTCCAAGGCGGAAGGTGCAAGAGAAAAAGGAGCTTTGCAACCGACAGGCACTGATCAGGCACGCTGCCCAGGTATGTGTGACAGTATTAGTAACGATGATGCAGAGCTGGACTGCCACTGCCTGCAGGGTCAAATGGAAATCTGAGTGTGCCTGAGACTTACGTGCGGGACTTGTGTTCTCTTAACTGCTCAGGACCTCATCAGTCCAAAGAACTAACACTTAGACAAATAATGGTGACAGCAGGTGAATTCAAGTATGTTGCCCCCTTAAACTCTCACTCCAAAAACGTGAGCTTCCAGTGGATTCAGACATAAAACTTGGATGCCCCAACTTGCGATTTAGAGATAAGGCCCTTTGTTAAGGTCCCTTGTGTTTTGGTCCCTGGTTCAGCTGGGCTTACCACAATTCACCTGCCTCCCACTTACAAAGACTAGTGCCAAAGGAAGATGAGGGACCACCAGGGCTGGTCTTGGTCTTGTCAAGCCTCTTCCTATTGGGTTTTCTCAGTTCAACAGTCAGCAAGGCACCTGTGGCCCAGGCATCCCATTACATTTCCTATCTGCTCAACTCTTCCACTTGGATATCAGGATAAATGTACATTTTCATCTTATTTTATATAGTAAGACACTGGGTTTAGTTGTGACAAAGACCGTATGGCCTGACAGTAAAGCATTTACTATCTGGTCCTTTACAGAAAAAGTTTGCCAACCCCTGTCATAATGGATGGGCTCAGGCTAATGATCAATCTACCATATGCTAGCTCTATCCCTGCCTACCCCTTTCTCTCCTATTCAAGAAGGTATGTGAGAATGCAAGTGAAAATGTACTGTTTTGTGTTTTTTTAAAACCATCATTATTTTCAGTATTTTTAGTACGGTTATCAATTGGAATACACCTCACAAACTGATTGTGACCCATGCTGGAACACAACGTCATGGCTGAGAACCAGGACTCCCATCCATCACCTGCAGCCACTTCCCCACCCCCAGAACAACAGAGATCACCAACCTGGCAGCCTGCTCTTGAAAGACTAAGGATGTTGACCTCTAAACTGGACCTACTAGAAGCCCATCTTGAGAGGGCCCAGTAAGTCACCATGTCCCAGCTCTGTGACACCCAGTCCACAGTGAATGGACTTTTTGACAACCTCTGCCTCACTTCCACAGCCACCACTAAACCTTATGGTAGATTGTGGTAATTAGAAAAAGGCTCACCTTCTTTCTCTTTGTTGGAAATTTGTCATAACTTTATGCTTTTGTTCAAATAAGACATTTCACTAACATCTGATGGAGAGTTGTCATAAATATACAAACTATGGTGTCTGTAACATGAAAATGGCGCCCCCTTAGATCTGCTGAAGTCGTACACTGCACAACCTGCATAAGTGCACACATCTGCCCTCCTCACCTCTGTTTGCCAGGATTCAAGGACCCCTCGTCCACCTCCTTGTCATACTGGGTCCGGATGTCATCTAGGCAGCCATTATCTCCAAATCCTCCCCACTCCGTGTTTATGCACATCTTCCCTTCATCCCCTTCCACCAGTTCAATGTTCCTCATCTCCTCCATGTAGCACATGTTGCTGCCTGTTCCTAAAAGGTCAAGATGGGACTTTAGTCTTCAAAAGACACCACTACATCTTAAAGAGCCAGCAGGGTACAGTAGATAGGAATTTAGGTTTGGAGTCAGATACAACTGGGTGTGGACTTTAGCTTTACACTCATAGCTGGGTGACCCTAGGCAAGTATCTCATCTTTCAGAGAGCCAATTACTTCATCTGTAAAAAGGAAATAATACCTGCTTTATAGATTTGTTATAAAGAAAAAAAAAATGAGATGATGTCCGTAAGTTTCCTCCACATAGAATTGGTGGCTGTGATATCATTATCTTCCTCCTCCTTCTCCTCATGATTATTGATAAGCCACAGGCACACCAAGTAAGCTCCAAGCAGTCACAGAATTAGCAGTCAGAGCTGGAAGGGACCATGAGGAATCATCTAGTCTTGGAGAAGTAGACACTTGGCAGCTGAAAGCCACCCTCTTCTCCTTTGTCCATGACCTGGTCTCAGAACTATTCTCAACACAACAGTCCAGGCAACTATTATCATCAATCAAACAAATCTTACCTCTTTGTCCTCCTAGATCTAGCCCAGACCTTCCCACAGATGAGGAAACTCAAGTCCAGACAGAATAAGCAACCTGCCCAAGGTCACAAAGTAGGTAAGTGTTGGAGTGAGATGAAACCTCTTAGTTGGCATTGAAGACATCTCAATATATCCCCATCTCCTGTTCTATGTACTACTTAAACTCAGGAAGCCCAGACAACCAGCTGGAACAACTTTCCCAGATTCTGTGATTACTTAACCTGTGCCTGTCACTGAGAATGCCCATCACCCCTGTCTCCACCTGTTCAAATACCACCTGTCCCCTCACCTGTTAGAGTATCCCCCTGGAATCGACCCTTGCCCTTAATCACTGCCAGACTTTTCCAAAAGACCCTTAAAACGCCTACATCATACCTCAGACCACTCCCTTCTGCTCTCCTAGGTTTCCTTCCAACTCTTCTCCATCCTGTGCATACTGACAGCCAGAAGAGGTCAGAGAACAGAGAAGGTGCATGTTGGAGCCAACATGAAAATCTAGCTCCCTCAGTTCCGTGCCAACCTGATCCAACTGTGGTCTCCTTCCTCCCAGAATAATCTGCCCCAAGGCGCTAATTTGAAAGTCCCCTTTTTCTATGTTATTCTCCTTCCTCAACAGAAAGGAAAACCTTGGCTTAGGACCCTTAGGGAAAAAGATGTTAAGTAAAGATTTGGGAATTAGGAGACCTGGAATCCCAATCTTAACTTTGTCTCTACTTTGGACAAAGCTGGCTTCAGAACCTCTACGTAATGGAACAATGGCCCCCTGACCTTCACTATGTTAAAAGGGAACCTCTAAAAGATCAGATGGGAGTAGGCCAATAGGACATGCCTGATCACTTACCTGCAATCAGGCCAACTTCACAATTACGATCTTCATAGCCACAGGTCATCATAGTCCCCACTGTGTCATTCACAACTGCAACTATGTCCAGGTCAAACTCCTGCAAAGGAAGCAGCTCTACTATAAGTAGGATGTGCAAGCCAAACAGGCTCAGGAGGGGCACATCAGCCTGATGTGGGCAGAGGCCAGAGTCACAGGGCTGGGTATAGGATGGCAGAGCAGAGGGGCCTCGGGGAAGGGGCAAGGTCAGGCATGAGCCTTAACACCATAACGTACATTTCTCCTCTTGATGGCTTCCCTGAGCATGTCCACCACATCTTCCCCTTCACAGTCAGTAGCCTTGAAGCCTTTGGTCCACTCAATGAGTGTTCCCTGTAAGAAAGGAGGGCAAATTCATTTGTGCAATAGTTTGCTGGGACCACTATACAATCTCAGCATCAAACAGATGCAAGGCACTATAGCTGACTGGTAGTCAAATGCTTTTGACTGTGCTTCCAACTGTAGCCCTAACACTGGGTCCAGAGGTGCCACAGAGCATGATGCTCAGACAAGGTCTACTGCTGGGGAATAATTGTAGCAATTCATATTTATCAAGGGTCAACGCATGTTCCCTGGCCATGACTGCACAGAACAAAGGCCAGTTCTAATTTACCCAATCAATCACATCTTTGTGATTAAAGATAAAGCTGCAAAATGTTCATCAAAGCATTGTTTCACAGGAAAAACTAGAGGCATCCTGTCATTCCAACAATATGGATCTATCATCTTGTACATCAATATAGAAAATGCTCTACAACCATAAAAACATAATGCTCTAAGAGACGTTAGATGTTAGAGAAAGATGCTCACCATACACTGTTAAGTGAACTCACATTAAACAAATATAGATGGTGAATTATTCTATTATTATTTTAAAACTCACACACACTCAAATCTGGAAAAAGGCCTGGAACAATGAATACATCAGGGGGTTGACAGTGGTTCTCTCTGGGTACAAGATTACTGGTACCTTTTAGTCTCTCCTTTTTGTTTGCCTATATTTTCTAATTTTCCTAAAATTAGCATGTATAATTTTTATAATACCAAGAAAAAGTATTTCTAATTTTTTTTGAATTTTATTTTTTAATACAGCAGGTTCTTATTCGTTACCTATTTTATACATATTAGTATATATATGTCAATCCCAATGTCCCAATTCATCCCCCTCCATCACTTCCCCCCCTTGGTGTCCATATGTTTGTTCTCTATATCTGTGTCTCTATTTCTGCCTTGCAAACCAGTTCATTCTAGATTCCACATGTATGCATTAATGTACGATACTTGTTTTTCTCTTTCTACTTACTTCACTTTGTATGACAGTCTCCAGGTCTATCCACATATCTGCAAATGACCCAATTTCATTCTTTATGGCTGAGTAATATTCCATTGTATATATGTACCACACCTAAGTCTCTCTTTTGGGAACCAGTGGTTACCAGAAGGGCGAGGGGTGAGGAGAGGGGCAAAATAGGTGAAAGGGATTAAGAGGTATAAACTACTAGGTATAAAATAAATAAGTTACAAGGATGTAATGTACAGCACAGAGAATATAGTCAATATTTTATAATAACCTTGTATGGAGTATAAGCTATAAAAATATTAAATTACTATGTTGTATACCTGAAACTAATATAATATTGTAAATCAACTATACTTCAATTTTTAAGTCTCTTTTTTCTCCCCAGCCATCAGTGGCTTTGCTCCCAGCTGTCCACTGGTCTCCCCTCCTTCTTAGCTGTGTCTTCATGAACCTGTCAGAACTGCTGGGAGAGAGGCCTGAAGGCCCAGTGTCCTGGGTCAGGAGGTGCACCCGTGCCCTGGATCATTCAGGACCATGGACAGCTGCACACAGCTCCCCCTTCCCATGTGTATTAATTTCTTTTTCAATATCTTTACTGAAGTATAATTGCTTTACAATGGTGCATTAGCTTCTGCTATATAACAAAGTGAATCAGCTATATATATACATATATCCCCATATCCCCTCCCCCTTGCATCTCCCTCCTACCCTACCTATCCCACCCCTCTAGGTGGTCACAAAGCACCGAGCTGATCTCCCTGTGCTATGCAGCTTCTTCCCACCAGCCATCCATTCTACATCTAGTAGTGTATATATGTCCATGCCACTTTCTCACCTCGTCCCAGCCCATCCCTCCCCCTCTCCGTGTCCTCAAGTCCACTCTCCACATCTGCGTCTTTATTACTGTCCTGCCCTTAGGTTCTTCAGAAACTTTTTTTTTTTAAGACTCCATATATATGTGTTAGCATACAGTATTTGTTTTTTCTCTGTCCGACTTACTTCACTCTGTATGACAGACTCTAGGTCCATCCACCTCACTACAAATAACTCAATTTTGTTTCTTTTTATGGCTGAGTAATATTCCATTGTATAAATGTGCCACATCTTCTTTATCCATTCATCTGCAGATGGACACTTAGGTTGCTTCCATGTCCTGGCTACTGTAAATAGTGCTGCAATGAACACTGTGGTACATGATTCTTTCTCAATTATAGTTTTCTCAGGGTATATGCCCAGTAGTGGAATTGCTGAGTCACATGGTAGTTCTATTTCTAGTTGTTGTTTTTCTTCTTAATTTTTATTCAGGCATAATTGCTTTACAATGGTGTGTTAGTTTCTGCTTTATAACAAAGTGAATCAGCTATACATATACATATATCCCCATATTTCCTCCCTCTTGCGTCTCCCTCCCACCCTCCCTATCCCACCCCTCTAGGTGGTCACAAAGCACCACGCTGATCTCCTTGTTCTATGCAGCTGCTTCCCACTAGCTATCTATTTTACATTTGGTAGTATATGTATGTCCATGCCACTCTCACTTCATCCCAGCTTACCCTTCCCCCTCCCTGTGTCCTCAAGTCCATACTCTACGTCTGCGTCTTTATTCCTCTCCTGCCCCTAGGTTCTTCAGAACCTTTTTTTTTTTTTTTTTTTAGATTCCATATATATGAGCTAGCATATGGTATTTGTCTTTCTCTTTCTGACTTACTTCACTCTGTATGACAGTCTCTAGGTCCATCCACCTCACTACAAATAACTCAATTTCGTTTCTTCTTATGGCTGAGTAATATTCCATTGTATATATGTGCCACATCTTCTTTATCCATTCATCTGTCGATGGACACTTAGGTTGTTTCCATGTCCTAGCTATTGTAAATGGTGCTGCAATGGACATCGTGGTACATGACTCTTTTTGAATTACGGTTTTCTCAGGGTATACGCCCAGGAGTGGGATTGCTCGGTCGTATGGTAGTTCTGTTTCTACTTTTTTAAGGAACCTCCATACTGTTCTCCATAGTGGCTGTATCAATTTACATTCACACCAACAGTGTAAGAGGGTTCCCTTTTCTCCACACCCTCTCCAGCATTTATTGTTTCTCGATTTTTTGATGATGGCCATTCCGACTGGTGTGAGGTGATACCTCATTGTAGTTTTGATTTGCATTTCTCTAATGATTAATGATGTTGAGCATCCTTTCATGTGTTTGTTGGCAATCTGTATATCTTCTTTGGAGAAATGTCTATTTAGGTCTTCTGCCCATTTTTGGATTGGGTTGATTTTTTGATATTGAGCTGCATGAGCTGCTTATAAAATTGGGAGATTAATCCTTTGTCAGTTGCTTCATTTGCAAATATTTTCTCTCATTCTGAGGGTTGTCTTTTCATCTTGTTTATGGTTTCCTTTGTTGTCTAAAAGCTTTTCAGTTTCATTAGGTCCCACTTGTTTCTTTCTGTTTTCATTTCCCTTTCTCTAGGAGGTGGGTCAAAAAGGATCTTGCTGTGATTTATGTCATAGAGTGTTCTGCCTATGTTTTCCTCTAAGAGTTTGACAGCAACTGGCCTTACATTTAGGTCTTTAATCCATTTTGAGTTTATTTTTGTGTATGGTGTTAGGGAGTGTTCTAATTTCATTCTTTTACATGTAGCTGTCCAGTTTTCCCAGCACCACTTATTGAAGAGGCTGTCTTTTCTCCATTGTATATTCTTGCCTCCTTTATCAAACATAAGGTGACCATATGTGTGTGGGTTTATCTCTGGGCTTTCTATCCATTCCATTGATCTATATTTCTGTTTTTGTGCCAGTATCATACTCTCTTGATTACTGTAGCTTTGTAGTATAGTCTGAAGTCAGGGAGCCTGATTCCTCCAGCTCCATTTTTCTTTCTCAGGATTGCTTTGGCTATTCGGGGTCTTTTGTGTCTCCATAGAAATTGGGAAATTTTTTGTTCTAGTTCTGTGAAAAATGCCATTGGTAGGTTGATAGGGAATGCACTGAATCTGCAGATTGCTTTGGGAAGTACAGTCATTTTCACAATGTTGATTGTTCCAATCCAAGAACATGGTATGTATCATCTTTAATTTCTTTCATCAGTGTCTTATAGTCTTCTGCATACAGGTCTTTTGTCTCCTTAGGTAGGTTTATTCCTAGGTATTTGATTCTTTTTGTTGCAATGGTAAATGGGAGTGTTTCCTTAATTTCTCTTTCAGATTTTTCATCATTAGTGTAGAGGAATACAAGAGATTTCTGTGCATTATTTTGTATCCTGCTACTTTACCAAATTCATTGATTAGCTCTAGTAGTTTTCTGGTAGCATCTTCAGGATTCTCTATGTATAGTATCATGTCATCTGCAAACAGTGACAGCTTTACTTCTTTTCTGATTTGGATTCCTTTTATTTCTGTTTCTTCTCTGATTGCTGTGGCTAAAACTTCCAAAATTATGTTGAATAACAGTGGTGAGAGTAGGCAACCTTGTCTTGTTCCTGATCTTAGTGGAAATGGTTTCAGTTTTTCACCACTGAGAACAATGTTGGCTGTGGGTTTGTCATATATGGCCTTTATTATGTTGAGGTAAGATCCCTCTATGCCTACTTTATGGAGAGTTTTTATCATAAATGGGTGTTGAATTTTGTCAAAAGTTTTTTCTGGGCTTCCCTGGTGGCGCAGTGGTTGAGAGTCTGCCTGCCGATGCAGGGGACACGGGTTCGTGCCCCGGTCCGGGAAGATCCCACATGCCGCGGAACAGCTAGGCCCGTGAGCCATGGCCGCTGAGCCTGCACGTCCGGAGCCTGTGCTTCGCAACGGGAGAGGCCACAACAGAGAGAGGCCCGCGTACCGCAAAAAAAAAAAAAAAAGTGTGTATACATACAATAAAATATCAGTCAGCTTTAAAATGGAAGGAAATTCTACGTGGATGACCCTTGAAAACATTATGCTAAGTGAAATAAGCCAGTCACAAAATAACAAACACTATTATGATTCTACTTATATGAGGTACCTAGAATAGTCAAATTTATAGAGACAGAGAGTAAAATAACGGTTACCAGGGGCTGGGAGAGAGGCAAATGAGGATTTATTGTTTAATGGGTATAGAGTTTCAGTTTGAGAAGATGAAAGAGTTTGAGGATACACCAGAAATACAGCTACAGGTGGAACAACTCCTACAGAACACCTACTGAACGCTGGCAGAAGACCCCAGACCTCCCAAAAGGCAAGAAACTCCCCACGTACCTGGGTAGGGCAAGGCGGAGAGATCCCCGCACAGAGGATCGGTGCCGAGCGGCACTCACCAGCCCGAGAGGCCTGTCTGCTCGCCCACCAGGGCGGGCGGCGCTGGAAGCTGAGGCTCGGGCTTCGGTCAGAGCGCAGGGAGAGGACTGGGGCTGGCGGCGAGAACTCAGCCTGAATGAGGCTAATGTGCCACAGCTAGCCGGGAGGGAGTCCGGGAAAACTCTGGAGCTGCCGAAGAGGCAAGAGACTTTTTCTTCCCTCTTGGTTTCCTGGTGCGCGAGGAGAGGGGATTAAGAGCGCTGCTTAAAGGGGCTCCACAGACGGGCGTGAGTCGCCACTGAAAGCGCGGAGCCCAGTGACGGGCGTGGGACGCTGGGGCTGCTGCTGCCGCCGCCAAGAAGCCTGTGTGCGAGCGCAGGTCACTGTCCACACCACCCTTCCGGGAGCCTGTGCAGCCCGCCACTGCCGGGGTCCCGGGATCCAGGGGCGGCTTCCCTGGGAGACCGCACGGCGCGCCTCGGGCTGGTGCAACGTCACGCCGGCCTCTGCCGCTGCAGGCTCGCCCCGCACTCCGTGCCCCTCCCTCCCGCCTGGCCTGAGTGAGCCAGAGTCCCCGAAGAGGCTGCTCCTTTAACCCTGTCCTGTCTGAGCGAAGAACAGACGCCCGCCAGCGACCTACACGCAGAGGCGGGGCCAAATCCAAAGCTGAGACCCAGGAGCTGTGAGAACAAAGAAGAGAAAGGGAAACCTCTCCCAGCAGCCTCAGAAGCAGTGGATTAAAGCTCCACAATCAACTTGATGTACCCTGCATCTGTGGAATACATGAATAGACAAGAAATCATCCCAAATTGAGGAGCCAGGAGTCAGTGCTGTGCCTCTGAGGTGGGAGAGACAACTTCAGGACACTGGTCCACAAGAGACCTCCCAGCTCCACATAATATCAAACGGCAAAAATCTTCCATCTCAACACCAGCACCCAGCTTCACTCAACACTGCAGCAAGCTACAGTGCTGGACACCCTATGCCAAACAACTAGCAAGACAGGAACACAACGCCACCCATTAGCAGAGAGGTGGCCTAAAATCATAAAAAGTCCACAGACACCCCAAAACACACCACCAGACGTGGACCTGCCCACCAGAAAGACAAGATCCAGCCTCCACCAGAACACAGGCACTAGTCCCCTCCACCAGGAAGCCTACACAACCCACTAAACCAAGCTTAGCCACTGGGGACAGACACCAAAAACAACGGGAACTACGAACCTGCAGCCTGCAAAAAGGAGACCCCAAACACTGTAAGATAAGCAAAATGAGAAGACAGAAAAACACACAGCAGGAGAAGGAGCAAGATAAAAACGCACCAGACCTAACAAATGAAGAGGTAATAGGCAGTCTACCTGAAAAAGAATTCAGAATAATGATGGTAAAGATGATCCAAGATTCTATTTCCAAGATCCAAAATCTTGGAAATAGAATAGACAAAATGCAAGAAACAGTTAACAAGGACCTAGAAGAACTAAAGATGAATCAAGCATCGATTAAAAACACAATAAATGAAATGAAAAATACTCTAGATGGGATCAATAGCAGAATAACTGAGGCAGAAGAACGGATAAGTGAGGTGGAAGATAAAATAGTGGAAATAACTGCTGCAGAGCAAAATAAAGAAAAAAGAATGAAAAGAACAGAGGACAGTCTCAGAGACCTCTGGGACAACATTAAACGCACCAACATTTGAATTATAGGGGTTCCAGAAGAAGAAGAGAAAAAGAAAGGGACTGAGAAAATATTTGAAGAGATTAGAGTTGAAAACTTCCCTAATAAGGGAAAGGAAATAGTTAATCAAGTCCAGGAGGCACAGAGAGTCCCATACAGAATAAATCCAAGGAGAAATTCGCCAAGACACATATTAATCAAACTGTCAAAAATTAAACACAAAGAAATCATATTAGAAGCAGCAAGGGAAAAACAACAAATAACACACAAGGGAATCCCCATCAGGATAACAGCTGATCTCTCAGCAGAAACTCTACAAGCCAGAAGGGAGTGGCAGGACATAATTAAAGTGATGAAGGAGAAAAACCTGCAACCAAGATTACTCTACCCAGCAAGGATCTCATTCAGATTTGATGGAGAAATTAAAATGTTTACAGACAAGCAAAAGCTAAGAGAGTTCAGCACCACCAAACCAGCTTTACAACAAATGCTAAAGGAACTTCTCTAGGCAAGAAACACAACAGAAGGAAAAGACCTACAATAACGAACCCAAAACAATTAAGAAAATGGGAATAGGAACATACATATTGATAATTACCTTAAATGTAAATGGACTAAATGCTCCCACCAAAAGACACAGATTGGCTGAATGGATACAAAAATAAGACCCATATATATGCTGTCTACAAGAGACCCACTTCAGACCTAGAGACACATACAGACTGAAAGTAAGGGGATGGAAAAAGATATTCCATGCAAATGGAAACCAAAAGAAAGCTGGAGTAGCAATTCTCATATCAGACAAAATAGACTTTAAAATAAAGACTACTAGAAGAGACAAAGAAAGACACTACATAATGATCAAGGGATCGATCCAAGAAGAAGATATAACAATTGTAAATATTTATGCACCAAACATAGGAGCACCTCAATACATAAGGCAAATACTAACAGCCATAAAAGGAGAAATCGACAGTAACACAATCATAGTAGGGGACTTTAACACCCCAATTCCACCAATGGACAGATCATGCGAAATGAAAATAAATAAGGAAACACAAGCTTTAAATGATACATTAAACAAGATGGACTTAATTGATATTTATAGGACATTCCATCCAAAAACAACAGAATACACATTTTTCTCAAGTGCTCATGGAACATTCTCCAGGATAGATCATATCTTGGGTCACAAATCAAGCCTTGGTAAATTTAAGAAAATTGAAATTGTATCAAGTATCTTTTCCGACCACAATGCTATGAGACTAGATATCAATTACAGGAAAAGAGCTGTAAAAAATACAAACAGGGCTTCCCTGGTGGCGCAGTGGTTGAGAGTCCGCCTGCCGATGCAGGGGACACGGGTTCGTGCCCCGGTCCGGGAAGATCCCACATGTCGCGGAGCGGCTGGGCCCGTGAGCTATGGCCGCTGAGCCTGCATGTCCGGAACCTGTGCTCCGCGGCGGGAGAGGCCACAACAGTGAGAGGCCCGCGTACCGCAAAAAAAAAAAAAAAAAAAAAGAAAAATACAAACACATGGAGGCTAAACAATACACTACTTAATAACGAAGTGATCACTGAAGAAATCAAAGAGGAAATTAAAAAATACCTAGAAACAAATGACAATGGAGACACGAGGACCCAAAACCTATGGGATGCAGCAAAAGCAGTTCTAAGAGGGAAGTTTATAGCAATACAATCCCACCTTAAGAAACAGGAAACATCTCGAGTAAACAACCTGACCCTGCACCTAAAGCAATTAGAGAAAGAAGAACAAAAAACCCCCAAAGCTAGCAGAAGGAAAGAAATCATAAAGATCAGATCAGAAATAAATGAAAAAGAAATGAAGGAAACGATAGCAAAGATCAATAAAACTAAAAGCTGGTTCTTTGAGAAGATAAACAAAATTGATAAACCATTAGCCAGACTCATCAAGAAAAAAAGGGAGGGGCTTCCCTGGTGGCGCAGTGGTTGAGAGTCCGCCTGCCGATGCAGGGGACACGGCTTCGTGCCCTGGTCCGGGAAGATCCCACATGCCGCGGAGCGGCTGGGCCCGTGAGCCATGGCCGCTGAGCCTGCGCGTCCGGAGTCTGTGCTCCGCAACGGGAGAGGCCACAACAGTGAGAGGCCTGCATACCGCAAAAAAAAAAAAAAGAAGAAAAAGAAAAAAAGGGAGAAGACTCAAATCAATAGAATTAGAAATGAAAAAGGAGAAGTAACAACTGACACTGCAGAAATACAAAGGATCATGAGAGATTACTACAAGCAACTCTATGCCAATAAAATGGACAACCTGGAAGAAATGGACAAATTCTTAGAAATGCACAACCTGCCAAGACTGAATCAGGAAGAAATAGAAAATATGAACAGACCAATCACAAGCACTGAAATTGAAACTGTGATAAAAAATCTTCCAACAAACAAAAGCCCAGGAGCAGATGGCTTCACAGCTGAATTCTATCAAGCATTTAGAGAAGAGCTAACACCTATCCTTCTCAAACTCTTCCAAAATATAGCAGAGGGAGGAACACTCCCACACTCATTCTACGAGGCCACCATCACCTTGATACCAAAACCAGACAAGGATGTCACAAAGAAAGAAAACTACAGGCCAATATCACTGATGAACATAGATGCAAAAATCCTCAACAAAATACTAGCAAACAGAATCCAACAGCACATTAAAAGGATCATACACCATGATCAAGTGGGGTTTATTCCAGGAATGCAAGGATTCTTCAATATATGCAAATCAATCAACGTGATACACCATATTAACAAATTGAAGGAGAAAAACCATATGATCATCTCAATAGGTGCAGAGAAAGCTTTTGACAAAATTCAACACCCATTTATGATAAAAACCCTGCAGAAAGTAGGCATAGAGGGAACTTTCCTCAACATAATAAAGGCCATATATGACAAACCCACAGCCAGCATCGTCCTCAAGGGTGAAAAACTGAAACCATTTCCACTAAGATCAGGAAGAAGACAAGGTTGCCCACTCTCACCACTATCATTCAACATAGTTTTGGAAGTTTTAGCCACAGCAATCAGAGAAGAAAAGGAAATAAAAGGAATCCAAATCGGAAAAGAAGAAGTAAAGCTGTCACTGTTTGCAGATGACATGATACTATACATAGAGAATCCTAAAGATGCTACCAGAAAACTACTAGAGCTAATCAATGAATTTGGTAAAGTTGCAGGATACAAAATTAATGCACAGAAATCTCTGGCATTCCTATATACTAATGATGAAAAATCTGAAAGTGAAATCAAGGAAACACTCCCATTTACCACTGCAACAAAAAGAATAAAATATCTAGGAATAAACCTACCTAAGGAGACAAAAGACCTGTATGCAGAAAATTATAAGACACTGATGAAAGAAATTAAAGATGATACAAATAGATGGAGAGATGTACCATGTTCTTGGATTGGAAGAATCAACATGGTGAAAATGACTCTACTACCCAAAGCAATCTACAAATTCAATGCAATCCCTATCAAACTACCACTGGCATTTTTCACAGAACTAGAACAAAAAATTTCACAATTTGTATGGAAACACAAAAGACCCCGAATAGCCAAAGCAATCTTGAGAATGAAAAATGGAGCTGGAGGAATCAGGCTCCCTGGCTTCAGACTATACTACAAAGCTACAGTAATCAAGACAGTATGGTACTGGCACAAAAACAGAAAGATAGATCAATGGAACAGGATAGAAAGCCCAGAGATAAACCCACGGACATATGGTCACCTTATCTTTGATAAAGGAGGCAGGAATGTACAGTGGAGAAAGGACAGTCTCTTCAATAAGTGGTGCTGGGAAAACTGGATAGGGACATGTAAAAGTATGAGATTAGATCACTCCCTAACACCATACACAAAAATAAGCTCAAAATGGATTAAAGACCTAAATGTAAGGCCAGATACTATCAAACTCTTAGAGGAAAACATAGGCAGAACACTCTATGACATAAATCACAGCAAGATCCTTTTTGACCCACCTCCTAGAGAAATGGAAATAAAGACAAAAATAAACACATGGGACCTAATGAAACTGAAAAGCTTTTGCACAGCAAAGGAAACCATAAACAAGACCAAAAGACAACCCTCAGAATGGGAGAAAATATTTGCAAATGAAGCAACTGACAAAGGATTAATCTCCAAAATTTATAAGCAGCTCATGCAGCTCAATAACAAAAAAACAAACAACCCAATCCAAAAATGGGCAGAAGACCTAAATAGACATTTCTCCACAGAAGATACACAGACTGCCAACAAACACATGAAAGGATGCTCAACATCTTTACTCATTAGAGAAGTGCAAATCAAAACTACAATGAGATATCATCTCACACCAGTCAGAATGGCCATCATCAAAAAATCTAGAAACAATAAATGCTGGAGAGGGTGTGAAAAAAAGGGAACACTCTTGCACTGCTGGTGGGAATGTGAATTGGTACAGCCACTATGGAGAACGGTATGGAGCTTCCTTAAAAAACTACAAATAGAACTACCATATGACCCAGCAATCCCACTACTGGGCATATACCCTGAGAAAACCATAATTCAAAAAGAGACATGTACCAAAATGTTCATAGCAGCCCTATTTACAATAGCCCGGAGATGGAAACAACCTAAGTGTCCATCATCGGATGAATGGGTAAAGAAGATGTGGCACATATATACAATGGAATATTACTCAGCCATAAAAAGAAATGAAATTGAGCTATTTGTAATGAGGTGGATGGACCTAGAGTCTGTCATACAGAGTGAAGTAAGTCAGAAAGAGAAAGACAAATACTGTATGCTGACACATATATATGGAATTTAAGAAAAAAAAATGTCATGAAGAACATAGGGGTAAGACAGGAATAAATACACAGACCTACTAGAGAATGGACTTGAGGATATGGGGAGGGGGAAGGGTAAGCTGTGACAAAGTGAAAGAGCGGCATGGACATATATACACTACCAAACGTAAGGTAGATAGCTAGTGGGAAGCAGCCGCATAGCACAGGGAGATCAGCTCGGTGCTTTGTGACCGCCTGGAGGGGTGGGACAGGGAGGGTGGGAGGGAGACGCAAAAGGGAGGGGATATGGGAACATATGTATATGTATAACTGATTAAATTTGTTATAAAAAAAAAAGAGTTCGAAAGATGGATAGTGGTGACAGTTTCATAACAATGTGAGTGTACTTAATGCCACAGTACACGTGTACTTTTTAAGTGCACCAGTGTACACTTAAAAACAGTCAGAGTGGTAAATGTTATATCTATTTTACCACAATAAAAAATGGTAAAATAAACAAAGCAAAAATAGTGTGTACATCATGGGGACATTGACTGGATTAGATAAAATCTTAACAAATCTTTGGTGTCATTCTTATTATTGTCATGAGCTCTCTGACTGACTTGCTGTGCTGACCAGGGTTCTCTCTATAGATTGAGGAGTGGTGTTGTGCTTTTATGCCAGTCCTGTAAGCTTGGTTGACATAAGCCTATCAGAGAGCAACAGAGAGTACTCTGTTCTCCATAAGCTGGTGAATGGTGCTTTTATCCAAGAATTCCAAGAAAAATCTTGTGATGTACATTTCTAAATTATTATGAATAATTTATTAAAATCATTATCCATGATGTTCTTCAATGTCAACTAGGTAAGTGTCTATGTGATAAACTCCTGAAATTCTAATATCAGGAAAGAAATGCATTTCTTCTGATGCACTGGTATGCTTTTGTTCATCAGACAATAAAAACCCTACGACCTATTGCATCTCCCTGTTTACACAGGAAGACCCAGGTAATATTGTAGACTAAGAGTTATAACTGGCCTTAAATGGTCATTACCTCTTCTTATCTCTCGATAATATGATTTGACCTCTCTTTTAACAGTAGCCTTATCCAAGTGTCCCTTTATTGTATACTACACTAAATTAGTTTGTAAACTTCAATCAAAGAAACAGTAATAATGAAAAGGGAACACAGTAAAGAGAAAAAAATTAAATGGTCCAAATTCTCGATCATGTCTCCCCAGCTGCCCTGAACCTGAGACCCCAAAATAAAATGAACAGTGACTCAGAGCTGTCTTGAGATCCCCAGGTGTAGGAGGGAATGGACCCACCAGGCTGGGCCATCTTACCTTGTCAATGCTCGCCTGCCTGCAGGGAAATGAGAATGTGAAGCCCAAAGGCAGCTGGGCTCCCGTGAGGCCCATGTAGTCCAGGAAGTCAGCGATGCACTGCACAATGTGGTCAAACAGCTGCAGGGAGAGAGCGGCAGTCATGCCAGGCCTGCACTGTACAGGGTGGCAGGCTGGCACCTCGGAGTGTGGAACCCCCTGCCCAGCATTTACCTCCTCGCCAGTGCCCTGCATGATCTCCAGGGGGATGGCGAAGATCTTGTTGTACATTCGCACTGACCTCCGTCCGCTTCTGATCTTCACCAGGAGGACCCGGAAGTTGGTTCCCCCCAGATCCAGGGCGAGGAACTTTCCTTTCTCTATGGTGGAGAAAGTGGGGGCTGCATTCCACCGGCACGCACCGAGCAGGGTCTTGTGTGCAGGCATTGGGAGGAAGTGTCCAGATGGTAGCCCCTGGGAACAGCATCTGGGTCTTCACACACATGGAACCTAACTTAGGTATTCTTCACTGCCAGTGCCGTGGATTAACCGAAGCAAATAGATTCAGCAGAGTACTAACCTACCCCAACCCTCCTCCCTCCATTATAGACATGAACCCAAGGCTCTTGAAACAAAAGACCTAACTGGATTTAAGGAGTTTTGACACGAGCTCTGGGTGGCCCATCAGAGAAGGGAGCTGTGCACGGCCCACCTGTGCCATCTGGCATCCCGCAGACGTAGGTGGGCAGCATCTTGACCGTGGCCAGCGGGTGGGTGTCCCTCTTCAGCCCGTACTCGAACTCAACCCGCATCTTGTCCCGAATGTCCACAAGTTGCTCTCGGGTCAGCCGGAACAAAGCTAGCACCTTGTCAATCTGCTTCCGCTGGGCCTGCACGCGGGAGGCCACTGCGGTTACCATGGCGGCCCCCTTGGTGCTGCCACTCTCCGACAGGAGGAAGCGGACGTCACAGTTCGGGACCAGTCTCCTCACCACCTTGTGCAGGCGTTTTGGGTATCTAGAGGTGGAGGGGGGATGGCAAAATATGTAAAAATCATAAAGGCCCGGGCCCAGCCAATAGGAACAGACACAGGTGTAGCAGAGGAAAGGGTTTCCGGGGAGCCCTGCTGGGCCAAGGCTCACCCCTTCAGTTGCTGGATGGAGGGGGAAGATGGGGGTGACTAGGGGTAGGGACCAGGGCAGCTGGGACAGTGGAAGGGACACTTGGAAGGCTCAAAGAAGTGGTTATTTTATCACTAGTATTATAAGCAGTAGGGCATGTCCACACATCATGTATTGGCTGAACATCATCTCTGCCCAAAAGGGAAGGGTTCTTTCCCTAGCTCTTCCCAGGTGTACCCACCTGACTTCCAATAACACCTCTGTTAGTCAGAGGAACTTCTGTGCTCCCTCCTTCTGGGAAATTCTCATTTCCCTGTTTGTTTACTGTCTGCCAGCCCAACAGAACTTAGGCTCCATAAGGGTAGGGACTATGTTTTCTTCACTGCTCTGTTACCTTGCTTACAACAGAGCCTGACAAGTAGCAGGTGCTTAATGAAACTTTGAGGAATAAAGGCAAAAGGATAAAAGCGATGAAAGAATGAATAGTTGAATAGTGTTTTTTACTGCTGTTATTCTTTCCCCCCCCCAGGTAGACTCAAACGATACTGTCTTCCTACTGGTATCTTTCATGTGGACTTGGCAACCCCTGCCATCCTGATTTTTCCCCATTTATAACTGGGTGTATCTTACTTTCCAATCTTACCACATAGCAAGTATTCAATAATAATGGATAGACAGATGAATAGATGGATAGACAGATGGATAAACACAGGGCTTTGCTAGTCAGGCCATTGGTTTTAGCAGAATATTCCTTTAAGAATGATCCCCTAAAGCAACCCAGCCAGCTAGATGAATGTAATCTCTGAATTCACCCCTTCCCCTGTAATCTCAGAACCACAGAAGGCAGTTGGGTCCAGCAACCCAGAGAAGCAGCGTCGTTCAGAGACAAAACTGGACTCGGTTCCAAGCAGACAGACTGGACTCATTTGCAGGGGGTGTGGGCCGGCGGCCAGCACTCACTGGGGGTGGATCTTGTAGAGTGTGCCATCCATGCCCACCGTGGTCCGGAGCCGCACCAGCTTCTTGTTCTCCCGCAGGCGTGTTAGGATGGCTGCCAGGGCCGCTGCACAGAGATTGGCTGAGCGGAAGGAAACGATGGTGCAGACGTGCTGGACCGCAATGCAGTCAGCCTCTGAAGGCTCCAGGCCCAGATCCGTCAGGATCTCTCTTGTATTAGCCAGGCCTTCTTTATACCTGGCCAGGGGATAGGAATGAGAGGACCACACTTCTCCATCCTGTGGGAGTCCCCCTCAGAGAGCCAGCATTCCCACCTCTCAGGACTGTGAAAATAAACAGGCTGGCACATAGTCATATGATAATAATGACGATTTCAACAATGATCACGGTAGCCACCATTTATTGCACACTATGTGCCAGGTGCTTGTCTAAGGACTTGACATGTGTTAACTCAGCCCTCACAACAATCCTGGTGGGAGTACTGTCATTATCCTATTGCACAGAAGAGGGGTCTGGGGCACAGACAGGGTAGGTAACCTGTCCACAGGCACAAAGCTGGTAAGTGCAAGGGGCAGGATTTGAACTCAGGCAGCTCGATTACAGAGCCCACCCTTCTAAGCATCCTGTGCTATACTGCCTTTTACAGAAACTCAGTCTCTGCCAAGCTCTGCATAAACACAGACTCTGAGAGTCAGATGTCACCCTGTTGAACTCAGAATCCAAGCTGATTGCAAAGCTCAGGGCAATGCCAGGGTTTCTAAGCCTGAGGAACAGGATCCTGGGTTGACTGGGGCCAGCCACCATCACCAGTCAGCTCCCCACTGCACACCTTTGTGTGAGCCCCCTAATCACCAAAGCCAAAGCCAAAGCCAGTCCCTGACAGCACCAGGTAGAGAAGGTTATTGCTATAGCAGGAATTCTTAACTTGGATTCCATGCTTGGGTTTTAACGGGTCCAAGGATGCCCTGGTATTATAAGCAAAATGGTGTGCAAATGTGCATTTTGGGGGTAAAGGGTCCAGAACTGAAATCAGATTCTCAGAGTGGTCTGTGACCCTAAAAAAGTTATGTCACCACTTCAGTGAGGAAAAAGGTAACAAAACATGAGGAGGGTGCAGACCTCCGATAGCAGAATCCCTGGCTGCTGAAACCAACAAGAAGCCACATGTGAGGCATGGCAGGCATTGCTAATCCACCTGAAGCTGTGTCCAGGTATGAAATCGTCCCGTGAAGAAGGAAGATCTGGTTCCTTCTGTGCACCACCACCATGAGCACACCACTCCTTGGTTGCCTACCCTAACCCTCTGCAGAGTCAAGGTGGAAGGGACCCTGCCAGCAGCTTACTTCTCCATGGCAGCCACGTGCCGTGTTTCAATCTTGCCCTTAATGTGGAGAGCGGAGGATTTCTCGCCGCCAAACAGGAGACCTGCCTTGGCCATCTTCAGCAAGATGAGCCTGACGAGTTCACCTAAGTACAGGCCGCTGATCATCTTCTCAAACCTACAATTTGGTGAACAGATCAGTGGCAGCAATGCCTTTGGTTATGCAGCATCCTTTCCCAAAGCCCATGAGCCACAGCCCGTGGTTTAGAGCATGAGTAGTGGAAGGGCCTCTTTACAGGTCAGGCGGCCTCAGTCCCTGTCCCAGCTTGGGGTGCCCTTGGGAGCCCACTCATCCTCTCTGAGCTACATTCTTCTCCCCTGTAAAAGGGGAGGACTAAACTAGAGGAAACCTAAGATTCTTTCCTGATCACAAAGTGCTTGATTCCAAAAATCTTTATCTCAAATCACCCTTGGCCATGGGGGTGCCATTCTCATATCAGGCATAAGGAATCTCAACTTCAGAGACTTCAAGTACTTTCCCAGGATCACCAACCACAGTGTGACAAATCCAAATTTCAAACGTTTCCAACTCCTACACATGTTTCTGCCCAAGAGAGAAACATGCTGTGCCTGTGAGATGGGCTTGGATAGCTCCAGAGAGGTTCTACAGTAATATGGATGAAATATCCCACCAGGCTACCTACACCTGGACTCTCAGTCTGCATACAACAAGCAATTACTTACTGTTTCCCAAGTAAACTATTAAATATAATTTTTATTCTGCAAACATAAGATACAAAATCAAGGACAACCTGTTTTCTAATCAACTTTATCTATTTCATATAAAGTCTTAGAACATTGCAGAAACAAGACAATCACAAGAAATCCAGGTTGGGTTTGGGGGAGTAGAACTTATTTTAAGTGAAATGGATAGGATGAGGATGATAAAGTCCCCCAAATGGCACCACTTCCTTGGGCTGTGGCTGCTCTGTGTCACCAGTGAAATGGGTGTGTGCTGGGGGCCAGGTGCATCCAAAGCAGAAATTTGCTCCCCAAGTATGCACTTCTAGTGTTGAGTGGTTTCTAGGAGGTACTTAAAATATTTATTACCAGGGCTTCTTGGGAAAACGGCTGATTTCAGGGCTGGGGCTGGGAAAGTGCATGGTGAGCCTAGAGCATCTTACTGTGCCAGAAAATAAGGAAGTACTTAGAGTGATGGAATCATGTCAAAAGGACACAGGGACTAGCTTGAAGGAGCTTCCACTGGCTAAATCTGAAAAGACTTTGAATATCAAAAGAAATATAATAGGAAGGAATTATAACCCATTAAATTAAAAAAGAATCCATATTAGTATAAGTAGATAAATGGAGGAGATAGGAAAGCTCTTACTTATAGTAGAATAACAACTAATAACCTACAGGGAATGATGGATCTAGAAATTCATCAATGGATGCTAAAACTAGAGAGTGAAAGTTTAATGAGAAACAGGATATTTACATAGTCTCAAAGTATCTCTTCACCAGATACTTATTCATTATACAGGGAATAATAATAACCTTATGGTGCAGAAACCTCTTTCATATCCCCTTAACCAAGTGATCTGAGTTAGCATCCCCAGTAACGGAACAAACAACATGTGCTTCCAGATCCGATGCCCAGGGGAGGACACACACTACTTGTGTGATAGTCCTGCCAAAAATACATCGCCTGAATCTAATCATGAGGAAACGTCAGGCAAATCCAAGTTGAGGGACATTCTGTGAAATAAATGGCTTGCATGCTTGAAGATCGTGAAAACCAAACAGATATTACAGAAGATTAAAGGAGGCTAAAGAGACATGGCAGCAACACATAATGTGTGATCCTGGACCTGGACCAGGACAATTTTTTTTTTTTTATAAAGGACATTAGTAGGGCAGCAGGTGAGTTTTTTTTTTTTTTTTTTTTTTTTGCGGTATGCGGGCCTCTCACTGTTGTGGCCTCTCCCGTTGCGGAGCACAGGCTCCGGATGCGCAGGCCCAGCGGCCATGGCTCACGGGCCCAGCCGCTCCGCGGCATATGGGATCCTCCCAGACCGGGGCACGAACCCGTATCCCCTGCATCGGCAGGCGGACTCTCAACCACTGCGCCACCAGGGAGGCCCAGCAGGTGAGTTTTGAATAAGATCTGTAAATTAGAGATTAGAACTGATTAAGTGTTAATTTCCTAATTTTGATAATTATACTTTAATTATATAAGAGAATGTAATTCTTTTCAGATAATACACTCTGAAGTATTTAGGGGTGAAGTGATATTATGTGTGCGATTTTAGTCTCAAATGTTCAGAAAAATAATTTTATATAGACATATGTGTATTTTATGTATATGTGTATTTTATGTGTCTGTGTATATACATATACACAGAGAGAGAATGGTACTATTAGGGAATTTGAGTGAAGGGGAATTTTATACTATTTTCACTACTTTTTTGTAAGTCTGAAATTGTTTTTTAAAATTTTAAGCGTTTTTGTTTTGTTTTTTTTTCTCACGGGCCCAGCTGCTCTGCGGCATGTGGGATCCTCCCGGACCAGGGCACGAACCCCTGTCCCCTACATCGGCAGGTGGACTCTCAACCACTGCGCCACCAGGGAAGCCCTTTAAGCGTCTTTTCATTCAACACTTTTTTTTTTAAACAAACACTTAATGAGCTGCAATAATATGTAAGACCCTATGTGTAGAAAGGAAAGGAAAATCACAGGTGTAGCCGCCTTCAGGGAGCTCAGCATACAGGCAGAGCTGAGGCAGACCCTGAACATTTACACTACAGGTGAGTGTGGGATGGGAGCAGAGAAATACTACAGGTGAGTGTGGGATGGGAGCAGAGAAAGGCTCGGCAAGACCTGAGACTGAGAGGGACTCACACCAGGTGCTGCATGATTAGGTCTCGGAGAAGGAGGGGGCGGGGCAGAAGGGGAACACAAATGAGGAGTGTGTGCTCCCTCAGGCTGCACTGGTTTGTTCTGTGGCCACTCATCCAAATGCGCCAAGAAGGCAGGACACCTAGTTCACAGCTGTATCTCCCCTACATCTGGACTGAATTCAAATCAGGGATATGACCTACGGGAAATCACTCAATTTCCTTGGCTTTCACTTTCCTCATCTGTCCGGTGAAACTGAAATACAAGCCTTGATTCATAAACTCCCTGTGATGGATAACGAGTCACAGCTAAGAAGCCTCCCAGGTATACAGCATGCCTGAGTAAGTGGACATTTACTGGTGCCGATGACCAGATTACAGCGCAGGGTACTCACAGCTGCTTCCCGGGGTTGAGAGAGCCGAGGTCCAGCTCCTGGTCGAACTCGGTGCGGATGTCCTCCAGGGCCCCGTCGTCCCCGAACGCCCCCCACTCGGTGTTGATGCACATCCTCCCTTCGTCGCCTTCCACCAGCTCGATGTTGCTCATGTCCTCCATGTAGCACGCGTTGGTGCCGGTGCCTGGACGAGGGATCAGGGAGAAAACAGAGACGTGAGGGCTCCCAGCTGGACAAAGACAGAGGGGACTCTCAACTGCCCAAGAGTCCTCTGAACGCATCACAAAGTGCTTTTGATCCACTCCGGGGGCTGGTTCTCACTGAGGGAAGCAGCTTTTGGCGAGCTGGGGAGTTCATGAGGAATAAAGCTGACATGCCAAGTCTACACTTGTCAGGGTGTTAATGGTTTGCTGTTATCAATGGAGTCAATTGTGAAGAAGCCCCTGATGAATATGTATGAAAGCTGACAGTATATTTACTAAGAGGAGGATGAGTTAACCAAACTTCGTAAATCTGTTAAAAAAAAAATCACTGACCCACAGTAATATTTTTAATCCTTTCCCTATGCTACTTAGCTTCTTCTCTATTTGATACTAAAAACATTCCTTACTCATAGCCTGCCACAAATTGTTCCTAGCATAAGTTACATCCTTATCTATGACAGTGGTTAGCTATCACATAAGAAAGCAACATGCCATTATTCAAACACAAACTCACTCCAAGGAAATACCTCAGACACTTGAGTAGTGGTGAGTGGCTGCAGATAGGCACAATCTGCAGCCAGTAGGTTTGGGACCTATTGGGATAATGGAAATGTGCTCATTGGATTGTGGTGATGGTTACAAAACTCTATAAATTCACTAAAAGTCACTGAATTATACAACTAAATGAGAGGATTTTATGCCTCAGTAAAGCTGTTTTTCTTTTTGTTTTTGGCCACATCGCGTGGCTTACGGGATCTTAGTTCCCCAACCAGGGATCGAACCCAGGTCCCCAGCAGTGGAAACACGGAGTCTTAACCACTGATTGCCAGGGAATTCCCCAATAAAGCTGTTTAAAAAAATATTTTAAAAAAAGACATCTTCCCCTGGCTGATACTCTGGTGTCAGAATTTTAAAGCCAACATGAGAAATAAGACATGCAGAGAATCAGAGTGTAATAGAATATTTGGAAAAAGCTTTTCTCAGAAAAGCACAGACACTGTTTGGGCATGGCACCCAATTGGCAGGTTACCAGACACAGTCACTAAGACAGACACAGTGGGCAGTAGCAGATGCCATGATAGACAAGCGCCAGGCCTATTCAGAGGTGTGGGGCTCCAGAAACAGGAAGGCAGATCAAGCCCCTCTGCTGTAAAGATCCTGCCCTTTGGGAAAGTCAGGCTGAGGAGAGTGAGTTGGAAATTAAGAAAAAGCAATTCAGAAAACTTCCCCCAATAGTGGTAAAGGAAAAGGGAAGCTGCAGGGATGTTTGAGAACAGCCTATAAACCCGGTCCATTTGGCCTTACTGTCCCCTGCACAGTCTTCTCATGGACCCCTCCAGCAGAGCCCCTCCCAGCTCAGGTGTTGGGACCACCCACCAGACACCCCCGCTGAGCTGCAGCCTCCCTGGTCCAGGCCCACACGCAGCAACGAAGGCCCAACGCAGCCAAAAAATAAATACATTTATAATTAAAAAATAAACAAAAATGCACACCCCACTTATCCATCCGCCACCCAAAGTCCTCCCATGCCCTGTCACCCCTGGGGTAAAAGCCAAAGACCTTCCAGTGACTGTGCTCCGTGTCCTAGGCCACCTGCCCAGTCCTGTCCACTCTCTCACGTGAAAGGCCCTCTACCCTCAGCCTCAGTCGCTTTGATTCAGCCTTTTAGGGTTTCTCGAGCACCCCAGACTCATTCCCATCTCAGAGGCCACAGGGACTCTCTTCCTCACCAGCCCTGCTTCGCTCCCTCTTCCTCATCACTGAGGTCCCTGCTCGAATGTCACCTCTCAGCAAGGCCCGGCCTGACCACCGTACCACAGTCACTCTCAGTCACATCACCCTGCTTTATATTCCTTATCATACTAACCACCACCTGAAATTATGTTACTTGTTTAGGCCTTTTCGGTCTCTCACCCACCTCGGCACTGAAAGCTTCATGAGCACAGGAACCTTTGGGACTCTCACCACTGAGAATCTGATGCAGAGCACAAGGCCTGGCACAAAATGGGCACTCAGTAAACACTTGTTGAATGAATGCGTATATTAATTTTCTATCTCCCTATGTTGCTTCTTCTAAGTAGAAAGTGCCAATAACTTTCCCACAGAATTTACTCAGAGTTCCCCGAAACTAAGCCCCAAACCAACCCCTTTCACCCTCCTCCAGAAAGGAAGTCAAATTGAGTTACCAATGATGACACCAACTTCACAGTAGGGATCATCATAGGCGCACGTCATCATGGTCCCCACGGTGTCATTGACCAAAGCCAGGATGTCCACATCTAAGTCCTGCTGGAACACAAGCCCCAGAGGGCATCAGTGGGTGGGAGGGAGGTGTTATCCCTTTATGTTTCCCCATAGAGGAAGCAAAAGCAGTGAAGGTGCCTGGTTGAGACAGTCTCTAGGTCCTGCCTTCTGGGCCTGCCTGTAAGGAATAAGGCCTTTGTCAAGGATCAGGGGAGAGAAAGAGCAGTTGGGAGCCGAAGAGTGAAATTCATGCTCCTGCTCTGTGGGTGAAAGCCTCTGAGCAATGAAAATACGAGGGATCGATCACCAGGACTCCAGCCCATGTTTGAGGGACCCTGAGAAAAGCATGTTTATCCTAGGAGCAATAGTGTTTCCAGGAGAAAACACCAAAGTCCTTGCCCATGGGGACATTTTAACCAGCCTCAGCCAAGTCCTCTCCGTGGGCACCACCATGGGTTTCCCGTTCTACCAAGTCAACGTGGGTTATTACTCCATGGTTCCACAAGGTTTGGGGGAGCATTTTAAAGTGAAATGAAAACAATAAGAGAAAAACAAAGGGTACAGAAGAACATGAGAGCAACTTTAAAGAGAAAAAAGACTGGAAGGGTATACATCAATATATTCCTCATGCTGTCAGGGTAGCAAGTCATTTGGGTTTATTTGTGTACTTCTCAGCTCTGCAAGGAGCATGTCTTGCTTTTATAGTTCTTTAAATTATCATAAAATGTATTCAACAAACAGAGATACTCAATGAGTAGAGAGTAGAAAGTGGGATCAAGAGCCAGACAGGAAAGAAAGTGACCTTTTAAGCCTCAGAGAGGAAAGGTGGCGGTTGGAGCATCACACACAGCATCAGGCCTAAACAAGACCCCCGAGGGGCTGTGGCAGCTGGGGAGGCCCCAGGGAAGTGCGGGTCACCCTTCAACAGTGATTGGAACACTCTCCACATGCCAAGGCTCACAGGTGGGTTTATCCAAATCGGCAGCATCTGTGCTACGGTGAGACCTTCCCTAAGATCAAATCCGTCTCTGATTCTCCTTCGAGGGCAGGCATGTAGGAGACAACCCTCCCCCACATCCTCCCCTCACCCCCGCAAGAGAAAGGGGCTAGAACTGGGAGACCTCCCCACACAGAGGTGGATTCCTTACCTTGTGTTTTCTCATAGCGTTGGCCAGAGAGCTCACTACGTCTGTGTCCTGAACTCCCCGTGCCTTAAACTTCTTTGTCCATGAAAGCAGGACACCCTGGGGAAAGATTTCAGATCCAGACAAAATAAGGAAGGCATTCAGTTCTGAAAATGAGCTGCAGAAATTTCATGCTTAAAGTGGCCTTCTCTTCTTTAAGCTGAATCACACCAATCCTTTCAACATTTCTCCAGAGGCCTTTTCTAATAATTTCGACATGTTTATTACCCTCATCTGAGCAGTTTAAAACATCATACATAGGGGCAGAAAGAACAATGGCTGCAGAGAACACTTAGATTAATAAGACATTGTCCAAGTCATTTAACCTCTCTGAGCCTCAGTTTACTCACCTGTAAAATGGAAACATCAGTTCCCTGCCTCTGTCACAGGATTGTTCTGATAGAAGTACCGGCATATGGTAGATGCATGATGTGAGCAGAATGCCTGGTGTGCCAGGTCCACAAAGCAGAACTGACGTGTTACTTTGTAAGCCTCCCTCAGAGACTTCATTTCAACTTAGAAAAACAGTTCTCAATTTGCATTATCAATTATCTGCTTACAATTGGTGTTTCTCAAGAGTTTCATGTCTAACATAGCAAATAATCACAGAATTTTTCAGACTGGAAGAGAACTTGGAGATTAAGAGACTTGCCCAAGGTCACATAGTCAAGAGGAGCTGAGCCCAAACTTACTAACTCTGACCATCCCCACCCCCTCAGTTAATGGATAAAGCAGCCAAGCTTTAGAGAGGAAGGAAGTTGTTCCAGGTGTCACAGTGAGTGAAGGACAGAGCCCAACTGGAACATAGGTCTCTGACGCACCCCCCCAGTGACCAGGTTTCTTCCTGCACCACAGCGCTGCCTAGTGGTAGCTCTAAATTCTGCCCTCATGGGCTATGGTAACATCCCTGCCCCACCAGACAGAGGAGTGAGAGATTGTAGGGTGGCGTCCCCCCAAAAAGGATGCTAGAGACAATGTGGGACCTGTTGGGGGGAGTATATATGGGGGAGTGGGGAATAAATGCATGTGATGTATTGTTAAGTGAAAAAAAGCTGTACATACAACTACATATTTTTAAATTACACATACAGTATAACACCAGTATTTAATATAGATATGACTGGAAGGGCGTATCTCTGAAGGTTGGGCTTAGAGGAGATTTCTATTTTCTTCTTTAAACTTTTCAATTCCTACCCTCTTTCCTCTCTCTTCTTTTTCCTACCTTGAAAAAGTATTACCATTTTATCATCAGAAACACACACACACACAAAGAAATTTCTCTTTGGCTAAGACTTTTCCGTTCCCTCACTTAAATAAACAAAACAACAGCAACAACAAACTAACATCCTCCTTTAATTCCAATGCCCTGACCTTCTTTAATCATTTAGGATTTAAATGAGCTTATACACATAAAGAGTTCATCAGAGTGCAAGACAGTGTCAAAATCTGAGATACAGTCTATCATCATCATCATCATCATCATCTTCCTTCTTGAGGTCTCTGTTCCTAAGCTCAAATAAGAGGTGTTTAACTATTCGGTGAATTGAGGCCTGATTCCTGACTTCTCCCACTTCCCCTGCTGACTCGGGGGAACTCTGCTCTTCCAGTCTGCAAACACAAGCGAAGCTCCACCTGGCCTCTTCTAACATTCCCTGAAACCTTCTTCACACTATTTTTTTCTAATTCTTTCTCAAGAAAATAGTTAAAAAGTAAACCTCAGACCATCTCCCATATAGACAGATGATGGCAAATTCTCATTCAACGGAACCCAATAAATGATTGATTGCACTTTTCAATTGTCAGATAGTTATCAAATAGCTATTAAATATAAGACATTGTACTAGAGACCCTGGGGATGGAAAGGAAGAACAATATAAAATAGTGCCTGCCCTCCAGAAACATCTGTGGAATTGGGGGACAAGGTACAAAAGAATGAAGAGACAAGTTGTATAGGGACAATTGTCAAAACCTTGCAGCTACCATTGACCCACAAGGCACAGTGCTCAGCGCATTACAGATGCTTTGTCTAAGCTTCACCTCAGCCCAGCAAGTAGATATTATCCTTGTTTTACAGATAAGAAAACAAGGGACCCAAGAAGTTAAGTAACTTGCCCAGGGGACACAACTTGTTCTGAGCCAGGATTCAAAGCCAGGTCTGTGGAACGTGAAAACCCATTCCCTTTCCACTATCCCATTATCAATAAGCGGCTCAAGCCAACAATATCAAACACATCCCAAGTCAAGGTGGTCCATGAATTGACTATGAGCTGGGTGTCATGACCAGTCCATGCAGCAGGAGCTCACAGACCACCACCCCAGGCAGGAGTGGCCTGCAGAGACCTGACTTGTGACAATAACCCCCGGCCCAAGAAAGCTCATTGTCCTTTTATATGGCCCCTTGTTTATTATCACAGATTCACATAAGATCAGCTTTGCCTTCTCCCTGTTTACAAATTGAAAATCTGAGGCACACAGAGATGGATTACCGGAGACTCCAGCTAGCTAGTGGCACAGCTGAGCCTATACATCCCAGGTGCTGGGTCTGTTCAGTAACACTGTCACTCCAGTGACCCCACCTCAGTCCTCCTCCTAAGCGCTAGCTGTAGAGGGAGACTCCCCAAGTCTTCCCCCTCTTATTCTAGTTAGCTGTGTCAATACTTCAGAGAGTGGCCGCCAGACCAGCAGCATTCGTATCACCCGGTAACCTATTAGAAATAACAAATCTAAGGCCCCACTGATTAAGAAACTCCTGCATGGGGCCCAGCCATCTGTGTTTAACAAACCCTCCAGGAATTCCGACGCAACCAAGGTCTGAGAATCACTGAGTTTGGTGGTGAAAACCATTTTGTTCCCTGTGCTGTGCGCCTAGGAAGTGTAAAATCAAGGCGGCCGTGTTAATATTCCCTGCCTCACAATTCCACCTCACTGTTTAAAAAAAAAAGAAAAAACAAACAAGAAAACTCCTGCTGATCTCTCCTGTTCCCAGCCTGACCCCCGCACGTGCCATTCTCCAGCCCCAAACCCAAATCCTATCCAGCTCCTTCCCTCCCTTGCACCTGCCTTACCTCTTCTAATTTAGTCTGTTTGCAGGGAAAAGAAAAGGTTAGGCCAAGAGGTAATTTCTTCTGCATCAGCTCTTTGGTTTTCATGAAATCTGCCAGACAGTCAGCTACGTATTCAAACAGCTGCAGAGAAGAGAAAGCACAGGACACGGGGTTAAGGCACTGTCACCCAGGAACTTGATGCCAAGGCCTTCCCCCACCTTCACAGAGCTCCTGCCCTGCTACCTCTGTGCCATTCCCTCGGATAATTTCATTGGGTGTTGGGTAGAACTGACTCTCCATCTGGACATTTCGTTTCCCCTCTTCGGAGACTTGCACCTTCAAGACTCGAAACTTAGATCCTCCAAGATCCAGGGAAAGAAACTCCCCGTTTTCTATTAAAAAACAAAGCCAAAAATGTTATCATTTATTGAGGGTCTGCTAAATAGCAAGCTCTGTGTTCAAAGTTGGAACTGTAATAAATGTCATGAAGTCTCACAACCACCCCGCAAGCCAGGTATCATTATGCCCACGCGCCAAGACTCCAGAAGTGTGGCCGTTGTTGATTTGTGCCCTCCAAGGGGCAAAGCTGGGGTGTGACCCAAGTCTGCCTGCCTCTGCAGCCTCAGACCTGTCCACTGGGCCATCCAGTAAGGAATAAACGCGTTCATCTGGAGAGGGCAAATGTGAACTCCCTTCACGCAGGTGGTGTTAGAAATGGGCCTTGACGGTGGAGCTTATTCTAGCCCGCCACAACCCCGGCAACCAGGAGGAGAGAGCTGATACTCCGGGAAACGGGCATACGGCAGAAAAGGCAGGGGGAGTGCAGGGAAGAGAAAGCAGCCCCATACGAGCCTCAGTCTTATGGGCAGAGAGAAGACACTCCAGGGGGGAAAGGAGACAAGAACCAAATGCTGGTCCTTAAGGAGCCAAGGATGCTTAATATTTTGGGCCAGAGCCACTCCAAAAGGAGAAAATGTAACCTGACTGAGTCCAGTATAAGACAGATGCTATTAATAAAAAGGTGGAAATGACACATGTGTTGGCGTGAGGCAGCCCACCCTGATGACTTCAACTCAGATTCCAGCCAGAGTTCCTGCCTAGGACCCTGCCAGTTATCTTCAGCATCAGCCACAGATATGGGATGGGAACTCATGTGTGAAAACCCTTGAACCAACAAGTCTTTGTATAGAATTATCTGTGCTGGAAAAGTGGCTGCATGTACCAGGCATGCTTCATGACATATGGCCAAGGCACGTGTAAGTGAAACTCCATGACCACAAATCTGGTCACCCAAGTGGCCTTTCTTTGGTACCATGTGACCCTAAACACAGCTTCATGAATCTAAGGAACCAGCTGGCCATTCAGATTCACTCCTTATGAAATGTGAAATAAAACATAGAGGGAAATTGCTAGTAGGTGGTAAAAACTGAAGTGGAAGCATCCCAAACATCAGAGGTCAGCTGGGTAGCCAGGGTGGCCACATGTATGTAGGCTGAAACCGTGGAGGAAAATTCCTAAGTTCCAGTTCCCTTGAAGCCTGAGTGTACCACAGTTCCTGCCCTCAGATTCCCACAAGGTCCTGTGTGTCTCCCTTTTGGGTTTATGTGTCCTTGTACTACAAGCCTCCTTTCCTGACCTGCCTTGACTGGGTTTCTCTGTTCCTAGCAATCAAGGAACTAGTGGCAAGCCCTCCCAATGGCGTGGAGCACCGCTCTTCAAACTTTAATGTGCATGTAAATCACCCAAGAATTTTGTTAACATGCAGACTATGATTCAGTGGAGGTGGGGCCTGAGATTTTACATTTCTAAGCAAGCTGCTGCTGCAGGACCATGGAACAAGGTTTAGAGTCCTCATTTATAGACCCAGCCAGCTGGATATTTTGCTTTTGTGGAGATTTCTGGAAAGCAAGACTCTTATCTCCCTAGATCAGCCCTGAAAGGAACCTGATGGAGCCATTTATTCAGGGAGGGACTCCAAGGAACTAATCCTGTGCAACTTTATTAGGACTCATCATGTACCAAGCAAGAGATGCTTTCACAGGTGTTATCACAGGTGTTGCACAGGAAAGAGGGTAGATCACATGATCCATGTACATATGAACATTTACTGAGCACTGACTTTGTGACAAGTGACACGCCAGGTGCTAGGGATGCAAAGAGGAAAGACTGTGGGCCCCCTGGGAAGCCCATCAGAAATATAGGCAAGTAAATAAACCATTTCCACACAGTAGGGCACGCGCTCTGATTGTGTGAAGCACAGGGAGCAGTGTCTAAATCAGAGCAGGAGTCAACACCTCAGAGGAAGTGATACAGAGCTGAGTGACGAATGAAAGAGAGCGAGTCAGCCAGCCAGCCAGAGGAGAGCAGGGGTCCAGGGAGAGGAGGTCATGAGCAAAGGAATGAGATTGCCTGGGGTGGGAAAGGTCTGCACTTCTGAGCAGGAGGGACGTGTGACAGAAATGAGACTGGCAGGCAGTCTCGGGTTAAATTAGGAAGGATTTGGAAAAGCCACCCCACCTCCAAGAAATTTGGGATTTATCCAGGTGAGGGGGAGCCACAGAAAGATTTTAACCAAGACCTGATTGAGATTTTGGGAAAACGCCTCTGACACCAACCAGGATAGACTGGAGGATTTTTTTTTTAAACATAATTATTATTATTATTTTTTGAAGATGTTGGGGGTAGGAGTTTACTAATTTATTTATTTTATTTTTGCTGTGTTGGGTCTTCGTTTCTGTGCGAGGGCTTTCTCTAGTTGCAGTGAGCGGGGGCCACTCTTCATCGCGGTGCACGGGCCTCTCACTATCGCGGCCTCTCTTGTTGCGGAGCACAGGCTCCAGACACGCAGGCTCAGTAGTTGTGGCTCACGGGGCTCGTTGCTCCGCGGCATGTGGGATCCTCCCAGACCAGGGCTCGAACCCATGTCCCCTGCATTAGCAGGCAGATTCTCAACCACTGCGCCACCAGGGAAGCCCAGATTGGAGGATTTTAATAAAAACCACTTGGTGTGATCCCTTCTGTAACTCTGACACAGAGAAAGGACTCATTGGACCCCAGGGAAAGGAGGACCTGCCTAGAAGAAGAGGGCAACAGCGGCAGGGGGGCCATCAGGATCTTTACGGTGATTATTAAGATCATTATGACCTCTCATCATGGGGCTGTAATGTACAGCTTGGTGACCATAGTTAATAATACTGTATTGCATATTGGAAAGTTGCTAAGAGAGTTCTTAAAAGTTCTCATCACAGGAAAAAAAAATTTGTAACCATGTGTGTTGATGGATGTAACTCGACTTTCTGTTGCGATCTTTTTGTAATATATACAAATATTGATCAGTATGTTGTACACCTGAAACTAATGTTATATGTCAATTATATCGCAATTTTAAAAAATAAAAAGAATACTAATTTAAAAAAAAAGAAATGATCTTTCAAGAAGGTGAGGTTTCCTTGAGAATCCACCAGCTGTAGATGATCCTCCAGTGACCTTTCAGTGGCTCCAGGCAGCCGTGGACACCAGGGGTTTCCTTCTCCTAAGCCATTGCCAGGGCTTGTGCTCCTTCCCCACTCCCTAGTGCAGCATCTCCCAAAGGCGCAGGAGGACTGAACGTGTATATTCCTGGAGAGTCACCATCTCCAGGGGGAGAGGCCTGAGAAGCCATATGTTTAGGGATCACCCCAGGTGAGTCTTATGCTCAGGCAAGTGCGGGACCCCTGTCCTAATGCAGACCCCTAGGCCCATTAGCTGACAACACTGGGGCTCCTGGGCTCAACTTGCAAGGCTCACCCTCTGGGAGGCCTAGGAGGCTGCCTGGAAACAGAGGCCAAGAAGAGAGGCAGCTGGGATGGGGCCTAAAGAACCACTGTCACCTTCAAATCACAAGATGGGCACTTCCTGTCCCCCTTCCCTTGTGACTGGTAGAAGAGAAGGCACAAACGATAACCGTGCTTTTAAGGTACTCGTAAGAACAGTCAACTGCTGCTCCCTGACTGACAGGCGGGGAGGTAACTAAGGCTCAATCAGGTTACCCCTCTCAGGGAGGTTCAGAGGAAAGAGGGGAAACTAGAGAGTAGGCAAACCCAAAAGGATTTCTCTGGAAATTGAATACATCTCTGAAATGGAGGCCCCAAGAGATTAGGATATAATTATGAAATCATACCACCAGCTCCCAGGAGCTCTGTAGGACTTGGGACATTTTGAATAGTTGAGAGCATTCCTTCCACATGACCTCATCTGATCCTAAGGACCCTACAAGTTGGTGGGACAAACTGGCCACGTCCCTTTTACTAATGAGGACAGGAGTACAGTGGTTCTGGGACTTAACAAGGTCACCTGGCTCCATAGGGACTCTGGGCCCAGGGACCTCACTGCAGCAGGATCACTGGTGAGATTTATTGTGTGATGAGAGGCTCTAAGGAGACAGTGAAGAAAGGAGGTGGTGTCTCCTGGCCTGAGGAGGACGCAATTTCTAAAACTTGGTCAGTTTCACTTCCAAACCTTCCTGAAGCAGCCAGGGTCGGGAAGGCACACCTGGCCAGTAGCCTCACACCATCAAAGGCCACTTTCCCTTGCTTCTGGGGACACACCTCTGCAAGAGGAACCAAAGCACCAAAAGCCAGGAGGACTCTGCCCTGGGGCTCCCTCCCTCACACACCTCATGATTCAGGTGCTTCCTTGGAATGCCCCAGATGATCTATCAAGGACACAGTCCCTGCAGCATTCTCAAAGAGCAGTGTCAGAACTCAGCAGAGATTTCAAAGCAGGACTGTCTCTCTCCACAGCCTGTGTTCTTCCATGGTGGTACACTGCCCACTACACAACCGCCACCAGCAAGGGAACGGGTCTTTCTCATCACAGTTCTCAGTTCTCAAACGGCAGAGCCAAGCTACTTGGGCCCAGGCATTGGCCCAGAAGGGCCCAAAGCCCGCTAATCCGATCAAAGGTTCCTTCTCCTTCAAGAGCCCCAAAGCCCCTGCTGGAGCTTGGTCGCAGAACTGGGGCCCTGACATTGAGGAAGCCCCGTGGTCCTCACTGCGCTCATCTGACCTGAGGATAAGAGTTACACCATGGGGTTCTTATGGGGATTGTATGAGACAGTGAGTCCCTAGCACTGCATGACCATAATAGGTGCCTGGTATATACCAGCTCTTTTCCCTCCTATGGCTTTACCCAGAGGCTGAGAGTGAAGGAGTTTGATGGAACCTCACAGATTCCCTCTAGAGGTCTCTAGGCTGTTGTAAGCAAAATAATGGCTCCCCCAAGATGTTTACATTGTAATCCCCAGATCCTATGGATATGTTAGGTTATGTAACAAGGGGGAATTAAAGTTGCAGATAGAATCAGAATTGCTCATGAGTTGACCTTGAGGTTGGGAGATTATGCTGGATTATCTGAGTGGGCCTAATATAATCACAGGGTTTTTAAATGTGGAAGAGGGAGGCAGAAGGGTCAGAGTCAGAGATTTGAAAATGCTATACTGGGGCTTGAAGATGGTAAGGGGCATGAGCCATGGAAAGCAGGCAGCCTCTAGAAGCTGGAAAAGGCAAGGAAACAGGTTCTTCCCCAGAGCCTCCAGAAGGAATGCAGCTCTGCCAACACTTTGATTATAGCCCAAGGAGACCCACTGCAAACTTCTGACCTCCAGAGTTGTAAGAAAATTAATTTGTGTTGTTTAAAGCTGCTAAGTTTGTGCTAACTTATTACAGCAGCAGTAGAAAGCACATTTTACAGATAGAAAAATTAAGGCTAAACATTTTGCCAAAGGTCACTGAGATATGACAAGAGCTGGGCCTAGAACCTAGGTTTCTTCAATTATTATTTAATATTTTTGCCACCACGTCATACTATCTTCCACTACTTCCTATCTATAGCCTAGAATCTAGATACCTAGGAGTGAAATGCCCTTTACTCTCCATTCTACAAATATTTCAGGCCTAGTATGCATCAAGCACTACTCAGTGCTCAGAGCGCTGTGGTGAAGAAGACACAGACCCTGCCCTCAGGGAGTACTGGTCCAGTGGGGAGACTCTCACACACAGCAGGGTGACAGGCGCTCTGATAAGAACCTAATCCAGCATGGGGATGCTTCCCAGATGGAGGCAGTAACCTCTACACTGAGATGGAAAAGCCAAACTGGTGTTCGTAAGGGGAAGAGTGTTGGGATTCTCCAACAGGAGAGGGAACAGAGTGTGTAGGGCTAAGGCAGGCAGGGAAGAAACAAGGTGCATTTGAACTTTGGCTCAAAACTTTTGGTACTGAGCATGACTGAAGCATAGAGTCAGGGGGGTGGGGGGATGTGGAGAGAGGGCTGGAGAGGTAAGCCAGGGAACAGGAGCAAACTTCAGTTACCCATCAGCCAAGAGGGAACCAGGGGGATCAGGGTCCCTGGCAGCCCCCAGCCCCACTCACCTGAGCCATCTGGAATGGCCCTGACAAATGTGGGCAGCATCTTCACCGACGCTGTGGGGTTGGTGTCCTTCCCCAGGCCCTTCTGCATTTCAGCCTGGAACCGAGCCATAATGTCCAAAAGGGTCTCATCGGAGAGCCGCATGTGATACAGGAACCTGTCCACCTGGAACAGATAGCAGAGTGATCAGGGTTGGCTGCTGGGGACACCTGCCCTCCATTCAAGGCTGTAAATTCCCACTCCAGGCATGAAGCTGCATTCCTGACTCAGGACAGCTTCTTGATGTGGATTCCCAAAGGTCCCTTGCCTGACCACTCATCAAGCTGGGGAGTTAGAACAGAATGGAATGGAAAGCCAGGGAGATGGGGACTTATTCCTCTGAAAAACAAGCTCTGAGGAAAAAATGGTTCCCCCATTTCTCTGATGGGACAATGGAGGGGCAAAAACGAAGAAGGATTCAATTTCTAATTCCTGGTTCAAGGCCCTCACCGTTGTCCTATTGCCTCTCCTCTGGAAAAGACTAGCTATAGCTTGAACCTCAAATTCCTAAACATAGAACCTTTCTTTTGTGCAATGGTAACAATATATATTCACACGTTTCCCCTTGTTTATGAGTCGCTAGGAAGATCAGAGCTAAATTCAGTTTCCAAGTGCAACCTCTAAAGTCCAGTGCTTTAAATTTCCATTTTGTTTTTAACTGAGGTTGTTTTAACTAAGATGAAGTTTAATTTTTAAAGCCAGATCAAATTGCTATTGGAAATGAGAGCATGTCACTCAAGTAACCAGAAAATTGGGACAAAGGACCACTACCCCAGTGGAGGGAAGACATAAAAATTACTAATGCTGGGCTTCCCTGGTGGCACAGTGGTTGAGAGTCGGCCTGCCGATGCAGGGGACACGGGTTCGTGCCCCGGTCTGGGAAGATCCCACATGCCGCGGAGCGGCTGGGTCCGTGAGCCATGGCTGCTGAGCCTGCGCGTCCGGAGACTGTGCTCCGCAACGGGAGAGGCCACAACAGTGAGAGGCCCGCGTATCGAAAAAAAAAAAAAATTACTATTGCTGTGCACAGTCCATTTGAAAGTAGTAAGTCACATCATATTATTACCTTCCTCCCCATGCTAACGCTAATCACTTGGTGGTGGCAGCCTAGAGTCCCAGGGCTCGCTGGGATGGAGTACCACGAGGGACAGTGGCACAGGTGCCCTGTATTGCCACCCTGCTTTATCTACTAAACAGCCTCTCTATTCATCCAGGTCACAAGGAGGCTTCATCTTGGCACATTCCTGAAGGAACTGCTCTCCCACACTTTTATCTAAGGCTAAAAACATTTGTTGCAGTATACAAAGTGCTTTCATGTATGTCACCTAATCTAACCTCCAAGACATCCATTTGAGGCAGTCAGGTAAGGCCAAATTATTGCTCCTAACTGAGAGATGGGGACTCCAAAGCTCAGAGCCATTAGCAGCATTAGGAGAGCCACAGGTAAGTGGCAGCCCTGGGACTATAATGCAGTCTCCATATTCCTCGCTCCATGGCCTGGTTTTGCTTCACAGCTTTGTGCAGGACCCACAAGCCCAACAGACAAGTTATACCGAAGTCCAGGGGTCACATGACCTTTATCATAAGACAGGTACCCAGTCATCAGCCAGGCCTAGAAGGCAGGCATCCCAGTTCAGTCCAGGGCCAGTATGGAGTCCTAAGCCAGTGAAGTGGTCCATGGCTCCAGGGGCTTGGGGGCCCAGCAAGAGGCCAGAAAACCATCAGAGAGCCATTAACAAAAGAGGACAATTGGGCTTTCAGCATATTTGAGAAGATAGGAGAGAACCAGGTCATGCTTCATTAAGGGCTTTCTGTTCACCCCGAGTCTGTTTATGACTAATTGGTTGGCACAGCAACACACAAGGAGAAAACCGACAGAAGGGACGTGACCCAAGTAATTGGGGCTTGGGGAAGGGTGAGATGTACTACACTGAACCTAAACTTGCTTCTTTATCACCTCGAGGCCCTTCAGACAGTGCCCCTGAGCGTACTGCTCATTTCTGCTCAGCTCCAGAGCATAAAGACCTCCTCCAGGTAACCCCATAGCATCATCCTTTGTATGTAAGTAGTGGTTTTGAGGCCCTTTGGGGGTAGTTTGCCAGCTGAAGTTTAACAGTTATTCAGGACTTTGGGTTGCTACTCCTGCTCTTTCAGTAAGTTAAAGTTATGACACACAAATGTCAACTTAGCGTCAGTTTATTGTTTATTCTTTGTATCTTCCACAGCTCCTGGTACAGTCGTTAGAAGGGAAGAATGAAACATACGTTGGGACAAAAAGGCTGTATTTTAAATCCAAACAGGTGATTTGAGGCCCGTATAAGCAGGCCCACACGTTGCAGGCACCAAGGAAGGGTACTTAAGTTCAGAAAACCAAGCCCACTCCTCTTGGAGTGACTCACAAACCATGTGACACCAGATATCTTCTAAACAAAAGAGCCAACAAGCATCACATTTAACATATGAAGAGCAAATTCCAAACTACAAGCTCAGAGCTGCTGAATTACAGGATGTGGGAGCCGGAAGGGACTTTACAGATCACTTAGTCCAAAGATCCTGTATTATGAATCGAGAGTCATAAAATGGTTCAACTCTTGAACCCAGTGATGTCACTTCTGGGAATCTATCCTTAGGAAATAATCCCAAATATGGAGAACATTAAATACACACCAATGTTTATCATAGCAATATTTGTTAAAAAAATGTTTATGAAAGTGGCTGAATGTCCAACAAGAGAGAAAAGGTTAAATTATGGCATATCCAATTTGACTGAATATTAGGAAGATAATTATGGAGAAATGTACTTAAGTGGTTACGTTTTAACAGTAAGTGAACTATACAGATCCACAGTGGTATACACAATATAACTGTAAAAACATCCACTGTGAAAAAAGACAACAAGGGCTTCCACGTGGCAAACAGGACAATGTCTGCGAGAAGGGTGGGATTAAAGGTAACATTTCCACTTTTTGTAATGTTGACTTACTAAACTGTAAAAAGTACACAGGGAAAAACCTAACCAGTTCTTCTCTTATGAATGAACAATCTGCAGGTCAGTGACCAGACCCAGTCCAATGTTATCAATAGGTCAAATAATGTCACTACATCGAATTGGAAAAGATCTCCTCTCCTCTCCCCTCCCCCTCCCCTCTTCCTTTCTCTTCCTTCTTTCCTTCTTTCTTCCCCTTCCTTCCTGTTTTGTTTTGGTTTAGTTTTAATGTTGGTATAAGGATATTTTAAAAAATTGTTCCAGGGTCTGAATAGTAACCCTCGTAGGCAAGTAGCACCCAGGATCTTGACAACTCTAGAAGCAGGAAGCACAGAAACTATGGAGGGGACTGGCTACCTGACCCGGACGGAGAAAGAGCCCATGCCTTTTGACCAGGGGTGTTGTCACCACGAGGAGGAGTGAATGAGTTGGTGTTCTAAGAACCCGTGACTCAACGCAGCAACTCATAAACTGGCCACCTTGCTACCCCAGACACCTGCTGGCTCACTCATCCAGGTGGCTGGAAAGTGCTCCTGACTATCCCTGCTCAGCTCACTCTTAGCTATCTTGCCTTCCCCTGGGAGAGAGAGAGGGGTCAACCCCAGGCCTTGACAAACACTGGCCCTCCTCCCAGAAGGACCTGGAACAGATTAGTGGAGGCTGCAATCCCACCTCCTGGGCCTGCACCTGGACTGGTGGACAAACACATCTAGCCTGATTCTTGGGTGTAACTAAAGGTTAACCACCACAAAGGGGCCCAAGGAAACGAAACTAATTTGCTAGAACTAGAGGTATAAAGGTCCAAAGACTCCCCTTGAGGGCTGGAGAGACACCATGCAGGTTACATCTTTACTAAGAGGTTGTAACAGAAAATGAATTCTTAAGCAGTGCTGTATAGGACTTTTCCACCTCCTTAAGAAGCTAGTAGAGAGCTCCGTGAACCTAATCAATAAATGAAAATTAAGATAACTCTGATTGATTTACAATATTTTAAGATTTGCTATAACCTGCAACCGAACTCCCTAATGAACAGAATGTAGTGGGAGGTTATCCCACCCAGCACAGGAGGACTGTTAGGTGCCATGCTTTTTTTTCAGTTTGAGAAGCCAGGAGGCATCATGACACAATGGAAAGAATGCTGAAGGAGGATTCAGAGGTTTGGGTTTAATCCTCACTCCACCTTAAATACCTGGGTAATCTTGGCTAAATCCACTTGCTGGGAGGACTTCTGTTATCTATAAATTGAGAGATGCTCATGCCCAGAGCCCTGCCACTGGCAGCTGGTGTGGCTAGAGGGGCAGGCTGGGCTCATTCTAGGCTGCCAGGAGAGAATGCTGGTGGCTGGCCCCCATTTGAGCCTTGGCAACTTTTAACCAGCCGACCCTGGAATCAATTTTGTAGACAGGCTTCTTGGGCAAAGTGGCAAAATAATGCACATCATTAAGAGCACACCACTGGCCAACAACACGTGCCAACAATATATATTTTGATTATTGTATGTAAAAACTCACACCCCTCTTGGTATCCGTATTTATATCCTTTCAAGCACGTGAAGAATCATATGAATTACTTTAATGAATTCTCAAATTTTCTTTAAAAATGACTCTTCTTTGTAGCCTTTCCCCCAAACATTCCTCACATCCAACACAATTGTCTTCAAGCTTTCTAAAGACTTTCTCCTCATCCCCTTCCTGTCTGGTATCTGCCAGGAAGTCTGAGTGAAATGGAAGGCTCAGGACAGTATGCAATGTGCAGCCCATGGGAGATTTACTTCCTCTTCCCCTTCTGTGAGTTTTTACTGCCTCTGTGCACCCTGTACCTTTTCTAATAAGCTCTCTTAAATCTCTTCACATGTAGGCACGGCATCAATTAACTCTGTCAGGGAACACTGAACCAGGTATCTCTCAGCTCTGTGAGTCCTTACCTTCTTGATCTGATCCTCCTTCAGCTTGGTGAAGTAAAATGCCATCAAGTGTACCGCAAACATTTTCCCCAAGTTTGGTTTCTCCTGAGGTGAGCAGAGATTTCTGTGCAGTGTTCACTCCCACGTCTCTGGAGCGCTGCCCACTTCCAGTCCAGGCTGGATCCCTCCGGGGAACTAGGTGCTACAGATTAAATACTTCCAGGCTGCTTAGTTCAATGATTAAACTTTGCCCCCTGTCTCTGGTCCCTCCCTCCAGCACACACTTGATTGTCTAATAGGAAGCTCAGGATGGTAGTTGAGCGTTGGTGGAGGGCAGGCAGGGGATGGGTTGCTTGACTCTTTGAGAATCGGGTCCCACAAAATCTCGTTGCTAAGCAACACTCTCAAGCTAATGTCCCACCAAGCCCACTCAGCCGAGGAAAATCTTCTGAGAAGTTGGGCGTTAAACAAAGCCAACTCTCAACCAGCTGAGCTGCTCTGTAAATGTCTAGTCTCAGGCTTTTCTCTTTAGTCCTTTTCTTCTCAGCACAGGAATAGAACTCCTAACTCTCTGCTCCTCAAGAGCACTAACTTAATTAAGACTAAGTACTGCCCTGGTCAGAGAGGTTCCAAGAATGTTGGGGCAGGGCTTTCCTGGTGGCGCAGTGGTTGAGAGTCCGCCTGCCGATGCAGGGGACGCAGGTTCGTGCCCCGGACGGGGAAGATCCCACATGCCGCGGAGCGGCTGGGCCCGTGAGCCATGGCCGCTGAGCCTGCGCGTCCAGAGCCTGTGCTACGCAACGGGAGAGGCCACAACAGTGAGAGGCCCGTGTACCCCCCACCCCAAAAAAAAGAATGTTGGGGCAAATTCCTTCATTTGTGACCAATCAAATCTCTTAGCTTACAGCCGTTGGTAATGGAAAAAAATCAGTAAAGGTTTATCTATTCACAGTGGTAAGCCAGAAAACCTTGATATCCCAGCTAATGAACCAGAAAAAAATTATCCATGAGAAAGGATGAAGTCACCCGTACTCACTGGGAAGCTGCTGCTGGAGAGAAAAACTGAAGTCACAGACAGGAAATGTCTCATCTCAGACCACCAGGGTATTTTGGTTCACTCACTTATCTCCCTCCATCATACTTGATGTGAGAAGGACCCAGAAAGGGGTCAATGTATGGGTACAACAGACTTTGCACTCTTCCCGCGGTCACTGGTCAGCTGATGAAATCAACAACAACAATGCTGTTAACAACAGCAGCTAACACGGATGGAGCACTTACTATTTCCATTTTATAAATGAGAAAATTGAGGCCCAGAAAGGTTAATTTGCTCAAAATCACAAAGCCTGTAAATAGTACAGTGAGGAATGAAACCCAGGAGTTTCATGTCAGTGCCCAGCTCTTAAACAATACATAATATTGCCTTTCTTCCTTTTCCATGCAATAGATACTCAGTTAATAGCTACTACTAGCAGCAGCATTCTGTGGGGTTATTGTCAAGAATTCCAACCACAGTTAACCCTTGAACGACACAGGTTTGAACTGCATGGGGCCACTTACATAAGGATGCTTTTCAATAGTAAATAACACAGTACTACATGATCCAGGGTTGGTTGAATCCGCTTGTAGATGTGGAATCACAGATACGGGGGAACCACTTGTACAGAGGGCCGGCTATTAATTATAAGTAAATTTTTGACTGTGTAGAAGGTCCAGCGTCCCTTACCTCTGAGTTGTTCAAGGGTCAATAGTACTTGGAAAACTAAACACAGAGATATCACTTCAACAGGATCTTCCCAGTGGGGGAAAATGGCAAATGAAGAAATTCCTGACCACAACATCCCAAATACTAATCAAATGCTTACTAAAATTAGCAACTGATCTGATGTTAATGAAGGTCAGCTGGGCACCCCAGTGTTTCTCTGCTCCTATAGGCACCTGCTCTACAATACAAAGAGGAAAAAAAATGACTTTTCCTGGTCAACTTAGCAGCCTCAGCTTTGTTTGCTTTGCAAGTGCATAATCTCATTAATCAAGACAATTGCCAGACAATTGCCTGGCGAGAACCTTCAACAGCTGCCTCTTCAGAAGCCACTGATTCTCCAATCAGTGCTCTTTATCCATCCATCATGTGGATGAGCCATTGGAAGTCTAGCCTAAGCCCAGGGTGTTTTTTTTTTTTTTTTTGCGGTACGTGGGCCTCTCACTGTTGTGGCCTCTCCCGTTGTGGAGCACAGGCTCCGGACATGCAGGATCAGCGGCCATGGCTCCACGGGCCCAGCTGCTCCGCGGCATGTGGGATCTTCCCGGACCGGGGCATGAACCCGTGTCTCCTGCATCAGCAGGCGGACTCTCAACCACTGCGCCACCAGGGAAGCCCCCCAGGGTGTTTGATTAAAATTACTCAGATGCTTTTCTCAGACTGATATAAAACCGTCTCCCAGAATGAGAAACACTATCCTTTTCAGTGTGTTTACCCCTCAGACTATGAACTCTTCTAGCTCCTTTACTTTGTCGTTTCTACAAACAAGCAAAGGCTAATCTTTAGTTGTTGACACTATTCAATTCCCCATGTGGAACTGGTATTCTGAAACAGACGTGCTGTCCCTGAGTCTGCACTGGATAACATCCTGGGCAGGTCACCGCCTACAGGTGATAACAGTATTGTCTTAATTCCTTCATTTAAAAAGTAACCTCAGGTGCAGTATGGCACCAAGGTCATTGACTTATTCGACATAGGGATAAGGGGTTACAATGGCTCATGGATAAAAGGACACAAAGCTATAACCAAAGACCTCTGCAATCTAGTGGTTGCTTTTATGTGCCAGATAGGCAGCTTTGGGGATTTTAATTAGGCAAATGACACCAGAGAATTTTCAGCTATTACATCATTCCATTTTTTTAATCTAAGCACATTAGCATCTACATTCCAGGTCTGAGCTAGCTGACTAAACCAAGAAGCTTAATGATTATAAAAATCACATGTATTTGAAGTCATCTAGCTCGGCCCCCTCACTTTAGAAAGACAAAATAATTAGATTATTTTACCATTCCTCATCTGATTATTTCAGTTCAACCACTGGAATTTTTCACCCTTACTAAAGCTCTATGTAGCTATTCAACGATATACAAGTCTTATAAGCACTTAGATTTTGCTTAAGAACACCATTTGAGGGTTAGCGCTGCTAAGTGACATTTTAGTTAAAACATTACCTGTCTGGCCCAAACCTTCCATGTAAGAAGGAACTCTCTCACATCTATACACATTTCTGTTTCCACAGAGCTGGCCCTTATGGGAAGACCTAAAGACAATATCTGCTTTCCTTTTAGTATTGAGCACAGTAGGAGGACAAGAAGTGCAACACAATTTACCTATTATTTAGTAAACACTTGTATTGATATAATGTTTACTAGGTGTTTTACAATATTAATTCCCATGACAACTATCATTCTCTCTATTTTACAGATAGAGAAACTGAGGCAAAGATCCCAAGTGGTACATGGTAGAATAGATATTTGAAGGCAGGCAGTATGGCTTCAGAGTCCATGCTTACCCACTGTGCTACACTGGCTCTCATTAACCTGGAAGCAAAGCACAGGGGAAATACAGGATCTAAGCTAGGAAAATCTAAGCTAGGGAAATACAGGACCTAAACCCAGTGGAAAGTGCACAAGCCCTGATTTCCCACTTTGGCTCTGCCCTGACTGAAGACAAAGGCTCCAAGTTCGTATCTGTGAAGGGTTCATAGCTCCCTTGTGATCATTTGCAGAATAAAAATAAATGAGATCACATAAGAGAAGCCATGCATCCCATAGTGGGCACACTAAAAGCATCTCTTTAATCTAAGCCTTCACCTAGCTCAGTACCCCTTCTTAAAATTGCTATTTCATCTCACCCCATTTAATCCCTTAAGATAAAAAAAAAAATGCATGCAGCCCTTTCAGTACATTCAGTAAAACATAAAACATATATTACTTATATATGGAATCTGAAAAATAAATTAGTGAATATAACAAAAAAGAAACAGACTCGCAGATATAGAGAATAAACTAGTGGTTACCAGTGGGGAGAGGGAAGGGAGGAGGGGCAAGATAGGGGTTGGGGAGTAAAAGGTACAGACTACTACATATGAAATAAATGAGCTACAAGGATATACTGTACAACACAGGGAATGTAGCCAATATTTTATAAAAACTACAAGTGGAATATAACCTTTAAAAATTGTGAATCACTAGGTTGTACATCTGAAATTTATATAATATTGTGCATCAACTGTACCTCAATAATAAGCAAATAAATAAACTTGAATAAACTTTTTAAAAAACCGTAACTGTAAACCATTAGAAGGTATCAGTTCCATTTATTGGAATTATAGAAACAATTAGGAATTTTATAAATATTTTATTCCTGTTACTAAAGAAAAGAGATCCTGAATTCTGTCCCCTATTTTTTTAATGATATGTCCAAAGTTAAGTTGTCCATAATATAAAACAGTCTGCCCTGCTGGTATTCCACATGCTGCAAAAGAATAAGAAAGAGAGTGTGTGAAAGAGCAAACTGCCATAAAAGAAAGTCAAAGTAGAAACTTTCAAACCCTGCCAGCAGTTACAGTTACTATGGTGTTGCCATGGGAGCAACCATAAATGAAGCAGAAATGTTAGCTTCAGCAAGTTTCAAAAGAATATTACTGATAGTTTTTTATAGGCTTATTCCTGACCCAAGAGCAGTCAGGGAATGCTCATGAAGAAATGATCATGTATGTTAACTACAGTTCAATAAAAATCCATGAATTAATTAATCTTTAATAATTTTAAAAATGGGTGCATATTATTCTGTATGTAAATAATACCTAAATCAATTTGATTTTTTAAAAAGGGGGAAAAAAGAAAGACATCAACTGCACACAATTTTTTTTTCACAACTGTACATTAAGAGCTGTATTTGCAAAATACATAAGTGTGGCATAAACCCACAAGGACAACATAATTTTGGAAGACAGAAAGCTGACAGAGAAGTAACAGCTTAGCAGAGGAAACACTGACACCTCAGTGCCTGCAGAGAGTGACTGCACCAAGAAACGAGCAATGACATCTGTAACTGTAGAAATGCTCAGGAATTGAAGGCCTTGATACTTCAGAAAAGCAAAAGGCTGGAAAAAAAAAAAAAAAAGATTGGCTAAAAGTGTATATAAAAAGCTTTCAGGGCTTCCCTGGTGGCGCAGTGGTTGAGAGTCCGCCTACCGATGCAGGGGACATGGGTTTGTGCCCCGGTCCGGGAAGATCCCACACACCGTGGAGCGGCTGGGCCCGTGAGCCATGGCCGCTGAGCCTGCGCGTCCGGAGCCTGTGCTCCTCAACGGGAGAGGCCACAACAGTGAGAGGCCCGCGTACCGCAAAAAAAAAAAAAAAAAAAGCCCTACAGATGCTGATATTTGGGGCATACACTAAAAAAGTCAGCTTATACCCCATTTAGCCAAAGCAATCATGAGAAAGAAAAACAAAGCTGGAGGCATTACAATACCTGATTTCAAGCAGTATTACAAAGCTAGCAATCAACATAGTATGGTAGGGGCTTCCCTGGGGCTTCCCTGATGGCGCAGTGGTTAAGAATCCGCCTGCCAATGCAGAGGACATGGGTTCGAGCCCTGGTCCAGGAAGATCCCACATGCTGCGGAGCAACAAAGCCCGTGTGCCACAACTACTGAGCCTGTGTTCTAGAGACTGCAAGCCACAACTACTGAGCCCGTGTGCCGCAACTACTGAAGCCCGCGTGCCTAGAGCCCGTGCTCCGCGACAAGAGAAGCCACCGCAACGAGAAGTCCGCACACCTCAAGGAAGAGTAGCCCCCACTCGCCACAACTAGAGAAAGCCCACGCACAGCAACGAAGACCTGTTGCAGCCAAAAATAAATAAATAAAATAAATTTATTTAAAAAAAAAACAACAGGGCTTCCCTGGTGGCGCAGTGGTTGGGAGTCCGTCTGCCGATGCAGGGGACATGGGTTCGTGCCCCGGTCTGGGAGGATCCCACATGCCGCGGAGCGGCTGGGCCCGTGAGCCATGGCCGCTGAGCCTGCACGTCCGGAGCCTGTGCTCCGCAATGGGAGGGGCCGCAACAGTGAGAGGCCCGCGTACTACAAACAAACAAACAAACAAACAAAAAACAGTATGGTACTGGCATAAAAACAGGCACATAGCAGTGAAACAGAATAAAGAGTCCAAACATAAACCCCCATATGTATAGTCAGCTAATTTTTGACAAGGGTGCCAAGAATACACAATGGGGAAAGGACAGTTTCTTCAATAAATGGTGCTAGGAAAACTAGATATCCACATGCAAAAGAATGAAACTTACCCTACACCATTCACAAAAATTAACTCAAAATCAAACAAAGATTCAAATAGAAGACCTGAAGCCATAAAACTCCCAGAAGAAAACATAGGGGAAAAGATCCTTGACATTGGTCCAGGCAGTGATTTCCTAGATAAGCCACCAAAACACAGGAAACAAAAACTAAAATAAACAAGTGGGACTACATTAAACTAAAGAGCTTCTGCATAGCAAAGGAAACCATCAATAAATTGAATAGACAGTCTACAGAATGGGAGAATTCGTAAACCATATATCTGATAAAGGTCTAATATCCAAAATATATAAAGAACTCATACAACTCAACAGCAAAAAAAAGAAAATAATCCAATTAAAAATGGGCAAAGAACCTGAATAGACATTTTTCCAAAGAAGACACACAAATGGCCAACAAATATATGAAAAGATGGTCAACATCACTAATCATCAGGGATATGCAAATCAAAACCACAGTGAGATGTCACTTCACACCTGTTAGGATGGCTTTTATCCAGAAGACAAGAGATAACAACGTTGGCGAGGATATGGAGAAAAGGAGACCCCTGTGCACAGTTGGTGGGATTGTAAATTGAGATGACCATTACGGAAAACAGTATGGCAGTTCCTCAAAAAATTAAAAATTGAAGTACCAATATGATCCAACAATCCCACTCCTGGGTATACATCCGAAGGAACTGAAATCAGCATCTCAAAGCAGTATCTGCATACCCATGTTCATTGCATCTTTATTCACAATAGCCAAGATACCGAAACAACCTAAGTGGCTGTCAACAGCTGAATGGATAAAGAAGATGTGGTGTATATATATATATACAACAGAATATTATTTAGCCATGAGAAAGAAGGAAATCCTGCCATTTGGAACAAAATAGATGTACTTTAAAGGCATTATGCTAAGTGAGGTAAGTCAGAGAAGGACAAATACTGTATGATCTCACTTATATGTGGAATCTAAGAAAACTGAACTTGTAAAAACAGAGAGTGGAATGCGGTTACCAAGGGCTGGGGATGGGGGAATTGGGGCGATACTAAAGGTACAAACTTGTAACTAGTAAATAAATAAGTTCTGGAGATCTAAGGTACAATATAGTGATTATAGTCAATAATACTGTATTATAAACTTTAAAGTTACTAAGAGACTAAATCTTACCTGTTAACATAAAAGAAATGATAAATATGTGACATGATAAAGGTATTAGCTAATGCTCCTGAAGTAATCATATCACAATATATAAACACACTGCATACTTAAAATTAGTGTTATATGACAATTATTTCTCAATTAAAAGAAAAAGCCAGCTTATGATCAGATCAACCTACATCAAAAGCCAAAAGCCTTACCCATGTAAACAGAGCTTCCTATTAGCTTAATTCCTCACTTTTTTTTTTTTTCTGATCACACTGCAAGGCATGTGGGATCTTAGTTCCCCAACCAGGGATTGAACCTGTGCCCCCTGCAGTGGAAGCATGGAGTCTTAACCACTGGACCACCAGGGAAGTTCCATAATTCCTCACTTTTAAATATGAACATAGCCAAAGACTACTAGACACTAAAGAAAAGTTTCCAATGGTAAAAGCAAAAACCAAACAAGAAAAAAAAATGTAGGAAACAGAAAAAAACTATAATATCTTTAGGGAAATAAGATATTGATTGTATCCATGAAACAAGAACAAGAGGATAACTAAAAACAAGGGTGGGAACAGGGGGGAGGGAGAGGAACTATATGACACTTAAAAAAAAAATTCAGTACTTTTTTCCTAGCAAGAGTTTTAAACTCAAAAAGAGAAATTTAACTTTGAGCCATAACTGATAAAAAACTTATATGAATCTATAGGGAACGTCCTAATAAAACTTCTGGGAATAATTTAAAGGTGTATTTTCTAACGCATTTTCCAATATTTTTTGATTGTATTAAACATTCATATTCTCTGGTTACATTTTACAGCACTCTTAATTAGCTGTGAGTGGTTTAAATTCCACTAGTAAGATAATGGCCTCTGAGAAATACATACAGTTGTACTAGGATTGTCTGTAAATGAATAAGGATAATACACACGCATACATTGTAAACTTTGCTATAGCAATACAATATGATGTATTAAGTTGGTAAGGGAAGAAGAGCATTAGCTGAGGAAAATAAGAGAAGCTAAAAAGTTTTAAGATCAAGGCAAGATTTATAGTTAAAAGAATATGTGAAAATATATGAGTTCTAATATTACTAAAAATTAAATAACAGGAATCAGAATTGATAATTCAGCTGGCAATCATTTATGTAAATTTTCACATATAATTGAGTAAAAAGTCACAGTCTATGGACCAGATGGTGATGAAATTAAATCACTGTGCAGAACTTAGGAGACTAAATCATGGGAGGTTTTTCTTCTATCATCTCAAGGTAGACTCTTCTAGTGGCTGAAAGCCCCCAAGAAAAGGCCAGAGCTGAAAGCATCTACTTTCTGAGAACTCAGGACTGCCAGCTGTTAGAATGTCAATATTCTCAAAGGAACCCTCCTACACTGTTGGTAGGAATGTGAATTGGTACAGCCACTATGGAGAACAGTATGGAGGTTCCTTAAAAAACTATAAACAGAATTACCATATGATCCAGGGATCCCACTCCGGGGCATGTATCTGGAGAAAACTATAATTTGAAAAGATACATGCACCCCAATGTTCATTGCAGCACTGTTTACAGTAGTTAAGACATGGAAGCAACCTAAGTGTCCACTGACAGATGAATGGATGAAGATGATGTGGTAAATACATACAATGGAATATTACTCAACCATAAAAAAGAATGAATGCCATTTGCAGCAACATGGATGGACCTAAAGATTATCATACTAAGTGAAGTAAGCCAGAGAAAGACAAATCATATGATATCGCTTATATGTAGAATCTAAAAAAAAAAATGTTACAAATGCACTTAAGTACGAAACAGAAATAGACCCATAGACATAGAAAACAAACTTATGGTTACCAAAGGGGAAAGGAGCGGGGCAGGGATAAATTAGGAGTTTGGGATTAACATATACACACTACTATATACAAAATAGATAACCAACAAGGACCTACTGTATAGCATAAGGAACTATACTCGATATAATAACCTATAAGGGAAATGAATCTGAAAAAGAATATACACAGGCACACACACATATATATACATAACTGAATCACCCTGCTGTATACCTGAAACTGTGTAAATCAACTATACTTCAATTTTAAAAAAATGAGAGAATGCCAACATTCTCATAATAAGCACATTGCCATACTCCCCTTTATTCTTCTGAATTCTGTAACTCTCTTTCTTTTCAAATGTGTATCTGAATCTCTTCTCAGATGTAGACATTACACTGTTTATTGTTACGCCTCTTATTTTCAAAATGAAAAAAGGAACTATCAAATAATGAGCTCTAAGAAATGAAAACATAGAGAAAATTAAATTTTCAATAGGTTAGAAGATAAAGTTGGAGAAATTGCCTAGAAAGTAGCAGAAAAGTCATGAGTATAATTTTAAAATACTGATTTAACCACCACAAAAAGGAATAATAGCTATATCAAAAGAGAAATGGAGAAAAGGAATGATTTAAGAAAGGAGTGATTTAAGAAAGCTAAATCCTCACCTACTATAACAGGAAATCAGTAGCTAATGCTTTAAAATGATGACTCAAGAGACAGTAGGAGATGTATATTATGCAGAGTCAGTGAGGTAAATATTAGAAGAAACAGATAATAGAGTTGAAAATGCTTGTTTCTGGTTTTTAAAGCTATGTATATATTCCTTTGACAAAAATTAATTTTTAAAACACGGCTTAAGCTTACTTGGCTTATGTATATAGAGTTAGAGGTAAGTTAATGTGCAGAAGTATGGCTTAGGGGAAAGTTCTTATTTCCAAGTGAACTTTGTTTTGAATTTATATTATATACTACTTTTAAATACATGTGATCAACATCTATTTATCAGTTTTTAAAGAATAACAATGAGTGATAAACATGCTAAGAAAATGAAAATGCAGCTGTTAAGAGGAAAGAATAAGTCAATTTGTGAACATTACAAATTACTTAAGGAACTTTTAAAAATATATATGATCTCGACCTAATTACAAGCACTTGAAAAAAAACGATCTCCCAGCAGGGAATTATCAATTTCACTGCACTTTACAGGTGTGTCAAATAGCAGTTCAAAGTAGTCACTGAAGGCAATAGAGACACAGACCAACCAGAGAACGGACTTGAGGACACGGGCAGGGGGAAGTGTAAGCTGGGACGAAGTGAGAGAGTGGCATGGACATATATATACTACCAAATGTAAAATAGACAGCTAGTGGGAAGCAGCCACATAGCACAGGGAGATCAGCTCGGTGCTTCGTGACCACCTAGAGGGGTGAGATAGGGAGGGTGCAAGGGAGGGAGACGCAAGAGGGAGGAGATATGGGGATATATGTATAACTGATTCACTTTGTTATAAAGCAGAAACTAACACACCATTGTAAAGCAATTATACTCCAATAAAGATGTTAAAACAACAACAACAAAGTAGTCATTGAGGTCACAAGCCTTTCCCAAGCCTTTCCCAAGCCTCTATAAGCACCAAGGCTTTTCAAAGGCCCGGACTGGTTAAAGAGCACATGATATTGAATCTCTGGGCAGATTCTAAGAGCGTAGCTTTGAAGGACTTCAGAACGCCTCCTCAACCCAAATTTGCCAAAAGTAGCTTCTTAAGTTCAGTCTTCAAAACCCAATCCTACTTCAAAAGCTTTTTTCCCCTTCTCCAGCATCTTTCTGCCCATTAAGACAACTACTGTTTATCGTCTCTGTTGGAATTGTCCTACTATGTTGAGTGACAGACTTTTAGATAATAGTGCTCAGAAGCATGTTTATAAACACTGTTATCTCTGTTCAAGTTTATGTATTTTAAAACCTTTGAAAATAGAGTAGGGAAACAGCCTAATTCATTTATTCATTTGCTTCTCTTATCAAATCACAACTTTTCATTATATCCTCATAGGTTTGTTTTCAATTGGACACACAAAGAATGACTGCATCATAATTACAGACTCCCAGGTCTGAGGTGTTAAGAATTTTTGGTGATTGGTGATGACAGTTTTGTGATTCACAATAAGTCATTTTTCAAAAGATCCAATTCCATTTTGTATACTCACACTCCTCCATAAACAATGTACAAAGCATTACAAGTCATTGGTTATTATGGTTAACCACTTATGTACTAACCACATTTTACTAAATTACCCAGATCTGTACTGATGGAACTGAGGTCGGCATCTAAGCCTCGGTCCATACCCAATGCTGATGTTCAGCTGAATCCACAATAGTCCAAGGAGGGTTTTCAGGCAAGTATTTCAAAACCTGTTAGAAAACTGCAAGAAAAAAAAGAAGTTTTGGAAAGATTGAAAACATGACCTTAGTGCAATGTATGCCTTGAACTTAGCTTGCCCCATAAGTCCACAAAGAAAAATAAGTGACATGTCAAACTCGTAGCAGAGAAGGAAGATCTGATTTCACAGTGACAATTTTAAACACACTGCAGAGTTATTCAAGGCCACTCCAATTATATTTTTCCTGTCTTGTTCCACCTGATTTCATCTTTCTTTTAATCTCTTCTTCTGCCTAACCACAGAGCTCTCCCTCCCCCACAAAGACGGGAAAGGTGAAAAGTAAACTATCACTAGTATTTATAAACACTCTGTAGCTCAATGTTCAAGCCGCCCCTCTCTGACAGCACCCCACCCCCACTCCTCTTATCTGAGCCTTCACTAACATTTAACTTGCAAGTGTCTTGCCTAAGTGTCTTCTCTGATGTACCAATTCTAGCTTCCAAACTGGAGAAAGTGAGAGAATTAATAACCCTCTAAGGGCTTCCCGTGGTGGCACAGTGGTTAAGAATCCGCCTGCCAATGCAGGGGACATGGGTTCGAGCCCTGGTCCGGGAAGGTCCCCCATGCCACAGAGCAACTAAACCTGTGCGCCACAACTACTGAAGTCCACGCTCCTAGAGCCCGTGCTCCGCAACAAGAGAAACCACTGCAATGAGAAGCCCGTGCACTGCAACGAAGAGTAGCCCCCACTCGCCGCCAACTAGAGAAAGCCTGTGAGCAGCAATGAAGACCCAGTGCAGCCAAAAATAAAATAAATTTATGAAAAAAAAATAACCCTCTCAAGTGACGTATCTCATCACGTAAATACGAGACCAAACAGTCACAGCAGAAAGCAAGCCCTAGAAGTTAAAGTTGCTCAAACGCAAAATATCAAAAGAAATATGCCCTTCCAGGCATTTCACTATTGATTATCCACAAGTAAGGGAGATATACAGTCAGTGCTGCCTGTTCAGCCTTTATTTTTATGAAGGCAAAGGTTAGAAGAATAAAGACTGCTATCAATTAAATATCATCTGAACTCTGAACTACTGAAGAAAAAGTCAGAGAGATGACTAACTGTAAACTTGGTTACTCCTTGACCCAACTGCAACCAAATCAGTTTAATCCCTAGTCTGAAGTCAGCCTCGATTTAGCAGTTGCTCAAGAAATTAGTTTAGTTCTTCGAATGACCTAAGAGCTCAATTCACAGCCCAGAATGAACCCAAACCTTCAGGTTCATTTATAAAACACTTCCTGTAGACCAAGTCCTGTGCTACATGGCATCTCATCACATTTAACCTCCCAAACAACTCTAAGTAGGTGTTATTGTCCATCTTTTTCAGATGTGGAGACCAAGCCACAGAAAGGGTAAGATTACTGAACTAACTGGTAGTGATGAGAGAAGCTAAACCAAGATCTATCCAACTCCAAAGACTATGTCCTTAAGCTCCTTTTAGCTGTATCTCTAACCAAGGCTTAAAACTTTATTGGACAAGTAAAGGCCACTATGCATCAGACTGGCCTTTGGACACGGGAAGACCACTCACTCTATGTAAAATAGCCCACAAACCACTACCACTCTCTTCCCTTATTCTACTTCTTTCTAGCATTTATCTCTGAAATCACATCTATTAATTTCACATTCATTTGCGCTTCTACTATATTCCAGGCACCATAGATATGGCAGTGAATTACACAGAGAACAATATTTGCCCTCACAGAGCTGACATTATTTATTTAACTTATTCCTGTCTGTCACCATACCAAAATATAATCTCCACAAGGGCAGGAACATTATCTGTCTCACTTACTTGCGTATTTCCAGCACCTAGAACAGCCTCTGGTACATGGGTACAACAGACAGCAATCTCTGTCAAAGAATTCTACCTGTGACATCCTCAGCAAAGGTATAGGAAACTGGTCAAAACAATTCACCAAACTGATTTTATTCCCACGCAGAGTTCCTTATAGTGCATTATCTTAGCGCTATACTACAAATGGCCATTAAATAAATCCTCTAGGAACAAAACAAACAGCAGTTTAGTTATCCTTAACAATTAATTTTTCTTAGCAAAAAAAAAAAAAAAGACCAGTAAAAGATAGCCACAGTACCATAGCAGGCAGTAAATGCATATGAGGAAAAAAAGGATTTTAAAATAGATTTTTATTTGCAAAAATAAAAATAAAACTAATCTGAATCGGGTTCCTTCTTCTTTCTTCTTGTCCCTTTTGAGGAAGTCCCAGATTCTGTTCTTCCTTTGCCATGCTCAGTTTGTTGTGCCATCCACTCTTTTTCTAGCTGTTTCAGCATGTCTGCAGTGAGGAGTCCTTGCTGCACCAATCTGGAAGCAAGGGATTTCTCTCCTGCACCAGGGCCAAGTGGTTCAGCAGCTTTACTCCCTAAAGTTTTGGTGCCGTGATTCCTTCTAGTTTGGCTCTTTACTGTTCCTGACAAACGGGACTGCCTTTCTGATGAGTTCTGCAAATTCAGCAGTTTATGTGCCTCTGAAATTTTAATCAGTTTGGTGATGTTATGTACACCATCTTGGATAATGCCATCTAATTGTTTCTGGAGATCTCGAACAAGGCTGGCATCTGGAAACATATCTATAAACCGGTAGCTGGAAAAAAAGACATATTACATTATAGGAACAGCTCTTACCGCAGTTGCTGGACTAATCTCAATGAAGTAACTACATCCTGACACTGACTCACTCCAAATATTCTGTTTTTGCAAACCTGTTTCCAGTGCCTTTGCTCAACCTTTATTTCGGCCAACACACCTAAGGAGATGTTGTTATGAGAGTCGGTCATTGCTCATATCTTAAATGATTCCAATATGCTCCCCTAGTGGGACATGCCCCTCTTTTGATAATCACTGATGTACAGCAGTACCTCTCAAATCACGATGTATACATGAGTCACCTCAGGATCCTGTTACGATGCAGAATGTGATTAAGCCTTGGGTGGGTCTGATATTCTCTATTTTTAACAAGCTCCCAGTAGGTAACAATGCTTTTGGTCCAGGGATCACCATTTGTGTCACAAGGATCTAAGGGACTTTCTCACCTACCTATCTTAACTAGAATTGTAAGAACTCCTTAAGTCATTTTTGGAATAGGTATAAACCAGGCTCAACTGGCTTAATGGACAAGAAACACAAAATAGAGCACCCTGCAAATATGTCCCTAATTTGAAAGTGCAAAAGACCATCATAAAACCTTTGATTCGCCCTATTACTTAAAAAATGAGAGCACATACAGGAAAAAATTGGTACCTTAGCCACAGGTAAAGATCCAAGACATCATGGACAGCTTCAAGATCCATGAGGTCTTTAATATTCTTAGGTGGAAGCAATGGCCATTTAATATATCGTCGTAACCATGAGAAGGTCAGGGGCTCATTCCTGCTATACTGCCTGGCAAACTGAGAGAAACAGAAGAAACGAATTTGGTAAAACAATCAGAATTCACTTCAGTCTGTGACCAGAAAAAAAAAAAAAAAAAAAAAACCAGCACAACAAAATGTTAACTGTGGCTATATCTCAATAGGCAGGCTGGTTTCTCTCCTTCTTTATACTTTTCTGTATTTTAGAGAACATTTAATATCTTATAAAGGTAATTTTTTTTAAAAAGAGATGATTTCCTTCTTTTTTCCAAAACCAGGGCAACAATATGTACATGAACTAGCTTTCCAGGGACTGTCTATTAACTTTTATGAACAATTAATGTTCTAAGTTCTAGGCAGACAGTACCCAAAGACTCTCATTCCTTCATGCAATAGTCCTATAGCTTCAAATATGAGCTTGTATTTTTTTTTTTTTTTTTTTTTTTGCGGTACGCGGGCCTCTCACTGTTGTGGCATCTCCCGTCGCGGAGCACAGGCTCCGGACGCGCAGGCTCAGCGGCCGTGGCTCACGGGCCCAGCCGCTCCGCGGCATGTGGAATCTTCCCGGACCAGGGCACGAACCCGTGTCCCCTGCATCGGCAGGCGGACTCAACCACTGCACCACTAGGGAAGCCCCTGAGCTTGTATTTTTTAATATCCTCACTTATTATAAAGAAACTCTTTGAGGTGGCTTTGTGCAAGGCTGGTCATGAGTCAATCAAACTAGTAAAGAGACTGCCTCTTTACTAGTTATATAGTTTTGGCCAAGTCACCACTGTGCTTCAGCTTCCTCATTACCATAAGACCACCATACCTCCTTCTTGAACCAGACGACACTCTTGGAGAATATGCCGCCTCCCAGACAATGCTAGGCATTATTATGCATCACAATATACTATAGGAGACAGAAATAAAACCATGCAAGAACTATCAAGCAGAAGTTTAAAATCTTTAGCTTCAAGGATAAGGTGATTTCAAATGGTTCATTTCCTAATTAGGGAAAATTATCTCTAAATACTTAACCTAAGCAAGGTCAATACTTTAGAGAGGCAGGGCAGTTTTCAAATAATTGTGGTTAAATAATGTTACAATTTTATTAATTTCAGTCTGGTGCATTCTGCTAGGTTTAATAAATGCCAAGTAGAACAGCCATGAAGAATGTAAATGTGACCTCACTAACTTACTAATAAGCAGGACATGCCAAGTTCTCTTATAAAGGCAGTGGCTTTAATATTTTTGGCCACAAACAACTAATGGAAGCCCAATATGTAAAAGAGCTAAGCACGGAGCTGCTCAGAGATGGGGAAGGAGAGAGGCCCATGCAGGAGCCATGGAACAGTTTCAAAACAGCTTCCTAAGGGGCATCAGGGACCATCAGTGGGATTGAACTCCTTTATACTTCAGTAATAATGGAGATCAAGAAAAAAGAAATATCTCTGGATTTCACATTTTAATCTGTAAACACAACACATAACAACTATTGACCTGCACTGATCCAGACTCCTTACTCCTTAGTAAGATGCTTCCGCTTTATTAGGGTAGCTGCTTGAAGGATGGTGTAAATGGGGTCAGGGCCATGGGCTCCGGCTCCATCCAGGCCAGTTTTTTAAGTTTAAGACTTTGTTCCATAAACTTCAACCTTATGCTAGTTAGCTCTCTCACAAATGCCAGCTCTAAGAAACAGAGAGCTGGTAATAGCTGGACACAGAACACCTCTGAGACACATTAAGGAAAAAAGAAAAAGGCAAGCTACAGACTAATTCACTGTAACATTTATGGGAAAGCACACCCACCAAACAAAAACTAGAATTTCTACTCATACAGGTATGTAGGCAAATGTAACGGAAAAGGTCTGCAAGGATACACAAAGCTGATAATAGCAGTTATGCCAGAGGACTGAGACTGAAGGTGGTAGCCCAATTTAACCTTCTCTAATGTTTTAATTTTGCTCACACAAAAAAAGTACTTATGTATTATTTATGTAATTTTAAAGTAATTTAAAACATAAGCTTATAAATAGATTTGGTAAGAACAGAGCTAGTATGCAGAAAGCTAACATCTATTAAGAAGATGGCAGTGGAACTACAGCAATGAATCAGGAAAAGATTCAAAGAGGAGACCTTTGGATTTAGTGGGGAGGGCGCTCCAAGCAGAAGCAAGAGGGAGAGCAAGGGCCCAGAGATGTGAGAGGACACGGCAGGAGACTGGAAGTTCAGCTTCTACTGCCTTTGCCTAGTCCCCCTGTTTGGGTGAATCTTGTGCTCAGAAGTTAGAGATTAGTATCCCTACCCAAATGAGTTAAAAGAAAAGAGGCTGGAACCTTGGCACCAAATTCACACAAGACAGCCATCCCTGGCCCAATGCCTGATAGTTAAGAAAACTGAATACTATTGCCACTACTGACCCCAAAGCCACTTCCCTTCCAAAACATATTACCCAACACTAATAAGGAAAAAGTATATCAGGCAAAGACCCCTTTCCTCGAAAAAACTGTTTAATTATTTTTGTTTTAGCTTCTTCAGAAAGGCTACCATATAAGCCCAAATACAAAGCAAGACTTCTCCTTCCCCCAAAAAATTATCTGTAAGAAAAAAGAGCTATTTTTATTTAAGTTCGTACACAGTATCTCATATTAAAGGGTACTCTCTTATTTCTTTATTTTGAATAACAAACTATTGTTTGGGGAAAATGCATCAACCTGAAACAACTCAAAATATCACAAAGATAAAGGCTTACCTGTAACAATGAAGAACAGACAAAAGGCTGCTTCTTGTTGATAGGGGCTGTGCAGAAAACATACCTCACTCGTAGACTTAATGGAATATGCTGGATCAACTCTGCAGAAAATTTAAAATCATCCATGTTGCAGACAAAATACTGCCCATCAACTTGTGAAAAGTCTACAAAAATATCCTGGGGGGAAAAATATATTAAATTACTGGACTACCTAGCTGGGCATGAATAAAGTACTCAAGTCTATAAATGACAATCACTTTAATCCATTAACAGACTTCCAGAAAGGCCTGCTTAATTCACTGCCTCCTCAAGCTAACAGACTTCCCCCATAGCCTTCCCGACCTGAAATACTCAGAAAATTCCTCAGGACAAAAGTCCCAAAAGATTTTGAGAGAAAGTTCCCTCTTTCAAGATAAACTTCATAAACAGCAACTTCACAAAAACAGACTATCCATTCATGTCCACAAGGTTAACCAGTAATTGTCTGACATACTGACCTGTTTAGAAAAGCGATGTAAGAGTTTCTACTTACAATGAGATTAGAAAGCGTTGTGTCAGGGAGATGGTAGGCAAACATTTCAATCTGTTCAGCAGTTGGATGAAGACCAGCTGCCTTTAGTAGAGAAAAAACAATCATAAGCTTATTTTTTTTTTAAGGATAAATTTTCTTAAGTTATTTCAAGATAAGTCCTATATTCAGGTTAAGCTATTGCCAAATGAGTTAAGGGACAAGAATTTAAGTAAACCCGAGAAAAGCATCATACTTTGCCATTTATTACCAACTGGGAAAGCTGACGAGATGATTTAGTAAAACTAATCAAGTATACCCATTGAGTAATTAATCTTTTGCTTCTATTTTAGTTATATTTCTAAAATCTATGAGGATCTGATAGGGTACCACAAATAGTTTCCGGGGTCCCAATTCTCTGCACTGAACAAAAACGAAAAAGGAAAACCCAATCACTTTAACCAGGGCAATAAAACTGACATACATACATAAAAGAGAAAATGTCTAAACTGGAGGTCAGCTATCTCTTTACCTGTATGTTTACAATGCTAAGAACTGCCCACAATAAGTATGAGCAAGAAAATAAGAGAGAAAAGGAATGGGAGAAAGAAAGAGGAAAGGAGGAGAGAGAGATGAGTCATAGGAGGGAGGCAGACGATGAACACAAGAAAGGAGCTACACAGGAGGGAGATGGGGGAGATCCATTATCAGCTGCACTCTTAACAAAAGCTACAGAAATGATTTCAACCACAGCTTTCCTCCAGGAACTTTTCCTTGCATTCTCTCATTTATATACCCTTTTACCTGGGTTCACTAAAGTCAGATGAGCCTTAATTAGTGAATTTTCCAGGCAAACTTTAGTTTGTAAGTTTGTTTAAAACATGTACACTTCTGCCTCATTAACTACACTAACCAAAATTTAACCCTGTCCTTACTGGTTCGAAGTTGTATAGCTTAATGCTATTTTTGCCCCCCACACAAAGGTTTCTTCTACTTCCAAGCTTCTGACAATTTTCAGTCTGCTGACATAGCTGTGTGCCCACCTGAAGCAACCGTGCCCCTATCCCCACCCACTGCTAGATTATAGGAAGAACTAAAGGAAAATCAGGTTTACTAAACTTGTTATATTATGGCTACATTTGTAAAATCTCAATCTTTCACTTGCATACCATTCTCTAACCAAGGGGTCTCTATTAGGCCTCTCAAAAGCAACAAAGCAGGGTTTTCTCTTCTTTCTTTCTTTCTTTATTTACTTATTTTATTTTTGGCTGCGTTGGTTCTTTGTTACTGCGCACGAGCTTTCTCTAGTTGCAGCAAGTGCGGGCTACTCTTTGCTGTGGTGCGCGGGCTTCTCATTGTGGTGGCTTCTCTTGCTGCAGAGCACGGGCTCTAGGCACGTAGGCTTCGGTAGTTGCGGCACGCAGGCTCAGAAGTTGTGGCTCACGGGCTCTACAGCGCAGGTTCAGTAGTTGTGGTGCACGGGCTTAGTTGCTCCGCGGCATGTGGGATCTTCCCGGACCAGGGCTCGAGCTCGTGACCCCTGCATTGGCAGGTGGATTCTTAACCACTGCACCACCAGGGAAGCCCAAAGCAGGGTTTTTTTGACATGATTTTCATGGCACAAAATTTTCTTTTGCTTATTTGTTTCCAGGTGTCTGAGGCAAAAGTCTGGAAAGTAAGTGAAGGAAGGAATGACTGTCCTCCACAGAGAAGTAGCAATTACTATGTTACACCTTACCTTTATAGGATCCACAGGCCTATTCAAAATTTCTTTTAATAAACTGAGGTCTTCTCGATTCATTGTTGTAACCTCTCCTTCTTTAAATTTTGAACTGAATCTACCAGCTCTGCCAGCAATCTGCAAGGCTTGAGAGGTGGTGATTGGTTCTATTTCTTTCTCTCCCTTTTCATTGATACTGGGCTTCATAAGGGAGTAAAAAATAATTCTTCTTATGCTCCTGAAACAGAAATACAAATGACCTCGCGGACTGCTGTCTGAAAAACCGTCCATCATTCGATTCATTACAGAAATGCTCACTCTAATTCTAGTTTAGGCCTACTTGCAATATTGCCCACTATTTACAAAGTAAGGTAAAAGGGTTTGTTGGTAATTCTTTTTCTTCCCTTTAAATAGCATTTTTAAACAACTGTGTACATTTACTAAAAATCATCATCAAATTATACACTTAAAATGGGTGAACCGTATAATATGTAAATTATACCTCAGTAAGGCTCTAGAAAATAACTTTTTTACACATCAACCATATAAAGCCTTCTTAGGCTACTTTTTTTTTTTTTTTTTTTTTTTGCGGTACACTGGCCTCTCACTGTTGTGGCCTCTCCCGTTGCGGAGCACAGGCTCCGGACGCGCAGGCTCAGCAGCCGCGGCTCACGAGCCCAGCTGCCCTGCAGCATGTGGGATCTTCCCAGACCAGGGCATGAACCCGCATCCCCTGCATCGGCAGGTGGACTCCCAACCACTGTGCCACCAGGGAAGCCCTCTTAGGCTACTTTTAAACATTGACTGCTGTTAATGGCTTTGAATAGTTCTTTCATGCATAAAGGTACAGTTGCATTCATTCCCCAGAGAGGAATACTCAGGCTTAATATTGTTAACCCCTAAAAATAGTGGCTGGACCTGCATGCCCAACAGGCACACACCCTTATTGACTGATACACTGAAAATAAAGTGAGGTAATGTAATAGGTTAGCAGTGGTAGGAAGCAGCACTCAAAAGTCCAAGTGTTATGTGATATTTTCATTTTATTCCCTCAACAGGTGTGAGCAAGATAAATCTCAGATCTATACTATAATATCCATTCTCCTAAATCAAAGTGTTTAGTCATTCTAATGCCAATTATAAGTTTTTAAATTTCCATGTAACCCACTGAATATCCATGATTATTAAAAACAGATTACTTACAAATTAAGTCCCATGCCAACTGCATCTGTAGCAACCAGGATTTTGCATGGATCATCAGGATCATTAAACTTTCTTGCTTGAGCAAGTTTGGTCCCTAAAACAGCAACAGTTTATGTTAGGTTAGTATTCTCAATCTTTTACTACATCACACTAAATATATCTTGGAAACCCTTACCTCCTACTCTCCATTTTTATGGATAAAACTCTTATTGTTTCAAATTTATTTCTTTACATTCTCAAGGAGCCAGTTACCCTTTATTTCCATTCCTTTAAGTATACCCACAAAGAGCAACACAATCCTCTTATCATTTCTGAGGACACTTATCAATAGATTTCTGGCAATATTTTAAGAATATTATCAAGTTCATATTTTAATGACATTTCTGTAAGAAAATCATCAGCTCAATATTTAAAAATAGTCTAATAATAGCAAGTAACAAGAGCTATGAATAATTAAAATACTTCTATCACCACAAAGATGACTAGAGAAATATTTATTTTATATGACCTATAATAAATTACACACCAAGCAACTTAATTCATATGTTTTACTGTGTTTTCTAGACATATCTCAACATAAATGGCAAAAACAAGAGATTTCATATCTTGTCACGATGAAAGCCAATAATTACCAGGTGGGAGACTGCCATATATAACAGCTGATTCCAATCCCCGAATTTCAATCTGTCGACTCACAGAATAAATATCATTCTTGCTAAAACAGACAATGCAGTCCCCAGGCCGAAGGTTGTCTAAAGATTCTAATGCGTGATCCAGCACAAAAATGGGGGTAAGCCTCTTATAGGTTCGAACCTACAATAAACGATATGATATTGTAAAATAACATACCTAACTCAGCTTCTTCTAATATTGTGAAAAACTCACAATCAAGAGTAGCTAGAAACTGATAAGTTCCAACTTTTTCAAGAGAAAATACAGAAGAACATTTATTTTGATATTATAAATGTTACCATCCATTCTCACTGGTATTTCTAAATTAACAAAATGTTAGAGGATTTCATAAATTTTCAAAGCACTTTCATATATATTTGATTTTTATGGCAACATGGTAATTTCAGAAAGGTTATTAAATATTATTTCCCTTTTATGAAAGAATAAAATAGAGTCTAATAAAAGATCAGGTCTGATGAGGATTTTTCCAGTTCTAGCCTTCTGTGATTTGCTTAAAAACACAAAGTGAATAACAGCAAAGCCAAGACTAGAACCCAGAATTTCTTCCACTACATTCCACTATCTCTCCCTGAAAGCTAAGCACAAAACTAAAGTAATGGACCAATTTAAAAATATTTCTTCATTTTATTATAGAAATCTGGTAAAGAAAACAAAAGTAGGATTAAATGGAAATGATTGCTTCCTACTCTAGGAATTTGAAAAAAGGTACAAACTATCTCTACCAATCAGATATATATCAAAGTCCCCAAAATCTGACACCTGAGACTTTGAAAATCACAAACTTTTGTTGGAGCCTCCAACGTGCAACATTCCTGATTTATTTAATTCTAAAGAGTTCTGTTTAAACTCCAAAAGGTTTTGTCAAGAAAAGATAAGGAATCTCCTTATACTTTTGGAGACTTAGGGTGTGACAGCCACGCAGTCAGAACTTTAGTTCATGAGGGTCAACCAACTATGTATGATCTAGTCAACTACGAGAAAATGAAGCTAATCTTTCAAGTTCTGATTTTGCCACCATCTGGGGCCTATGAAGCCACTGCCTGGGTACTCTGGGCTATTTGCTATGCCACCTTGAGAACAAAGTGTATAATCTAGTACCTCCACATCTTCCCCGGTTGTGTACATAAGCTCGGTAACCAGGTCAATAGCAGCAGATTCTCCACACAAATGGATTTCTTCAGCACAGAGTCCTGTTAAATGCAAAATTGGCGTTTCTTAAAATTTGAAAGATATAAAATCAAATATGCAATACTTTAAATACCAAAAATACTTTGTTTGCTTACCTATTGCTTTACAACTTTACCAAGTGTTTTCATATTATCTCTATGATTCTAACCTCAAAACAAAACCTTCTAGTAGGCAAAAATTATCACCACTCTTATAAATCTTGGGGTTTTTAAATTGCTTTGGCCAAGGTTTTGAGTCTACTAGAGGATGAAGCCAGCCTGAACTAGAACCTGCATTTTAATGGTTAATACTGAACATCAGTCCTATACTTTTTTTTTTTTCAAATTAGGCTCCATGGAATCACTGAGGTGCCTCAGAGGCTGGGGGCTGGTGGGTAGAAGAAACTCCAAGCTCCTTACCCCTGAGCATATCCACTTTCATCTATTTTATATTACAGGCTTTAGGGTATACTCTTTGTTTACAGAAAGAGTTTACCTATGTTTTTAAATTTGAAAACACTTGCCCTACAACATGCTGATCAAAAATTCACTCCAATATCAAGCAGGAGAAACGTTCATTCATGTCTATGGACCTCACTTCCAGGAGCCTATCCTAAAGAAGTAATAAAACGAATAAAAAGTTAATGCCTACAAAGATTTTTACTGCATCATTAATAATAGAGAAAAATGTTCGACTCTTTGGGACAAATTTCAACTGGTCTCCCACATCCACAGGTTTCACGTCTGCAGATTCAACCAACCGCGGATTGAACATATTCAATCCGCGGTTGGTTGAATTCATGGATGCAGAAGCCATCCAACTGTAAAGGATTTGAGCATCTGCAGATTTTGGTATCTGTGGGGGTCCAGGAACCAACATCCCACAAATACCAAAGAACGACTGTGTAGTACAGCTCTTCAATGGAGAACATGCAACATTAATATGTGGTATGAGGGCTTCCCTGGTGGCGCAGTGGTTGAGAGTCCACCTGCCGATGCAGGGGACACGGGTTTGTGCCCTGGTCTGGGAAGATCCCACATGCTGCGGAGCGGCTGGGCCCGTGAGCCATGGCCGCTGAGCCTGCGCGTCTGGAGCCTGTGCTCTGCAACAGGAGAGGCCACAACAGTGAAAGGCCCGCGTACCGCAAAAAAAAAAAAAAAGTGGTATAAAAAAAGTCTATGAAACAACAGAACTGAAAAAAAAGCAAGATAAAAATTATATATTCACAGAACACCATATACATAAGAAAAAAGACTGCCATGAAACACCAAAATGTTAATAGTGATTGTGTAAATATGGCAAGATTTGAACAGTTTAATTAAGTGATTATGCTAATTTTTTTATGATAGAAGAAATGGACTTCCCATTATTAGAACAATATTTAGAAAATTAAAGCTCACACTTAGCTGACTTTTTTTGTTTGATTTGTGCCAAGAGAGAATCTAGCTGGCTCTGTTTGGCAATGTCAAGCAGATAAATGCAGATAAATCCCAGTGCAGATCTCACAAAGCACAGGTTTTATAGCAATAAGACCACCAACCTAGTAGTGCTCTGGTCCAGGCCCATCCTCTGGCTGGATCTTTAATCATTTGAATTTCATCAATCACGGCCACTTCATCTTGAAATAAAAAGTTATCATAAGCAAGACAATCTACTTCAATAGTATTATAAACATACCACAATACCAAAATTCAAGCTTCCAATACCACCATAATCATCATCATTACTTATTAGGTGCTTCGTTTCTGGCAGGCTTGTTCTAAGTGCTTTACAACTCATTTAATCCTCACAACAAACCCATTAGGTAAGTACCATTATTACTTACATTTCCTTTTTTTTTTTAAATTAAAAAAAAATTGTCTTTGGCCACGCCGTGCAGCTTGTGGGATCTTAGTTCCCCAACCAGGGACTGAACCCACGCCTTCGGCAGTGAAAGTGAGGACTCCTAACCACTGGACCACCAGGGAATTCCCCTACATTTACATTTTACAGAAGAATAAACTGAGTCCCAGAGAAGTTAAGTCACTGGCCCTAGTGTAAGATTTAAAACTGTGAAATTCAAACCCAGACTGTCTCTACTGCACTGCCTCCCAAACTGAACAGGTTCAGTTGTCCTATTTTCTGCAATCTCAGAGGCAGCCTGGAGAATCTGCCTAACAAGAACACATCCACACAGCAGTTGAAGTAGCTCCTGGGACCAAGGAGTAGATAACCCTGCAGTAAAATGAAGCACCTCAGGAATCCAGACAGGTGTCAGGAGGAGAACTGGAGAAGAACGTGTAATTTACTGAGCTCCAGCTCTACTTATTCTTAGGGGTTTTAAAGCTTATTATTATGGTAAAAAAAATAGTGGCTGTTTTCTAATGCCAAAATGCTTCCAACCATATTACTTTATTCTTTTTAAGTCATATAAATTATATTTTAGTGTGCTTCCCAAAATACCAAGGAGTTGCAAGGAGCATATTTTTAAAAAAGGAAAAATGTAATGTGCCCACAATGACATCTAGCAAACAAAAGAAAGCTTATTTTATACTGAAAAACCATCAGATTAAAAATTACTAGCATATCTGAGCGTATACAAACAAGATTAGAAAAGAGGGCGCAGAAGAAGGAATTTTGATTCTTATGTGCTATTTTAATTTTTACAATGTATTACTTTTAGAATAAATGGATTTTTTTTGAAAACTATCCATTTACTCAGAAAGTTAAGATTATTAAAATGAAAAAAGCAGGCTACCCTGGTAGCGCAGTGGTTGAGAGTCCGCCTGCCGATGCAGGGGACACAGGTTCGTGCTCCGGTCCGGGAAGATCCCACATGCCGCGGAGCGGCTGGGCCCGTGAGCCATGGCTGCTGAGCCTGCGCGTCCGGAGCCTGTGCTCCGCAATGGGAGAAGGCCACAACAGTGAGAGGCCCGCGTACCGCAAAAAAAAAAAAAAAAGAAAAAAGCAAGCTACCAAAGAGTACATAATATATAATCCCTATTTTATTTAATATACACACCCACGATGCACACATAAGTATATGCATACACAATACAAACACAGTCTAGAAAATATACACCACAGGGTTAACACTTGTTGATTCTGGATGGGTGGAATTGGGAGATTTTTTTTTCCTTCTCTTTGCATTTATTTTTATGTTTTCTATAATGAAGAAATGATTGCCTATATAATAAGGAAAAGTTAATTTTCATTTAAAATACTTTCAAAACTACAGTACTTAAATAGAAGTTCTCTGTGGCACTATATGTAATAGTGAAAAACTTTAAACAACCTAAATATTCTTTAATAGACAAATGAATAATTTTAGTCATAATATGGAATACTACATAACAATTTAAATGAATAGATGTGATATATATTCACGATACATATATATGTAAACAAGACTAGATCTAAAAAATGTGTAAAATAAAAAGCAAATTGTGGAATAATAATGCAATATGATAATCATGTAAATATTTTAAAACACACAATCCACAGTATTGATAGGCAATACATTAACAGTGATACCAAAAAAAAAAAAAAAGGAAAGGTATATACCAAATATTTGATAGCAATTGGATCAAAAGAGGGGAGAGGAATTGAACTGGGGAGTGATACAAAGGAAAATTCATACTTATTAACATTTCAGTTCTTTTAAGAGAAAAAGGGAAAGAAATTCAAAAGCAAACATAACAGAAAGTTTGGCATTTTTAAGTAGTGGTAAGTCCTGGGTATCTGCTGTACTATTCTTTTCTTTGTCTCAATTTAAAAATTTTTTTCACAATAAAAAACACATTCCACATGTTCATCTGAATTTTAAAATAAAAATAGACTGAACCATACAGTTTTTAAAATGGTGTATACATACATGGAGTTGTAACACTGCACATCTCAACAGTACAAGCAACATGGGCAGCCTGTTTCCCATCTGGCTCTACTGTCACACGTTCTTCACCTGTTACCAAGTCACATGGCACACCCTAAGATGACAAAAAGAAAACTGCAATTATTTCCACCTTGAAAACAATAGCAAAAAGAAGTTTTGGATGTTTAATAGAGTATTCTCTCCATTATGTCAAGTTTATTTGTCTAATAGTTGAAACAAAATATTCCCAATCCTTTAAAAAAATTTTTAGTAAGAAAATAAAAGCCACTCTCTTTTATAACCTATGTAAACTTGGAAACATCTCAAATCAGCTAAATTCTCAGGTAACAAAAGCATGAGAAATTGCAACAGTTTCACTTTTTACCTCTGTACTATTTCAACAGTTTCTGTACCATTTTAGTTTATTAAAATGAAATTGTTTCTATGTTCAAGAAGAATATTATAAATAAAATTTAAGAATATAAAGACCTCCTAATATATTTCTTTGAGAAGGACCAACATCAATGCTATGGTGTATTAGAGTTACCAACCACCCCTGTCCACTCAGGACTGAGGGGTTCCCCAGGATGAAGAACATTTGGTGCTAAATGAGGGAAATTCCAGGCAAAGTGGAATAGCTGGTCTCCACAGTGGCCTGAAACTAATGAGGAAACATCAGACATATCCAAACTGAGTGACAACTTACAACACAACTGACCTGTAGTCTTTCAAAAGGTAAAGGTTATGAAAGACAAAGAAAGACTGAGGAATTGTCCCAGATTAATGGAAACTAGAGACATGACAATAAAACACAGCGGGAGACCCTGAACAGAATGCTGGGGTGGGGGGGGATGGGGAAATGGAGTGGTGGCAGTGTTATAGGACAATTGGCAAAATTTGAATATGGACTGTGGACTAAGTTATGGTATTCTATCGATATTAAATGTCCTACTTTAGATGAATATCCTGAGGTTATGTAAAAGAAAGTCTTTGTTCTGTGGAAATACTTTAAGTATTTATGAATAAGGAGGTATTATGTATGCAAATTACACAAATTATTCAGAACATAATAAAAGAGAATGCAAATCACCTACCAAAGCGGGTTAATCTTTCATTATAAAGTCATAATAAAACAATGAGCTAAAATGTGGCCCCTTTACTGAAATGATGCCTCAGACCACAGGGCATTCAGTCCTTTTCTCAGTCTTTATCGTTCGTTCTAGTGGACAGCATCAAAGGTCTAATCTTACAAAAAGGTAAATTGAATACAACAGCGTAGGTGGGTAACTCTGAGGAGACAAAGAAGGGGTTCAGAGGGCGTTTCATCTATATCAATATGTTTTCTTTTTTTTTGGCTGTGCCACGTGGCTTACAGGATCTTAGTTCCCCGACCAGGGATTGAACCCGGGCCCTCCACAGTGAAAGCACCGAGTCCTGACCACTGGACCGCCAGGGAATTCCCCAATAATATTTTATTTCTTAAAAAAAGTTAAAAAAAAAACAGTATGGCAAAATATTAGAATCTGATGGGAGTTGGGTAGTGGACTCAGGTTATCTGAATGTTATTCCCTGCATTTCTCTGTATATGTAAAATATTCTGTAATATTGTATTTCACTCATTCTAATACACGTTCTTTCACATTTTAGTATCTCTGAAACCAGGATACCTCTTAACAATGGATGGCATGTCAGAATTCACTCGGCAGCATCATCTTCTTTCTCAGTTTTACATAAAATAACAGTACATCTTACACTTGATGGTTTGTTAGATGCAATGCAATATGGCACTTTTTGTTAACAGTAAATTACTACATACGCCCTCCCCCTCTACCCCCTTCACTCTACTCTCCCCCAAATTAACAAGAAAAAGAGAGAATATTTGGTAATATACTAACAGCAGCATTACTCTTTTCGAAGATCTCATGTGCCAGTAATTTTAAAGGGCCACAATATACTCCAGATTTTGCTGACAAGTATTTCTGGATTGCATGATAAGTCTTTCCACTGTTGGTGGGACCTGAATGGAATATTATCTTCCGCTGTAAGACTCTGGCTTCTGGGTACCTAAAACATGAGTAGGTAAACAGCTTAATTCCATTAACCTCAAAATCCTGGCAAAGGTATTAAATGAAAAAAATTCCAAGGAAACATCCTCTTAACATTCATAGGATAGCATCTTTGAAAAATTAAATGATGAGTTTCATATCCACACTGAAATGACCACTTTCCAAGAATAGCATTTACTAATTAGAGGACAGAAAAATCCAAATGCAAATTAATTTATTGGATATTCTTTCCACTGCACAAATCCCCTTCCCCAAGAGTTACCTAAAATAAGTTTAAACTGCTAACAGCCCCAGAGATTTGTCCACATTATTTCCATAGCTCTACATATGCCCTATAAATAAATATTCCTAGGCTTCTGAATTTCAGCATATACAATAAAATGACTGAGTCTTCTGCTTCTGGCCATGAGCACTTGCCCTCTCACCATAAACAAGTACAAAACTGGACAAAATATATACAGCAGCTGCCTGGGGACATGGACAGGAGGCAGTGCAGGACTACAAGCCCCAAAAGAAAGGAACACTTTAGATGAGCCCTGCTGTACCCCAGTAGGGCATAGGGAGGTGGAACCCAAGCAAGGTAAAATAGTCCCACTGAGCTGAGCAGTAGAGATCAAGTTCAAAGCTGCTGAAGCAGCAGGAATTTGAAAGCCAGAGTGTGAAAGAGAAAAAAGGGTGTAATAGAGGGGAAGCCTTGAAGTCTGTGCGGGAGCTCCTTGGGTCCTTGGCCAAGGGCTGGGCTGAGCATGTACAGGGCCTAACAGAGGACAGCTTGCTAAGAGTTTGAGTGGAAAGTCTCAAAGAGGTGGCAAAGTGCTAGGAGATGCTGGAGTTCCACCCACAGTGGTGGTGGAGAGAGCTCATTAATAGCGTATTCAGCTGAGACACCAGAAAGGCCACACCTGAATTGTAAGGATGACACCCTAAAGGGCTACTCTAGATCTGCCCTAATAAAACCTTAAACCAAACTTGATTAGGATTCAAGGGGAGATACCAGTTAACTGCCTGCCAAAACTGCCCACTTTTCTAGAGAAAACAAAACAATCTAGACGACTTATGATTTATCATCATCCAGCATACAATAAAAATATATAATGATCACTAATTTTCCAAGATTAGGGACTGAAAATTTCCAATCCACAAATAAAGAAACTAACCAGTTAGGTGGTATTCTTAGGTCACTGATTTTACGTAGATCATCCTTACATTCCAACACAGGAAATATCTGTTTTGCATGTCTCAAGAAAAATGGAAATAAATCATCCACGTGAGCTGGAAGATAAAACTTTGCATTAATATGTGCAATCTAAATGTTATCCATAACTGAACTGAATGAGAACTTTACTCTTAGTGAGCTAAATTAAGGGGACATTGCCAGAATAAAAAGAAAAACCCTAAAAAAAGGAACTCTATCCTTCCCTGAGATCCTGCTTTGTCTCACATTTTTCTCCTTATTTCATTTATATTTTCCAGGAAAACAGAAAATTGGCTTTCAACAACCATGTTCCACTTCTTCTATGCAAACAGGTAAAGATCAGCATTGATGAAAGTTAAGTGAAAAACAAAGAACCTGGGGGAATTCCCTGGCAGTCCAGTGGTTAGGACTCAGCACCTCATCGCCAGGGGGCCCCAGGCTCGATCCCTGGTTGGGGAACTAGGATCCACAAGTGGCATGGTACGGCCAAAACAAACAAAAAAACAAACAACAACAAAAACCAAAGGACCTGGGAATATACATTAGAGAGAAGGCCTGTGGTTACTGAAGAGAAACACAGGTGCAAGTATTTCTTAAACTACAGAGACCACTTAGAGACAAAACATGAAAGTGAACTGACTCCTCAGCAAGAAGTCTCCACACCTTAGTGGCTCTGATGAGGGTGGGGCTGTGTCCAATTCTGCTTTGTGTCCAGGTTCTACTTCAGTGCCTGGCCCAGGGCAAAAGTCTAATAGTCAAATACTTAAAAATATAACCAAAGCCAAACTGCCCATGGGAACAAAATAATGATGTTCCTACATTTTTATCTTTTATAGCAAGAGCTTTGTCCTAATATGAGAGAGAAACAAGCCAGTGGCAGAAACAAATGGAATCTGTTATATATTAATTCTGTCTTGTGTGAGAGTTTATTTCACTGTAGCCTATATTACTACATAGTGAAGAGCAGATAATGACAGATGAAGACCCCAGTCTTACTCCAGCCTAAGACATACGGGTGATTTAATAACCAGTTCAGAGACCCACTATAAAAGCAAAAGGACCTAGAAGGCCTCCTATGAAAGCACTGAATTATTTGCAGAGGATATTAACAGGGCTTATTCTAAAGCAAATACACCCTAACCAGAGAAATAAACATAGGAAGAAATAAAAAGTATGCTCAACAGGATTTTAAAAAGTCTCTAAACACTTGCCTGCACTGAAGCAAATATCATTCAAAATAATGTGAATGTCCACATCCAGGGAATGAGACTGCATGATATAATTTCTAAAGCTTATGAAAGCTTGGTGGAAGAGACGAGCTGTGGGAAACACAAAATCAAAATAGGTAAGACTTAGTTTTCATTTAAATTCTCATTTTAAAAAATACATATACACGTCACACCTAACTCATCAAAGTGTCTTTTTCTTTTCTTGTAGTACAGCTGGTTTGTTATGATCTGGGCTAAAACTGATATTCTAGTAGAGCATGAAGGAAAGCTGAACACACAGCTCCCTTGCTGTGTGTCTGGCTCCCCAGGTGCATCCTGCCGATCTCCTGCCTAGAGAGAAGGAAAAGTCAGGGACATTCTCTAGATTACAACTATGTATTAATACGTATGTCCAGGCCACATTAGGTCCCACACAATAATGACAAAGCTGTAATCTAAGCAGTAATAAGATGTCTCTAATGGAAATCTTATTAGCCTTACCATCGAGTCCATAATCAGCACTCAGTTTCTGAATTTCTTTTCTCTTGTAAAACTTATCTAAGATCTTCTTTACTTCATCTGGAAGAAAGATATACAAATTTAACATATGTTTAACATTTGTTTTCCAGATAGAGAAATGCCCAAAGAGCAAAAGAAACCTGAAATCGTAACACTCAAGGCAGCAGTCTACTGAGTGTTGCAAGAACTTGAAGGTTTTAGTTGATCACAAACTCTTTATAGTTTAATAGTGTCTAGAAAAAGTATAAAGTCAAACAATGCAATATTCCTGTAATACTGCAGAAGACTAAGCAAGGTGCTACAGGATTAGCATCACCCCTAGCCTCCATCAGACCACTTTCAGATAACCGTGTTGTTTTGTTTACTTACAACCATTCTGAACATCAAATAGTGAGCAGCTAAAGGTTATCTAGAAAGATAACCCATACTGTGAGGGCCAGATCATTATGCTTTCATGTGAATGACTAAAGGAGCCAGGGATGATCTTTAGCTTGAAGATGATTTTAGGGAGAACAGACTATACATATTTTTTTCTAGATGGCATAACTAAAGTCAGTGGGAAGTGAAGGAAACAGATACCAGTGTAATTTATACAAGAATCTCCTAATAATTAGAACAGGGAAAAAAGGGGTTGTCTCACAAAAGTGCCAGCTCGTTGTCACTGAAAAGTACTCAAGCAAGGCTTAGATAACTGTATTTCAAGGGTGACAGCAGAGAAATTACTGTGCTATAGTGGAGGTTGAATTAGATACCTGCTGAAATAACATGCCACTATGAGTCCCTAATTTTACAGGTGAAAATACTTTAATCAAGCTGAGATTGTATTAACATTGCACATGTTAAAACACTACTGCATTATTCTGTAGAGATAAACATTTTACTAATCCAGCCATACACTCTACATTTCTGGGAAGGCGGGCCAAAACTGATACAGTCTTTGCTCATGAAACACAAAAAGGCCAGGTGGCCTGTATTTTTGCCTCCCACCAGAGTACCAACTGCATTTTCATCCAACCACAACACACACACAACACTCACTGAAGAAATTAAGCCTGAATAAAGCATCTCATTTTGCAGAATGAGGGAATTTCAAAGTCATTGGTTTAGCCATTAGGTTTGCCCACAACTAAATGTAAGATGCACAGAAATATATCTACTATCACAGGCAGCTATCCTGATATTTCTGGGTTTCTCTTATTTTGTACCCAGTGGGTGCAACAGTTTCTTTACAACAGTGGAAAAATCAGTGACAAAAAAGGCACATGCAATTGCTTGGGGAAATTCTGCTGACCTATAAACTCAATACAAACTGAAGACATCACATTTATTAGAATTAATCCATTTTCTGTAACTAATACTCCAGTGTTATGCAAGAATTATGATGCTTCACTCAATTGAAAATGCTTCAGAAATATGAGATTTCTCATGCTAAGTGAAAGAAACTAGTCAGGAAGGCCCACGTATTGTATACTATTTATATGAAAGGTCCAAACAGAAAGAGAATGTGGATTAGTGGTTGCCACGGGCTGGACAGAGGGGAGTGGGAGCTAGGGGAATGGGGAGTCACTGTTTCTGGGTATGGGATTTCTTTTGGGGGTGATGGAAATGTTCTAAAATTAGATTATGGTGATAGTTTCACAACCCTGAAAATACACCATTTAATTACACACTTTAAATGGATAACCTGTACAGTATATAAATCATACTGTACAGCTGTTTTAAAAAATGAATACTACCCACATACTAAAAGTGAAGTTTCTCTGTATCAATACTTTCTTTTATCTAAAATTTAAAAGATAACTGCAAAAATATTAACCCAATGGAAACAGCACGGAAAAAAATTTAATCTACTACAGAAGTATATGGAAACATAGTTTTGTTTTTCATAAAAATTAAGCTTTAACCGTCTCGTTCTTTTTTAAAATCATTCATTCATTTATTCACTTATGGCTGCGTTGGGTCTTCAGTGCTGCGTGCGGGCTTTCACTAGTTGTGGTGAGCGGGGGGCTACTCTTCGTTGCGGTGCGCGGGCTTCTCGTTGTGGTGGCTTCTCTTGTTGCAGAGCATGGGCTCTAGGTGCGCAGGCTTCAATAGTTGTGGCACACGGGCTCAGCAGTTGTAGCTTGCGGGCTCTAGAGCACAGGCTCAGTAGTCGTGGCACACGGGCTTAGCTGCTCCGCAGCACGTGGGACCTTTCCAGACCAGGGCTTGAACCCATGTCCCCTGCACTGGCAGGCAGGTTCTTAACCACTGCGCCACCAGGGAAGTCCCTGTCTCATTGTTCTTAACAGAATGACCTGATTTGAGGATCACAGTTACTTCTCATTTAAATTAACAGTGATTAAAGGAGACTCTCTAGATTTCAGCCACAGTAGAAATGACTCAGTACTACAACTTTTAACCAGTTAATAGCTTTCTTCCAGCTTCCTACAATGGGAGTTTGGGATTTAATAACAGGTTCTCTTCTAAAATGTAAATGTACCTCACATGAGTCTTTACACAAAAATGATCCACTTTACTCACTCCACGTACATCTCGATGAAGAACGAAGTAGCTACTACTAATGGTTGGGACTGCTTAAACCTTATGATTTACCCATTTTGTTAAAATGTTTTAATTCGCTTGTTCCACTGTACTTATCAGTAATTAACTAGAAGCCCATTACTTAATACATCAAAGCTCTATGATCACTTGAGGGTTGGAGAAGCAGGTGGAAAGGTACAAAACTCAACCTCTTCAAAACAGAACTAGAAACACCAAAGTCACAGTGGAAACACAGGGGGGAAGAAGTGATCAGAATAGATCAGAACATCTCTAGGATCCAAAAAGGAAAGGGAGAATCAATCCTGAAGAGACTGTACCAAAGACCACCTAGTAGTGGCATTTAGCTTCGACCCCTTTAATATTACAACTAGTATTACCACTCTTGTTGAATATGAAGAAGCACTGAAATATTGTTCTAGTAGTGGTTGAACTCATGATGAACCTTTTGTATCATCACAAAGGGAATTATAAACAATAGTACTAGATTTACTGAAACTGTCCCTATTGCAGCAGACAGTTGCATTAGGCCAAATGCCTCCGACCCTTCTGCATCTCTCTCAGATGATGTGAGAGATGACTATTCCCTACACCCTCAAATGTATCTGTACCTGATACACCTACATCAAATTACAATGACTTCGTTAGGCCTCTGTTCTTTCTTAAGGTTCCCCTTGTAACCAACAGCATGATTCTCATCCAGGAAGCTAGCTCTGCTCTGGGCAGAAAAGTGTTGCCTAATACCCTATGCAGAAACTGTCTCCATAATCTTGACCCCCTTAGCATTACACTGTAATTCTGTACTTCATGAGTGATTCGCCAGAACTTACCAATCCAGGTGTTTTGACAAGCAAGCTTCCCCCAAAACTCTGACTCCAGTTCACTTTACTAATATGGAGCTGAGTGGCTTCAACCCTACGAATCCAAGCTCCAATCTGCATCTACCCATCTAGCACTACTAGCATCTATGAGGAAACTACCACACCCTGTCTCAGTTAATCTGATACCTTCCCTAGGAGTCACAACTGCTAAGAAAATTCACCATGAGTAGTATTTGTTGTTGTCACGTCCTGTAAACATACCAGTGATCAATCAAAAATCAGAAAGAGATCATGTGAGGTGCATCAATCACCCATGGTCAGCCAGGGCTCACCTAGCTTACCTCAGTGCCTGGGTGCTACCTTCCTCCTTCACTGCTCCACCTGAAACCACCCAAAACTTCCAGCTTAGTCAGTTGTCCAAGAAAGGGGAGGGCCACTCTGCCATCAAAGGTAGCTGCACTTCATTGTTAGAACTTCCAAACACTTAAAAATTCTTCACAGTGCCCAAAAGATTTCAAAACACTAATCTGGTGGGACCAGCTGATCATGAGTAAAAATACATCCAAGGAATTTTACACCAGCTATTAACAACCTAAAGAAAGAGAGGCTTAGAACCTTTATTTATATGATAACCCCAAAATAAGTATTTTGTTAAATCCTCACATCAACCTATGCTATATAGTTGGGATAGATTATTTGGGCTCCTAGGGTAATAGTTTTCCCAGTTTCCACACATCACAGATTCTACTGCAGGGTAATTCCATTTTTTAAATAGCAAATTTTTAGTACAAGTGATACTAGTTTACATTTGTTCACCCCTTTACACTTTTCAAAGTGCTTTGCCCAACACGTTATCATGACTTTCGCAATCCCGAGATGTAAGCAAAGAAAATATTATTCTCATTTTACCATTTGGTAAATGGAGAAAAGGTAAGTAAACTGTAAATCGGGCCAGTCACTTAAGTGCTGTAATGACTATCACAAATATGCACCATCTTTCTACTTGTAGTCAATCGTGTTCACATGGCTAAATGTGTTACAATCAACCAGAAAAAATACACATATACATATAATATATATACATATACTTATATACATATATGTATGTGTTACAATCAACCAGAAAAGTAAATATATATTATATATATGTTTACATAATATATAAGTATATGTATGTGCTACTGCATGACTAGATAAGTATCTGTCAGGGGTAAAGACTGTCTACTTCATAAGAGTTACTGGAAAGATTAAATGGGTCACATGCTTAAAACAGTACCTATCTCTAGCAAACACTGAGTATTAGCCATTGTTATTTTTAGAAAAAGAAGAAGAAGATGGAATTACAGATGTATTCTAGGCAGAAGGAGTAGCATGTGTAAAAGCCCTGGAGCACAAGTGCACATTTCATCAGTTTGACTGAAACAAGGAGAGTGGCGCGCAACAACGCTTCTCCAACAGGTACCCACGCCAGATCAGGCAGGGATTGAGGACCCTTTTAAACTGGGAACAATGGAAAAACACTTAACAATGTTTTGCAAGGGAGCGATAGGATTAGATCTTGCCACTTGCTGATGCTAAGCGATTCCTTTCTCTCTGGAGCCCCGGATGACCAGGGAACCTACCACCTTCCGTGAGCACACCCTTATGTTCTACCTTGTACTACAGCTGACCATCCATATGTCCTTCCTCCCCATGAGACTGTAAGTTTCTGGAGCGGAAGAGATCTGGATGTGAGTCTGGTTCCCCTTGGCAACCACCATACTGCCTAACACAGTGTCTGGTTTGCGTAGGTACCCGGTCAATGACAAAAACTCCTGAAAGAAATCTTCCTCTGGCTTTTCAATGCCCCACTCCCTTGTCCCTTCTCGGAGCAATAGTTCTGGGTAGCGGGGGAGGAGAAGGAGTACGCTAGAAATCAGTCGTCCACCTAAAGACTCAAAAAGGTGAATCGTCCCATCACAAGAGGGCTTAAACCATTCACAGGACAACAGTGAAAAGGAGAAGGCCATTTCTGGAGCAGCACATCAAAGGATCAATCAGACACAGTCCCAAGCCTTGAAGGGCTCACACGCCAGTAAAGGAGGCAGACACTGACAGGCACGATGACAACGCTCAAGGGGACCTCAGGTCTCCAGGGGAAGGGCGGTGGGGGGCGGGGGTAAGCTTCTTCGCGGGCCCTGGAACACCACCCGCGCCGCCCTCGCCAGCTCCTGCACTCACTCTTGTCCAGAGGGCGGGTTAGCTCGGCCCCGACATCGCCGTCCGCGCTGCGGCCCTGCGGTTTCACAGTCAGCGGCACGAACAAGGACGTGTTCGGAGCTTTGGAGCCTCCTGAGGCAGAGGAAGAGGCGCAGGCAACGGCAGGAACGCGCCCCAGAGTCCCAGGAAAGGGCCCAGCGTGGGCGCGAAGGGCAGAGCAGACGGCTGCTCGGGGGCCAGGCTGGCGCCCCGGGGGAAGCCGGGCCCACAACAGGGTACACCGGGGGAAGGACATTGAGACCGCAGACTCGAGAGGAGGCTGGCTGGAGCAGCCTGCGGACACGGCGGCGGGCAGTGACGCACAGCGCCAGTGCCTACAGCCCGCAAAGACCCAGAACAGCGGAGCTGCCCAGGAAGACGCCCGATCAATAAGGAAAAAGTGGTGCCGGAGATTGCTCGTAAAGGGGAGGAAAAGCTTAGAAGCGAAAATCACAGAAGATAAGTGCTTGTAAGTCCTTGTTCTCTCTCTCTTTTTTATTGGAGATTGAAGCCAGCTTTCTTTAAAAAAATAATCTGGCACCTTCGGGGATGTCACAGATGAGAGGCGCGGCCTGCGAGGTGTGTCACATGACGCAAGCTGGCCCTGCGGGTAAGTGTTCGGAAGCACGTGTGCAGTGCGGCCAAGCCCTGTGCGTGCGACTGGTGGAGACGCAAGTCTCTAGGTTGTGGCGCGAGCGTGGCTTGCGGACTCGAAGCTTTGAAGAGCATTTCCCAAAAGTTCCTTAGATTATAAACTTTCGTTTCCTGATGGAAGGCGTTAGAGAACATAACTTGATCTGCCCTTCAGGACCGTTATTAAGGAATTTTGTTCCACAGGTTCTTAGGTAAACCCCTTGAATGACGTGTGTAGGTACTTATACTTTAATGTGAGCAGTTTGTATACATCATCCTAGCAGCTGGTATGTCACAGCCGCGTAGCAAAACTATGTCCCCTGTACTCGGGGCAAAGTTTAATTTCTTTTGCATAAGTTGGATACTGTTTCATTTGAGGTTGCAACATCTTAAATTCAAGATATGCCATTGGATTTTCCATATCTCTTACTATACTTAAAACATTAAGGTCTTGCAACTTGAAGGAGCACGGCATATGATTTGTAATATTGTATGTCAAATAAGATTTCAGTAACAATTTGCTATTGTGCCTTTGATTCACCAAATACTTTTTAAACATCAGGGATTCGGGTAGACGGCCCTTTGCCCTCAAAGAGTTTTTGATCTGGTTTTGGTCATATGAACTGTTAACGTTAAGTAATGAAAATGTTTATTATTCTTAGGCTAATGAGAGTTCAAAGAACTATTCATGCCAGAACTACAGGCCAGTTGTTATGTCATTTCTCACCTACATACCTTTGAACACATTGGGTGCCTAGTACAACTGCTATCAAAGCACGAAAACTGTATCATAATTGTGTTTCTAGAGTAGTAGTACTCAAACTTCAGGGTGCATCAGAATCATCTGGAAAGTTTGTTAAAATTGTTGGGGCCCTACTCCTGGAGTTTCTGATTCATAGGGTCTGGGGTGGGGCCCAAGAGTACGAATTTATAACATGTTTCCAGGTGATGTTGACCCTGCTGGTCTGCGGAACCACACTTTGAGAACCACTGCTCTGGGTTATAGTTCCTTCAGGGTAGGGCAATAAAATAGCACTAAGGAAATACTCAGGAAAATGCTGAATGAATGCATAAATAGAGAAATAAATGGGGGACAGGGAAAGGAAGTGGGAGAAGTAAAGATATCCTTGGCGTAGGGAATAAACTAAGTTCTCTCTTCTTTGCCTTTGCTATTAACAAAACCTGGCTTATGTTTTCTCAAAAGCACATTCTAGTAGATTTCTCCCCCTCACATCTTGCCTACAAATTCTGTAATTTGACATTTCTAGAGTATTTTTCTAATGTAAGGTTATCATGATCTGGATAACAAATTGTTTATCCCTTAGAATCATGGAGTAGTAGAGCAGGAAAGGGGTCTTAGAGATTACCTGGTCCAGTTTCCCCAGGCCGAGGGAGGGAGCAACAATCAAATGCATTTGTAGAACTTGTAGATAGTATCCACATGGTCCTGCTCTGCTGTCTTGCTTTCTCTCCCCAGCCTGATAAGACTCCTAGAGAGCTTAGTCTATTTCCTTTATTCCAATACTAAGTTGCATAACAGTTCTTATCCATAATTTTATATTTAGACACATTTTTTTCCTAAAGGAGGACACCTTTAATTTTATAAGCACTAGGGAAATAAGCTTCATCCATTTATTCAGATATTGAATGTATTATGTGATAAGCACAAAGTATACCAAAACAAAACAGGCTGAGCCCTCAAGAGGCTTATTAAGTCCATACAATTAAAAAGTCTTCTAGAAGTGTGGTAAACAGTCCTGGAGGTGTGCACAGCATGACTTGGAAGCACAACAAAGGGACATCTCTTTGACTTAGAGGTGGAGATGGTGTCAGACAAGAGTGGCCTGGAGAGTCTTACAAGAACTTAAGTGACGTGCCGGCACAAGAGCACGCATTCTCCAAGGAGTCTGGCATAACTGGAGCTGAAGGTGTTTTGTAATAGGGAATTTAAGCTTTTCCTGGAATCGAGTCACTGAAAGATTTTAAATAGGGGAGTGACGTAAGAATTATGCTCATAGAAGATCCCAAGCCTAAAAAGGGATCTGTCATATTTAAGAGTGCACATTTTCCTCACTATATCTTTGATTTGAAACTGTAAGATGTGTTACATTTCAATCCAGGCTAGTATAAACCCCCTGGAGAGTGCCTGTATATGTGTTCAGCAGATTCAGCTGAATATAAAAGGAACAATTTAAGACTTTACTGACCCACAAGGTAATTAGAATTGAGTATTCCAACTACTTGATCCACATTGAAGGGGTCCAGAATATGCCACTGGGGCATAAAATTTTTGGTAGAAGGCATTGGAGTTCCTGAAATCCTCTGTCTGCCTAATAGCAGAGCCTCCCAGAAGAACTCCATTGCCATAAATCCCCTCACAGGGAGCAACCAGGGAAGATTAACTCATCACCAGAGACAGCGAGAAATCGACACCTAAACAGACTTTCGTTACAGAATTATCATATATCTACCATCTATTTTCCTAAGGATCGTTTTATCTTTCTTAAAAATCATTTGCTTTCCCATTAGTGCTTTCTCCCCACAACTTCCTCTAAGTCATTTATAAGCGTACTTCACCCCTTTTCCCCTAGCAAGATGATATATAAGCCCCAAATTCTAACCACCCCTTTAAGTCACACTTTTGTGAACTTCCTCTAACTCGATTAGAACTGTCTTTTCTGTTGCTAATCTGTCAGTTTAATTAGTAGGCTCTCAAACACAAAAGTGGGTAGAGGAAAGTTTTTCCTCCCCAATTCAAAACAATGAAATTAGCTATTTCTCTCTTCACCAGCGAGAGAAATAACTAATTAAATGGTTTGAACAGTGGTTCTCAATCCCGGGTAGTTTTTATTTTTTAAATAAATTTAATTATTTATTTTTGGCTGCTTTAGATCTTTGTTGCTGTGCACGGGGGCCTTCTCTAGTTGCAGAGAGCAGGGGCCACTCCTTGTTGCGGTGCGGGGCTTCTAATTTCTCATTTCAGTGGCTTCTCTTGTTGCAGAGCACAGGCTCTAGGCACTCCGTCTTCAGTAGTTGTGGCACGTGGGCTTAGTTGCTTTGCAGCACGTGGGATCTTCCCAGACCAGGGCTCGAACCTGTGTCCCCTGCATTGGCAGGCGGATTCTTAACTATTGCGCCACCAGGGAAGCCGCAATCTGGGGTAGTTTTTGAATGCTGCTGTCCGGGCCCCTGAAATTCTGATTTTATTGGCCAGGATAGGACCTGGCATGATTATTTTTAAAAACTCCTAAAGTGATTTGAATGTGCAGCCAGGGTTGAGAACCACTGGATTAGATATTGTACTCTTTATTAACGACAAATTTCTTTTTCAGTTTATTTCTAATTAACTGGCCAACTTTTTACAGTTCACCAAATACCGAGTTCAAATTTTTATTTTTTAAATCAGTTATGCAACAGTTTCAAGCAAAGTGAATAAGCGTCCTATTTATGACAGTGTTTTAAGCCACCTAATTAAAAGCATTATATATTTAAAATTGAATATTTTTAAAAACTTCTAATCACAATTATAGCTTCCTAAACTACTGAGCAATCCTGTCCCCAAAGATAAATATGACAATGAGAAGAGATTTGAGAATATAAATATTTTAATCATTCACATAGCAAGCTCAGTATGTGTTTCAAATTCTTTATTATACATCATGGTTGCACAATTTAAGGCTGGTTAAATACAACTGTTTTTCAATTTTTCTTTTAATATTTTCCAGATTACTACATGCAAGTGACCATTAAAATATTTGGCATTTTAAAATTTTGAAACTCTGAACAGGCACTTACATGAAGGAAAACATTACCATTCACAGATATCCACATTTAAAATAGATGCTCCAGCACATGGTACCTGGAACCTTTTGCCAGTTAAGAAGTTGGTTACTGACCATTTTTCAAAGTGCCATAGTAGTAAAACAGGCTTAAAGAAATGTAATTTGGGTTACTTAGCTTACCCATAAAGTAAGGTTAACTGACAAGACTTGCACTGAAGTGTATAAAAAATATTGGTACAAAAACCAATGAACCGTAAGTGAAAGTAGTTTCACACAACAGGCTTCATTTTAATTCCTACACCCCACATTTAGTGTATTTGCGATCAGACCCCCATGCATAGCATAAAAACAGATGACTGCAACCTTCTTTTTTAGAGGCTTTGAACAATACTTGAATTTAATATTAAAAAAATTTAAACAGAGTGGATGAATTAGTTTAAATTTGAGTTTGAACTAGTCAAGTTTCCAATTTAACAAACATGAAATTGTCGAGATCTGGGTAGCTACATACTTCACCAGTTCTCCTGAGTCCCCCATCCTCAAATTTTCCCCTGAAAAGGGAAGAGAATATTTGCAAGAAAATTATATTTGCATATATGTGCTAAAAAGATTCCTTAAATCAAAAAAAATTTTTTTCAAAGTATTTATGGAAAAATTATATAGTTTTAACAAACTAAAATGCCAACAGAGTCAACTCCACATTGCAGAAAACATACCGTGGTACCTATCTGATAGTAGTAGCAAAATGGTTACTTAATATGGTACCCCCCCCAAAAAAAGCTGCAATGACATGCCATATAATCTCTTATGGAAAAAAATTTAATATTCACACCACAGAAGACTTCAAAGAGAACAAAATTCAGGAAGCCATGAAATGGTAGACTCAGGCACCTACAGCGAAACACTCGTATGCATTTCTCAAACACGTATGGAAAAACAAAAATGTAGTTTTCAAAAATATTGAGATGCCATGTTTTAAATCTTTGCAGGATTAAGGGCCACTCAGGTTTTTCTAACTTTATTTGAACACAAAATGTTTAATTTTTTGCATGTAGAGAATAAGAGGTAATCATTAGCATGAAAAAGGAGAATAAAAAATTTGTAATCAACATTATGCAGAAAGAAAGCAAAATTACAAATACCAACCTACTCACATGAAAATCTTTAATGTTTACACTGATGTACAGCTGAGTGCTTATCATTAAATGAAAGTGTGTGGTTAAAAAAACAACAACACGGCAGTTTAAGAAAGTTCCAGTGTTTCAAAGAAAGCACTTTTTAAATGTATATACATGAAGAACATTTAGTTATGTCATAAAATAAACTCAGCACTGTAAGATAAAGGAAGACTATCATAAATGGGAGTTTTGGCCTTTTCCCCGCCCTACACGCTGCAACCATCTTTAACCTGCCGAACTTAAATCTCAACAGATATAGGAGTTTTTTTCTTTTTTTTCTCCTATTCAGTTCACATTTCAGGCTGCTCAGCAGATGCCTGCGATTCTGGCGATTCAAATCGCTGGTGAAAGTTTGTTCTCTGTTTCCTCAGTTTTTCAGGAGCTTTTCTCCACAAAATTATCTCCTAGAAGACAAATGCAAGACAACAAATGTCCTCATATTATTCCTGATATTTGCACCATAGAAATAATGCCACTTCAATTTTAACCATAACAAAACTAACTTCTTCCCTACAAAAGCCCTCCTCTTTCCTAATTGACTCACCTTTTTCCAATTCTAATCTTGGGCCTCCCTTTCTGCCAACTCTGCTCCCCCCCACCAACACCCATGCATGCCACCACCATGAATCCAATCTGGCACAAAGTTCTAGCTATTACTGCTTTAAAGAATTCCTAAAATCTACCTTTTGTTTGTTGTTCCACTGCCCTTATCCAAATTCAAGCCCTTGTCACTTCAACCTTAGATACTAAAATAGCTTCCTGGTAGATGGCTCTCCCTCCCTTGCCTGATACCCCTTTCTAAGCTATCCTTCCTATCACTTCCAGATTAGTCTAAAACATTGCTTGGATGACTCTTCAATAGTTCTCAGTTCCTCCAGGATAAATCTCCAACCTGGCATTCAAGCCCTCCATAACCTTTATCCAATTTATCAACATCACTCTCTTCCCTACCTAGACCCCAGTACCCCACCAGCCAAACTGGGTTACTCTCTGCGTCTAACGCACTTCAAATTAAACTTTCCCTCCATCTTCCCCTTTATATTCTTCAAATCCCTCTTCCTCTGCCTATCTAAGTCTTACCCTAACCAATACATCCTGAGATCTCTTCTCTTCTAAATTCTTAAAATTACTTGCTTCATAAAATCAGGGCAGGCTGTTTGTTTTTTAACCAACATAGCAGAATTTAAACATCCAAATGAATGCTCGTGGGAAGCATATACTTACTCAATAGGGCCCCAATATGTAATTGATTTGGAAATTGTAAATTTCATATAATCTAATTTGAAATTATAAATCACCATTTATAATTTTAATTATACAGCATTATGGCAGCATTAGCGGAGTAACTTTTCTCTCTTCCAAATTACTGTCAAACTATTACTTAAGTTTTCTGTTAATTATACAATCTCTCTCTTTCCACATATTGGCAATGTGAGGACCTTGAGGACAAACCATGTTTAAAAAGGTAGCTTTTAAATTCATCACAGTACTCAACACAGAATAATTTTTTTTCCAGAATAATTTCTAATTTAGTTTTGAACACTCAACTGACATTCAAATATTTATTAATCTGATTCAGAATACAGAAGACCATTCTAATCACAATCTTTTATTCAAAATTCACCAAAGGCTTTTAATTGATTTTCAAATGAGAACAAGTTTTATGATAAACATCTTATATTTAAAAAGTATTAGGGACTTCCCTGGTGGCACAGTGGTTAAGAATACGCCTGCCAATGCAGGGGACATGGGTTCGATCCCTGGTCCGGGAAGATCCCACATGCCGTGGAGCAAGAAGAGATGGATTACAACATAGTTCCATTCATGCTTACTTCTATATCATACTGTCAGTGTTTTCACTTAGAAACCCCCACTTGCTCAGTACAATAAAGCTTAGAAAAGTGGCTGCTTTCCAGGTGTTTTTAGAATTGCCACAGAACAAAATAACATCTGGGTGGCACCATACCTGCTGCTTGAAGTACCTCCTGTCTTCCTCATCAACAAGGACTAGATTCAAAAAGTACCTTACTGAAAATTTTTTGTTCACATCTCTCATTGTTGGAGTTGGGTCATAGCCTGCTAAAAACAGTCTTATTGGTATTGATTCACCTGAAAGAAAAGCAATTTCCATTTATTTCTAAAGGATGATTAAATATATCAATAGTTACATAACACCTAAAACTAAGCATCATAGAGAAGACATTAATGCTTCAGTTCCTCACAAGACAGCAGCATAACAAAAGCTTTAGACAAGGGTTTCTCAGCCTTGACACTATTGACATTTTAGGCCTGATAATTCTTTGTCGTGGATAAGGTCCTATGCACTGTATGAAGTTCAGCAGCATTCCTGGCCTCTACGCACAAGATCCCAGTAGCAGTCCCCAAATATGATAACCAAAAATGTCTCCAGGCATTGCCAAATGTCCCCTGGGGAGGGGGGACCAAAATTGCCCCTAGATGAGAAACACTGCTCTAGAGCCAAAATGCCTGGATTTGAATCCCAACTCCAGCCAAGTCACTTAACCATCTGTTTCATCTGTACCATAATTTCTAATCATGTGTATAAATTCTGGAATACTTATTACTAATTCACCCAAAGCAACAAACATGTTCAGAATGATGACATTCCTTCATTACCAGAAAGATTGCTATTAAGATTCTCATGGCTTCTCTTTTTCTACAAATAATTATTTGCATATTCTGCTTTGAATCCTTTTTATGTAATACTTTTCTTACGTATATCTATTTCCTTAAAGATGTACAACCCATCACTTTACATAAAAATTTGTGGCTGCTGGAATTTTACAAAGTTATGTTGCATAACACAAGAGTACACACACAAGAGTCCTGGAGTCAGAAACCCCTGGACTCAAACTCCAACTGCGCAATGACTAGCTATCGAAGGAAACCAGAATATGTCACCGAAAGATATTCCTCTTTGACATACAGATTATTTTGAGTTGAAGGCAATTAAGCAGCAGCAAAAGCATAAAAGAACCCCATTCTGCCTAAAGGCAGGATATAAATTCTCCTTTTACTGGAAACAGCCTCTTTTCAGCCCAGGGATGGCACCAGAGGAATCTGCAAACAAGCCTACTCCATTGGTTTTCTCCCACATATTTACCTGCCTGTAGTTTGCCGCCCTGGGAAGCCTAAACTGCTCTCCTTTGCCCAGTCATTTCTCTCCAAATTTATTGTTCTTTTGAAGATGCTATATAAGCTGAAATTCTAAGTCACAGCTTTGAGTTACTTTTTTGTTGAGGTTTCTCCTGGGTGATGTGTACTGCATGCAATAATCAACTGTTTTTCTCTTATTAATCTTTTTGTTAAAGAATTCCAGCTGAAAATCTAAGACGGGTAGAGGGAAAGTTCTGCCTCCCCTACAGTATATCACCTTTAACAAGTTTTTAACCTCTACATCTCAGTTTCATGTATAAAATAAGGGCTACAACTACCTAACTCAAAGTGTGGTAGGGTACTTGACAGCGCCTGAGAATACAATGCCTCATCTATAGTTGGTACTCAGTAAATGGTAACTACTCTTTGAAGTAATTACTAACAGAGTAAGAAAAAGCCAAAGACATAAATTTAAAATGATAAATACTGGCTTCGTTATCTTAGACACTGAAAATTATCTAGTAAGGGAACTGCTTATTTTCTTGAGGGCTATATAAGAACTCCAAAATCCCACAGAAATGAATACTCAATTATACTGCACCTTATGTTCAGCGTGAGTAAAAAAGATTTACAGAGAGAAACTACTGTAACAAAAGATAATTAAAATATTATAAATTCAGAACTAGGGAAGAGATATCCATAAATGTCTCTTCTAAATTCTAAACTTAAACTGAGTAAAAAATTAAACCTTATTTCAAACTAGAAAGTACTACTATAGTCTTCTCAGCATTTATACAAAGATGATCTTAAAAATCATTGTAAGAATCATTTTAAGAATTCATATATATATTCACACTGAATAAATACTTTCAAACTAATCTGCCATGAACACTGCTATCTGCAGTACCTGTAACTTAAAAGTAAATGAAAAGTGTATTACCTTTTACTGGTGCACCATCCATTATTTCATATTTAGCGATTGTTTCTGTTTCTGTTGTGGTACTGGGTCCTAGTGCAATAATGTAAATAAAATTAACTTAAATACTGCTAGAATATGATTTCCAGACTTATACCTTCTTCCTATTTTCTGACTACATTATTTGAGTACTAATTTACTTTCCCCTTTTGTGAAAATGTTGATCATTCTTTTCTATTTCTTGATCTACACTTACTTACCACCCAACTGAAGGTCTCACTCCCTTCCTCCCAAAGGTAATTCAATAGACTCTTGAAAAACCGCAGGGGCTGGGGCACTTGACCGTACACACAGGAAAATGTGTGTATAATTTATAGTCCGTCCTCTGTATCCTCCACTCCTCCCTATCCACGGTTGCTCCCTATCTGTGGATTCAACCAACTGCAGATCATGTCGTAGTGTAATATTTACCACTGAAAAAGATCCACTATAAGTGGACCCATGCAGTTCAAACCTCATGTTATTCAAGGGTCAACTGTATACAGTTCAGAAATAATCTTCACAGATTTCCTTCTATCATTTCTAATATCTGCTAAAATAGAAACTAGCAATGCATAGCAGTGCACTGACATGCTAGTTTTCTCTGCAACACCCAAAATGTTTTCTCTTGTTAACTTTAACATAGACAAAACATCAAAGTGAATACCTGACATACAGTTCTTTTAAACAGTCAACGGTATGTTTAAAAGGTACACTAAAACATATAGTAATGATCCCAATGTTGTAAAATATATAATACGCAAAGGCTAAGGTCTGTTCTGGATTATGAGTACAAATTATTTTTTATTTAAAATTTTCCAGGGGCTTCCCTGGTGGCACAGTGGTTGAGAGTCTGCCTGCCAGTGCGGGGGACACGGGTTCAAGCCCTGGTCTGGGAGGATCCCGCATGCCGCGGAGCAACTGGGCCAGTGAGCCACAATTGCTGAGCCTGCATGTCTGGGGCCTGTGCTCTGCAGCAGGGGAGGCCGCGATAGTGGGGGGCACGCGCACTGCGATGAGGAGTGGCCCCAGCTGGCCGCAACTGGAGAAAGCCCTCACACAGAGGCGAAGACCCAACACAGCCATAAATAAATAAATAAAATGTTTAAAAAAAGATTCACCATTGAGTTTAAAAAAAAAAAAAATTTTCCAGAACTGAACATAATTTTTATAACTAGAAAAAAATGTTTAAATAAACAATTTCTTTTTAAACAACAAATGGGAACCTGAAGTTTGGTTTTAATATCTTTAAATCACTTTAACTTTTTTTTTTTAATATTTTTTTCCCAGTCTGTGGCTTGTCTTTTTATTCTCTAAACCATAGACAGTTTTGGGTTTTTTTTTTTTAATTAATTAATTAATTTTATTTTTGGCTTCCTTGGGTCTTCGTTGCTGCGCACGGGCCTTCTCTAATTGCGGCGAGTGGGGACTACTCTTCATTGAGGTGTGCAGGCTTCTTATTGCTGTGGCTTCTCTTGTTGCGGAGTGCGGGATCTAGGCACACAGGCTTCAGTAGTTGTGGCACACAGGCTCAGTAGTCGTGGCACACGGGCTTAGTTGCTCTGTGGCATGTGGAATCTTCCAGGACCAGGGCTCGAACCCACATCTGAGCATTGGCAGGTGGATTCTTAACCACTGCGCCATTAGGGAAGTCCCTAATCACTTTAACTTTTATTAGCAGGTAAAAAATGGAGATTAAGAAATTACAGATGTTTAAAATCATGACTACCAATTATAAATTCTTAAAAAGTGTTGCCTAAAATCCTTTTTAGCAGAAAACCAGCAAAGTTAAAGGGAACAAACTAAATCTAAATATTAATTAAAATCAGGGAATTCCCTAACGGTCCAGTGGTTAGAACTTCGCACTTCCACTGCAGGGGGCACAGGTTTGATCCCTGGTCAGAGAACTAAGATCCCACAAGCCACATGGCGTGGCCAAAAAAATAATAATAATTAAAATTAAAAAGAAGTTATGGGGCTTCCCTGGTGGCGCAGTGGTTGAGAGTCTGCCTGCCGATGCAGGGGACGCGGGTTCGTGTCCCGGTCCAGGAAGATCCCACATGCTGCGGAGCGGCTGGGCCCGTGAGCCATGGCTGCTGAGCCTGCACGTCCGGAGCCTGTGCTCCACAACGGGAGAGGCCACAACAGTGAGAGGCCCACGTACCGCAAAAAAAAAAAAAAAAAAAAAAGCAGTTATAAAAAAAAAACAGTTATGAACCAATAGAAGATTTGGGGGCAACTGGTCAGCTATCTGGAGAAAAGTAAAGTTGGATCCATAGCTGATCTCTTACATCAGGACAAATTCCAAATAAATTAAAAGTTTAAACAAAATTCCTAAACTATAATGTATTACTTTAGTAGAATCAAGCACAGAAAATTATTTTTAGAACCTCAGTGTAAAAAAGGCCTTTCTAACTGTGGTGTAAAACCCAGAATCCATAAGAGTAAAAACTGATAAATCTGACTTACATAAACATCAAGAACTTATAGATGGCAAAAACCACCATAAGCAAGACCAACGGGAAAGTTTGCTGCTCTTAATACAGAAAGAGGGGGACTTCCCTGGTGGTGCAGTGGTTGAGAATCCGCCTGTCAATGCAGAGGACATGGGTTCGATCCCTGGTCTAGGAAGATCCCACATGCCATGGAGCAACTAAGCCCATGCACCACAACTACTGAGGCTGCGCTCTAAAGCCCGCGAGCCACAGCTACTGAGCCCACATGCTGCAACTACTGAAGCCCATGCGCCTAGAGCCCATGCTCCGCAACAAGAGAAGCCACCACAATGAAAAGCCTGTGCACCACAATGAAGAGCAGCCCCCGCTCACTGCAACTAGAGAAAGCCTGCACGCAGCAGCGAAGACCCAGTGCAGCCAAAAAAGAAAAAGAAAAAGAAAAAAACAGAAGAAAAAGGGATTGATTTTCCTAATATATAAAGAGTTTCTACACATCAAAAGGAAAAGACTAATAATCCAATAGAGATGGGGCAAAGGATATGGATAGGTGGTTTACAGAAAAGAAATACAAATGGCTTTTATACACATGAAAAGATGCTCACCCTCACTCAGATGAGAAAAATTAATTAAACTTTTCCCCCTACCCATGAGATCAGCTAAAAGTTTTATAACATCATGCTTATGAGACTACAAGGAGAAAGAGGCACCCTCCTACATTCATTGCTGGTAGTAATGCAAGCTGGTACAGTCCATAAAGAAGAAAAACTGATAATATGAATCAAAATTACAAATGAATATACCCTTGGAAACAGCAATTCCACTTCTAAGATTTTATCTTGCACACAAACCAACACATATGTGAAAAGATATTATTAACTAAAGCATTGTTTATAACAGCAAAAGACTAGAAACAACCTGTTATATACACCAATAGCTAGTACACCCATTGAATGGAATACTGTAAGAAAGATGAGGAAGTGTTCCACACATTGATATGTAAAGAACTCTAAAGTATGTATCGTATATAAAAACTAAGAAGGGGGGGTGTAATATAGAGACACTTGCACGTATATGGATAAATACTTAAAGGATTTTAAAACTTACAAACATATCACCTATGAGTAGCTGGAGTACATAAATAGGACACTTTTTACCGTATAATCGTTCACACTTTATTTCTGAACCATGTGAATTTATTATCTATTCAAAAATTAATTTTTAAAAAAACATAAATGAGTAACTCACTGCCAGCAATATTAAGTATCAAAGTTAGTCTCCAAGGTGGATATTTATTTTAAGTTTAAACAATATTTTAAGATTTCAAAATTTCAACTAAAATGAATTTCAGTTCAAATACTCTTCAACTTACCAATTCCCGTGATCTCTTTTTTAATCAGTTGTAACTCCATATGTTGGATTTTTATTCTTACTAATAAGAAGTAAATTTTTCCAACGATCACATCCTTTAAGTGATACCTTTGGGGGAAGAGTATTTGTCACTTACTAAATATCAGTTTACAAAACAAACAAAAAGAGTGAAACATGTCCTGAAAGGCTTTATTAGATATCTGTAGGATAAATACTATTTAAGAATACCATTCTGACTATTCATGTGTTTAATGTTCTTTTTTCAAAAAAGTACTCATCATTTTACTATAAAAATAAGGAAGCAAACTTTACTTGACCATCGATACACCTCAGAGGGAAGAATTGGCCTGATTAATTGTTGGTCCCTATGTAGAGGTTAACTTAGTTTCCAAACAACTTAAGCATGAAAAATTAAGATTTTTATGCCTGAAAATTTTTATTTGGTGTATGAAGATGTTTTGAACATTAAAAACTCTACATATGGGTTTAGTGTCAGTATTACTGCAAGTGCTAGAATAGTGCAGCTAACAAGTCACCTGGCCACAAAGAGAGACTCCATAAATTGAGTTTGTTGCTGTAATACCTACTAATCAAGGACTTTTCCCAGGGACCTTGAAATAATATGGTAGCAAACCTAGGAATTCCTGTAATTCCCAGAGGGCTTTTTTTTTTTAAAACTTCTCCCAGGTTTGGATCTCAAAATAATATCCCAAGAGTTGATTAATGCAATTATGTTAGTCTGAAGGGAGGCTTCCAGTGACAAGTTTTAGGTCCTAAACTATCTAATAATTTTATCAACAACATAATTTAAGACCCTGAACACGTGTGTATCATAATTTCAGTGATATAAACTGGGACATGACAAGTAATAAAAATCATGTAACAGAAGAGTGCACAGGAAGGGGATAAAAGAATGAATATCCATTTCTTCAACAAATAAACTTTAATGAAAAATAAATAAATAAAAGAGAAAACCTATAAATTAAAAGAGATTTAAGAATAAAAAAACCAAATGTAGTGTGTTTGGATCCACTGGATTTGAGCAAGTCTTGTTTGGATACTGATTTGAACAAACCATATGGGGAAAAAACATTTATGAGTAAATTAGGGAAAAGTGAACACTGACTAAATATGTGATGAGGTTAAGAAATTATTAATATTTTTAGATATATACTTTGGTATATGTTTGACATTTTCCATAATAAAGCTTTAAAAGGCATTAATAAATAAAATAAGACCCCATTTCTGAAAATGCACAACATATATAAACATATATACCCCCTCCCATGGAAAGATATACAAGAGGATTTAATAGTGGTTAAGTAGTAATGGTGAAAATATGTGGTATTTTTACTTCCTTTGACTTTTCTACATTGTCAGTTTTTTTAATAATAAAAATGTATTGCTCATGTAGTCAGAAAAAGAGCATTTTTGCTTATTTTTAAAGAGATGACCAGCTAAAATGATCTCAAGACAAGAAGGTAAATTTTTTGAGACATATAGGATTAGATGCCTTCTGAGATGGTGAGATCCTCTATAAAAAATGGCCAATTACCAGGAGTAGAGTAAGAAAGACATCTGCACTGAGTCAGAAACAAAACCAAATTCCTAAAGTTTCTTTCAGCTCAGAGATTCTGTTGGTCTGTTAACATCAGATTAATGTTGATTCTATCCTTACCTTGACCAATTTACAAAGACATAAAAGGTTTATTTCTTAATTTTCCCTGAACATTTATGTTATCTGTTTGTGAAAGGTACTTACTTTGATTTATTATATTCAAATTCTATGTGTAGACAATCTTCAATGCCCACTTCCATCTTAATAGAATTGTTGACATCAGGATAGGTAGCAAGCTGGTGAACAATAAGATCATATTCTTTTACCAAGTCTGTCAGTCTTCTTACTATCGTCACTTTAAGGAAATACCTACAAAATTAATGGAGAGGACAAGTTAAATCTCCTGTGATATATCTCAGTGTTTTAAATAAGCAAACATTAACTGCAACTCTGCTTTCTCCTTCCTGGAACTCCTTAGGGATCAATTTACTCCATTTACTTCATGAAGAAGTTTTAATTTTTAAATAAATGCCCCCACCATGGAAAAAATACAAAGTTCAATTTTAAGAATAGTGTACATACTTTTTAGATCAATTTGAAGTACCATCATCAAGCCTACTTGAGGACATCTCTCTAGATCACTGCTTTTTGTTTGTTTTTTCTTTTTTTCTAGATCACTTCTTAACCATACACTAAATGAGATTCATTGGGAAACTAATGGATTTAGAGAGTAATTCCATTTACAGGAAAAATGAAGTACCTAAGAACGATTCATACAGGGAAGTGTATGACTAAAACTTCTCATAATAGGATTCTCTAAAACTACAGAAGGCTCTTTACTACATCAGATGAGCATTAGCCAGAAAAAAACAAAATATTTGACAGAATTTTAAAAATCTTAAGTCCTCCAGTCCAAAATTATAATTAGAAGTTCTAATAAGACATTCAGTAGTAGTCATTACTTTCTGGTTTTGATTCTGTCTACAGTTTCTGATACATGTTCATACCTTAAACGGACATTGGCACCGATGTAAGATTCATATGGCTTTTCAACTTGCATAAATTCAAAATCATAACTTCTGCTCTGAGTCAGTTCTCCAGGTAAGGCTAGTTCTTTCACTAGGTTTACAAATTCGTGAGTATTACTCTTGTCATTGAAAAGTTCTAAGAAATTTTAAAAAGCAAAAAGACCAATTATATTTAATACCCATCTCATTAAAACCCAAACTTCTACTTCCAAAGCAAATAATTTTTACAAAAAGAATTAGTTGGATTTGTCTCCACTTTAAATACTAGAGCTATGATCTGAATTCCGTTATCTTTCTCACTATTATGCTCCACTTAGGCATAAAAAAATTCAAGCAGCATAGCAAAATGAAAATTTCTATTATAAAAAAATGAATTCATTCCTTTAATGCAGTTAGGGTTTGCCCAGTATGAAGCTGTTTTAACAGACATATTTCCAGCAATTATTTGAACTTCCTCCCTTCTAGGCAAAAAATGTATTGTCTTGTTGTTTTGCTTTAGTTAGGCAAATATATTACCTTGATAAAACTATAATACGCAAAAGACTAAAATGAACTCTCAGTTAATTACTATAATTTGTCCCTTAAATATAATCTCATCCAAAATAGACATGTAAATAAATATCCACCCATTCCAATTTTGATACTTTAAAAATGTACAGTAAAACTTAGAAAGCTAGGACCTATTTTCTTTTCTCTTTTCCAAATCTGCAGTACCAAAAGATTTATACAGTTTAACTCCTACTAAATCAAGAATGTCTCTGAAATACACATATGGAAACATACACAAGTTGATCTAAGTCAAAAAGAAATTACACTTTTCCTTTTCACATGGAATTTTCTATTGACAAGTGAGTCTGGCTACAGGTACACACTAAGTTAGGAAGAAAAATGGCATGGGTAATTAGAAAGTGAAGGATGAAGGTGACACTGTTAATTGTGAATAAAGCTGGTGAAAAATGTAGGCAGATGGAAATTTCAGTGAGTAAACTAATTTACTTGAATTATTTTTCAAGGCTGGTAGCTTACATAACTCCTTTCACTTTTAGTAATTAAGTTTAATCACAAATAAAGGCAGGATTAGTCAAATATCATTTAATACAATTAAAAGAAACATGATTTAATGTTTATAAAATAAATCCTCTTTTATTAGGCAAAATCAATTCCTTCTTTCCATAAAGCTAACTCTCTTCAAACTCAGTTATCAAAGAAAAAAAAGTAATACTATTTTAAAACTCACCAATTTGACCTACAAATTCAATTCTAATTCCTTGGTGCTCTAGCCTCTTTCCAGATTGCTTAAAGGCTATGTTTACCTGCCAAAACATGAAATTGTAAGAGATGTTAACAATCCTTTGTGGGCCTACTAGCAGATTGCTTCCAGATGAATACAATGTATAAATATTTCAGGTATTCATTTCTGAAATCTGAGACACCACCACATACCTAGATCCTACCTAGACCTTATAGCGCCAGAGAAGGTAAAACCTACTCATATACAATCAGTAATGAACCTATTACTTATACGTACACTTAAAGCATCTTCTTTGTTAGTAAGGAATCCTTCTTTACAGCTGGAGAACTATAAAGACTCAATAAAAGGGAAAACTTTCAACTATTCAAATATGTTTTCAGGTCAAATAGTTAAAAAATTCTACAACAGCATTTTAATGTAAGGTTATTACTAATTCCAAGAACTGACCTTAAAGATCACTTTCAGCCTTTTATAACCAACAATATATTGTTATAATTCCTGATCTTAAAAGCAATGCTTATTGCCCTGAGTCTGCTACTCATCCTAAAAACAGAATGTCTAAAGATTTAAATTTTGAGTATGATTACCTTACGTGCTTTTCAAATTAAATATATAATCTAAAATCCCTAAATTCATATGTGCCAAATGGAAACCTTAATTTTATACATTTTAATTTGACAAAATATCTATAAAGGACATACATATTAAAAACAAAATTTGAAACATTTAAGGATTAGCTAACATACCAAAAAGCATACTTCCGGGTTTATTCTTTACTATAAAAAATATTGGTAGCATGACTCTTAAAAGCTTTTCTTCCAAATAGTGTTTTCAAAAGACAACAGAAATTAAGGACCAATAAAAACCGAAGTTCAGTTACTTCTGTCTGTAAACTACATAATTAAAATATTCATGCTTCTATATCTTCCATATCTGTGACCAGGATGAGTTAGTTACTTGCCTTCCAAATTAATATCTCAGAAAAACAAGTAAATAATTAAACAAATTGTAGTATATCATATGATGGAGTATAATTAAAGTATAAAAATAATAAGGTCAAAGAATATTTAATGATGTGGGAAGATGTGCATGGTATGTCACATGAAGGAAGCATGGTCAAACTGTATACAAGTATAATGCCAATTATATTTTTTAAACTACACAAAAAACTCTTAACAGGAGTTACTTCTGGAATGTATGCTTATGGGTAATTTTGTTTCCTTCTCTGTAGCTTTTTGTGACAGATGGCAATTAAATTTAACTTTAAAAAGTATATGCTTCAGGAGTCCCAAGACAATTCAATGGGGAAAGAATATTCTTTTCAACAAATAGTGCTGGAACAACTCAATCTCAACATACAAAAAAATGAAATTGGATCCCTATCTCGCACCATATACAAATATTAACTCAAAATGGATAAAAGACCTAAATGTAAGAGCTACAGTTACAAAACTCTTAGAAGAAAACATAGGTGTAAATCTTCATTATCTTGGATAGGCAACTGTTTCTCAGATGACACCAAAAGCATGAGAAATGAAATTTTAAAAAAGATAAACTGGACATCATCAAATAGAAAATTTTAGTACTTCAAGACACCACCAAGAAAGTGAAAAGACAACTCACAGAAATAGAGAAAATATTTGCAAAACATAACTGACAAAAGACTTGTATCTAGAGTATATAAAAAACTCTTACAACTCAACAATCAAAAGACAAATAACCCAATTAAAAATGGTCAAAGGATATGTACAGACTTTTCTCTAAAAGAGTTATACAAACAGCAATAAGGACATGAAAAGATGCTCAATATTATTCATCATTAGGGGAAATGCAAATCAAAACCATTATGACCACTTCTCACCCACTAAGGTGGCAATAAAAAATACAGACAATAATAAGTATTGCCAAGAATGTCAAGAAACTGGAACCCTCATACATTGCTGAAGAGAATATAAAATCGTGCAGCTACATTGGAAAAGCCTGGCAGTTCCCTTAAAAGTTAAACATAGAGTTAACGTATGACCCAGCAATTCCATTCCTAAGTATACACCCCAGAGAAATGAAAACACACAGTCACACAAAAACTTAACACACAAATGTACAGCAATATTCATAACAGTCAACAAATAGAAACCCAAATATCCTCAACTGAAATGTCCTCAACTGATGAATGGATGAAGAAGTGTGGTACATCCATATACTACACAGATATATACTGAAATATTATTCCACTATAGAAAAGAATGGTGTTTTGATACATGCTACAACATGAATGAACCTTGAAAACATTATGCTACATGAAATGAGGCAGACACAAAAAGACAAATCTTATATGACCACTTATATGAAATAGAACAGGCCCAGAACAGGCAAATCTATAGGAAAAAAAGTAGACTAGAGGGACTGACTTCCCTGGTGGGGCAGTGGTTAAGAATCCGCCTGCCAATGCAGGAGACACAGGTTTGAGCCCTGGTCCAGGAAGATTCCACATGCGCGCAGCAACCCCACGTGCCACAACTACTGAGCCTGCACTCTAGAGCCCGTGAGCCACAACTACTGAGCGTGCATGCCACAACTACTGAAGCCCATGCGCCCAGAGCCCGTGCGCCACAAGAGAAGCCACCACAATGAGAAGCTCCCACACAGCAACAAAGAGCAGCCCCTCCTTGCCGCAACTACAGAAAGCCTGCGAGCAGCAACGAAGACCCAACACAGCCAAAAATAAATAAATAAACATTAAAAAAAAAAGTAGGGTAGAGGTATCCACGGACTGGGAGAAAAGGGAAAAGAGTAGTTATTGCTTGATGGGTACAAAGTTTCTGTTTGGGGTGATGAACAAATTTTTAAAATAGTGGTGATGGGGGCTTCCCTGGTGGCACAGTGATTGAGAATCTGCCTGCCAATGCAGGGGACACGGGTACGAGCCCTGGTCCAGGAAGATCCCACGTGCCAAGGAGCAACTAAGCCCGTGTGCCACAACTACTGAGCCTGCGCTCTAGAGTCCGGGAGCCACAACTACAGAGCCCACATGCTACAACTACTGAAGCCCGTGCACCCTAGAGCCCTTGCTCTGCCACAAGAGAAGCCGCTGCAATGAGAAGGCCATGCACCGCATCGAAAAGGAGGCCCTGCTCTCCGCAACCAGAGAAAGCCCGAGTACAGCAACGAAGACCCAATGCAGCCAAAAATAAATAAATAAAATAAATTTATAAAAAAAAAATAGTGGTGATGATTGCACAACATTGTGAATGTGATTAATGCTACTGAATTAAACACATAAAAATGGTTAATATGGCAAATTTTATTATATATATTTTTTACCAAAATTTTTTTAAAAAGGAATAAACCTTGAAGACATCATGCTGAGTAAAGGAAGCCAAACACAAAAGGCCACATATTTTATGATTCCAGTTATATGAAATGTCCAGAATAGGCAAATCCATAGAGAAAGAAAGCACATTTATAGATTAGTGGATGCTAGGTGTCTTAATCCATTCAGGCTGCTATGACAAAATACCATAGACTAGGTGGCTTAAAAACAACATAAATTTATTGCTTACACTTCTGGAGGCTGTGAAGTTCAAGATCAAAGCGCCAGGAGCTTTGGTGTCCAGGGAGAGCTTGCTTTCTGGTTCACAGACGGCTGTCTTTTCACTATGTCCTCACATGTCAGAAGGTGCACATGGGATTTCTCTGAGGACACTAATCCCATTCATGAGGGCTCTGCCCTCATGACCTAATCATCTCCCAACCCCCCCCAGCTTCACCCCCCCCCATACATCACACTGGGGATTAGGTTTCAACACATGAATCTTATAAGGACACAAACATTCAGTTTATGGCACCAAGGGAGTTACTGCTAATGGTATGGTGTTTCTTCTGGGGTGATGAAAACATTATAGAATTAGATAGTGGTGACAGTTGCACAACTCTGCAAATATAGTAAAAACCTCTGAACTGTACACTTTAGTAGGGTGAATTTTATGGTATGTGAATTACAACTCAATAAAGCTATTTAAAAATAATAATAACAAAAAAAAGAAATGAAAGTATATGTCACAAATAAAGCAATGGAACAGAACAGAGATGTTGAAACAGACTCATACAACCTCCGGCTGATGACAAAGGTGATGCTGCAGTGTAGTGGAGGAAAGGATGGCTTTTTCAATAAATGTCCTGGGTTAATAGATATCCATGTGGGGAAAAACAAACAAACAAACAAGTAGCCTTGACTCCTATATCACAAAGACAAAATCAATTCCAAAAAACTGAAGATCTAAATGTGAAATGTAAAATTGTTTTAAACTATAGGAAGGGCTTCCCTGGTGGCGCAGTGGTTGAGAGTCCGCCTGCCGATGCAGGGGACGCGGGTTCATGCCCCGGTCCGGGAGGATCCCACATGCCATGGAGTGGCTGGGCCCGTGAGCCATGGCTGCTGAGCCTGCACGTCCGGAGCCTGTGCTCCACAGCGGGAGAGGCCACAACAGTGAGAGGCCCACGTACCGCAAAAAAAAAAAAAAATTATAGGAAAAACAGGAGAACATCTTCATGCCCATACGGTAGGCAAAGATGTCTTAAACAGGATACAAAAAGCATTAACATTTGTAGAGTATTAAAATTAAGAACTCCTGTTCATCCAAAGACACCATTAAGATAGTGAAAAATCCAGCCAGAAAGATATTTATAATACATATGCAAAGGACTCTATATTGAGAAGCATGTATCAAGAACATACCAAAAAAAAAAAAATCCTACACATCAATAAGAAAAAAAGTCAACTGAGTATAAAAATGAGCCAAACCCCCCCACACCAAAACCCAAAGTCTTGAATAGGCATTTCACAAAGGACATCAAATAGCCAATAAATATATGAACAGTCGCTCAACCTCATTAGGTGTCAGCGAAATGGAAATTTACACATGTAGCGAGAAAATGAGAAGATAAGACAACAAGCCATAAACTGGGAGAAAATATTTGCAGAAGCCACATCTGAGAAAGGGCTGTTTTCCAAAAAGGGCTGTTTCCAACTCTTAAAACGCAATAAGAAGAAAACAAACAACCCAAATGAAAATTAGGCAAAAGATTTGAACAAGCACTTCACCAAAAAATATATATATTTGAAGATAAACATATGAAAAGATGTTCAACATCATATTATTAGGGAACTGCAAATTAAAACAATGAGATACCACTACAAAACTATTAGAATGGGCAAAATCTACAACACTGACATCATCAAATGCTAGCTAGAATGTGGTACAACAGGAACTCTCATTCATTGCTGAAAATGGTAGTACTACTTTGGAAAACAGTTTGGCAGTTTCTTACAGAACCAACATTATTTCCTTTACTCGTTTGACATGTTCCATCCTTTTAATGATTTTGTCTGCTCTTTCAGGCCTCTTCTCTTTCTCCCCATCATTTTAAAGGGAGGGTAAAGTAGAAAAGCAAAAAATTTATTTCAGATATAACACTAAGACATCAGTAAGTAAACTGGCAAAGGACCAGAATAGACGATGCAGTAAAATAGCTAATAAACCTAAGTTCAACCTATCTAGTAACCAAAGAAATGCTATCAAAGAATAATATCACTTTTTCCTATAGAAATAGCAAAGATTAAAAAGTGACCATATTCAGTACTACCCTGAGTGAAACAAGGCATTAAGTGAACATATGATTTGATGCAAATTCTCCAGGTTAGTATGTATTGATACCCTTCAAATATTCATGTCTTCTGGTCCAGCAACTCACTTCCAGGAATTCATTCTAAGAAAGTAATCTTATCCTACAGAAATCTGGAGAAAAACTTATGTACTAAAGTTTTATTACTAAAAACATGTCTGTATTACTAAAGATACGGTGATATACTACAAGCAGTCTGAAAAATGCAGTAGAAACTATTTAAATATCCAATAATAGGGAAAAGGTATGCTTAATATATTATACATACATTAACTAATGCATAGAGACTAGGAGGAAACACATTCAAATTTTAACAGTGAATTATTTCCATATGATGGGAATATAGATAATTATTTTATTTCCCAAACTATCTACCATGTGTATGTATCACCTTAACAAGCAGGGGAGAGAAACTCTTAATATTTTATATTTAGAAAAATTATTTCAAATGTTTTATGACTTGATTTTATCTAGGATATTACCATTCTTCAGTATCACAAACTAATGAGTACTAATCATGTTCCATAAGGTATAAGAATAATCTTATACATCACTTGGTAAGGAAAAGGAGGAAAAAGTTAAACGACAGAAGGTATCATAAATGTATCTGACCATGCATGGACACATTCCAAATGTACTTAAGTCCTCTACAGAGTATCAAGAAATGAGATCAACAGACACAATGACAGTAGTACAGACAGATAAGCTATAAAGAATGAGAAAGAAACTTTTAGAAAGATATACTAGAGAATTATCCCCAATCTCCACAACTCAACTTTATGTTAAAGGAGAAACAAACTTTGAGCGGATCACAGCCCCATTGTAGAAACTGTCCGAAGTTAAACAGATGCACATAGTCACAAACACACAAAATTTTGCACACAGTTTAATTTAGACTCTGCCCCTGTAACCCTTCCAGTTTAAGAATCTTTCCTGTAAATGTTCTACTGAGTCAAGGATTTAACTGACCTTCTGAAAAAAATTTTCCATCTCTAATAAAATCATTCAAATTTAGATACAGCACAAGCCACTTTCATGACTAATTCTAATACTCTACAACTAGGAAATTCTCCAAACAAAACATTTACCTTCCCTGAAACAGATTCTCCATCATAGAAAAGATAGTGTTTTTCTACTTTGCCATCCTCAGTTTTCATTTCTGCCATTTTCCTCGTTTCCCCATCATTAAGGACAACATCGATCTCACAAATGGGACCAAAAAATCCTCCAAGAAAACTCTGAAATAAAAGGAAAATGTTCATAATTATGTTTTGTCAGTCACTACATTTTTTAATTCAAATTTAATTACCTATAACCTACAGTTAATCTATGAATTCCCAAGGAAATAAGAACATATCAAATAATACATCAAAACTAAAATTTCATACAATATGCATACAGTTAATGCTGTACTGTATGCTTAAAATTTTGCTGAGGATATATTTATGTTATGTTTTCTACCACAATAAAATAAAAAGACAAAAAAGAAAACAAATTTAAACACGTTATAATTTCAATCATTTCCACAGGTAACCACTATAAATAATCAAATACTAACATAGACCATAGATCTAAAAGGACTACCCCAGTGGTCCAGTGGTTAAGACTCCCTGCTTCCACTACAGGGGACACAGGTTCAAGCCCTGGTTGGGGGAGTTCCGCATGCATGCCGCGTGGCTAAAAAATTAATCCTAACATCTGGATTTGAAAGGTTACCTTTAGTAATACATCTATGAGGTTCTTTCATTATACTGCTATAATGAAACTCATACAATCCCAATTACTCATGAGTTATTACAATGTACTACTTATGGTAAAATCTACTGCTATATAGGTCTGAACAGCATGTGTTACATTGTGTAAGCCCTTGGAATAAAATTGGCTCTAATGGAGGAGACTAATAAAATTTCTGCAAATTTTGTGAATACCCAAAAGAAGTGAGCTAAAACTAGGCATGTTTGGTAAGACCAGCCCTCCCGCAGGAAGTTAGTACTGGTGCAGTAGCAAATTCTAGAGCAAGGAACTTGCGTTAAGGCTCGGTTCTGTCCTCAGGAGGGCAGCAAACAAGCTAATGATCCTGCTAAGACTATGTGGGTCATAGGGTGATACTATGATCAAAGGAGATAGTGTTTTCCTAAATTCTGAGCTTGCTTCTTTGTTTTTTGGCAGTGCCACGCAGCTTGTGGGATCTTAGTTATAGAACTCGGGCCCTCAGCAGTGAAAGCTCGGAGTCCTAACCACTGGACCGCCGGGGAATTCCCACTTCTTTATTTTTATTAATCCTTTATTAACAAAAGGATTATAATTTCATGAAATCAACTCAAAGGATTGCCAGATTAGTACTTATGACATACTCCAAAGACATAACCAGCAAATTTTCCTTTTGGCAAGATGTTTTAATCTTTCCTGGCAATATTATAAATGACAAACAATTTTAATTAGAAAACTATTCTAGGGGGCTTGCCTGGTGGCGCAGTGGTTGAGAGTCTGCCTGCCAGTGCAGGGGGCACGGGTTCGGGCCCTGGCCTGGGAGGATCCCACATGCCGCGGAGCGGCTGGGCCCGTGAGCCACAGCTACTGAGACTGCGCATCTGGAGCCTGTGCTCCGCAGGAAGAGAGGCCGCGACGGTGAGGGGCCCGCGCACCGCGATGAAGAGTGGCCCCCCTCTCGCCGCAAATGGAGAAAGCCCTCGCGCAGAAACGAAGACCCAACACAGCCTAAATAAATAAATAAATTTATTTAAAAAAAAAAAAACTATTCTGAACTAACTTAGAATGAAAAACATCAATGATAGGGCATGTGCACTGTCCCTTCCTAGTTAGCTTTCATACCCCAAGTTTTAAATTCAAAACTTGCTCAAAATGGTATACATTCTCCTAAGAGTTACAAATATGAGAATGTATAGCAGCTGAAAATCAGTTACTATTTATCAACTATGTGCAAAGCACTGAGCCAGCAAAGTGGGGGAGGCTGCTGTGGGAGGAGCAATTATGAAAGGGTAGAAGATGACAGTCCAAATTCAGGTTATAAAATAGAAGCAGGAAAATAAAATTTAATTTTCTCATTCCCCCTTAATACTTCCTAGAGCTGGTTGCAGGAAAACGAGATTTGAAAACTATAAAAATTGTTTCACAAATGAAAGGAAATATTATGGTAACTTTTCCCACATACATATAGTTAACACATACAGCTGAACTGGGATTTGAAAGTTGATATTAAAAGATCAAATAGTCAAAAATAAAATAACAAAATCAAAATTGCCACTAATTAAAATGGTATAAAACAGACTTAAAAGTCACATAAAACTTCACAATTAACTAACAATTAGTAATTGTAAACAATAAGTTTTATTTTGACACTATATGTAAAAATGTAAGTCTTAGGCATTAAAAATATGTAAAAATTATGTTATCCTCTATTATTTTCTGTATGCATTAAGTATTTCATAACTAAAAATTTAAAATGGACTTACTTTTCAACACAATCAAAACACTAAGATTGGGAGAGATCAGAAGAAATAAAAAAAGCCTAGTGAAGCATATGCAGAAAAACAAAAGATTGAATGATAAACTACAGCACTTTAACACGGTTAAGTTAATGAGGCCATGAGAATTTAGCACTGGGTTAACATCCAGGTTTTTACACTAGGACACATCAAAAATGAACTAGTCTTAGTAAAAGCCTCCAGAAAATTGTGCATGTAGATAACAGAGACAAAAATATCTGAGAAAAAAGTTTGTCTTGTTTTCCTTCTAGAAGGAGTTGAAAGAAAGATTCTCTACCCAAAGTCTTCTAGAGTTTTTATTTCTAAAAAAAAAAAAAAAAAGAAAGGATTTCCCTGGCGGTCCAGTTGTTAGGACTCTGCGCTGTCACTGCTGAGGGCGTGGGTTCAATCTCTGGTCAGGGAACTAAGATCCCACAAGCCGCATGGTGTGGCCAAATAAATAAATAAAGTTTTTATTTCAAGATGTGCATCTTCTGTATTTCAAACAAAAAGTCACAAAATTAAAATCTTCTTAAAATTATTCACAATCAAATTATAATACTTCTGATATATAAAGAGGAAAAAAATGGTCAGAATGGTGAAGGCCAGAAGAAGGAAAAGGAATAAAAGCTGTAAAGAGGGTTAGGATATATTAACATATACTTCTGCTGAATTTACAGAAGGCAGTTTTGAAATCTTTTACGAGAAAGACTATCAAGTTCTTTTAGAAAAGATATCTTCAAGTGAGCATTCAAAATAGGGGATTTTCAGCAGCAATACTAGACAATATACAGGTTCAAACTCTTAGGTGGCCTTTAAATAACTACAGGGCAATATATATGACTACTTAAATATTAGAGCAATTGTTCTCACAGTTTTCCAATCGTAGCCTAAACTACATATCACTGAATTTAGGTTAATTTAAGATTTTTCACAAAATTTGTAAACCTAACACTGAGCATTACCATCTAGCAAAATTACACGTGTATATGTTGAAATACAAACTTTTTAGCCCTCACTGAAGAAATTTCACTACATCCAGTGGCTGTAAAGAAATGCAACTCAAGGTGAGGCAGAAGAGAGGCTCTCAAAATTTATTCACTTAGGGCATACACGAACAATGAAACAGCAAATTTTCATATATATATTATTACACTTGTGCCCATTTCAGTGTTATAAAGCTTTACAATTGTGTTTGTTTCAAGAGTAACTTGAAAATAAAAATTGCTCTTGAACATAATTCAAAAGCTCATTAAAAGTAATAATTTTAAATGTAAGCAAAAGATAGGAGGGCCTTTTAAGTTTTCTTTGCAAATTATATTCAACTAAAGAAGCCTTCTTTAACTCCCTGACAAGGTAAGGTCCCCCAATACTTCCTTCTTATCACAACTGTAATTATTTGTTTCCACGTTAAACAAATAATTACACAAATAAATGTTTATCTCCCTCTGTACTGCAAGCTACAAGAGAGCAAGGGCTGTTTCAGTCTTGCTCAGGGCCCCTGGGAGCACCTAAGTATTGTAATTATTTGTTAAAAAAAAAGAGGAAAAGGTTCCAAGTTTAAGAATGAACATGTCTGTCCTCACTTTCTTTTATAAATTAAAAAAACTCGATTTCTGACTTTAAATGTATTTATTCAAAGTAACTTTAAAAAAAAAAAAAACCTAGCTTGGTCTATAAGCCAGAAGTCTCAAGCAGTTTACGGAACCGGGTGAGCTTTGGGAAAGCAGGTACTATTAAGGAGAGCACACAGTAGGCGCTCAACATAAGCTTGCTAAGTGAACCGAGTAAATGAATACTACCATAAAATGAGCCAAGTGAGATCAAATCTAGAGAAGATCGCCAACACACACAAAGCTAAACGCCATCGTGCCCACGCTGGTGCTTCCCACTAACTGTGGTGAGAGTACTCAGATTTCCCTCCCTCCTCTGCTCCCTAGGCCATTTCAACATCCCAAAGCGGTAAGTTTCCAGAATGGCTTAGTGAAGGAAACGAGACCCAACGCTTAAAACAGCGCGCAAGAAACTACTGCCTTTTGCATTAAAAACGTCCTCCCCTCCAACATCCTTCTCTTCTTCTCTCCCATTCTATAAGTATCAACATCAAGGCTGAACTGGGGTCAGGAAATCGCAGAATATCACAGTATGCAGGCTAAAAAAAAAAAAAATCACAGAGTTTATCAAGCTCCTGATCAACACTGGAAGAGAGTGACCAAGTCCCCCCGAGTCCGGAACTGGGGGACTCTTGGGTCATCCCACCTGAAAGGAAGCGAGGCTGCCCGGGAGGAGCAGTGGGGCTGGCTACCTTGGAAGGGGAGGGGAGGGGCGGCGCGGGGTCCGAGTACCCAGCCAGGGCCCCCACAGCCGATCGAGGAACGCGAGCAGAGGCTCCGACATGGCCAGGAGAACGCGCCGCCACCCGCAGGTGCTCGGGCCTCGCCGAGACCGGGAAGGGGCGGCGCAGCCCGCTAGTCCCCGACCCCGCGGCGGCCAAACAGGCCTAACCCGGCCCCCCGCCCTGCCCGCCTGCCCCCTCCAGCCGCTCCCCGCAGCCCCTCCCGCGACATCTGGCCCGCCGTTGGCCGTCCCGCCGCGCGCTCCGGGACGAGGGCTGCAAGCGAGCGCGCTAGCCGCCGCGCACTCACCATTGTCATCGCCACCGCCGGGTGCCCCACACTTCACTCCTCTTCCCTCAGGAGAACTCCAAGCCCCCGCTTCCTCCGCCCAGCGTCTTCGTCACGTGACTTTGGGCAGCTCGCCGCACGTGACCCCTCCCTTCCCTTCCTCCCCTTCGCCCAGCACTGGCCCCCTCCGGGCCTCTCGCCCCGCCCTACTGGTCAGCCTGGCCCCCCGAGGAGAGGCCGTTTGGAGGCGGGGCCTCGTGCTCCACCCAACGGCCGAGGGGGTGGGGTCACTGAGTGGCGTCAAGTGGGTGGGGCCAGGGCGGACGTAGGTTCCCCAGCTCCTCCGCGCCCTCTTGTCTGTCACGTGACGGGCGGTTCGCTGACCGGTTCTTCGCTGACGGGCTTTTTTGCCACACCCAGTTCCACTTCTAGTGGAAGTTTGAGCAGCTGGGAAAGAAGAAAGGAGGAAAGAAAAGGTTCGTGCGGGAGGCCATGTCTGCGGGTGGGTTACTAGGCCGAGGAGTTGAAGGGGCGCTGTTACCCGAGGCCCTGATTCGTTAGGCCTCGCAAGAGACGTGCTCTCTCAATTCGGGAATGAGGCATTCTGCCACCATTCTCGAACTCTACCCAACTTCCTTTCTTTCCCTCAGCTTCTGAGATTTGAGAACTCAGAAGCTTTGTCACCTATGAGGAGACCAAAAAAAAAAAAGGGTACTATATCCGTTGCCTCGTAAAGTACACAGATAGTTCCTGAACTATCCGCCCCTTAGCTGTGGAGGACTGAGAAATCACTTGTACCGCCCTGCCATTCCGTGAGGGGTGGAAGGAGTTCCTGAAAAGCGCAATGATGCTGCTCAAAAGTACTCTGTCTTTAACCGCAGTCTAATCACTGTGGTGTAAGCCTAGAGGACGCGACCCTGAATGGAATACTGGTTTTTTTTTTCGTTTTTTTTTTTTAACATCTTTATTGGAGTATAATTGCTTTACAGTGGTGTGTTAGGAATACTGTTTTAAGATCTCAAAACTTAGCGTTGAGCCACCGCAGTGCACTCTATACATAACCAAAGCAGAAAAAAATGAGTCTGAACCTACCGGTTTTCCCATCATAACAAAACAGCATCAAGTTTGTGAGGCAGGGTCTTAAAGCGAGTCTCAAATTTAAAAGGCTTAAAATTAGAGTTTGGTCTCTAGCCACAGCAGAATTGAACTAGAAATAACAAAAAGCCAGAAAATCCACAAATGTTTGGAAGGTGAGCAACATAATTCTAAACCTCTATGTCAAAGAAGATTTCAGTGGGAATTTTTATATAGTTTGAACTAAAGGATAATGAAAATACAACGTAGTAGAATTGATGGGATGCAGTGAGCAGTGTTCAGAGGGAGATCTGTAGCATTAAATGTATGTATTTGAAAAGAAGAAAGGTTTAAAATCTGCAATTTGTGTTCGCCTCAGGAAGTTAAAAGCATATTTAGCAGGTGGAGGGGAGCAGGGGATACATGGGAATTCTGTACTTGCTATGAACCTAAAACTGCTCTGAAAAATAAAGTCTACTTAAAAAATAAAAAGCGCTCACATATATGGTCAAATGATCTTTGACAAAGGTGCAATGATGACTCAGTGGGGAAAGGACAGCCTCTTCAACAAATGGTGTTGGGAAAACTGGGTATCCATGTGCAAAAGAATGAAGTTGGACCATTATCTTATACCATATACAAAAATTAACTCAAAATGGATTAAAGACTTAAACATCAGACCTAAAACTATAAAACTCCTAGAAGAAAACATAGGGGAAAATCTTCAGGTCATGGCTCTTGGTAATGATTTCTTGTTTATGACACCAAAAGCACAGGCAACAAAAGCAAAGATAGACAAATGGGGCTACATCAAACTTAAAAACTTCCATTGCAGGGGGCACAGGGAACTAAAGTCCCACATGCCCCACTGTGCGGCCAAAAAAAAAAAAACTTTTGTGCATCACAGGACACAGCAGAGTGAAAAGGCAGCCTATGGAATGGAGAAAATATTTGCAAATCATATATGTGATAAGATACACAGAATAAAGAACTCCTACAACTCAGTAACAAAAAAACCAAACTGATTAAACAGTCCAACAAGCATATGAAAAGATACTCAGCATCACTAATCATCAGAGAAGTGCACGTCAGAACCACAAGATGTCAACTCACTCATTAGGATGGTTAATATTTGGAAAAAAGAAAAAAGTGTAGGTGAAGATGTGGAGAAATCAGAACCCTTATGCACTGTTGGTGAGATTGCAAAATGGTACAGCCCCTGTGGAAAACAGTATGGAGTTTCTTCAAAAAAGTAAGAATAGGACTACCACATGATATAGCAATCCCAGTTCTGGGTGAATATCCAAAAGAATTGAGAGTAGGATCTCAAAGAGGTATTTGCATACTCACATTCACAGCCCATATGAACGTTCCTGTTCATTCATAATAGTCAAGAGATAGAAGCAACACAAATGTTCATGGACAGATGAATTTTAATCTTTAAAAGGAGGAAAATCCTGTCATATGCTACAACATAGATGAAACTTAAGGACATTATGCTAAGTAAAATAAACCTGTCACAGGACTTCCCTGGTGGCCCAGAGGTTAGGACTCCACACTTCCACTGCAGGGGACACGAGTTTGATACCTGGTCAGGGAACAAAGATCCTGCATGCCTCACGGCACGGGCAAAAAAAGAGAAATAAACCAGTCACAAAAAGACAAATACTGTATGATTCTACTTATATGAGTTACCTAAAGTAGTCAAATTCATAAAACAGAAAATAGGATGCCGGTTACTAGAGATTTGAAGGGAGAAGAAAGGGGAGTTGCTGAAACAGTTTCAGATTGCAAGATGAAAACGTTCTGGAGGTCTGTTTTACAACACTGTGAAAATGGTTAACACTACTGAACTGTATACTTAAAAATGGTTAAAATGGTATATTTTATGTGTTTTGTTACCCGCCCCCCACAAAAGCAAATTACACTCTAAGAAAGTAGAAGGAAGGAAAACAAAAAAATCCTAAAGTTTATAAAGCAGAAATTTCTGTGAAAACAGTGATCTGTGGATTAGCCCTACACTATGGTTAAATGTGCTTTTTGTGTGTACGTGGGACAACATCTTTATACATGTTTTAAAGTTTATTATTGCTGATGCTCAGGTCAGCATTATAATGTATAGATAAAATATATAAAAATAAGAAATCACTGTGTTCTTTACGTGAAACTAATACTGTAAGTCAGTTGTACTTCAATAAACAGGAAAAAGTGGAAATACTTTTCCATTTTTCACTAGGATGTTTGTCTTATTATTGAGTTTATTAAATAATTTGGATACAAGTTCTGTATCAGATATATTAATTGCAAATATTTTCTCCCAGTGTGTAGCTTCACTATTTATTCTCTTAATAATGTTTTTGGATGACCTGAGAATTTTGACTTTTACATTTAGGCATGTGATTCATCTTGGATTAAATTTTTCAAATAATGTGAGGTAAGATTTGAGGGCTTATTTTTGTCCACATGGTTCCAGCACCATTTGTTGAAAATAATTTCCTTTCCCCATTAAATTGCTTTGGTGCCTTTGTCAAAAATCTATTGACTATATAATTATGGATTTATTTCCGGACTTTTAATTCTGCCTCATTGATCTGTTTGTCTATCTTTATACAAACCACATTGTCATGATTACTATAGATTTATAGTAAGCCTTGAAAGTAAGGAAGTGTAGTTACTCCAAATTAGTTCTTTTTCAAGAATGTTTTGGTTCTAAGATTTTTGTGTTTCCATATAAATTTTTGAATTGTTAATCCACTTTTTTTTAAGCTGCTGTGATCTTTATTGGAATTGATTGAGCTCTATTTGAGGAAAATTGACATCTTAACAATACTGAGCTTTGCAATCCATGCACGTGGTGTATTTCTCTATTTATTAAGGTCTTTTTAAATTTCTCTCAGCAATGCTTTGTAATTTTCAGTGTAGAGAGCTTACACATGTTTTGTTAAATTTATTCGTAAGCATTTATATTTTTAATAATATTGTAAATGGAATTTTAAAATTTCATTTTCCAATTGTTCAATGCTTGAGTGTGTGTGTGTGAGAGAGAGAGAGAGAGAGATTGCTTTTCTATGTTGACTTTATAACTTACAACCTTGTTAAATTTCTTTGATAATGTCCTCCCTTCTCTTTTCTCTCCTCTTTTCCTGAGTCTTCTATTAGTCATATTGGGCTTCCTGATTGATTTTGTCATTGTCTTACTTTTTCTTTCCTATTTTCCATCTATTTGTCTTTTGGTTCTCCTTTCTAGGTGATTTTCCCTGATTTTATGTTCCAGCTCTTAGAACTTTTTTTATTACTATGTTATGGTAGACAGCTTTTAAGATGCTCCCCAACGATCCATATGTCTGTGTAAGTCCCTTCTCAAATTCTATCAAGGTTGGTCTGTATGACCAACAGAGTAAGGTGGAAGTGATGATGTATGACTTCTAAGCCTGCTTCTGACTTGCTCTTTTCTGGATCAATTACTCTGAGAGAAGTCAGCAGTCATGTCATGTAATCCAATGGAGAGGCCCATGTAATGAGCTGAGGCCTCCTGTAAACAGCCAGCACTAACTTGCCAGCCAGGTGTTTGAGCCATCTTAGAAAGGTGACCCTCCCACCCCAGTCAAATCTTCAGATGACTGCAGCCCCAGCTAACATTCTAACTGCAATCTTATGAGGGACCCCCCCCCAACCACCTAGATAATCCACTTCCAAATTTCTGATCCATAGAAACTATGAAATAATACATGTTATTTTTTAAAATTTATTTTATTTCAGTATAGTTAATTTACAAGTTGTGTTCATTTCTGCTGTACAGCAAAGCGATTTAGTTATGCATATATGTATATTCTTTTTCATATTCTTTCCCATTATGGTTTATTACAGGATATTAAATACAGTTCCCTGTGCTATACAGTAGGACCTTGTTGTTTATCCATTCTATACATAATAATTTGCATCTGCTAATCCCAAACTCCCAGTCCATCCCTCCCCTACCCCCAACCTTGACAACCACAAGTCTGTTCTCTATATCTGTGAGTCTCTTTCTGTTTCATAGATAAGTTCATTTGTGTAATATTCTAAATTTGATATATAAGTGTTATGATATTTGTCTTTCTCTGTCTGACTTACTTAGTATGATAATCTCTAGGTCCATCCATGTTGCTGCAAATGGCATTATTTCATTCTTTTTTTAATGGCTGAGTAATATTCCATTTATATATGTACCACATCTTTTTTATCCATTCCTCTGTCGATGGACATTTAGGTTGTTTCCATGTCTTGGCTATTGTGAATAGTGCTGCTATGAACATAGGGGTGCATGTATCTTTTGGAATTATAGTTTTTTCTGGATATAAGCCCAGGAATGGGATTGCTGGATCATATAGCAACTCTAGTTGAAATAATACATGTTTATTCTTGTCTTAAGCCACTAAGTTTTGAGGTGATTTATCACACAGCAATAGATAACCATTAGATGCTATTATATTTTTGATTTCCAAGAGCTCTTTCTTATTCTCTGACAGTCCCATTTTAATAGCATGTTGTCCTTGTGAAGATAAAGAAACAAAACATCCAGTAATCAACATATAAACATCTAAAAATGTAGATTTGTGCATAAATCACTGATGTAATTTCCTTTATATCAAATCACATATCAAGTGGCTGAATGATCATGATAGTAAAGTCCCTAGTTCCTATGTACCAATGATAAATGATAAATAATTACTATTCCATTATAAGGTGAGAACATAACTAATAAGACTGTAGTCCACAAATAATCATTGATTTAGTGCAGTGGTTCTCAAGAGGGGCAATGGGCATTTGGCAATGTCTGGAGACACTTTTGATTGTCAAGTCTGGGTGAGTGCTACTAAGATCAGAAATGCTGCTAAGCATCCTACAATGCACAGGACAGCCCCTTACAACAAAGAAATATCCTGTCCAAAATGTCAATAATGACAAGGCTGAGAAACCCTGGTTTAGTATATACCTAAGAAGACAAACAGAATTCTGAAAGATCAATTGTATTAATATTTTAAGCAGTGATTTGAGTGGTAAAATAGACTACGTGCTGAGGGAATGGAGACAAAAAGCTTCTGCAAAATCAATCATCCCTTTCTCTTTGCTGTATTAGCATTTTGTTTATAACTATTATAAATTGGAAAAAAATCTATAATGTAATGTATTAGTTATTTGTTTCCCTCCCTACATCGTGAGTAGTCTTAACTGTTTATTCCTGGTGTCTTGGTCCTTAGTAGGTTTTTGTTGATTGTACAATATGAGAAAAAGTGACTGTGAGTTAGAGAGGTACAAAAAGTACAAACTGAAAGAAGCCCAACCCCTTCCCTTCCTTCAAACTTTATAATTATGGCAAATGATTGATTGATAAATAGAACCCAAAAGGTAAAAGAGTAAGAATGAGAAAGAACATGGGTTATATACTATTTCCCCTATGTGCCTAAGAATATTTACTTCTATCTACCTTCCTTTGTGCCAGGCAAGACTAACATATTACATTCACTCTCACTTGATCCCTGTTAAGGCTCTAAGCTCAAGCACAAAGGCTGTCTGGTGTGTCTTTGTTCCCCTTTGTATCTTCAATGCCTAGCACAGTACCTGGCCATGCCAGGAATCTTTAAAACAACCTTATGAAGTAGCTATAACACATGTTCATGATTACAAGTTTTTAGGGGCTTTGAGCTAATCGTATCACATGTATTGCCTCATTTAATCTTTACCACAACACTATGGGCAAATACTGTTAACCTGTAGTACAGGTAATGATAACAGCTTGTAAGTTTATTCATCACTCAATGACATTGTTCTAAGCACTTTACATACATTAATTTATTTAATCTCAACAAACCTATAAGATAGTCACTATCATCATCTTCATTTTAAAGAGGAGGAAACTGAGGTACAGAGAGGTTAAATGCGTTAACTCATCTGATGTTACCTAGTTAGTAAGTGACAGCTTTGAACCCAGGTGATCTGGCTTCAGAGGCCACACAATTAACCCCTTCACAACATTGTCCTCCATAGACAATATTAGCAAAATTAAGTAACTTGCTTTAAGTTACAAAGCTAATAAAGAGTGAAATTGGTATTTAAGCCAGGACTTTGAAATTCTAAAGCTCGTACTTTTTTTATTAGTCTAATTACCTCTCTAAAAATAGAAATATTCTACATTTTCTTTGTGGCAAGTTTAAGATCTTTCTTAGTAAAAGTGTCATTTTTTTAAATAAAAATCAGCCTAGACTATCTACCCCTTCTTCAAATGTGTAAAACTTATCACTTAACTAGAAAATGCAAAACAGTATGTATATTTTTCTAAACCATGCCTTATTTTTTCTATGTATTTTTGGGGACCCAAAAGATAGGTCTCATGACAGTAATGTCCTACTGGGCATAAAAACTCGCAAAGTTCCTGTTAAATAATCACAGATTTATTAATGGAAAGATTAGGGTATAACTTAACAACTATCACCAGAAGTAAAATGCTATAAAGATAATTCCTTTGAGTTGTGTCCTATGAGACGCAGACCCATAGAGGAAATTTATCAGGGAGTGTCCTTCGGATCAATGCCTGTGGAGGATTGGAAGGAAGCAGGATTAGACAGGAATAAACTGAGCTGCAATGGAATCACAATATGCTGTCTTCGTGTGACACCATAGAGAGTTCTGAAGCAGTTGTCCCTTCAGAGTTGTCCCAAGTGGAGCATGAGGTCCGAACCTTTATACCCCCACATAGATGAGTCTTTGGCTGTGAGCCTTCCTGGGAAAGGAGCATGACCTTGGATGATGTGGCTTCTAAATCTTAAGTTGTAGCTATCAGCCAACCTTCCCAGTAGCTGGAGGAATAAGTCCTCCAGTTCTAAAGGGGGAATCTGGGCAACACAGTACAGCACAGCATCCATAATAGTCCACCTTTGTGCCTCTTAGATCCATTTGCTTCATATACATTCTGGAAGCAGCTTTTTCAGGACACTGGAGGGTTCTTAGGGAAAACTTATGAGGGGAGGGTCAGTGGAATGAACTGCAGCTGCTTCTCCTGCAACTGGTAACAAGATATAATCAAAACTCATCAAATTCCTCCTTTGTTATCAATGTAGTTTTCTCTCATCCGTAGCTAACACCGCTACTGGTCTAGATGGCTTAGTTGGAGGATTGACCCAGATCTTCAACCATGAGGATCTGAGCCCCTGGTTACCATGCACTTCTCGGGCCTAACTGCTAACTTTATCCATTTACCATCAAAACTGGGTAAGGAAGTACTAAGAGAAGCCTCAGTAGGTCATCTGGATTTCAAAGATAGTCCTCCCTGTCCCCATTGTGTAGCAGCAGCCCTCTCTCCTCCTGATGATCAGGTCCATTTCCCCCACCTAGATGATTACTTCTTATTGACTGTTCATCCCTTGGCACAAAGGGCTTAAAGTGCCTGAATGATGAGAACCATAGCTTAAAGTTCAATAGGATTCTTACTGTGTCCCCTGGTGGAAACATTTCCCCAAGGGTACCATAACATCTAAATCTGCAAAACACAGTTGCAGGGATAGGAAGCACAAATTCCCCAAGTAGGCTTGATGTTAAGTGTGTCCTAGCCTACTTCCACTCCTTGGTTCCTGGGCCCATATATTCTCCACGTATTAAGGGCACAGTACGATATAGAAGTTACTGATTTAGCATGTATACTGCATCCTGGCAGTTGGTGTGCCAACCTCCGTATATCATATCCAAGCTTGTACCTCAGCTGTGCCTTCGATAGACCCTTCTATCATTCTGTCATGTTGGTGGCACCTAGGGTCAACAGTGGATCCCATCGTCATGTGCCACTGCTGAATCTCCTTGCTATAAAGTGGGTCCTTTGGTCTGATGCAATGTTATATATGAAGTTATGTTGGTGGATCAAATATTCTGTAAGCCCTTAGATATTGATGTTGCTGGAGGCCCCGTGGGTAGGAAAGTCAAATACATACCTAGAGTACATGTCTATTCCTGTTAGAACAAATCTCTGGCCCATCCAGAATGGAAGGGGCCTAATATAGTCAACCTGCCACCAAAGTCTCCTTGAAGAATGGTGCCATATCAGTGGCACAGCAGTGAGCTCTGTTGCTAGCATATAGGACATTTGGCAACATCAGTAGCTAAAGTAGCCTTGGTCAGTGGGAACCCATGCATAGTCTCCCTCTCTGCCGTTATGGCTACTCCTCCGTTAGTTCATTGTGCTCTCATTAGGGTAGCCCGTGACAGAGGCTGACTAATACCTGCCCGTCATTTAATCTACCTGGTTGTTAGTGCCTCTTCTGTACTGGATGCTTTCTGATTTGGCATTGGCATTTGACACAAAGATTTTCACACTTTGCATCTTCTCTCATTGGCTGATTCATGTGCCTTTACCCCAGACTTCTTACTCCCCAATCTTCCAATATTTTCTATTTTAGGCCCCTTATCAACTTACCAAAACATTTACCACTACCCATGGAACTGTGTATATCCTAACCTTGGGCTACTTCTCTTTCTACACAGGGTAAATGACCAGGTACGCCACCTGAAGCTCTGCTCATTGGATTTCCTCTCACAGCTATTTTCAAGGCTACCCCTGATTGGCACTTCAGTGCAGCTGCCATCCATTTTTGACTTGAACCTGTATATGAGGCCAATCCACCTATGAACCCAGCTTGATCTTATGCCTGCTTTGTCAGTCATAAAGAACACTCTCTACCCCCACCATATGGCCATAGTTTTGAGCTGAGGGAGAGATGTCAGTTCATCAGTGGCACATGACATGGGGGTCTGGATGCAGGCTCATGATCCATCGATACAGTGGACCACTGTGATATTCTGTGAGATGTCCAGCTAGTCCAAGTGTCTTCAGATTATATTATGGCAGAGGGTAGAAGATTTAACATAGCCCTGAGAATAGACTAAATGTATACTGTTATCCGTTCCAAGAGAACATAACCTGTTTCTGATTCTCCTTTTTGATAGGGATGGAAATGAAAGCATTTGCCAGCTCAGTTCCTGCCTACCACATACCTGAAGCTGTGTAACTCTGCTCCAGCAAAAGTACTGTATCTGGCGTAGCTGCTGCAAGTACAACTACTACTTCGTTGAATTTGTGATAGTCTACTGTCACCCCCCAGAATCCATCTGGTTTTTGCAAGATCCAGGCTGGTCAATTAAATGGAGACACACTGGGGACTAGTATCCCTGCGTTCTTCAGGTTTCTAAAGGCACTACTAATCTCTGACATTCCCCCCAGGATGAAATGTTTTTGATTTGTTGGCAGATGGGGGTGGGTAGCTTTAGAAGTCTCTACCTGGTCTTCCCCATTGCAATAGCTCCTATCACACAGGTCAAGAAACCAATGTGGGGTTGTGCTACGAATTATGTCCATTCTAATTACACATTTAGGGACTGGAAAAATGACCACTGTGAGCTGGGTCAATATTCCATTTAATACCTGATCACCTAATGCCCCACTAACAGGGAAGCCATGATGATGCTTTGGATCTCCATGTATCAAAGTTAATTAGACCCTGTTACTGACTGTCTTTGAAATGTCTGAATACTCTCCTTTCCCCAGGATATAGTACCTGAGTTAATGGCCATCAGTTCCTTTGGGTAAGCATTAGAGGAATCAGTGCTATATATACTTAACATGGTGTCACAGGGTCTTATTCCAGAGCACCTAACCTCTCTTTTAGTCAGTGGGTTCCAGGCCTGAAAACTGGCTCAGGTAAGGATACTGGAGCCAACTAAAGGGTTGCAACTTTCAGTCCCACCCCTGACCTCCAGGGAAGGGAGATGGGAGAAGGGCTAGGGATTAAATTCAATTACCAGTGGCCAATGATTTAATCAATCATACCTATGTAATGAAGACTTCAAAAAACCCGCAAAGGACAGGGTTCAGAGAGCTTCTAGGTTGGGGAACCAGAAGCTTCCATGTGCCACCGTGCCAGGCCCCAAACTCCACGAGGACAGAGACTCCTTTGTTCGGGACCTCACCTTGTGTATCTCTTCATCTAGCTGGAGTTACACCCTTTTATAATAAATTGGTGATCAGGTAAGTGAAATGTTTCTCTGAGTTCTGAGAATTGCTCTAGCAAATTAACTGAACCTGAAGAGGTGGTCATTGGAAGCTCCAATTTACAGCCAGTCGGTCAGAAGCACAGGTAACAACCTAGGTTTGCGATTGGCATCTGAAGTGGAGGGAAGCCTTGTGGGACTGAGCCTCTAACCTGTGGAATCTGATGCTAGCTCCAGGTAGATAGTGTCAGAATTGAGTTGAATTGTAGGACACCCAGCTGGTGTCAGAAACTTTCTGGTTGGTGTGGGGAAATTCCTCACCCCTACCCTGCCAACCCCACCCCCTCCAACACACAATGGAATTGGGTGCAGAACTGTTACCAACTATCTTACCTCTGAAGATGCCACTCTATAACTTTGCCCTGCATTCCATTCTGACCTTCCTCATTATGATAATTGTACTACCTGGCTTCTGATGGCTGAAGACCTCCACCTGTCCTCTATTATTTTGGGACCCCCTCCCCCATCATTCCCATTGCTATTTGTGAACCCAATTCTGTAACAACATTCAACCATCACCTCTACCCTTTAGAGGAGAGCTACCACTGATAGCTCAGAGATGCTGTCCCTCTTACCAGTGTATTCTTCATGGCTTTGGCCTTCCTTCGTACCAAGTCATTTGGTAGGTTTTTAGGGCTTACACAAACTGTCCATTCTAGCATGCTAACTTCCTTAAACTTTTTGACCCCTTTTCCACTGCCTGCCATAGCAGTTCTAGCATTTCTACTTAAGAGGAGCTGTCACTTTTTCCAAGCTTCTAAGAGCCATTCTAGAAGCATGTCAACACCTCTCCCGGAGTTCTTGCCAGGGTGATAAAACCTTTATCCCAGAAGAGTACTTCTGTTGCAGGAATGGGGACCCCTTCCAGGGCCCGAGAGTGGGCTCTTCTCTAACACTCAGAAGTGAATTGTCTGAGGAGATACACGTGCTGACAAAGCAAGAGACTTTATTGGGAGAGGGCACCCAGGCAGAGAGCAGCAGGGTAAGGGAACCCAGGAGAACTGCTCTGCCACGTGGCCCATAGTCTCAGGGGTAATGGGGTTAGTTTCCAGGTTGCCTCTGGCCAGTCATTCTGACTCAGGGTCCTTCATGGTGGTGCGCACATTGCTCAGCCAGGATGGGTTCCAGCAAGAAGGATACTGGGACATGGACTGGCGTCTCCTCTCTCCTTTGGCCTTTCCCGAATTCTTCCAGTCAGTGGTAGCTTGTCAGTGGTAAGGTCCTTCCTTACCAGGACCTCCTGTTGTAAGATAACTCATGCAAGTGGTTACTCTCATGCCTGGCCAGGGCAGGTGGTTTTGGTCAGTGGTTCCCCTAACACTTCCATATTGATAAATACTTCCTTATCCAACTTTGTTTTTCCTCCATCCCTTGATCTAGCACTCTTAGAGTTAAGGCACATAGACACTTTCTTGGCTTCTGAGGTGCATGTCAGCTAAGCTCTGCAGAAACCTTCACCTTTCCTCCTTAGCAGCCCCAACACTTTCCTGTTGGTTTATATTGTAACTTTAGTTATGGATCTGGTGGCTAGGTGGGGTGGCAAGGCAGATCTTGAGGGAGTGTGCATGTGGTCTTAAAGGTCAGAGGCTTCTTAATCATCTTCAAGCCAGAGGAAAGCATTAGTTCTTAAGGAGTGGGCCTCTTCTATAGATTCAGAGGGTTTGAGGAAGTCTGGGGTTTCGAATTCTGAATGTATCAACCCAGATACATTTCTACCCAGAGGTCTTCATTTCTGAGGGTCCAGTATTTTCCCAGTCAGGGCCCTGATGTTGCTTAACAGACTTGGCTAGCTTGGCAACTTAACATTCTTGAACTTTGCTATTCTTCTGATTATATCCTGGGCCTGAGCCTCAGCTTTTCCTGCCCTTCCACTGCAGAAGAGAGCTTCTGAATATGCTGCTGAGGAGGTCCATTAGTTTTCACATTTAGTCTTTAATTAATCATCCTTGGTCTTTCATTAATTGCCTCCAGCAAGAGCCATCCAATGTCATTGTCTCTATAATTACTACTTCCCCATATTTCTCAGATGCCTCATATACTACACCCTGGTGCACTTCCTTCCACTGGTACACCATCCCAGTTCATCATCAGTGAAAGTTTGAACAATTGCAATGCTCTCTTGTGGTTGTTCTGCATCTACTGCCAGTGATGGGGTCCTCATTGCCAGCCAGACAGTAGGTGATCCAGCTCCAAAATCCCATTTTAGCATCTGCTTTCTACCCATCCTGGCACCAACTTTCACAGGTTGGATTCTCCATAGAGCAAACTCTGAGATGAAAACTAGTGTGCAGAAAGTTCCTAAGGGAGCTCTCTCAGGGGGGAATGGAAGGAAGCAAGACTAAGTAAAGGAAGAAACTGAGCTGCAAAACAGTCCCAACAAAGCCTCAGATGACTCCTCAGGGAGCTCTGAATCTGTGATTGTCCTGCTGAATTGTTCCAAGTTCAGGAGAGGGGTCTGGCACTCATATGCCCACATCGACCAGGCATTGGGTGCAGGCTGCCATGGGAAGAGGTGTGGCCTTGGACAAGGTGTCTCTCTTCCACAGAGGTTAATTTGAATAAGTCCTCAGTTCTGAAGAGGGTATCTAGATGGTACAGAACAGGATCCATGACAATGATGCTGACAGGCTTTTCAGAATTAAGGGGAACAGAGATGAGTATAGTATAGCCTTCAAGAAGAGGAAGTGTTTGGACAAGAGTAACCCTCTCTGTAGCATGATTGTTTTCTTCATCTGCTAGTTAACAGGATTTGATTCCAGTTACAAAATTTGGTCTCACTGTAAAATAACTTTACAGATATTTTGTTGATGAGAATCTAGAAACATTTGAACAAATAATTACTTCATGAACAAGGGAGCCCAGACAGCTTGACCCTTTGATTATACTTCTGCTTTAATAGAGTAATGTTTGAAAATACATAGATATCCAGGAAAAAAAGTAAAGCAGTATGAGGTATTGAGAGCACAATGGTGCTTTAATCTGGGTGTTAAGTTTCTAATTGTGACAGCGATCACACTTCTAAGCAAATGCTGTCCACTAGCTCTGCAAACACTTCCAGTGGTACTATTAGAGCAGTTAACTTCACACTGTAAAACATGTCAAATACCCACTCTGTACATTCACTGTATGTTTCATCTGTGTTTTTTCACAAAAAAAAGAGGCATATCTAGATTTCATAATCAGAGTCAGCTTCCTGAAGATTTAGATATGAAATAGTGCCTGTCAATTTGTTTCTCAAACTAAATATTTTAAGAACAGTATTAATTTATTCTTTAAAGCAATTTTGTACATATGTGGAGTCTAGTTAACTTCATAGTGATGTTGTTGAATTCGATACAAAAGAAATGCAGGTATTTTCCAGGACATTAGGATAGAAAAAGGAGGCTTTAAGAATTCATAAGAAAAAAAAAAGATAATAAAACTTAAACTTCCTTTTCAGATGTTTTAAATTTTCTATAAAGCTTTTTGTCCTCAAATTAATCATTTAACCATGGCACACAAATACATTGCCTGGCGTCAAGGTGGGAAACCCTCTCTTTTATATAGTAAAATCCTCTTCTGGTCCATCCTGACCCAAGTCCTGGTTGTCTGAGGACAAATTTCTCTCCAGAGACCTAAGGTTGTAATAAAAAGCATCGTTTTCTTCTGCTGGTTGGTATTCCTGTTCAATTTCACGTAGGAAGCCACTTCCAGAGCCACTTCCAGAGCCTGATCCTGAAAAGTCCTCAGAAAGAGGGAAGACATCATTCAAGTTCCTGGATTTCATCATTCTGAAGCATGACAGAAAAATGGAAAAGAAACATTAAAGTTTGAGACATGAAAAGATAATCATAATAAATTTTTTAAGATATGAATGTAAATGTAGCCACTCAGTTGCTCAAATTTTAAGTTAAAAGTTTCCCAGTTATTTAATGTTTTAAAACAAAAAATAAGTCAGACCTTTCCACATATTTACAATACTTACTGTATCTAACTCGTTGCCTTTATCAGTTCCACATCTACTCATTGCAGATGCATATAAAATGCGAATTTTCTTATCACTAACATAGCAGTCCTATATTTGGAATTTACTTAAGGGGTCATTTATTTTTTACAGAAAAGATCCCATTTTTACACTTTCTCCCACTGAAGAAAGGACACACAAGTAAGTTAGCCTAGATATATATTTTTCCTATTTTAAAAGTTCTGCAAAATCTCTAATAACTTCACAGGGCTTCAACAAAGCTCATGCTTAAGAAATTCTTTGTAACAAGTCAAGCATTATATTTTCCAGCATGTTAACATTCAGTCTCCTCCCCGCAAATAAGTGCATTCATTCAACTGGGTTCAGTGGGATAGTTTGAAGTCCACTCAGCACCAAAGGACCAGAGCAATGATGCCACCCATCAGTGGCAGAATAAGGCAACGAAGTATCAGAGACAAAAGTTGAGTTTCATAGCCTATGGGTCATTTTCTGCATGAAAGTAATAAACCACAGGCCATACAACAGATCAGAGTTTCCTTCATGCCTGCATTCAATAAATATCGAATATCTGATCCCTGTTCTGAGTGCCTGGGATAGAACGGGGACTGATAGATGAGGTCCCTGCTCAGAGGTTTATAACTTTGGCGGGGAGACAGACAATAAAAAGTGAATAAGCAAATCAGGAAAATATTAGGTGCGGCTAAATGTTATGCAGAGAAACAAAGTGGAATAATGTAATAGAGGGTGACCTGCTGGATGGTTTAGGCTGCGGGGTCAGGGAAAAGGAATCAGAGCTGGAAACAGATTTGGTAGTTTCTCCCTCTCCCTCCCCCCCACCCCGTCTCTGTCTCTGTCTCTGTCTCTGTCTCTGTCTCTGTCTCTCTCTCACACACACACACACACAGTATTTAAAGCCATGGAATAGGATGAATTCACCCCAAAAAGGCATGCAGATACAAAAGCAGCCCACGACAGAGCTAGGGCCACCCCAACATATTAAATATTAATCACAGGAGAAAGAACAGCCAGGGAAGTAGAAGGAAACCTAAGACAAGGTGGGACCATGGAAGCCCAGAGAAAAAAGTATTTCAAACTGTTTTTGAAGGCAACTGAGAAGTCACGTGGGAATTCCCTGGCGGTTCAGTGGTTAGGACTCTTCACTTCAGTGCCAAGGGTGCAGGCTCAATCCCTAGCCGGGAAACTAAGATCCCACAAGCCATGTGGCACAGGAAAAAAATAAATAAAAGAGAAGTCAAGTAAGCTAAACAGAGAGAAGTAACCAGCAGATGTGTCAACAGGAAGTAATTGTGACCTATTTGGTTTCTGTTTTTATTCTTTTGGATCACCATTCTCCCTATCCCTTCTTGCCTCCCTCCCTCCTAAACATGTACAATAACTATGACTGCTACAAACTTGTATATAGTTTTTGGATCAAATAACATGAGGAGGTGGGGGACCATTAAAAATTGGGACTCCTGCTCTCCTTTGCTTTGTAAATTCAGAAGTCGGGGGTGGGAAAGAGGGATAGTTAAAATGTTTTAAAAACTTTAAGCTCCCTCGGAACTTTTACCAGTGTAGAGGAAAATAAAAAAGAAATTGGGAATTCCCTGGCAGTCCAGTGGTTAGGACTCCACGCTTTCACTGCCGAGGGCCCAGGTTCAATTAAAAAAAAAAAAGTTAAATTTTAAAAAAAAGTAAGTGCTTCTACCAAGCACTCTGGGTGAAGGTAGAACCAGAAGGGGTTGAGGAGATAGTAAGCATCGGCAACCCTATCAGGAAGTGTTACTGTGAAGAGGAGCAGAGAATGGGGCAACAGCTGGAAAGGATGCAGAGTCAAAGGGGGATTTTACCTAAATGTAGGAGATACTAGAGAATGTCTGCATACTGATGAGAAGAAGATGCTGGGTTCAGAGGGTTAACTGCAGAATTAAAGTCCTGGAGAAGGTGCATGGGGATAGGATGCCCTGCACAAAGAGGGGTGGCCTTAGAAGCTGCCACAGTCATAGTACAGTCAAGAAACTTACCTAAATATTTAAGACGGAATTGCTTACACATGAGATGGAAGAGAAGCAAAGCCAAATAGGGAATAATAAGGAAACCCAGAGATGAGGACCAGCAAGAAAATATTTCCCTCGCTGGGCTAGAGGGGCAGTGGAGGAGGTGGTACTACCTGAGCCCAGGGACCAAGAGCATCTGGTGGAAGCTGAAGCCATGGATGAGACACAGCCTTGCCAGAGGTGCCACCCAAGGCAGGAATGAGAAGAAACATCCTTGTCTCTCCCTGCCTCCCACGCTGACCAGTCTCCCTTTCAGGCATCCCACTGGCCAAACTCAGCCACAGATCTGGGAGCCTGAGAAATGCAGACCATAGGGATCAGCCCTCACCACCCCCACCCAATGCAGAGCAGGGAGATGGAAGGAGAAGAAATGGATCTGAGAGCAAAAGTGTCCAAGACCGTCACTGAAGCAGGGGCTGTGCATCCATGTTAACAGGAGTGTCAGAGCAAGAAGGAAAGTCGCTGGCTGAGGAAAGGGAAGATCCTAGAGATGTTTTTATTTATTATTTTTAGTTGAGGTAGAGTTGATTTACAATATTATATACATTTCAGGTGTACAACAGTGATTCACAATTTTAAAGGTTATATTCCATTTATAGTTATTATAAAATATTGGCTATATTCCCTGTGTTGTACAATACATCCTTGTAGATTATTTATTTATTTTTATTTATTTATTTTTGGCTGCGATGGGTCTTCCTCGCTGTGCGTGGACTTTCTATAGTTGGCGCGAGCCGGGGCTACTCTTCGTTGCGGTGCGCGGGCTTCTCATTGCGGTGGCTTCTCTTGTTGCAGAGCACAGGCTCTAGGCGCACAGGCTCAGTAGTTGTGGCACACGGGCTTAGTTGCTCTGCGGTATGTGGGATCTTCCCGGGCCAGGGATCAAACCCGCGTCCCCTGCATTGGCAGGCGGATTCTGAACCACTGCGCCACCAGGAAAGCCCGATTATTTATTTTATTCACAGTAGTTTGTACCTCTTAATCCCCTGCCCCTAGCTTGCCCCTCTCCCTTCCTTCTCCCCACTGGTAACCACTGGTTTGTTCTCTATATCTGTGTGTCTGTTTCTTTTTTGTTATATTCACAAGTTTTTTTTTTTAGATTCCACATATAAATGATATCATACAGTATTTGTCTTCTCTGTCTGACTTATTTCACTAAGCATAATACCTCCAAGTCCATCCATGTTGCTGCAAATGGCAAAATTTCGTTCTTTTTTATGGCTGAGTAGTATTCCAATGTGTGGGTGTGTATCACATCTTCTTTATCCATTCATCTACTGATGGACACTTAGATTGATTCCATATCTTGGCTATTATAAATAATGCTGCTATGAACATTGGGGAACATATATCTTTTCAAATTAGTGTTTTCATTTTCTTTGGATATATACCCAGGAGTACAATTGCAGGATCATATGGTAACTCTATTTTTAGTTTTCTGAGGAACCTCCACACTGTTTTGTACAGTGGTTGCACCAATTTACATTCCCATTAGCAATGTACAAGGGTCCTCTTTTCTCTACATCCTCGCCAGCAATTTGTTATTTGTGATCTTTTTGATGACAGCCATTCTGACAGGTGGGAGGTGATATTCACTGTGGTTTTAATTTGCATTTCTCTGGTGATTAGCGATGTTGAGCATCTTTTCACGTGCCTGTTGTCTAACTGGATGTCTTCTTTGGAAAAATGTCTATTCAGATCTTCTGCCCAGTTTTTAATCGGGATGTTTGTTTTTTTGATGTTGAGTTGTATGAGCTGTTTATATACTTTAGATATTAACCCCTTATTAGTCATATCATTTGCAATTATTTTCTCCCATTCAGTAAGTTGTCCTTTTGTTTGTCGATGGTTTCCCTTGCTGTGCAAAAGCTTTTAAGTTTAATTAGGTCCCATTTGTTTATTTTTGCTTTTGTTTCCTTTGCCTTAGGACACGGATCCAAAAAAATATTGCTACAATTTATGTCAAAGAGTGTGGAAGATCATACAGATTTGAGGAAGGAAGAAATAGTGTAAAATATTTGTTTTGCAGGACTTGCATTGTTCCTCTAATATCTTAGATTTAAATGAATTACTGTTGAAATCCGTGACTTAAAATAATGGAGGATGCTGTAATATCACGTTCAAGCTTTATGCCATGGACCTAAAAGCACAGGGTTGCAGAGTTGCATTTTGAGGATGGTGATGATATAATTTCAGTGATGAAGGGGGTTACCAGGATCCCCAAAGTGATGATAGGCTTACCTGGTTTGGGCATGATGATTTACGTGGCTTTCAGGGGAGTGATTTTCTATTTAAGCCTGAAGATTAAAACTTTATGATAATTCTTTTCATAATGTACCTTTGCTACATATAATTTTGATATTCATTGAAATAATGGGTTTTAATACAATTCAATTTTTGTTACTTATGAATTCCTATTGGATCTTTTTTGCAAGTATAAGGCAGGTTTTATTTGATCAAGAAGAGTTTTGGACGTATGGACACCAAGGGAGGAAGCGGGGTGGGGGATGAATTGGGAGATTGCGGTTGACATTTATACACTAATATGTATAAAATAGATAATTAATAAGAACCTGCTGTATAAAACATAAATTAATTTAATTTAATTTTTAAAAAGGAGTTTTGACTTTTTTCTATGAGTCATGGACACTTATTCTTCCTTTCCCTAATTTCTTTTTTTTTTTATCACTACTATCTAAATGGAACATTTTTATCACCCCTCAAAAATCTTGTACCTAATAGCAGTCACTCTTTATTCCTCTCTCCCTCACAGCCCCTGGCAACCACTACTCTATTTCTGTCTCTATGGATTTGCCTATTCTGGACATTTCACATAAATGGAATCATATAATATGTGGCTTTTTGTGTCTGGTTTTCTTCACGTTGCATAATGTTTTCAGGATTCATCCATGTTATAGCATTTATCAGTACCTCCTTCTTTCTTGTGGCCAAATAATATTCCACTTAAGGGATGTACCACATTTTGTTTATCCATTCAGGTGATAGACTCCTATTGGATTTTAATATAAATATACAATGTGCTCTATTTACATTAATAAAATAATGTTCAATCATTTTCAATACCTATTGGTGAAAAATATTCAATTTTTGTTTCTGCCACAAGAAAAAGACCTTGCAAAAGTGTAGGTGAATAGAGACTTCCCTGGTGGCGCAGTGGTTAAGAATCCGCCTGCCAGTGCAGGAGATACATGGGTTCTATCTCTGGTCTGGGAAGATCCCACGTGCCGCAGAGCAGCTAAGCCCGCGCTCCACAACTACTCAGCCCGCATGCCTAGAGTCCATGCTCCGCAACAAAAGAAACCACCACAATGAGAAGCCCGCACACTGCAACGAAGAGTAGCCCCCGCTCTCAGCAACTAGAGAAAGCCCGCGCACAGCAATGAAGACCCAACGCAGCCAAAAATAAATAAATTTTTAAAAATAAATAAAATTCTTTAAAAAGTAGGTGAATCATGTATTCTTGTGCATCTCATATACCAGTAAATACAGTACAGTTTTACCCTGTACTGTGCAGTGAAAACCTAACCATGGAACCTAACCATGGAAGCAAGAGCCTGAAGAAAAACACTCTTGGCAACCCTCCCACCTCCATGCCAAGATCTCAGCAGCGGATGATGAAAGTAAAATCAAGAATTTCCACTTACGAAAAAGGGTCAGTCCTTGGAGATAGGATTCTGTTGGATTCACCTGGAAGTAGATCGAACTCTGGTCCCTTTTCATCAATGCAGTTTGCAGAATTGCTGTCAGGATTGCAGCGTACCCACTGGTATCTGGCTCTCCGCACAGGAGAACCTGCCCAAACAAGGAACCCACGTGGTCAATAAATGTCTCTTACACAGCTTCTAATCACTCTGTCCCTAAGAAATTTTTAATTAAATAGATTCTAAATTTGGTAGGTAAGGTGTGGACAGGTTTTATTAATATCATTAATATCACAGGAGCACCCACTATTTGCTAGCCCTTTATGCACACCATTTGTCCTTCTCACAACACCCCTCTAAAGTAGCCTAGAGTTTAAGGTTAGAACAGGCTTTGGCAATTAGCTGCCTGGAGTGAAGTCCCAGCTCTGCTACTGGTGAGCTGTGAAACCTTAACTTCCCCAAGACCCCACCAGAAAACTGAGGTACTAAGAGTGTCTCTTTTTCATAAGCTGGTAACAAAAATTAAATGAGAAAAAGCATGTAAAGATCTTAACATAGTGCCAGGTACACAGTAAACACTTGATAATGTTAACTATCATTATCTTTGTACTATTATTTCCATTTTATACAAAGGAACACTGAGGCTGCACGGGTACTAAGTAGAGGACCCAGGATTCAAACCTGTATCTGACCCCGAATCCTGCCTGCTCTGGTAGAGATGAGTCGAATCATGCTCAGAAAGGTTAAGGAATGTACCAATTAGTGCCCGAGATACTACAGAGCCCTAGTTCTTTAGGGCCATTCTTGGGTATTGAAAATAAATTCTTGGGTATTCTTGGGAATGAAAAGTAGGTTAAAAACTTGGCCTCTTTCTTTGCCCTCACATCTAGTCAGATTTCAAAAATCAAGGCTCCTCTATTCACAAAAGCTGGTCTGTCGCAGTCTCTTTTAATGTCTATGCAAAAGGCTCCATATCTTGTGTTAAGAGGTTATATAGGCGATCCCTTATTAATTCATGAAATAAATTCTTCCTTCCTCAGTCCAGCAAGGATGGAGGCCTGGTGGTGAGAAATACTTCACCACCCTTCCAAAGGTTCATCTCCCCACCTCAAGTACAAACTTGATTCACACAAGTGCAACTAATAATAACCTAACCTGAAGGGGCACATCTAAAATTCTTGAAAAGCAGGAAAGGTAGTTTTGTTAAGGGAATCACCGACCGAAACCACCTGCCCTGGCCAGGCATGAGAGTAACCACTTGCATGAGTTGTCTTACAACAGGAGGTCCTGGTAAGGAAGGACCTTACCACTGACAAGCTACCACCAATGGGAAGAATTCAGGAAAGGTCAAAAGGAGAGAAGAGACACCAGTCCATATGTCCTACTAACCTTCCAGAATCCTTCTCACTGGAATCTATCTTGGCTGAGAGATGCCCTTACCACCAGGAAGGACCCTGAGTCAGAATGATTGGCCAGAGACAAGCCGGAAACTAACCCCATTAACATAAAACCTGAGACTGCGAGCCACATGAGAGCAGTTCTCCTGGGTTCCCTTACCCTGCTGCTCTCCACCCGGGTGCCCCTTCCCAATAAAGTCTCTTGCTTTGTCAGCACATGTATCTCCTTGGACAATTCATTTCTAAGTGTTAGACAAGAGCCCATTCTCAGGCCCTGGAAGGGGTCCCCCTTCCTGCAACAGTTTTAAAGCCCAGCGCGTTATTGTTCTGTACAGATTGAGATGCACATGATGACAACTATTTATGAAAGCAAAATAAAATAAAATGAAAAACAGTGTTGTGGATAATCACTGCAATATTTTTTGCGATAGCAAAGATTAGAAAATTAAATGTTAATGAATTAAGGCACAGCCTACAGTACTATACAGCTATTAAAAGAATGAAGCAGTTCTCTGGGTACTGATATAGAATAATTTCCAAGGGGTGTGTGTGTGTTGTTGTTGTTGTTGTTTTTGGCCACGCTATGTGGCTTGCAAGAACTTAGTTCCCCGACCAAGGATTTGAACTACTGGACCGCCAGGGAATTCCCTCCAAGGTATATTATTAAGTTAAAAAAAGTAAAGAACACTATGAATTGGTTGTTACCATTTGTGTGTGTTTGTGTTTTTTCACACTATATTTACATATATGCTTACATGCACAGAACATCTCTGAAAAGATATACAGCAAACTGATCATCTTTGTGGAGGGAGTTGGTGGCTGGAAGACAGTGGAAGGAAGAGCATTGACTTTTCACTGCATATCCCTTTGAACCCTTAGATTTTTGAGCCATATGTATGTATTATCTATTCAAAATTATTTTTATTTTTTGACAGCTTTCTTAAGGTGGACTTGACATTCAATAAGCTGTGCACATTTAAAGTGCACAATTTGTTTCGACAAATGGATACACCATGGAACCATCACCACAATCAAGGGTATGAACATATTCAACATCCCCCAGAGTTTCCTTGTGCCCCTTTGTGATCCTGCCCTCTCCCTCCCTTCTCCTGACTCCCCCCAGCCCCCCTCAACCATCAATCTAGTTACTGTCGTTATAAATTAGTTTGCATTTTCTAGAATTTTATGTAAATGGATACAGCAACTTTTCAATGGTTTCCTGACTTTAACTCAGGTTCTAGAGGGCTCTCTACCTTTTATAGTACTCTCTCCTAGAAATGGAGAGTTTATTTAGATATTCCTTACATCTAGACTGCTTTTGTTGCAATTTTTAATAACATTTATCTTAGAGAAGGAATATATATTCATTATAGAAAATTTTGAAAAATGTAGCAAACAAACAAAAAAATTTACTCCTAATCTCATTACCCAGCCCTCCCAAAGACCATAAGTTCTGGAGTTTTGCTTTTTTTCCCTCTGGGTATCTGTATTTCTAGGAGAGTATGCACAAGTTGTGTCCTGTTCTCAACTATCAGAGGTTGAAAAGTGAAGCCTCTACTGAGGTCAAATTCACTTTACATCTTAATGGGATGGCCAAGGACTTTGTTCTTAAAAAATTGCAGAACCACAGAACTTTTGCAAAATGTCCTCTTTCCTCATGAATCTCTATTATGTCTGTTTACACTCAACTTTGTCCTAGCTAATATTTCTGATTAATTTTATAAATACAGCATTGCTAAGTTATTAGTAACATCATTAAGATATACATTATATACATATATATATGGAGAGAGAGAGAGAGGGAAAATATGTAAAGAATTCATGATGCTGTTCACCTTAGTATTATTTAAAATAGGGAAACAGGAAATAACTAAACAAGAGAATATACTCAGATTAATTATGAGGCATTCATATGAGAGAATATTAAACAAATGGGAAAAAAGCAGTAGTTATGGAAAAGACTATGTAGCATCATAGGAAAATCTATGTTCAAAAATGAGTTTAAAAAAAAAAGCAGAGGGGGGCCTCCCTGGTGGCGCAGTGGTTGAGAGTCCGCCTGCCGATGCAGGGGATACGGGTTCGTGCCCCGGTCTGGGAGGATCCCATATGCCGCGGAGCGGCTGGGCCCGTGAGCCATGGCCTCTGGGCCTGCGCGTCCGGAGCCTGTGCTCCGCAACGGGAGAGGCCACAGCAGTGAGAGGCCCGCATACCGCAAAAAGAAAAAAAAAAAAAAAAAAGCAGAGGGGACTTCCCTGGTGGTCCAGTGGTTAAGAATCCGCCTTCCAATGCAGGGGACTCAGGTTCGATCCCTGGTCAGGGAACTAAGATCCCATGTGCTGCAGGGCAACTAAGCCCACGTGCCGCAACTATGAGCCCACAAGCCATAACTAGAGAGCACTTGCACCACAACTACTGAGCCCGCGTGTGCTGGAGCCTTTGCGCCACCACTAGAGAGGAGTCTGTGTGCCACACGAAAGATCCTGTGTGCTGCAACTAAAACCTGATACAACCAAAAATAAATAAATATTTTTAAAAAAGCAGAATACCACTCTATACATAATAGTTGTTAATGTAACTACATAAATAGATATCGGGGGGGTGAGGAATGGGAGGAAATACACAGAAATAACTATAGTGGTAGACTCTGGTGTTTTTTTTTTTCTCACTTTGTTTTCTAAATTGCTGTAATAAACAATATTCTTTTAAAAATATAAACAAAACAAAGACTCTAATGTAGAAAGTAAATGTTCTCCCATTGTTTTCCTTCTTTCTTTCTGTCTGTCTTACTTTCATTCATTCTTTCTTTTAGAACTACTTACTATTCTATCACAATCTTCCCCATAGTTCCTGAATATAGCTTACAGTTTCTGGTCTGGGACGCTAGTCATCCAGAATGGGTTAGCTCTGTCACTGCTTGGAGGCTGGAGGTAAGGCTTGACATCAACTTGTGATGTCAAGTTGACATCACAATGTCTCCCCCTTACTAGCTGTGTAACCTTAACCTCCCTGTACCTCAATTTCCTCATCCATAAAATGGGGACAATAGTAGCTCTAATAATGACATATAAATATTAGGCCGTAGAATAGTACCTAACACCATGGTCAGAGCTCTTTTTTTTCTTTTTTTTTTTTGCGGTACGTGGGCCTCTCACTGTTGTGGCCTCTCCCGTTGCGGAGCACAGGCTCCGGACGCGCAGGCCCAGAGGCCACGGCTCACGGGCCCAGCTGCTCTGCGGCATGTGGGATCTTCCCGGACCGGGGCACGAACCCATGTCCCCTACATCGGCAGGCGGACTCTCAACCACTGCGCCACCAGGGAAGCCCAGAGCTCTTTATTTATTTAAATTAATCTCTCCCTTTTCTTTTCTTTCTTTTTTTTAAACATTTATTTGTTTATTTATTTTGGCTGCACTGAGTCTTGGTTGCGGCACACAGGATTTTCATTGTGCCATGCGGGATCTTTGTTGCAGCATGTGGACTTCTTAGTTGTGGCATGTGAACTCTTAGTTGACACAGGCATAGGAGATCTAGTTCCCCGACCAGGGATCGAACCCGGGCCCCTTGCATTGGGAGCACAGAATCTTAACCAGTGGACCACCAGGAAAGTCCCGTCAGAGCTCTTTAAATGCTAGTTTCTCTGATGAGGAGAAGGATGACAATGACCTATTGACCTATCTCTGATAGTGAACAGCTTGTAGAGAGACCAAATTTAAATTCCTGTTCCACCACAGTATCCCATAATAGTATCCCAAAGAGTTCCTGTTTAAACAAGATAAAAGTATCTGAAACATCTAGCACAAGCCTTTGCACATGGTAGGTATTTAATACATTTTAGCTCCTTCTCCTCTGATTCTTGAAGAAGCTTGAGCTTGGCATCTACTGAATTGTTACTTAGAAGCGTCATCATTGTGAGTCAGGTAAAAATTCAACATCTGCTCCAGCAGAGGGCAGTGTCTTCACACCCCATGCCGTCTAGACCAGCACGGTCCAATAGAAACAAGAGAAACCATCCGTACACGTATGGATGTTACAACAGCCATATTTTTTTTTTTTTTTTTTTTTTTTTTTTTTTTGCGGTAGGCGGGCCTCTCACTGTTGTGGCCTCTCCCCTTGCAGAGCACAGGCTCCGGATGCGCAGGCTCAGCAGCCATGGCTCACGGGCCTAGCCGCTCTGCGGCATGTGGGATCTTCCCAGACCGGGGCACGAACCCGTGTCCCCTGCATCGGCAGGCGGACTCTCAACCACTGCGCCACCAGGGAAGCCCTACAACAGCCATATTTTAAAAAATAAAAAAGAGGTGACATTAATTTGAAAATATTTTACTTAAATATATTCAAATATTGTCACAACATAATATAAGTTATTAATGGATATTTTACAATTTTTTTCATCCTAAGATTTCAAATCTGGTGTGTATTTTGCACTTACACCATACCTCATTTTGGACTCGCCACGATTCACACATTTCAAGTATTTAGTAGCCACAAGAAGCCCGCGGCTACCATTTCAGACAGAGCAGGTCTAGACATTCTTCTCTACTGTCGTGGATGGCTGAATATCAAACCAAGTAAGTGCTTGCATAGATAGGAAGTTAAACAGAAAAGTAAAACTAATAGTTTAATGAGGAAGCAGCATCTAAGTGAAAGATCTCATCTTTTCACTGGTGTAAGAAACACAACTCTGGTAAATTAGAAAACTTCTAAAATACAAATTCCCTCTAGAGTTTAGAATCTCAGCTTTTAAAATTTATAAAGAGGGGTTTCTTTTTTTGGGTGATGAAAATGTTCTAAAATAGACTATGGTGATGGTTGCACATATCTGTGAATATACTAGAAAACCGTCGATGTACACTTTAAATGGGTGAATTGTATGGTATATGAAATCTATCTCAATAAAGCTGTTCCAAAATTTATAAAGAAATCAAAGATAGAAGTCCACCTCCCCCACAGAAATGTTTATCTAGTTTGGGACTGGTGATTTTATTTTTTTAATTAAAAAAAGTTTTATTGGTATGTATGTAACATAGCACACAATCACTCTTCTAAAATGTAAAATTCAGTGGTTTTTAGCATATTCATAGGTATGTGCAACTATCACCACAAATTTAGAACAATTTCATCATCAAAGAGAAATCCCCTATCCTTTAGCTAGCCAGCTCCTGTATCTCATGCTTCTCATCCCTAAGTAACCACTAATTAATCTACTTTTTATCTCTATATTTTTAAGCAAGTTGGATGTTTCATATAAATAAAATCATATTAGGTGTTTTCTTAATATTTATTTATTTATTTTTATTTTTGGCTGAGTCGGGACTTAGCTGCGGCACACAGGATTTTTCACTGAGGCACACGGGCTTCTCTCTAGTTGTGGTGGGCAGGCTCCAGAGTGTGTGGGCTTAGTTGCTCCACGGCATGTGGGATCTTAGTTCCCCGACCAGGGATTGAACCCACCTCCTCTGCATTGGAAGGCAGATTCTTAACCACTGGACCACCAGGGAAGTCCCGAGGTGGGTTTTTTTTTAAGTATAGTTGACCTAATATACTATGTTAGTTTCAGGTGCATAACATAGTGGTCCTGTATTGCTATACATTATAAAATGATCAACACACTGGAGATTTTAAATCTGCTTTAAAATAAAGAACACGGGGGCTTCCCTGGTGGTGCAGTGGTTGAGAGTCCGCCAGCCGATGCAGGGGACACAGGTTCGTGCCCCGGTCCGGGAAGATCCCACATGCTATGGAGCGGCTGGGCCCGTGAGCCATGGCCGCTGAGCCTGCGCGTCTGGAGCCTGTGCTCCGCAACGGGAGAGGCTACCACAGTGAGAGGCCCACGTACCGCAAAAAAAAAAAAAAATTAAAATAAAGAAAGAAAGAACACGGTTACAGATACCAAGTTCCTGACATATTTATTGAAGGGTGTTGGCAGAATGTGAAAATTCAACAGTTCCAGCCCCCGATGTGTGGGAGTATCTTGATTCTATCTTGCTTGAGAGAAATCTTAAGATTACCGTAATTTAAAAAACAAAAGAGAATATGCTCATGGACAGAAAAATTATCTTCCTAAGAGGCCCCACTTACAGATCTCCTGTTTAATTTTGTGGTGGATTCAAGGGAGAAGAATGTTTTTTATTTACAATCACTTCCCTCACTGCCCACTCCGCCCTTTCTCTGTCTCTCTCTGTCTCTCTCTGTCTCTGTCTTTGCCCCTATTTCTTTCACACATACAGACAGAGTCACTAGTCCTGCTTTAGCAAATACTTTCTATAAGTAAACATTACCAGAGCAAATAACTTACCCCAGTAATATCGTATTGTAATATCAATTTTTCCCCAACATCATCTCAATTTACTAATTTCCTATTCTTAATGGAGACTTGCTGCAAGTGTGCTAGAAAAATTTAAGCAGAAACTGCCATGTTGTGGGGAGGCGGGAGGGAGACCATTTCGTTCATTGTTTGGTGGCATTCAAACAGACATCACCATCTAAGCTGGAGCTGCTTCCTACTGGCTAATCAGTTCCACAAGATGAATAAATTTCCCCCACCCTTGCATGGTTTGACAAGCTATAAAAAGTTCCAAGTTTACTTTCAATTTCTCCTTCTCTGTCCCTCAACTCAGTGGTTTTTGTAGCAAGGGCTAGAGTCAAAGCAAGGTTGTTTTAAATAAAGAAAATCTCTAATCCACCTAGAATACAGCTAAATTGCAGTAGAAAGTTAACTCTGAACTTTAAATCAGATGACCAGCTCTGCCATTAATTAGTTGTAATGGGCCTTGGGCAAGTCTGATAAATTTTTTGCAAGAGGCTGATGTAAAGAGCAAATGAGATGATGAATGTAAGACCCAATTTTCCCCTCTATAAATTGGTGTTAATTCCTCCTCCCAGGGAATGTGATGATCGTTTACCCGAGAATGGATGTGAATCACTTTACAATCAAACAGCAGTGCACATAGGTGGAATCAATATCATTATCGTGATCTCAGAGGCAGTGTAGAGTGGAAACATAGTCTGGCAATGACCCCCTTGGCCACACCTGCTCAAGGATTTTCCATTTTCCCTCTTTATGGGCATCTTTTAAAAAGAGAGGCAGTAAAAGAGTAAGAGTCACCTCATCAATTGATGAGTAAGGCCTCATCAATAATCCCCTGGAGCTCTACATTAAATTGATTAGCCAACTGTCCTCTCCAGGGTCTCCCACACATTGCCAAACTTCCTTCTCTTTGCACTTGGTAGACATACTTTTACAGCATGTCTTTACTTCAGCTTCGCTTATAGTCACTGATATGGGCTGAATTGTGTCCCTCCAATTCAATGTGTTGAAGTTCTAACCCCCAGTACCTCAGAATGGGACTGTATTTGGAGATAGGGCCTTGAAAGAGATAGTTAAGACATAATGAGGTCATGCAGATGAGCCCTAATCCAGTATGACTGGTTTCCTTATAAGAAGAGGAGATTGGGACATAGACACACACAAAGAACCATGTAAAGACAGAGACAAGACGGCCATCTACAAGCTGAGGAGAGAAGCTTCAGAATGAAACTAACCCTGCTGACACCTTGATCTTGGACTTCTAGCCTCCAGAACTGTGAGGAAATAAATTCCTGTTGTTTAAGCCACCCAGTCTGTGGTACTTTGTTATGGCAGCCTTAGCAAACTAATACAATAACCTAAGATGTTTTGTTTCAGTTAAAACAAGCCAAAAGCCTAGTGCAGTTGATCAGTTCAATGGGTTAAGAAAAAAAAATTTTTTAAGTGGGGAAAGAATGCTACAGAATCATATCTGGCATCACATAGAAGTATGATGAAATAGTGACCTCTCTGCAGCCTTGAGCTGATGTCACTCACACACACAGCTGTGGGTGGACATCTATTTCCCTTCTTATTCAGATGTGAACACTAACCCTTGATTCCAGGACCAACTGCACTTCTCCTTTGGAAACTCCCTAGTTTTTCAGTCCATTCATTCTCTCTTTTTTGGTTCCTTTCCCGACATAGAGCTAAACCTACCTGGTGATGACATAAATACTAGTACTTTATAAAGTGTTATGATAGTTTCTTCACTACATTCTGAAGAATACCTATTACATAAAGAATGCTTTTGTTTTCATTTTAGTTTTCCCTATTGAATCTTAGTGGGGAATGTGACATTTCTGGGAAATTTTGAAGATGTAAAGACTCACAGAGCTCTGGTCAGGGTAGACCCAGCAGCAACAGGTCACTCAAGTCTGTGCTACAAACATGGACCTGACTGCCTGGATCTTGTCAGAACACATGAGGGAATTATTTCATCAAGCTGAAGGTTTTCCCTAAAAGATGCAAGTAAAGCCTGTTCCTTACATTCAACAATGTTTTATACCTTAAAAAATAAATAGACTAATGGAAAAGTTTCAGCAACATTATTTGCTGGTTTTTTCTTCAATAATTGCATAACAAGAAGAAAGTAATTTTATAAATTTCCAATACATAATGAATGTATCTGAGATCATGTGTACAATTTCATTTCCACCAGAAGTAAAAACAAGAGAACTAGAAGTAACTTCGAAGAAACAAATCCAGGATATGTGCAATCACCATGACTCAATATTTCCTTTACTATTTGGAGGAACTTTAGTTTTTCTACTATAAATTCTCCCATCTACTTATCAGGCCATGACTTTCTGCCTTATTCAGACATGATCACTTATTTACCAAAGGAGAAGAAATTGTATTTTTCCTACAGATTGATTGTTTTCATTTTCTTAGTCATTAAAGGTTTTAAGTTGTTTCATTCTGACTAAACAACCCTAAATGATAGACCTAATAAGAAATTTCCAAATGTGATGTTTCTCTGAGCAACAAAACAATTACTAAAATTCTTTGGCCTCTCTTTAAAATCTGAGATGGTTTTCATTAACTATGTCTAAATATAATTGAATTTTCACTAAGAACCAAGTTTAGAAAAGGAGAAAAAATACACGCAAATTTACTCTGATTTTAAAAATAGTATTTCCCAGTATCACAATAATTATGACACTACCATATTATGTTAAGACTTGGGATTGATGCAGACACTTAGGGGTAGGTCATTTTCTATATTCCTTTCTTAAGCGTTTAAAAATGTATAAACCATTTTCATCTGACAATAAAATAGTACATTTCAATCATTTTAAGAACTTATAAGGCCACACCTGCCTCAGAGTTTAACTTTTTTTGGTACCAAACTTAACCAATCTCACACTAAGGAGTTCAGCTACCCCAAATCCTTTTTTTTTTTTTCTTCTTTTTTTGGCCTCCTTTCCCACAGTATAATACATTCCGTATATGAACGAATATAAACATTTGTGTGGACCCCAGGGCTTACAAGGAAGATTATAAGGGGACAAGATTCCTGGGTCTTACCTTGAACTGAAGAACCCAAAATCAGGATGAAGGCAAGAGCCAGGACAAGCCTACTGTACTGGAGGAGCACCTGCATGGTGACCAACTTGCTTCAGCTCCACCGTCTGCACGCCAACCTCACGACAGGGAAGTGTAGCAGGGTGCTCTCTGTCCCTTTTAGAAAAGGTTCCAAAACCTCAAACCCTGCCCAGAACACACGTCACAGTTTCCTGAACAAATAGAAAGAAATCCACATCAAACCCCAGAAAGATTTAGAAAAAAAGGCAGAAAAATAACTATTCATACCCATTATGAAACTGCAGTGGACTCTCCCCAGGTCTGCTTTTTCAAAAGTTTTGTTGTTTGCCGCTTGCTGAGTAGAATCAGCATTCAGGACACTTTGTTTTTTCTTTCTTCAGGTAACAATCTAAACACGAGATTGCTAACATTAAGAGCCCACTGCACAGTTGATGAGATAAGGGAGCTAGATGCTGCCATGCTGCCTTTTCATCACTGATGCCCTTCAACATAAAATATTTTTAATTTTCTTTTTCATCAGGAGTAGCATAACTCACTGAGCCAAGCTCAAGAAGTAAAGCTTCAAAGCTGAGTTTTAATCTACAAGAAAGTGTTGTCAGATTTCAAAATGAGCGGTTTCTTCTTATTGGACTCAGTTTCTCCCACTGGCTCACCAGCTTTCCCTCTGCCTCAAGAATCTAGTGAGGATTTCCGGTTACAAAGAACTGGGTGAAACAGAAAAATGATTTTGCAGTCCTCTGCTCCTTCACACCGAGTATTTCTTATGATTTCATAAGAAATACTTTCATTTTTTTCTCCTGGTAAAACTTTTCAACTTGACTTTTGGTCTTCTGGCCTTGAATAAGCCGGAAATCAAAAACAAGGGGAGGTTGTCCTGTCAGTGGGCTGCTGGACCTCAGAAAATACAAAAAACAAAGTGAAGGAACAGCATTTTCCCCATGTCCTGGGGATTGTGTGCTGACTGAGGCCTGAGGAACATGAGGTAGAGGCTCCTTATTAAAGTCACATAATAAAAACAACAGTTTATCACACGCCCTTGTCCTTGGGGCATGTACTTTTCCCCTACTTCCAGTCAAGATTCAACCTCTCTCCATTTCAACACATCTAACCCTGCAATGCCCACTTTCCATTTTCATCCTCACTCTGGCCTGTCCTTTGACAGGAGGGAGGAGTTTCCCTTCCCTTGTTCTCGCCTTCCTGCTGATTCCTTTACCATTTCCTGCTAAGGACGGGCCTCAGGATCTAATCGCTGAGTAGCTGTGGTGCAAGTCGACAAAGGCTACAAAGAATGCACATTTTGACCCTCCTCAGAACCAGCTGGACATGTGTCCGGGGACTCCTCCAAGTGCAGTAACCAACTCCCAAACTCACAAACTCACAAACCCAGTGAGTTCCCCCCCATGGAATATTGGTTTCAGCTTGAAATAACAACCCTTATCTTTGGTCCCTTTTAATCCTATCCCCCAATTTAAAACCCTGGCACGAAAACAATAATCCCTGTCAATAGCTTCAACAAGGCTGCTGCAACATCTCAGATCTGATTAGAGCTTGTGCTTTAAAATGGTAATTTCGGAGGCTCTTCCCATTTGAGTACTTTATTTTTTTAATTCTCTGGGTCGTGGTGATATTTTTAAAAACATTTGCAGCATTCATAAGCATTTACCCTGCTTCTGCTACATTGACAACCAAGTTTCTTTTTCCAAACAGTCTTCCTCCAGCTTCATTTCCCTAGTCCTCTTCAAACTGTGGATGAGCAGGACATATCCCTAAACCTCAACCTCTCTACAACAAGTTTTCAGTATTTTTAAAAGACAAATTCCATGCTAGACTTAGTCCTTCATTCACCAGGCAACCTTAAATGCACCTACTTTACTTCACATTCAGTTGATTTGCCTGTAAAATGGGTATCCTTAAGCCTTAATGGTCATCCTGGAACAGGACAGAAATCAGTTCCTTGTTGTCTAAAAGTGTAACTACCCCCCTGCCCCAAAGCAATGTAAACATTGCCTTTCACCAGCTATTGGTATCAGGGTGGCCTTTGGAAAAGGGGGATCTGTTTGGAGCACTTGAACCTTCCCAGAATTACGAGTCAGCAGAACAGTTCTTAAGACAAATTGAGGTTGTCAGAGGAGATACTGAGGGCAGCACAAAACTACTCCAAGGAATGGCTCCAAGGCTCAGTTCTTTTTTAAAGCTCCAAGTTAAAGATTCTGCCACTCAGCAGCCTCTGGGGCTTTCTTGGCTGCTCACTGAGAAGGTCTTAACTCTGAACTGGGCACTGCACAAAAAACCCCAAACAAACAGGAAGTAGATCCTGTGCCAAATCTATATTATGTCTCTGGAGGCTAAAAGAATGAATTTTCCAATAATTTTTTATTTTTAGAACTGGAAGAGACCTTAGAAATCATCTACCTCACCCACTCAGGTGGGAAAAGAACAAGCCCAGAAAGGTTACAGGACTTGCAGCTGGTCCCACAGCTGGTGAGTGGCAAAACCAGGTCTAGAACTCAGGTTTCCTAGTTCAAAGTCCAGAGACAGAGGAAGAATGAGGAAGAAACAAGATTAAGATTTGTAATCATCAGAAGTCTTCCTTTTAGTCTTTTTGGTCTTTAGAGGTATGTTCTGAAATATTCCTGTTTAGAATGATAAAATGACTGGAATTTGCTTCAGAATAATGCAGTTTGAGGAGGGGGCAATGAGAGAGGTATAGCAGTGGGCTGCTGATTGCTGAAGCTGAACAATGGGAAAAGTGGTGGGGGCTCATTATACTAGTCTCCCTACCTTAATATATTTTTTGGAATTTCCATAATAAGACACTTTAAAAAATCAACCTTTTAAAAAGGTATGTTTATCTTATTTGGAGTCCATATAAATAAGAAAACATCTTCTGACTTAAAAGAGGACTTTTAAGGAAAGTCCAGGAAAAAAAATAATTCTTTTCTTTAAAAAGCCACTTCTTTATTCTTGGATCTCAGTCATCCTTTGAGTTTCCCATTCTTTCGGTTCTACTCTCATTCCTACCCACCCCCCCCCCGCCTTTAGTGCATGGGAAGACGGTATCTAAGACATAAAAGTATCTTGATGCTTCTGGTACAATGCGAACAGCTACCACTGTGTTCTTAGACCTCTCACCAAGTATCAGTGGATGGGTACCCATAGGATGAGCGCCCTGGGAGAGGGCACAGGCTCACAGGCATCCCCAGGAGCTCTTTTCCTTGATCTACCCTTCTCATCACTGTAGCCACATATCCAGTTTCCCAGGAGCAGGTGCCCCTTGTTGAAGGTTTCCACAGTCCTACTCCAGAAGCTGCCCCAGGTGTTGCCAAGTACATAAAAGTTTGGGAACTTGGGGCTTCCCTGGTGGCACAGTGGTTGAGAATTGCCTGCCAATGCAGGGGACGCAGGTTCGATCCGTGGTCCAGGAAGATACCGCATGCTGCAGAGCAACTAAGCCCGTGCGCCACAACTACTGAGCCTGTGCCCTAAAGCCCGCGAGCCACAACTACTGAGCCCACGTGCCATAGCTACTGAAGCCCGCACGCCTAGAGCCCATGCTCTAGAGAAGCACCGCAGTGAGGAGCCTGCGCACCACAAGGAAGAATAGCCCCTGCTTGCTGCAACCAGAGAAAGCCCGCACGCAGCAACAAAGACCCAACGCAGCCAGAAACAATAAATAAATAAAATAAAATAATAAAATAAATAAATTTATTTAAAAAAAGTTTGGGAACTTGAGTGTTTTAGTCTTGGACTGGAGATAGGGGAGGGGAAGGACCCCCCTCCTCCCATAGTTTGGATCTACAATTTGACAAGAAGAAAAACAAGGGGCAGTGGGTACGTAGGAAATCTCTGTACCTTCTGCTCAACTTTGCTGTGAACCTAAAACTGCTCTAAAAAATAAATTCTATTTTTAAAAAGAGGCATAAAAGAACTTCTCAAATACTAACTAGAGTCTAGTAGAATATGACATTCCAATTCCAAAATTATAGGGCTTTGAAGAACCAAAAGTTGCAATGGAACTTGCTGAATATTATTGATATAAATAACTGGGAACAGGGGGATGTGTTACTTTTCTTGGGAATATTTTCACAGGGATCAAAAATACTGGAAACAAATCTCTTAGGAAATATTTTAGACATGAGGGAATGGGAGCAGACACATGGTTAGGGGGAATAAGACCATCTGAAAATGAATCAAGAAAGGAGCTCCTTATTTGACTTCTTAAGTCTTATCTTTTTCCTAAGACATACTATCTATCAATACTATTCTAAATTATTTTTCATATCTTTATTAAATTATATTTTTGTATTAAAAATTAATAAATGCTTACTATGGAAAAGTGGGCAGTTGAGGAATGGCAAAGGGGGACTTAAAGGAAAGTACAAATCCCTTATCACCTTCCATCCAGAGATTAGCACTGCCATGTCCTGCCTTTGGTAATTCAGGTAGAACATACCTCTTGCTTGCACACTGGGATCCCACTCATCTCCTCTTATGGCTTTTATTTTACACCTTACCCTGTGGCACTACCTGGCCCCACGAGGGTCCCCAGAACTAACTTTGATGTTGATTCCAGCCAATTCTATAACCCACCCATCAATTCACCACCCGAAGACTCTGAGCTCCCTCTGCAGACTTGCAAACTATCCAAGTTCCCAAACTCAGTATTTCCTAGGCTTCACAACCAACTTCACTCCTACTCCCCAAAACACACACATACTGAAATTCCACTCACTTAACTACAATTATATTTAAGGTTATTGATTACTAAGGAAGAGAGAGGTTCTTGCCCCTTAATTTGTAACCACAGAACATCAACCAGATCTTCAATGGCCTATTGATTTCAATCTTCTGAGGAGGACCACATTTACCAGTTAAGTTACTACACTTTAGTTGGTTCTTATTTTTTGCCAGACTCTAGGCTCCTTTTTTTTGGCTGGGGTCGGGGTCGGGGGCGGGGGTGGTCCTTGGTAACAAACATGAAAAATGAACAAAATCTCTTAGTTAAATGCTTTTTAGAAGCTTCACCATTTGGTCACAGTTATTACATTGAAGTAGTGAAAATTTTTCTCATGGGAATCTTAACTTTTAACCCCCACTAAAGAATGAAAAGATACTGCCTACTCTCCATCCAAAGAGATAGAATCCACTGCTGGAATCAGTTGCTCTTCGGACCTCAATGATACACTCTACATTTGATGACTTTTTATCTGATGACATCTCCAAATGGACTAAACTTCTAGATGAGGTTAGCATGTTTCTGTACATTCCCATAAGGCAATGAATGAATGGATAAATGAATGAAATCTGTATTGAATACTTCTATTTTGTTGTATGTGCTAGTCTTATCTTCACACCTAGATTATTCCAAGGATATAGTTTTGACTGTTATAGAATATAATGAGCTCAAATAACTGTTGCTTTCCAAAAAGTTAACAGTGGTGCTTTCTAGACAGTAGGATGACAAATGTTTCTCCTTTATCCTTTCTAGACTATGCCAAATTTTGTAGAATAAAATTATGTATCATATTAGTAATCAAGGAAAAAACAATAAAAATATATTATTTAGTTAGTTATGTTTGGCTGCATTGGGTCTTTGTTGCTGTGCAGGGGCTGTCTCTAGTTGCGGCGAGCAGAGGCTGCTCTTCGTTGTAGTGTGCGGGCTTCTCATTGCGGTGGCTTCTCTTGTTGCAGAGCACGGGCTCTAGGCACGCAGTCTCAGTAGTTGTGGTTCATGGGGTCTAGAGTACAGGCTCAGTAGCTGTGGCGCACAGGCTTAGTTCCTCCACGGCATGTGGGATCTTCCCGGACCAGGGATCGAACCTGTGTCCCCTGCATTGACAAGCAGATTCTTAACCACTGCACCACCGGGGAAGTGCCAATAAAAATATTTTGATTGTTGATAAAAGTTAACTTAAAAAAAAACTTTTAATGGAGAGCATTCTTTGGATAACCTCCGTTAGGACACAATGAGACTAAAGAAGTTGAGTCAGAGATCGGCACTCAGGAACTGCCTGATAAAAGTAATTTTCCTCAAGACAATGTAGCTGGGAATACTATAGGTTGGGAAAAGTAGCAGTCAGGAAGGCTGAAGGGAAAGGACATTTGTGGGTTACGTAGATAGTCCAATCTCATCACAGATGAAACAAGAATAGAGTTTCTTTTCAGATTTTAGAATATCCACAGAGATAATAATACTACTGGCTAATGGGGGTGGAAGTGAGGTCCCTTTCACTCTTTCCAAGAACTTGGAAATAGGAAAATGAGACCCCCTTCAAACAAACTTATAATAATGGATTGGAGGAAAGATGTGCAAATTCACCCTAAAACAAAATGGGGAGAGGGAGAGATGAAGAGATAAATCAAGCCAGCCTTTCCCAAGGCACATCCTACTTTAAAGACAAAACTGAAATCTCCTTGAAAGGAATCAAAGAGCATTTCCCCATGGGGAGAAGGAGTGGTCTCTCCTTCTTCTGGGCTGCTAGGAATGGATGAGCAGCACAAGTTTGCAAAATTCCTACTTTAAGGGACTCCTGATGTCGTTTTTATATTCAGATTCATTCACCTAGAAAAATATGAACCCAAGGTGCTCAGAATGTTGGTTTCTGCTCTCACTCTCATAACTGCTGCCTTTGGTTAATGAGGTTCCCATTAGAGCTAAGTGACTCATGATGGAAGAGCTCATTAAAGGCCAAGACCCTGCAGAATTAGTTCTGCAAGGCTTTCCTATCATTGCTGGCTTTCCTATGATGCTACTTCCCAGAGCTTCCAAACAGAACCCAAAAAGACATTCTACTTCCCATCCTCATCTCTTTCTCAACTACCTTAGTCTCAGGTGATACTCAATGAAGGTATTATCCCAACATTTGCATTTTAATAGAGGATGATAACCATTAATAAACTTATTTTAGATTTTAATCCTCAAGACAGGTGGAGGTGGAAGATGGGGTTAGTGGGGTGGGAGGAAAAGACCGTTAGGGGCAAGCAAGAGCTTGCTCAATAGATCTCAGTTCAAACCACACTGTTGGGCTTTTAGGGCTTGCATTAAGAACCTCCTTGTTCCATATGACCAGAAAACCCCCCTTCCCAGAGGCCTTTCTGGTTATCATAGTGGTGACTGGAAGAGAGTCAGGGCCCGGAATGACTAGCCCATCCAAGCTCACTGCCAAGAACCATCCTCCTGTCATTCAGAACTGTACTGTCCATCATGGTAGCCACCTGTGGCTATTAAGTGTTTGAAATGTGACTAGTCTGAATTGAGATGTGCTGTATTTGTAAAATATACATTGGATTTCAAATATAGTAAGAAAAAAGAATATAAAATCTCATTAATAATTTCTATATTTATTATATGTTGAAATAATATTAGATATATTAGGTTAAAATGCATTATTAAAATTAATTTCACCTGTTTCATTTACTTTTTTAAGTCGGGCTACCAGAAAACTTGAAATCATATATGGTGGCCTGCATTTGTGGCTTGCATTATATTTCTGTTAGACAGTGCTGGCCTTGAAAATGGAGGCCCTTTTAAGATTAAGAAAAATATTGGTTAGAAAGAAGAGAGGCACAGAAACCTATATTCAATATACTATGATAAACCATAACGGAAAAGAATATTTTTAAAATAGAGTATATATATATATATATATATATATATATATATATATATATAACTGAATCACTTTGCTGTACAGCAGTAATTAACACAACATTGTAAATCAACTATATTCAATAAAAAAAATATTTCTGTAACAAAAAATTAAAAAAAACAAAAGAGAGAGAGAGAGAGCTGCATAACCTGCAGTGTGCTTGCACCAAAAATGTCCCTAAATAGGAGTTCTCAATGAAAATCACTCAGACCTTGGTTAGGAAGAACCTATGTAACCCAAATAAAAAGCACCCACTGTTGGCTTTTTCCTTAGGACATATGTATAATTCTAAAGACTTCATCGTGTTAATTCACTTGATCATCATAACTGCCCTGTGCAGTAGGCATCATTTTTACACCTATTATATAGATGATGAAACTGAGGCACAGAGAGGTATAAATGCAGGTGGGATTTGACTTTTGGCAATCAGACTTCAGACCCTGACTTGTACCAGTTCTGTGACCCCTCATATAAGCTCTCCGGGTGTACTTTCTGGGGGGACTTTTCCTTGTTAGTGCTATTTCCCCAGCAGGTCCACCCCAACTCTGTCCTAGCACTAAAAAACCAAACACTCCTGTCTGTCATGGGTAGGGAAAGCCCCTACACACTGGGCCCTGAATCCTGGAGTTTGGGTAAAACCAAGTGTCTGGAAATACGGTGCTCTCAAACCCCTCTTAGCAACTCAATAGATTGTGAGAACACAATTTTGCATTTCTAGACCTTGCAGCCTAAAGGCTAGGAAACTTTGCCAGGTTTTATCTTTTTTTAATTTGTCAAAGACCGTTTTTTCACCTTACATAATACTTTCCAAACCTTCCCAAACTGACAGTTGGCTTCTGGCGGATGTTCTGAAGCTCAGCTAAGGAAATATTCTCAGGGAGCAGCCCAGAGGGCCTCAGAGCCCATTTCCCACAAAGGGATGACGGTTAAATGCCGGTGAGAGGAAGCCTTTTGCCTCTTTCACCTCATTTTTTTTTCCTGACCAAAGGCCATACTCTTGCCTTTCTTTTCCTCAGAAACCACAGAAGTTAGATGGTTTTGCTTTTGATTTTAAAAAGCCTCAAAAATAAGAATAATTCTCTTATTCACCCTGGAAAAATGCTGCAACTGCCATCTTACTTGTAACTTTATTATTATTATCATTATTATTATAACTATTATTGTTATTACTATTATTACTATAAAGTACACTCAGGGGATTGCTGAGCAGGAGACCAGGGAGCCGCTAGATGTTGCCTGTCTTTGACAGATGTGGCCACTGAAGCCCAGGGAGTATGCGATTTATTCAAGGCCATGGCCTAGTTGTGAAAGAGCCTGGATCAAGGCTAATTTCCCTTGGCCCAGAGGTTTGGGCAGAGCCTGGTCCCCTGGGTCAGGTAAATCTTCCCACCCAGTGGGGCAGCCACGGTGCAATTAGCATAGGCATGCATGGCCTCCTTCCTCCCCTTGGCCTTTTCTCAGATTCCTTATCTTTCAGTTGGCCCCTTCCTGATGTTTGTGTTGGATTTTTTCTTTGAGGCTTTAGCTATTTCCACTGCCTGAAATGCTGGATTCCCAGATACCCTCATGGATAAATCCCTTTTTCAAGTCTTGACTCATATCTGACCTTCTTAGGAGGCCCTGATTCCCATCTAATACAGCACTGCAGCCTCCTCACCCACACCCTGCACCCAGCCCCCTTCCTTTTCTTTTTTCTATAGCATTTATCAACTAATTGCCTTCTCCACTAGAATGTAAGCTCCATGGGGACAGGGATCTTTGTTCGCTGATGTACCCCAAGTGTGCAGAAGAACCCCTGGTCACAGCAGATGCTCAGCAAATACTGGGTGAAATGGAAATTGTTCAAAGCCGTTCTTGATGCTCACCAGCTCAGACGGTAAGAACCTCAGGGTGAGGGCTGTGTCCCTGCCACAGGCCCTCGCAAGCAGTGCCCGGCACACAGGTAGGCCCTTGGGTTCAAAGTAAATTCTAATCTGTACAAAAATGTCAGGAGAGGAGGTCTTAGGGATAACTTCTTTCCACTACTTCTTTCCACTTTTATTTCCTGTCTGAATGTTCTGGAATATGGAAATAACAAATTAAGCTAAAACAAAATTCTGAGGACCCCATGTGCACCCTAGGTGTGACCCTCAGCACGTAACCAGTGGAAGGAGAGAGGCTGTAAACTCCGAACACTTTTCTCAGGGCCAGGGACAGGAAACCAGCCCATTGGAAAAGGGGCAAGAAAATGGAGGGGTTGGGAGCTGGGGCTTAGACTGAGACTGCTTGGGTTTAAACCTGACACGTCCTAGCTGTGATCCAGGCAAGTTGTTAAGCCACTTGTGCCTCAACTTTTCTATGTTTTAAATGGGGTGATAATAGCACCAACCTCCAAGGAACACCGAGGATCAGACAAGCACATTCGAATTCATGTGAAGACCTGGCACCTGGCAATAAAGAACAACGCCAGGCAGGCACCCAGTCAGTGCCCAGTAAGCAGTGCCCAGTAAGCAGGCGTTCTTACCATATGGGGGTGGTGAGTGAAGTTACTAGTCCTTAAAGGTAGAGGTGGAGAACTGGAATAGGGAACAGAGGGGAATCTTAGTGGAGACAGAAGCTACAAGGAGACACACTAGGGGGGGACAATTGGGAACTCCGGAAGGCAAAACAGCAGGAGCAAAACCTTCCTGAGAAATCTTAAACCCTTTTTTAAAAATCTTGGGTGAGGAAGGGCCTACTTGTGCCAGGCAGGGTGTGGGTGTGAGATCTGATCTTCACACAACTCTGCCAGGTTGGCCTGACCAGCCCCACCCCACAGATGAGACTTGAGGCTCAAGGCTGGCTGGTAAAGGGGAGGGAGCCAGGATGGACTGAGGCTTCTGTCCGTATCTAGTCACAGGCCCCATGTAATTACAGTAACCATCACTCACATGTGAAAGATGAGCAGGCATTGCTCTCAGCACTTTTTACATATCAACACATTTAATCCTGTCACAGTCCACTGAGGATTGTACTGGTGAGGAAGCTGAGGCCAGAATTTGATCAGCTGAGGCCGAGGTCCAGAGGTGTAGAACAGAGGGGACCCCTCCAATCCAGGGCAGGCTTCCAGAGCCCAGGCTGAGTTGGGCACCCAGAGGACCTTAGAGGAGAGAGAGTCCAGACAGAGGCCCCGCTATCCTGTTACCACCCAGTGGCCAGAACCAGCTTGTGACAACACAAATCACATCACGTCACACCCCTCCAGACCTTCCCAAGGCAGAACCACCTAGTCAAGCACAATTTCTCCCTCGCAGAAACTGCAGTTTAAGGCCTCTTAATCCTGGCCTCAAAAATCTCATTAAAAGGAGCTTTCTCTGATAGGATCCATCTGCAGCACCTCCTGTTCTGCAGTGTGTACATGAAGCAGAGATAGGGAAAAACTAACGATGGGCATGTGAGGCAAGACCCCACAGAGGTCCAAGTCCTGGAGATAAGCAGGTCCTGAACCTCTTGCTTCAGTCCCCCAAAGAGGATAATTATTATCTCAGGGCAGCCACACAGGATGAGGCTAGGGTCACCCCTGATTGCCTTCTGCAGGCAGGGGGAGACGGGAGGCAGGGCCCCTCTCTGCCTGGGCCCAGTGTCCTCTGGATGTCCTACTCCTGGCTGTCCCAACCCTATCCCCACTCTGGCCTGTCTTCACACCATCTGGGTGCAATGACACCAGCATGGAAGCTGGTGAGGGCAGGGACTGGGTCTAATATGGGTAGCCATATGTGCCTGGCACAGAGCAGGCTGTCAGGATATTTTTGTGGACCAGACACAGCTGAATCCAACACTTAACTGTACACAGCATGGGGGTTCAGAGCACGGCTGAGCCGAGCTGCCTGTGTTCACATCCCTGCTCTGACATCTGCTAGCTGAATGCCTTGGGGAGCCTTTAACCTTCCTGAACTCCAGCTTCTGCATTTGTTAAAAATGGGAGATTACTACCTCCTTCACAAGGACATTATGAGTATTAAGTGAGTTGAAGAAGGAAGCCTTCTAGTAGTAAGTGCTCAATGGTTGTTAGCTACTAATTAGTATTACTATATTTAGCTGCATGATACTGGGCAAATCATATCTCTGAGCCTTGGTTTTTGTTCCTATAAAGTAGTGATATTACCCACCTCACAGGGTTGTTGGGAAGATTGAGAATGTTGTGTGTAGAGGGTTTAGTACACTGCTTGGAAAACAATGGATAAGAAGTGAATCATTTACTGTATTGTGTTCCATTCTTTGAGGGTCTTGCTAGTTGAGTAACCAACTGGCTGGATATATTAATTAATATTAGTAGTCCACGGGACTTCCCTGGTGGTCCAGTGGGTAAGACTCCACACTCCCAATGCAGGGGGCCCGGGTTTGATCCCTGGTGAGGGAACTAGATCCCACATGCATGCCACAACTAAGAGTTCACATGCCACAACTAAGAGTTCGCATGTCCCAACTAAAGATCCCATGTGCCGCAACGAAGATCCAGCATGCTGCAACTAAGACCTGGCACAGCCAAAATAAATAAATAAATAAATATTTAAAAAGAAAAATTGGACTTCCCTGGTGGCACAGTGGTTAAGAACTGCCTGCCAATGCAGGGGACATGGGTTCGAGCCCTGGTCCGGGCAGATCCCACATGCTGCAGAGCAACTAAGCCCGTGTGCCCCAACAACTGAGCCTGCGCTCTAAAGCCTGCAAGCCACAACTACTGAGCCTGTGTGCCACAACTACTGAAGCCCATGCGTTGGAAGCCTGAGTGCCACCCAGAACCCGTGCTCTGCAACAAGAGAAGCCACCGCAGTGAGAAGCTCGTCTACCACAACGGAGAGTAGCCCCGCTTGTCCCGGCTTGCCGCAACTAGAAAAAGCCCTTGTGCAACACTGAAGACCCAATGCAGCCAAAAATAAATAAATAAATAAATTTATTTAAAAAAAAATTAGTAGTCCAGATAGACTCTCTGGAAAAGACAGAATTTCTCTGGGCCTCCCCTGCTGGGGGCACATCATGAATAGCTCCCAATATCCGCCAACTGGATTCGGTGGTTAATTTCCCCCACTGTTGAGCCACCTAGTCATACTTTTTCCATTGGAGAAATGGCTCAGAGAGGCTCCATTTCCAGACCTGTGCCTGAGCAGGAGCCCTCAAAACCCTACCCTCAAGAATGAATTAGTGGTTGTATTTCAGCCAAGGGGTGGTTAGTGAGGGATTATTCAGAGGCAGGGCCTTTACCAGTTAGCAAAGGCCAAGCCAAACCACAAACACCCTACTAGTTCCTTGTCCCCAGGCCAAGTCCTCCCCCACGTGCTGACACGACAGCCCCCACAAGGCTGGCAGAGTCGTGGACCTATATGCACCAGGACTCAGGAAGGGAAAATGGCAGCAAACGCCCACCTCACAACTTCACAGAGACCCACACTCGGAGCAAGAGGGAGGTTAACCTGCAGTTCTCAACTCCGAGTTCTGGGTGGAAAGGAGAGGTCAGTCAGCTGCTCCTCCCTGAGGGCTGGCCTTTTTCACCTTGCTGTTCTCTGAACCCAGAATGAGCTCCCATGTGGACAAGGGGTTTTTCCCTCCTTTTTGTGATTTTATTCATACACAAAAAAGCTTAAAGTTTAAGAAAATTAAATTATTTGGTTATTTGCTTACTAAACCACTTTAACTGAAAAGAACCAACTTACATGCAATCTAAACAAGAGGTTACAGTACTTAAACTTCCTTTGATTGGTGGTGTATGGATCAGATGTGATTCTTTCCCCAGGTCTTTTTCTCCTCCAATCAAAATACCTCTGGGTGGACTTCCCTGGTGGCGCAGTGGTTAAGACTCCGTGCTCCCAATGCAGGTGGGCCCGGGTTTGATCCCTGGTCAGGGAACTAGGTCTCACATGCATGCTGCAACTAAGGAGCCCGCCTGCCCCAACTAAGGAGCCCATGTGTTGCAACTAAGGAGCCTGCCTGCTGCAACTAAGACCTGGCACAACCAAAAAAATACCTCTGGGTACCTTCAAAAAAGACCCAAACCTTTAGAATAAGCTGCCCACTGAGCCACTAGTTCAGCAAGTATTTATCAGGCACCTACTGTGTGCAAGATGCGGGGCCATGAGGGTGAGGCATGAACAACACAGACCCTTCCTGGAGGAGTTCCATCTAGCCAGGACAAGCAAAGGACTTTGGCCTCCCAAGTCCTGGTTATGCGTACCATAGAACACTCCCACAGAGGTTTGGTTTTTATATTATAATAATGATGCAACAGTTAAAATTTAAGAAAAACCTTGAATAGTCACTGCGCAAAATCTCACTGTCTTAGCACAACTATTTCCATTTGTCTTTCCTTTCAGTTCCTAACCATAACATACACTTCATGTTTTAGAGCAGAGGCAATCACAACATAATTACCAGATATTTTTCCACCATTTATATTCTTATATATTCCTGCCTAGTTTTCATAATTATCCCTTTCAAAAAGCTACATACTGTTCTATCCTGCTTCCTGTGCCAGAATTACAAACTATTCCCCTATTGTTGGACTTCCACTTTTTTTTTCTTCTTGGATTTGTGCAGTGTTCATGGACTCAACACTGCCTGTGGAGCACCTCTTCCACCCAGGTCCTGTGCTGAGAGCATCGGGGCCCAGGGGCCACCAGCCACAGTCCTCCCAGAGCTCAAGGTCCCATTGGCCCATAAAGTCCCAAGGAACACCAGCAAACCATTTCAGCAAAATGCAATCATGCTAAAAAGCCCCAGCAAAAGGGACTCATGTCTGAGGGTCCCAAAAGAATTTTACATTTTCAAAATGACTGAATTCAAGTGTTTGAGGAAGTCCCAGCTCCCAACTTTCAGTCACTAGCCAAGCTGAAACTACCTCCACACAAAGTTGTATTTCTAAATAGCAAGTCTTCTGATTTCATTGACGAGTGAGGGAAAACCCACCTTTATTTCAGAATGAATTCCCTAACCCTACTGACCAGCCAGGAAACCCCAGACTTCTAGCCTAGCCACGGGAGAGAGAGTTCAGGCCTGTGGCCACCATGACGGAACTACTGCATGGGCTGGCCTCTCTCTGGACCTGTCTCCTCTCTACTTCTCACTCCAAACAGAGTGGGGAGGAAAGGAGCCCTAGAAGAACCATGGCTTGGATTTCCTTGTTAATTGACTCTTCCACTGTTTCGGTTTTTTGGGTTTTTTTTTTTTTTTTTGGCCACCCTGTGCGGCTTGATGGATCTTAGTTCCCCGACCAGGGATCGAAACTGGGCCCCCTGCAGTGGAAGCGTGGAGTCCTAACCACTGGGACCTCCAGGGAATCCCTGCACTGTTTTTCTGGAAACAAAAGAACACACGTTCACTTACTCTACCCCACCAAGACTGTCTCTCCCATAAAACCCCAGGCTCTGGTCCCCACCCTAACCCAGCTGCCAGAAACGGATGTAGAAGAAAACCCAAAGGTACACAGCCCAGCTGGAAACTCCAGGCCTCAGACAGCCTGGGGCAAGTTTATGTGCTTGTGGGTTTGCCCTCTTCCTCTACACTCTGAAGTCCCACAGGATCAGCTGTGTGGCCAGTGCTGTGGGAGGAGGAATGGTTACTGGTCAGATACTGCCCTTCTAGAAGCTTCTTCCGCACAGCAGAAACTGTTTTCCCCTCCAGGGCTGGCCTCAAAGGCTATCTCCAGCACTTGGGAAATCTTGGGGGATTTGGCAGAGCACTTATCACATCTTGTGAAAGTTTACTTGCCCCTCCAAAGCCTTGAGCTTGGGGGCAGGCATAGATCTCACAATGACAGCTTGGTCAATACCCTGGAATCAGTGACAAAGGAGCCCTCTCTGGAAGCTTCATCCCCTCCCAGTCTTTACTAGATAGGGGATCCAAGGCAAGTCATATCCAGATCCAGTCAGGTCCTGGTGATGGGACAACAGTGAGACCCTCCCCACCAATAGAGGGCCACATACTAAGTACACTAGGTTCCTTGGCCTGGATTTCTCTGGCTTTAAAACATTTCAGAAAAAGAAATCTCCCACCAGACTCAGCTCAAGGAAAAGAGATCCCTAATTGTACTCGGTAGGTGCTAAATGTCTATTTTCTTGGCAGAGATTCTGCAGAGCATAGCCAGAAAGAGACTTACAGAGGAAGAGCCCAGAAATAACTAGCACCTGGTTCTCAAACTCAGCTGAAATTGGGTAACTGGAGCTTTAAGAAACCCTCGTGTTTGGGGAATGGGTAGATGGGTAGATGTGTGATTAAGGAAGCAGAGTCAGATGGCCATGGCGGAGTCTAGCTGGTAAGTATATGGCTGTTCACTGTAGAATTCTTTCAGTTTTACCATATATTTGAACATTTTCATAATGCAGTGTTGGAAGGAAAATCCCGATGCTTGGTACCAACCCAGAGATGGATTTAATTGGTGCAGCCTCTGCATTGAGAGTTATAAGAGCTCCAGGGTGATTCTAGTGTCCAGCCAAGGTTGACTCTCCTTGTCTGGTATGGGCCAGGTGTGGTTCAGACCAGCAAAATCAGCATCAACTGGGAAGCTGTTAGAAATGTGAATTCTGGGGCCCTAATCCAAATCTACAGAATCAGAAACTCTGGGGGTGGACCCAACAATTGGTATTTAAGAAACACCTTCCAGGGCTTCCCTGGTGGTGCAGTGGTTGAGAGTCCGCCTGCCGATGCAGGGGACACGGGTTCGTGCCTCGGTCCGGGAAGATCCCACATGCCGCGGAGCGGCTAGGCCCGTGAGCCATGGCTGCTGGGCCTGTGCATCCAGAGCCTGTGCTCCGCAACGGGATAGGCCACAACAGGCAGAGGCCCGCATACCGCAAAAAAAAAAAAAAAAAAAAGAAACACCTTCCAGTGATTCTGGTGCACACTAGCTAAAGCTAGTCGTTCCCAAACTTGGCTGCACACTGGAATCACCTAAGGAATTTTGGGGGAAAAATAAACACGATTCCAGAACCAGGCTCAGACCTCCTAAATTAGGCCCTAGGATCCTGTATTCTTTTTCATAAACTCCCCAGTGATTCTGATGTTAACCAAGGTTTGTGTCCAGGCCCCTCCTCATGCCAGTCAGGAGCTGAGCCCCTCTGGGAGGGGGCTGTGCCTTGGCCAAGGCTGCAGCATCCCAGAGGAGAAGCGGGATTAGGGCCAGGTTCCTTGGCTCCTTGATCCACTGTTGTCCCCATTCGCCGCCGCCTTTCTATTTTCCCTGTTGTTTATGTCGATCAGGTGGGTTTGTTAGCTCCCTCACTCGAGCCTCCTAGTTCTCAAACTTTGCCCTACATTGTGATCATCTGGGTGCTTTAAAATACCCAGGGCTTCCCTGGTGGCGCAGTGGTTGGGAGTCCGCCTGCCGATGCAGGGGACACGGGTTCGGTCCGGGAAGATCCCACATACTGCGGAGCGGCTGGGCCCGTGAGCCATGGCCGCTGAGCCTGCGCGTCCGGAGCCTGTGCTCCGCAGCGGGAGAAGCCGCAGTAGTGAGAGGACCGCATACTGCAAAAACAAAACAAAACAAAAAAACAGAAAGCTTTCTCTGAAATAAGTGGGGTATGAGAAACGTCCTCTGGTATCATTCCATCTCTCCTGTAACCCCCCTCACTCTAGGCCTGCACCCAGCCTCGGGATCGTACGTGAGAAGGGAGTTCTATGGCTGCCCGGTAATCGCTAATTTGCTCAATCAGCAATCCCCAGCTGTATTTATAGAATCCAGGCATGAGAAGTAGAGCTGTTTCCTGCCGTGCCACCAGCTTACCCTGTACCCCTGAATTGTTACCTTTGTTCCCTGGGGTCACCAAGGAGCCTGGAGAAGCCGTTAAAAGGAGTGACGGGCACAGAACTCCTCACCATCCATGTCTAAAAAGATTTGGTAAATAGTGTCCTCAAAATAGTGCTGTGGGGACAATTCTCTGACGGTCCAGTGGTTAGGACACGGCCCTTCCACTGCGGGGGACACGGGTTTGATCCCTGGTGGGGGAACTAAGATCCTGCAAGCCGTGCAGCGTGGCCAAAAATAATAATAATAATGATGATGATGATGCTGTGGGGGTCAACTGGGAAAGAGGAAGAAAATGAGGAACGAGGAGGAAGGGAGGTTCCTCAAAGTAAGCTTGTCACTTTCCTAGGCCCCTCGCAAGGCAGGAGCCTCAACATTAAACAAAGGGAACGGGCCCTGCCTGATCCAGGAGCAGTCGAGGGCACCTGGTTGCCTTAGAGCAATCCAATGGACCATGGGAAGTTCCCTCTTCCTGAGCATGTCCCCACATACCGGGGAAGGAGCTTACAGGGTGGTGGGGATCAAAATGGGCCAGTGTCCTCCTCTTATAGATGAGGAAACCGAGGCTCAGAAAATGATGCAACTTGCCTGTCATACTCCAGGCAAAGAGAGAGCCAGAGTTTAAACCCAGATCTATCTCCAGAGACCGGACTTTTTCAGCTTCTAATAGCTAAGCTCAGGTCCAAGCCTCCAGACTCCAAGACTGGTGCTCTTTCCCAGTAGCTGCTCTTGGTCTCAGAACAGCAGCTGCAGGAAGGTCTCGGAGCTCCGGATGAAAGTCATTGCCAAGCTGTCCTCAGAATCAGGGCAGCGACAGTAAAATCTCCAAGTCAGCAGCCCCCAGCCCCCCAAGCACTCTCCACCTCTCAGCCTTCCCAGCCTGGGGGTCCAACTCTTCCCTTCTCAGCTGATCCCAGACCCTTGGTCCAGGTATTTCTGGGCAAATGTGACTGAGGTCTAAAACACAAAGATCTGCGTGATGATTTTCTTTTAATGAACCTTATTGTGTCCCAAACTCAGCCACTCCCAGTAGAATCACTAGTCCATGCCCAGAAAAGGCAGGAAAGTTTGGACCTGGAGCCACTCACCTCTCTCTGGCTCCTGTCTCTGTCTTTGTCCCTGCCCAAGCTGCAGCACCAAGGGCTGGAGCTGAGCAAGAGGTTGTGTTTCTAGATCCCCGGCAAAGTCAGACATGGAGAGCTTGAGTCTTTTGCATACAATAGGACCATCTTCAGGTCAGCTGACCGCTGGTCCAACGGAGGGTCAGAGATTGCTTCTCAAGGTCTGCCCACCCCAGAAAGCACAAACTTGCAGCCAGCCTGGAGATCGTCCTAGAGGGACAGGGATCCTAGGTCTTCAGTCCTTTTGGGGCTCAGGTTAACTTCTTACATTTGTGACTTGGTAAAAAGAGCAATGGAGAAGGTGGTTTCACTTGTCAATCCATTAATCTGTTCACTCCTTATCCATTCACTCATTCATTCACTCATTCAATAGATAGTTCTGGAGCATCGACTCTGAGCTGGCACTGCTGTGTACTTAGGGGAGTGGTAACATGACAGCCCAAGGAGTCCAGTTATAATTTTCTCAAAGGAGTCCATGCTCTTCAAAGTGTTCTTAACTCCTAAGGCCACTACAGCAACCCCTTAAGACAATCGATGAACACTCTTTTCAGAAAAATGACTGTAACCATTAAATTATTTACATAATTTTAGGGGGTTTAATGAATCCACAGAGTTAGACCTCCTAGTCTGATGTTTTCTACCTGAGCTTTTCCACCAATTCTCCTGGACATATTCTTTCCCCACTGTAGGCCTCAGTTTCCCCATCTGTAACATGAATTCTCTAGACTCTCTTGGCCAGGTGGTCCCTGAGACCCTCCCAAATCTCAGAGATCAGTGATTTCAGAAGCCCCCCAAGTTCTTAGAGACCGGGCCAGCTAAAATAAGATTAGGAGGAAGAAAGCATGCGTGACTTTGGAAGTACTTGAGAATGAATAGAAGGTGGAAGACACAAAGCACTGTTCTTAAGAGAGATAGAGGGAAAGAATGATGGCCCCAGCCCAAGGTACAGTCAGTCTCCCCTAGGGCAAAGGCTGTCAGGATAGGACAGTAACAAGCCCCTCAGGAAAACTTAGGGGCTATGGTGACACCCAGAAGCCACGCCTTTAATCAGAGAAATTCCCAGGAGGACGAAGTCGTTGAATCTCTCACCTATTCAATAAATAATTATTGAGGAAGTCTCCAGGGATACCAAGGTATTGTTCAGGGGCAGAGGAGATTCCTGACCTCATGTGTGTCCTTTTTGGAGGAGCAGCCAGACCACTCTCATGTAAAGCAAGCAAGATCATTTTAGGTCATCAGAAAGCAAGAAGAGAATAAAACCAGTAATGGGATAAAGGGGGAGGGGGTACTTTGCATGGGGTCCACAGAAAAAGCGATGTTTGAGATTAGACCTGAATGATAAGAACAAGCCAGCCAGGAGAAGATGGGGGGAAGGGCTTTCCAGGCAGAGGGAACAGCAAGGGAAAAGGTCTTGAGGTGGGAAAGAACTTGGCAAAGCAGTGAGGGGGTGCTGGTGTCTGAGAGGCTTATAGAGTAGGAGCTAGAAGCCACTGGAAGGTTTTGCAGAAAGGAAAGAATGGATGCCTTTCAGACCCTAGTGGCTCCCCTTCCCTTTACCTCTTTGACCTCATTGCTTCCTTCCCTTCCCCCAGCCACACTGCTGGCCTCCTTGCTTTTCTAGAAACAGGGCCACTCCAGACTACTCTTACCTGAGTCCTTCACACTGGCTGTTCCCTCTGCCTAGGTGCTTTTCCCCCAGAAAGCCACATGGCTCACTCCCTCTTTGTCAATCTTGGCTCAAATGATATCCTCTCAATGAGGCCTTCCCCACCTCCAAATTTAAAGTTGTAACTCCTCAGCCCACCACTTCCCATCTCCATCCTGTGCTTTATTTATCTCCAGAGTACTTACTATTTTCTAACACATCAAATAATTTGCATATTTGTTTATTGTCTGTCTCTGCTGAAATGTCAGCTGCTTTAGGGCAGGGATTTTTGTATGTTTTGTTCACTGCCAATCCCCAGTTCCTGAACAGTGCCAACACTGGTAGGTGTTCAGGGGAATTCCCTGGTGGTGCAGTGGTTAGGGCTTCACTTTCACTGCCAAGGGCCCGGGTTCAATCCCTGGTCAGGGAACTAAGATCCTAAGATTCCCACAAGCTGCTCAGTGTGGACAAAACAAACAAACAAAACTAGTAGGTGTTCAGTAAATATTTCTGGAGTGAGTGAAGCAATTAAGAGGCAGTTGCAGTAGTTCACACACAAGATGACAGTGGCTTGTAAAAGGAGATGGTGGCAAAGGGCAGTGAGAATTCTGAGCAAGTCTAGAGCCGCCTGAGCAAGTCTAGAGCTGGCTGGTCCCCAGCCCAAGTGTTCTTTTCACCATCCCCCCCATATTAGGCCTGCGGAACCCAGTCTAAAACCTGCATCTTTCCTGTCTCCTTCTTGCCTTTCGATTTAATATCAACACCTGAACTAGATCAAACACAAAAACAAAAAAACAAACAGAAACTTAAATTTTGAGAGTTATGCTCAGACTTCCAAGTTCCTACTAAAGGTAAAAAATAGCCCACCTAGGGCTTCCCTGGTGGCACAGTGGTTGAGAGTCCGCCTGCCGATGCCAGGGACACGGGTTCATGCCCCTGTCTGGGAAGATCCCACGTGCCGTGGAGCGGCTGGGCCCATGAGCCATGACCGCTGAGCCTGTGCGTCCGGAGCCTGTGGTCCACAACAGGAGAGGCCACAACAGTGAGAGGCCCGCATACCACAAAAAGAAAAAAAAAATAGCCCACCTAAATTTATGCAGAACTTAGTATATTGTTTTCGCTTCCATTATTTTTTTGAGATATAATTCACATACCATAATATTCACCCTTTGAAATTCAGTAGTTTTTTAGTATCGTCACCACTATCTGATTCCAGAACATTTGCATCAGTCCAAAAAGAAACCCTACACCGATTAACAGTCCCTCTCCATTCCTCCTTCCACCCAGCCCCTGTCAACCACTAATCTACTTTCTGCCTCTGTGGATTTGTCTATTCTGGACATTTTCATATAAGTGGAATCATACAATATGTGGCCTCCTGTGACTGGCTTCTTAGAATCATTTTTTGCAGTTTACCCATGTTGTAGCATGTATCAGTACTTCTTTCCCTTTAATAGCCGAATGATATTCCACTGTATGGATATACATCATTTATCCATTCATCTGATGTTGGACATTTGAGTTGTTCCTACTTTTTGGCTCTTATGGTAATGCTGCTATGAATATTCATGTACAAATTTTCATGTGGACATAAACTGTATTTTCGATTCTCTTGGGTATATACCAGGAGTAGAATTGCTGTCATATGGTAACTATGTGTTGAAATTCTTGAGGAACTGCCAGACTGTCTTCTCAAGTTTCACCTTTGTCATCATCTTCACTTTGCTGATGAGGAAGCTGAGGTGGGGAGGAAGTGAGGTGATTTGCTCACATTCCCCAGCATTGAATGGTGGACCCAGGGGATGGGTGAGGGTTGCTCATGAAAAGGAATCCTCTTTCCAAAGCATTTCATCCATTCTTCAAAACTTTTGAGTCTCCCTATGTGCCAGTCACTAGCCTATGCACTGAAATTACCTCTGAGAGCAAGATAGACCTAATCCTTGCTTTCTCAGAGATATAGTCTAGTGGGAAAAACAGCAAATAATTACGGTCTTGGCAAGCGTAATGGTGAAGTCTATGAGAGAGTATGCCTTATCTTATCCTGTTCTTTAAGTAGTGAGGAAGAGCTTAGGCTTGGAGCCAGCCATCCCAGGTTCAAATCCCTGCTCCCCACATACCAGCTGGGGGACTTGGGCAAGTTCCCTATCCACTATGCCTCCGTTTCTCATATGGAAAATGGACAGAGTAATAGTACCTACTCTGAGGGGTGTAAGATGGATTCAATGCATCAAAATCTATAAAGCACTTAAAACCTGGCCCTAGTAAACCTCACATAAATACTAGCTGTTGAGGTTGCTATTATACTGTGTACTTTGCCCGTCATTCAGGAGTACAAATTCTAGTCCCTCCAACTTGCTCTGTTTCCCACTGCATTTCCCTACCACTGCCCCGTACACACAGCTCTGGCCAGAATGAAGTAGAATTCCCACAGCGCTCTGTTCCAGGGGCAGCCTGCAGTTCAGCTCATCTGGTTTGGTGCCTCAATTAGAGTCCCTGAAGGCCAGGTTCCTCATAGTACAGAGAAGAAAATGTTTTTTATCCAACTTTTCTCCTTAACCAGATTGCGGGCATCTTGAAGCCAGACATTCTCACTTCTGTACTGCTAAAAAAAACTTTGGTGAGAAAAACAAATGGAGGCCGAGTCACTGAGTGGCTGGTAGGGCTACAGGAGCACAAGCTCTGGAGCCAGACAGACCTGGGTCCTAAGCTCTGCTCCTCCACCAAGAGCCGCCTGCCCTGGGCAAGTGGCCGAGCCTCCTTTTCTCATCTGTGAAATGCTGGTGGGGCAGCGGCCTCTCAGAGCCATGGTGGATCTGTAGTGAGCTGCAGAAGTGCCTTGCTTGTGCCAGGAAGACACCCATAGCCCATGCTTGCCACCAATCTCATCATGGCAGTACTGCAGAGGAGCTGGAGCCTAGCAGAGGCAGCACGCCCAGCCAAGGTAGCTGAGTACAGGAAGTACACAAGTTCAAAAGGAAAATGAGCTCTCACAGATGTCCTCTGATCACTATCACATATATTGGGTTGAGTGGAACAGAATTTGCTGTTTGGGCTTTTTTCCTCTCCTAACCTCATAGATGCTTCTTTTGATATTTTTATGAAGCACCAACAGGAACAAAAAGTATTCGTTTAACTGTATTCAGTGAACTATTGAGAAATGCATGTGAGCAGAAATTGTGTAATTCCCAAACTGCCATGCCTCATCATCAGCCCACCAGTCCAAGAAACACTAAAACTCCTAAACTGTGCTCTGTTCCTAGGAAGTCTCCTGGATTGACTTTAACACATTACTTAAGAGTTATGACAGAGGACATTAAAAATTCCTCCAACTCGATGGTGTCCTGCAAAGGTGACCACACACCAGCAGTGTGTGTCCCATATTTAATCTTTTTTTTCATAGTTAATCTTCAGAAGCACACGAGGAATAATATGTTTGCCTTTGAAAAGTGTCTTTTCTTCATGTGGGCTTCATTAAGGATGAGCTGCTTATTTCTATCAAAAGTGCTCACAGAAATTTTCTATTGCAATGAGCAAGAATCCAAAAATAAAAGTCATGTGTATGTGTGTGTGTATATATATATGTGTGTGTGTGTGTATATATATATATATATTTTTTAAGTGACTTTCCAATTTTTTTCTGTGGCAATTCCGAGAAGCAGCAGCTATGTGGGGAGGCTTATCATCTCTGCAAGTCTCATCACGGTACCTGAGCTTCCTGGGGTGTTGAAAAGGGGCCGTGGCAGCTTCTCCTTCATGTCCGTTTTGTATTCAAAGGCACTTACAAACAGGAGAATTTTGTACGGAAGGAGTCCCCAAATAAAATTCGGAACTCAGAGAAATCTCACTCATTTTGGCAGGGGTGGACCTGAAATCTACTTTCACTTAGTAACCTCCTGAGAAAGAGCAAATAGATTATGCAAATGAGATCCAGGGTTGGGGGGGTTCTTAATGATTTAAGAAAAGCTAAAGAGAATAAACTCTCTTAAGACTCCAGGCTAGTCAAGGGACATGCCAATTATAGACCATTCTTATCTAGAGTCCCCTTTTCAAATATTCTCTACGATAGATTCTTCACTAATCAGTCTATGCCCCAAATTGGTCAAATTTGACCATGAAATAAAAAATTGATGGTTGGAGGCAGGAAGAAGGAGGTGACTTCCCTTTGGTCGTGGCTAAAATTAGGCAACACAGAAGAAAAGAGAGAGAAGCAAGAGAGAAAACAGAGAAGAGGGATGAACTGGTCCACGCTGGACTGAAATTAAACAGAAGGCAATCAGACCCAGAGAGTGAATGCTGGGGACAGAACTCTTGAATCCACGCACTCCTACGGACACCAATGAGCCCTGCCCATGGCAGACACCCCAGGACTTTGCCCTAGCCCCTTTATAATGATGTGTCTTCTGAATCAATAACCAGGACACAACAGCTGAAAGGAAATAGCAAATCTGAAATGAACACTAACTCAGAAAATCCAGGACCTCTGGGCATAGCCCTCTCGAACCCCAGCCTCAGATACCTGTAGCCTGAATCACTCTTGAGCCCTTTGGGGATCAGCCCCAACTCTGGGAGGGATTAGCTCCCTAGAAGCACATTCCCTACCCTTTCCTCCTTGTTTGTAGGTAGAGGCAGTTGAGAGATTGTGGGCAATCCTCTACAGGTTCCTTTTTTCACCAGCAGCCCCTCCACCATTGCCGAGGAGGGTGTGTGGGGAGGGGAGTCTGTCCTGCACTGCTCAGCTCATGCTGAGAAGACACCACTTCCAGGCAGCCCTGGCGTGAAGGCTTTGGCCCACTTTCCTCCCAGTTTTCAGCAAAGAGGACACAGTGGGGTCACCGTTGTTTGGTTCTTGTTAAAATTCTGTAAACTTTCTCTGCTTGAGGAGGAAGGTATTGACTACAGAAGAGGCTAGAAGACTCTTTATAACATCCCCAGGTTATGCCTCAGGGAGAAAACCTCTTGGTCTTTTGCAGTGAAATCAAGTATTCGGAGGGAGAGTGAGAACTGGGAGAACTAGAGGCCTCTGCCACCTTCGCTGCCCATGATATCCTGTGTGTATTTCTACCAAGTAGTCTCCTGGGTGTGGTGTGGAACCAGAAGTGTGGCCTGCTCTCCATCCCAGTTCCCCTCCAAAGGAGACAGTGTAGGGAGGGGAAGGGGCATCAGACCTGGGGTCCTGGCTCTGCCACCAGCCGTGCGATGGGTCGTGGGGAATTCATTCCACACCTCTGGCTTTGTGTCTTTCTCCTGCAGACATGGGGTTTCCACCCTTTGGTTGAGAACCTCTGAATGCTGTGCAGATTTACATGGTGCACATGCATTCTCCTGCAGAGAAGTGTCTGTAACTTTCACTAGGGGCTAAAATAATTCCCTGACCCCCTGAGGATGAAGGTCATGTCTGAGGGCCCTGTTCTCTGACTCTGGGCCCCAGGGGGGCCATTTCCTGGCCAGGCCATTTGACAGGGTTTTATGCAGGCTCTTATCTCAGTGACCTCCCACTCCCAGCTCAGACATCTGCCCTGAGCTCTCTGACCCCCCTCCAGACTGCCTGCCACCAACAACTACTATTCTTGTGGTTTCACAATGCCTTGTTTTTGACTGTGGAGCCAAGAAGTCAAGTTCCCACATGGTGAAACTGCCACCTCTCACCGACTGGTCACCAGTGTGCATGCCATCCGCAGTGTGCATGTCCATGGGGTGGGGGATGGGCCCCAGTGACACTGTGTGAGCTGGGCAGCTAAGACTCCAGCCTCTTCTCATCCAAGACCTTCCTCCTCAAGCAGAGAAAATGTTCAGGATTTTAACAAGAACCAAACCATGGTGACCTGGAGCGTTCCAGGTCGCTGAAATCTGAATGGAAAGTAGGCCGCAGGCCTGTGCATACAGGCTGCCTGGAAATGGTGTCTTCTCAGCATGAGCTGAGCAGCCCAGGAAGTGGGCCCAGACTCCTCTTTCCAGCTCTTGCTTGCGTCTCTACTTCTCATTTCCACTCAACAGCCTTGGTCCCACTGAGCAACCCACCAACAGCCCTGCAGCACCATTTAAAATTAACTTAGGTTTTCTGATTTGTTCTACACACCTATACCAGCCTTTGCCTCCAAACGTTATAAGGTTTTAATCTCTTCCTACTCTGAATTCTTTGCTCTGATTCCCTTGCCAGACGCTGAGCTCCTGAGGGCAGGGACTATGTCTGGCTCAGGCTTGGATGCCCTGCGTCTGCTGAATTGAAGAAGGGCTCTGAATCAGTGGGTCTCCCCTTTCCTCCCTCTGGCTGATTATTACACTAATAATAGGGGTAAGAAGGAGTGGTGAGAAGGCAGCAAGGAGCCACTGGTCAACATGCGCTAGCCAAGGCTCAGGGAACAATAGCTCTCTTCCAGTCCAAGCTCTTCTTGTTTCCTCGCTGTCTGGGTTGCCCCCTCCCCAGCGGGCTGATGCGGCAGAAAGGACAGCCTCAGCCCGGCATCAGCAGGCGGGCCTTCTCCAGGGCTGCTAAGGGGGGTGAAGGGACACTTTTGCCAAGAGATGGGACATGGGGTGATGAGCCAGGGTGCCCAACCCAAGGGCAGGTCAGATAGCCCTGACCACAAATGGTGTGACTTTTGCCGGAAGGCCACACAGGACAAGAGATCAAGTTATTGTTTCTACTACATGCCACTTGTCTTCTCCTCTGGGGTCAGCAGGGACCCTCCTCTGAAGGTACATCTTTGCCTTGATCAAGGATCCCTCTGGCCATCTGGGGGAGCCTATGGACACCCTCTCAGAATACTGTTTTAAAATGCATATAATAGGGCCTCCCTGGTGGCGCAGTGGTTGAGAGTCCGCCTGCCGATGCAGGGGATACGGGTTCGTGCCCCGGTCTGGGAGGATCCCATATGCTGCGGAGCGGCTGGGCCCGTGAGCCATGGCCGCTGGGCCTGCGCATCCGGAGCCTGTGCTCCGCAACGGGAGAGGCCACAACAGTGAGAGGCCCGCATACCGCAAAAAGAAAAAAAAAAAAAAAAAAAAAAAAAAAAAAAAATGCATATAATATACATAGAATTTCAGTGGAAATGATCAAATTAAATACCAGTAATGAGAATATTTCAAAACTTGTGACATGGTGTTATATGTGCATCTATATTGATGCATTAAATAACAAAGTCTAAGGCAAGTGTAATACTTACCTTATTTTTGAAGTAGGGATGAACTTAAATGATATTTTGAGATACCCTCAACAACCACAGAGTGATATGACAATATTTGTGACTTCTATGGGTGACAAAGTCACAAGCACAGTTGACACTATTGTTTGACATCCACATCCAAAGTGAAAGAAATGCTCAATTCCAGTTAGTGGTTGGTGAAAATTAAGGTGTGATTTACTTCCATTCAGGTCCACAGACTCCTTTGAATTCTGTTTGTGGAGCTACAGGGTTAAGAATCTTTAACCTGGATCCTTCCACAGTACTGAGACAATAGTGGGACTTCTAGGGCAGTGGTTCTCAAACTGGTTACATATTAGAATCACCTGGTGAGGTGATACCTTGCCCCATCCTGACCACTTGAATTGGAATCCCTGAGGAGGGCACCCCAGCATCCGGTGTTTTTTTTGTTTTTGTTTCTGTTTTTTTTTTTGCGGTACGCGGGCCTCTCACTGTTGTGGCCTCTCCCGTTGCGGAGCACAGGCTCCGGACGCGCAGGCTCAGCGGCCATGGCTCACGGGCCCAGCCGCTCCGCGGCATGTGGGATCTTCCCGGACCGGGGCACGAACCCGTGTCCCCTGCATCGGCAGGCGGACTCTCGACCACTGCGCCACCAGGGAAGCCCCGGTGTTTTGTTTTGTTTTTTAACTCAGATTCTTCATGCAGTCAGAGTGAAGTCACCAGCTCGAGGAACAGAATCAAGGGGAGTGAGCCCCACTGGGTTAGGGGGCCAGGCACAAGAGCAAGACTGGAGCCTGGGCATCACTGCCCACTCATCAGGCCTTCAGCTACTGGGTGCTGACCCTGGCTAGACCTTGTGTTGGGCACAGAGAACACCACAGAGGCCATCCTTGACTCGTGCTCCTCCTGGCCTTGGACTGGTGATGCTCTTGGGCCGGGCCCTCCCCCGAGCTGTCACATCCTGCACAGCTGTGTCCCCTCTTTCTTGTGAAGCCTATACCATGGTCCATCCCCAGCCTCTCCTACCCACCTCACCCCCAGGAAACTATCTTGAAAGAACTCCAGGGGCACCACTTATATCGTGTTCTATGAAAATGGTGCAAGGAGGGCACCTACCCACCCCAATTAGAAAGTGAACCCCTGAGGGCAGGCTCTGCATTCAGCTCTTCTCCCCGCTGCCTCTCTGCTTCTGGCGCCAAGCCTGGCACACTCTGGAAGTATCCTGAAGAATTCCGTCCTATTCTCTGCATCTTATTTCCCTTGTAGGGGAATGTACAAGGGAGTAATTATTCTGGGCTCTTCTAATTCAGCCATTTAAGATTCCTTTCCACAACACATTCACTTGTTTATTCATTTCAATCCAAAATATTTGAATACCTACCATGTGCCAGGCAGTCTACCAGGTGCTTGTTCTATATCAGTGAAGAAAATGTACTGATCTTTGCCCTCATGGTGTTTACAGTTTAGCAGGATGGGAGTGGGGAGTCGGGGGAGGCGCTAAGTGACACATCACGCTCAGGGAAATTGCACAGTGTGCTATGGGGGAAATGAACAAAGCAAAGAGGACAGGCAGTTTGCAGGGGGATGCACACTTCTTAAATAATTCAAGGAGCTCACCTGAGATGATGGCATCTGAGTGAAGATTCAAAGGAGGTGGAGGAGTGAGGCAGGTGGAGAGCCCACCTGTGCAGGAGCCTGGGGGCTACTTGCCTCCTTCCAGAGAAAAGCAGAAGCCAGCCTCAAACCATGGAGACACAGAGTGAAAAGTCTCAGGCCAATCCCTGGGGGAAGCAAGGAAGAAATAGAAGAAGGGGTTTTAGGACCTTGAGCTTCAAGAGCAAGTCGCAAAGAAAAGACCCAATTCCGTTTTTATTGTCTGGAGAAAACAATATGACAATGGCATTGCACTGATTCAGTGGGAGCCAGGGATAACCAACTTCCACCCCAGCCAAACAATGGGGAAAGTGGGGCTGGAGGAAGTGAAACACTTGAGCCAGAGGCCTTGGAAGGCCCCTCCCCACTGCCAGCCCCACCCAAGTCCAGCAGCTCTGGACGGAGGGTCCAGATGCCTGGCCCCCAGCCCAGGCCTTCTCACTGCTCCATCCTGGCCCTGGCACCTTCGTGGGCAACCCACATCACCTGTGCTCGCCCTGTGTTCCTTGAACTCATCAAACAGAGTCCTGTTTCAGGGAATCTGCACTTGCTCTCGTCTCTGCCCTGAATCTCTGCCCCTAGGTACTTCTGTGACTCACGTCACCTCAGTTCTTCTCACAAATGTCGCCTCAGAGTGGTCTTCCCTGCCCAGCCCATCCTATCAGAAATAGGCCAGCACCTCTATCACCCTGTTATTCTCTATCCCTCTATCCTGCTTACCACAACCTGACATGATATTGTGTACCGATGTGGTTTTTTAAATTAATTTATTTCTTTTTGTCTCTTTTGGGTCTTCATTGCTGAATGCAGGCTTTCTCTAGTTGTGGCGAGTGGGGGCTACTCTTCGTTGCGGTGCGCGGGCTTCTCATTGTGGTGGCTTCTCTTGTTGAGGAGCACGGGCTCTAGGCACACGGGCTTCAGTAGTCGTGGCTCGCAGGCTTTAGAGCACAGGCTCAGTAGTCGTGGCACACGGGCTTAGTTGCTCTGCGGCATGTGGGATCTTCCCGGCCCAGGGATCAAACCCATGTCCCCTGCATTGGCAGGCGGATTCTTAACCACTGGGCCACCAGGGAAGTCCTTGTATGGATGTAGTGATTGTTTGTCTCCATCACTAGAAAGTGGGTTTCATGGGGCAAAGACTGTGTCACGTTCATCATTGTGTCCCTAGAGTCTAGACCAATGCCTTCCATGTGCTAAGTACTCTGTTCTGCCATTTTTTTCTTAATTTTTAAAAGTTTTATTGAAGTATAGTTGATTTACAATGTTGTGTTAATTTCTTCTGTACAGCAAAGTGACTCAGTTATACATATATATATGTTCTTTTTTTTTTTAAACATCTTTATTGGAGTATAATTTCTTTACAATGGTGTGTTAGTTTCTGCTTTATAACAAAGTGAATCAGTTACACATATACTTATGTCCCCATATCTCTTCCCTCTTGCATCTCCCTCCCTCCCACCCTCCCTGTCCCACCTCTCTAGGTGGTCACAAAGCACCGAGCTGATCTCCCTCTGCTATGTGGCTGCTTCCCACTAGCTGTCTATTTTACGTTTGGTAGTGTATATATGTCCATGCCACTCTCTCACTTTGTCCCAGCTTACCCTTCCCCCTCCCCGTATCCTCAGGTCCATTCTCCTGTAGGTCTGTGTCTTTATTCCCGTCTTGCCCCTAGGTTCTCCATGACTTTTTTTTTTTTTTTTAGATTCCATATATATGTGTTAGCATATGGTATTTGTTTTTCTCTTTCTGACTTACTTCACTCTGTATGACAGACTCTAGGTCCATCCACCTCACTACAAATAACTCAATTTCGTTTCTTTTTATGGCTGAGTAATATTCCATTGTATATATGTGCCACCTCTTCTTTAGCCATTCATCTGTCGATGGACACTTAGGTTGCTTCCATGTCCTGGCTATTGTAAATAGAGCTGCAATGAACATTGTGGTACATGACTTTTTGAATTATGGTTTTCTCAGGGTATATGCCCAGTAGTGGGATTGCTGGGTCGTATGGTAGTTCTATTTTTAGTTTTTTAAGGAACCTCCGTACTGTTGTATCATCTTTAATTTCTTTCATCCGTGTCTTATAATTTTCTGCATACAGGCCTTTTGTCTCCATAGGTAGGTTTATTCCTAGATATTTTATTCTTTTTGTTGCAATGGTAAATGGGAGTGTTTTCTTAATTTCATATATTCTTTTCCATTATGGTTTGTCACAGGATATTGAATATAAATGGATAAACAACGAGGTCCTACTGTATAGCACAGGATAAACGTTGTTTATCCAACCTATGTATAATAGTTTGCCTCTGCTAATCCCAAACTCCCAATCTTTCCCTCTCTTACCCCTTCTCCCCCTTGCCAACCACAAGTCTGTTCTCTATATTTGCAAGTTTGTTTTTGTTTCATAGATATATTGAATATATATTGATATATAAGATATATTGAATATATCCATTCATCTGTCAATGGACATTTAGGTTGTTTCCATGTTTTGGCTATTGTAAATAGTGCTGCTGCGAGCATAGAGGTGCATGTATCTTTCTGAATTATAGTTTTGCCTGTGATCTGCCCTTTCTTGGGGTTAGAACATGCTAGGGAAAAATACCTGATCACTAACCAGATTCTTTGGAAATATCTTTCCCACAAATGATCCTCACCAGTTGTACTGGGTTGAATAGTGTCTCCCCAAAATTCATGTCCACTGGAACCTCAGAATGTGACTTTGCTTGAAAATAGGGTTTTTGCAGATGAAATTTAGTTAAAATGAGGTCATACTAGAGAATCCAATTGTCCTTATGAGAAGAGGACAGTTTGGACATAGAAGGAGGAAGATGTGAGACAGAGAGAGAAGGCCATAGGACCACAGTGGCAGAGATTGGAGTGATGCATCTACAAGCCAAGGATTGCTGGCCACCACTAGAAGCTAGGAAAAGGGAAAGAAAGGTCCTCCCCTAGAGCCTTCCAAGGGAACATGACCCTGCTGACACCTGATTTCTGACTTCTGGTCTCTAGGACTGTGAAAGAATACTTTTCTGTTTTAAACCATTCTGCTTGTGACGCTTTGTTAGGGCAGCCCTAGGAAGTAACACATCAATGCTACCTGGAACTCTAGTCTCTTAAATGGCCAAAGATAGACCACTCTATTTGCTGGGTTCCTGTCCCTGGAAGGAACTAGACACGTGCCCCTGCCCTCAAGGAGCTTTCTATCTAGTTAGGAAGAAATGACTTACAGCTTGTGCTTGCAAAGATTTCCCTGTCCATTCTTGTAACTGCATCTTCTAGAAAGAGGAAGTGATGGGTTGCAGTGAAGCAAGCATACATTGTGAAGGGCACATGCTGACTGAGCGAAATGGGCAGGGAGTCCCTGCCAACAGGATGGCATCACAGGGCAGTGCTGCCCGATAGACACATGACAGTCACAGATGTCATTTCAGATGTTCTAGCCACACTTTTAAAAGGTAAAAAGAAAAAGGCAAAATTAATGTTAATAAAATACTTTATTTAACCCCGAATATCCAACTTCTCTTTTAATATATACTTAATATAAAAATTATTGAGACATTTTCATTCTTTTTTCATACAAAATCTTCAAAATTCAGTGTGCACTTTGCACTCACAGCACTGCTCTATTCAGACCATCCACATTTCAAGCTCTCAGTGGCCACGTGTGGCTAGAGGTTGCCGCACTGGACAATGCAGTCATAGAGGCACCAGACAGACTGGCAGGGCTTAACGGGAGGGCCGTGTACCCCTAGGGCTTAATGAATGAGCTTTGGGAAGTCCATTAATTTCCCTGAAATTGCTAGCCAAAATTTGAGTACGTGTGCTTTTTCCTCAGGAGTTAGTTTTTTTTTTTTTTTTTTTTTTTTCGCGGTACGCAGACCTCTCACTGTTGTGGCCTCTCCCGTTGCGGAGCACAGGCTCCGGACGCGCAGGCTCAGCGGCCATGGCTCACAGAGCCAGCCGCTCCGCGGCACATGGGATCTTCCCGGACCAGGGCACGAACCCGCGTCCCCTGTATCGGCAGGCGGACTCTCAACCACTGCGCCACCAGGGAAGCCCAGGAGTTAGTTTTATTAGATGTTCAAAGGAGGTTAACCAAAAGGTTAAGAACCCCCATAGTGGGTACAGATTTATAGGCTGAGGAAGGAGTCCAAAGCCTTCATTTTGCAGCACAGGAGTCTGTGGATGAGCTGTGGGGGAGCACTGCACTCAAGGAACACAGCACGGACTAGAAGCCATGCCTGGGGCCTGTTTTACTTTCCCACCACCTCTGCCCCCAGCCCTGGAGGGCAGCTCAAATTCTTCGTGTGATACCAGCAGTGGGGTGGAGGTTGGAGCTGAAGTCAGCGAGCAGTAGTTTCCACAGCTTCTTGCGCCTACAAGTGTGACACATTCTTCTGCACTCATCTTCCTTCTCACACAAGTTTCCATGGAAAGAACATCTTCCTCTTTTTTTGTTCTTGCCCCATCTTTCTCGTCAAGAGTTCATCATCTGTGAGTCTCCACCCTGCCGCTCGGAGGGAGGTTCCCAGTAGTGACCCTTCACCCGCCACCCAGGGCAGACCTACAGTGAAGGCTCTTATACAGTGAGGGTCCCCAAATCTGGCTGGTCATCAGAATCACCTGGGGGTGTTGAAATTGTAGGTGCCTGGACCCCAGACTCATTACACCCAAGTCTCTGGGAAAAGGGCCCAGGAATCCTCTACTGATAGAGTTCTCCTAGTGATTCCATTTGTGGTTGCCTTTGGATTTGTTTCTTTTTCCTAAGGAAGGTGCCAGAGCGACGGCTGGGCTTTGCAGTGGCCTGAATTTTGAAGCTGGACTCCTGCCACTTTCTAGCTCTATGACTTCGGGCAAATTTTTGTTTTAGCTCCTCTGAGTCTCCATTTCCTTACATGCAGAATAGAGATAATATGAGATTAAATCTTTAGCCACTATAAGAGCTCTGCAGATGCAGCCTCCTGAGCCCAGCACTCCCCCCACCTCATCTAACTGGGAACTTTCTTTCAAAAATGTGCTCTAGTGGCTTGAAGAAGAGCCAAATGTTTCAGACACCAGCACATTGAGGGTCAAGACACTTCCTTAATTTCCTCCCAAGATGCCCAAATAAAGATAATCATAGTTATTTCCATCCCCCCCCAATGGAAAAAGGATATTCCTGCAACCAATTTTAGTCTTGACATGATCCAAAGTGACACTACAGATTTCCCACAAAGCCAGTGTCTAGGATCCTGCAATTTCCATCAACAGAAATGTTAATGTTGACCCTCAGGCACACTCAGAGACAAGGTGTTTTTTTTTTCTTTTTCCTTTGAGGCCGTGTAATTTCTTTTAAATTGAAATATAGTTGATTTACAATGTTGTGTTAATTTCTGCTGTACAGCAAAGTGATTCAGTTATACATATATGTACATTCTTTTTTAAAATATTCTTTTCCATTATGGTTTATCATAGGATATTGAATACAGTTCTCTGTGCTATACAGTAGGACCTTGTTTATCCATTCTATATATAAAAGCTTACATCTGCTCACCACAACCTCCCACTCCATCCCTCCCCCAACCCCTTCCCCTCGGCAACCACCAGTCTGTTCTCTATGTCCATGGTTCTGTTTGTTTCATAGATAGGTTCATTTGTGCCACATTTTAGATTCCACATGTAAGTGATATCATATGGTATTTGTCTTTCTCTTTCTGACTTGACTCCACTTAGTATGATAATCTTTAGTTACATCTGTGTTGCTGAAAATGGCATCATTTCATTCTTTTTTATGGCTGAGTAGTATACCATTGCATATATGTACCACATCTTCTTTATCCATTCATTTGTCAGTGGACATTTAGGTTGTTTCCATGTCTTGGCTATTGTGAATAAAGATAGAGGTGCATGTATCTTTTTGAATTACAGTTTTGTCTGGATATATGCCCAGGAGTGCAATTGCTGGATCATGTGGTGATTCGATTTTTAGTTTTCTGAGGAACCTCCATACTGTTCTCCATAGTAGCTGCACCAATTTACATTCCCACCAACAGTGTAGCAGGATTCCCTTTTCTTCACACCCTCTCCAGCATTTGCAATTTGTAGACTTTTTGATTATGGCCATTCTGATCGGTGTGAGGTGATACCTAATTGTAATAATTAGTGACGTTGAGCAGCTTTTCATGTGCTTCTTGGCCATCTGTATGTCTTCTTTGGAGAAATGTCTATTAAGGTCTTGTGCCCATTTTTTGGCTGGGTTGTTCATTTTTTTGTTGTTGAGTTGTATGAGCTGTTTGTATATTTTGGAAATTAAGCCCATGTTGGTCACATCATTTGCAAATATTTTCTCCCATTCTGTAGGTTGTCTTTTCGTTTTGTTTATGGTTTCCTATGCTGTGCAAAAGCTTATAAGTTTGATTAGGTCCCATGTGTTGTTTTATTTTAATTTTTTAAAATTTATTTAACATTTATTTTTGGCTGCGTTTTGTTTTCGTATCTGCGCGCGGGCTTTCTCTAGTTGTGGTGAGTGAGGGCTACTCTTTGTTGTGGTGAGCGGGCTTCTCATTGCAGTGGCTTCTCTTGTTGCAGAGCACGGGCTATAGGCGCATGGGCTTCAGTAGTTGTGGTGTACAGGCTTCAGTAGTTGTAGTTCACGGGTTCTAGAGCACAAGCTCAGTAGTTGTGGGGCACGGGCTTAGTTGCTCCGCAGCATGTGGGATCTTCCCGGACCAGGGCTCAAACCCATGTGGCTCAAACCCATGTCCCCTGCATTGGCAGGCGGATTCTTAACCACTGTGCCACCAGGGAAGCCCCCCACGTGCTTATTTTTGGTTTTATTTCTTTTGCCTTGGGAGACTGACCTAAGAAAACATTGGTATGATTTACGTCAGAGAATGCTTTCCCTAAGCTCTCTTCTAGGAGTTTTATGGTGTCATGGTGTCATGACTTATGTTTAAGCCATTTTGAGTTTATTTTTGTGTATGGTGAGAGGGTGTGTTCTAACTTCCTTGATTTACATGTGGCTGTGAGAACATGTACTTTAAAAAGTCCATAAACCCCCAAGTAACAAATTGTTTCAGAAAGTCCCATATTAGCTTACTCCCAAAGATCCTCTGGGGGGTTGTCATGAGGAACAAGTATGTATTTCCCTCTCCCCTGTGCTGGGTGGATGATGGTGGGGGGCTCAGGGAGCAGCTCCAGCAGGCTTGGCTGCACAGAACAGCCTGACATCCACACTCTCTTCCCCTTACCCCATTCATGGACCTCCACCCCATGTAGGTGAGGCTCCTCCTCATGCCTGAACATCACTGGCCCAGCCTAGCCTGAGTCCTCATCATCACCCGTGCCTTCTTTTTTTCCCTGCCCCTTCTCATCCTTCTAGTCCCACCTCCTCCAAGAAGTTTCCAGGCCTCTCCAGCTCCCTGAGTTTGCAAGCTCCCTCTTCTGAGTTCCCAAAGCCTTGATTACCTGCACTTCCTCCTTGACCTCTTTACTGGAAGCCTGGATTCCCAGGCAGGGCCCAGTGCGGGGGGCCTTGCATGAAAGACGTGCTCAATAAAGCTTTGCCAATTGTTCAGTTAGATAAGCTCTCCAAGTGGTGGAAGTGGAAATTCAAATTAACTTAGGGCCCAGACATAAATTATATCAGTCTGAGAACTGGGTCTCCATGACTCATGTTTACGTTGAATTTCATTGAACCTGAAGTTGCAAAAGAGAGGAAACAGGGCTTGCTACAAAACAACCTCACCGCAGTGTGCGCATATCTTGTTTACTATCTGCATGTGACACTTTTGGTTTCAGAAACACAGGCCTATTGCAAGATTAGTTCTCTGGGCCAGGAACTAGGTCTTCTCTATTGGATCAGCTTAAGATAGTCAGGGGTGGGCGTCTACTAAGTTTTAGAACCTATGTCATATTCAGACACTTTTCCATAAATGGGCTTCCCTTAAGCAAAATGAACCACAAAGTCAAGGAGGAAGCACATTGAGAAGGAAAAAATCCTGCCCAGAGTGTGTATTTCCTGAGTCATTAGCTTATTTTATTTCATGGACACAATGTTGAACTATTTAATTGATATAGTTTCCTTTTTCTCATTGGTTGCTGGGAACCTCAGGGTCAAACCTGTGACCCACCAAAGTGAGGATGTCCATTTCTATATCAGTCTCTTCATTGTCTCTGTTTGATGTTCACATCTTCATTTTTCCCTTTATTTTTCTCATCAACCTGCTGAAATTTGCCGTAAGTTCTATTTAGAATAATGTGGAGGGTAAGAAGAGAAGAGGAAAAAATGGGTCTTGAAGAATCAAGAATATATATATATAAAGAGATGAGTAACAAGGATGAAAATAATATTATTTATTAAATGAATATTAAATAAAATATTTATTAATTTTTTTTTAGCACTTATGCAAGGCACTATAGTACATATCATCTCACTAAATTCCCGAACAGGCCTACCAGGTAGGTACAGAACTCATGTTTTCCTCAGATTAGTATTATAGATGAGGAAAGGGAAGCTGAGAGAGATTAAGTCATGAAGCCAAGATTACACAGCTGACCAATGGATGGCTGGGACCCAAGCCCAGGTCTGGGTGATGCCAACCCGTGAACTCATAGGCACCACATCTACAAAATCACATGTCAGGGGCAGAAAGTGAAGGTGCCATAGTGAGTCTTCATACAGAGTCTGTGGAGTTAATGGTTAAAAAAGACATCACTTTTAGGGCTTCCCTGGTGGCGCAGTGGTTGAGAGTCCGCCTGCTGATGCAGGGGATATGGGTTCGTGCCCCGGTCCGGGAAGATCCCACGTGCCGCAGAGCGGCTGGGCCCCGTGAGCCATGACCGCTGAGCCTGCGCGTCCGGAGCCTGTGCTCCGCAACGGGAGAGGCCACAACAGTGAGAGGCCTGCGTACCAAAAAAAAAAAAAAAAGATGTCACTTTCAGCCAGCCTGCTCTAAAAAATGCCAATATCTTTTTTTTTTAATTGAAGTATAGTTGATTTACAATGTCATGTTAGTTTCAGGTGTACAGCACAGTGATTCAATTATATATATATATATTTTTTCAGATAAGTTTCCATTATAGGTTATTACAATATATTGAATATAGTTCCCTGTGTTACACAGTAAATCCTTGTTGCTTACCTATTTTATGTATAGTAGTTTGTATCTGTTAATTCCAAACTCCTAATTTATCCCTCCTCATCCCTCCCTCTCCCCTTTGGTAACCATAAGTTTGTTTTCTATATCTGTGAGTCTGTTTCTGTTTTATATATGTATTCATTTGTATTACTTTTTATATTCCACATATAAGTGATATCATACAGTATTTGTCTTTGTCTGAATTGTTTCACTTAGTATGATATTCTCTAGGTCCATCCATGTTGCTGCAAATGGCAATATTTCATTCTTTTGTGTGACTAATATTCCATTGTATAAATATACCACATCTTCTTAAACTAATAATCTGTTAATAGGCACCTAGGTTATTTCCATGTCTTGGCTATTGTCAATAGTGCTGCTTTGCACATTGGGGTGCATGTATCTTTTCAAATTACAGTTTTCATCTTTTCTGGATATATGCCCAGGAGTGGAATCCTGGATCATATGGTAGCTCTACTTTTAGGTTTTTATTTTTATTTTATTTTTTAAACATCTTTACTGGAGTATAATTGCTTTGAAATGGTGTGTTAGTTTCTGCTTTATAACAAAGTGCATCAGCTATACATATATATATATCCCCATATCTCTTCCCTCTTGTGTCTCCCTCCCACCCTCCCTATCCCACCCCTCTAGGTGGTCACAAAGCACTGAGCTGATCTTCCTGTGCTACACGGCTGCTTCCCACTAGCTATCTATTTTACGTTTGGTAGTGTATATATGTACGTACCACTCTCTCACTTTGTCCCAGTTTACCCTTCCCCCTCCCCGTATCCTCAAGTCCATTCTCTACTAGGTCTGTGTCTTTATTCCCAACCTGCCCCTAGGTTCTTCATGACCTTTTTTTTTTTTTTTTAGATTCCATATATATGTGTTAGCATACAGTATTTGTTTTTCTCTTTCTGACTTACTGCATTCTGTATGACAGACTCTAGGTCCATCCACCTCACTACAAATAACTCAATTTCATTTCTTTTTATGGCTGAGTAATATTCCATTGTATATATGTGCCACATCTTCTTTATCCATTCATCTGTCGATGGACACTTAGGTTGCTTCCATGTCCTGGCTATTGTAAATAGAGCTGCAATGAACATTGTGGTACGACTCTTTTTTTTTTTTTTTTTTTTTTTTGCGGTACGCGGGCCTCTCACTGCTGTGGCCTCTCCCATTGCGGAGCACAGGCTCCGGATGCGCAGGCCCAGAGGCCATGGCTCACAGACCCAGCCACTCCGTGGCATGTGGGATCCTCCCGGACCGGGGCACGAGCCCGCATCCCCTGCATCGGCAGGCGGACTCCCAACCACTGCGCCACCAGGGAAGCCCATGACTCTTTTTGAATTATGGTTTTCTCAGGGTATATGCCCAGTAGTGGGATTGCTGGGTCATATGGTAGTTCTATTTTTAGTTTTTTAAGGAACCTCCGTACTGTTCTCCATAGTGGCTGTATCAACTTACATTCCCACCAACAGTGCAAGAGTGTTCCCTTTTCTCCACACCCTCTACAGCATTTATTGTTTGTAGATTTTTTGATGATGCCCATTCTGACCGGTGTGAGATGATATCTCATTGTAGTTTTGATTTGCATTTCTCTAATGATTAATGATGTTGACCATTCTTTCATGTGTTTGTTGGCAATCTGTATATCTTCCTTGGAGAAATGTCTGTTTAGGTCTTCTGCCTGTTTTTGGATGGGGTTGTTTGTTTTTTTGATATTGAGCTGCATGAGCTGTTTGTAAATTTTGGAGATTAATCCTTTGTCAGTTGCTTCATTTGCAAATATTTTCTCCCATTCTGAGGGTTGTCTTTTCATCTTATTTATGGTTTCCTTTGCTGTGCAAAAGCTTTGAAGTTTCATTAGGTCCCATTTGTTTATTTTTGTTTTTATTTCCATTTCTCTAGGAGGTGGGTCAAAAAGGATCTTGCTGTGATCTATGTCATAGAGTGTTCTGCCTATGTTTTCCTCTATGATTTTGATAGTGTCTGGCCTTACATTTAGGACTTTAATCCATTTTGAGTTTATTTTTGTGTATGATGTTAGGGAGTGTCCTAATTTCATTCTTTTACATGTAGCTGTCCAGTTTTCCCAACACCACTTATTGAAGAGGCTGTCTTTTCTCCATTGTATATTCTTGCCTCCTTTATCAAAGATAAGGTGACCATATGTGTGTGGGTTTATCTCTGGGGTTTCTATCCTGTTCCATTGATCTATGTTTCTCTTTTTGTGCCAGAACCATACTGTCTTGATTACTGTAGCTTTGTAGTATAGTCTGAAGTCGGGGAGCCTGATTCCTCCAGCTCCGGTTTTCTTTCTCAAGATTGCTTTGGCTATTTGGGGTCTTTTGTGTTTCCTTACAAATTGTGAAAGTTCTTGTTCTAGTTCTGTGAAAAATGCCAGTGGTAGTTTGATAGGGATTGCATTGAATCTGTAGATTGCTTTGGGTAGTAGAGTCATTTTCACAATGTTGACTGTTCCAATCCAAGAACATGGTATACCTCTCCATCTGTTTGTATCATCTTTAATTTCTTTCATCAGTGTCTTACAGTTTTCTGCATACAGGCCTTTTGTCTCCTTAGGTAGGCTTATTCCTAGGTATTTTATTCTTTTTGTTGCAATGGTAAATGGGAGAGTTTCCTTAATTTCACTTTCAGATTTTTCATCATTAGTGTATAGGAATGCAAGAGATTTCTGTGCATTAATTTTGTATCCTGCTACTTTACCAAATTCATTGATTAGTTCTCGTAGTTTTCCGGTAGATCTTTAGTATTCTCTATGTATAGTGTCATGTCATCTGCCAACAGTGACAGCTTTACTTCTTCTTTTCCTATTTGGATTCCTTTTATTTCTTTTTCTTCTCTGATTGTTGTGGCTAAAACTTCCAAAACAATGTTGAATAATGGTGGTGAGAATGGGCAACCTTGTCTTGTTCCTGATCTTAGTGAAAATGGTTTCAGTTTTTCACCATTGAGGACGATGTTGGCTGTGGGTTTGTCATATATGGCCTTTATTATGTTGAGGTAAGTTCCCTGTATGGCTACTTTCTGGAGGGTTTTTATCATAAATGGGTGTTGAATTTTGTTGAAAGCTTTTTCTGCATCTATTGAGATGATCATATGGTTATTATTCTTCAATTTGTTTATATATGGTGTATCACATTGATTGGTTTGCATATATTGAAGAATCCTTGCATTCCTGGGATAAACCCCACTTGATCATGGTGTATGATCCTTTTAGTGTGCTGTTGGATTCTGTTTGCTAGTATTTTGTTGAGGATTTTTGCATCTGTGTTCATCAGTGATATTGGCCTGTAGTTTTCTTTCTTTGTGACATCCTTGTCTGGTTTTGGTATCAGGGTGATGGTGGGCTCGTAGAATGAGTGTGGGAGTGTTCCTCCCTCTGCTATATTTTGGAAGAGTTTGAGAAGGATAGGTGTTACCTCTTCTCTAAATGTTTGATAGAATTCGCCTGTGAAGCCATCTAGTCCTGGGCTTTTGCTTGTTGGAAGGTTTTTAATCACAGTTTCAATTTCAGTGCTTGTGATTGGTCTGTTTATATTTTCTGTTTCTTCCTGGTTCAGTCTCAGAAGGTTGTACTTTTCTAAGAATTTGTCCATTTCTTCCAGGTTGTCCATTTTATTGGCATATAGTTGCTTGTAGTAATCTCTCATGATCCTTTGTATTTCTGCAGTGTCAGTTGTTACTTCTCCTTTTTCATTTCTAATTCTATTGATTTGAGTCTTCTCCCTTTTTTTCTTGATGAGTCTGGCTAATGGTTTACCAATTTTGTTTATCTTCTCAAAGAACCAGCCTTTAGTTTTATTGATCTTTGCTATTGTTTCCTTCATTTCTTTTTCATTTATTTCTGATCTGATCTTTATGATTTCCTTCCTTCTGCTAACTTCGGGGTTTTTCTGTTCTTCTTTCTCTTATTGCTTTAGTTGTAAGTTTAGGTTGTTTATTTGAGATGTTTCTTGTTTCTTAAGGTAGGACTGTATTGCTGTAAACTCCCTTCTTAGAACGGCTTTTGCTGCATCCCATAGGTTTTGGGTGGTCGTGTTTTCATTGTCATTTGTTTCAAGGTATTTTTTGATTTCCTCTTCGATTTCTTCAGTGCTCTCTTGGTTATTAAGTAGTGTATTGTTTAGTCTCCACGTGTTTTTTTTTTTTTTTTTTGCGGTACGCGGGCCTCTCACTGTTGTGGCCTCTCCCGTTGCGGAGCACAGGCTCTGGACACGCAGGCTCAGCGGCCATGGCTCACGGGCCCAGCCACTCCGCGGCATGTGGGATCTTCCCGGACCAGGGCACGAACCCGTGTACCCTGCATCAGCAGGCGGACTCTCAACCACTGCGTCACCAGGGAAGCCTGTGTTTGTATTTTTTACAGACTTTTTCCTGTAATTGATATCTAGTCTCATAGCATTGTGGTCGGAAAAGACACTTGATACAATTTCTATTTTCTTAAATTTACCAAGGCTGGATTTGTGACCCAAGATATGATCTATCCTGGAGAATGTTCCATGAGCACTTGAGAAGAAAGTGTATTTTGTTGTTTTTGGATGGAAAGTCCTATAAATATCAATTAAGTCCATCTTGTTTAATGTGTCATTTAAAGCTTTTGTTTCCTTATTTATTTTCATTTTGCATGATCTGTCCATTGGTGAAAGTGGGGTGTTAAAGTCCCCCTACTATGATTATGTTACTGTCGATTTCCCCTTTTATGGCTGTTAGCATTTGCCTTATGTATTGAGGTGCTCCTATGTTGGGTGCATAAATATTTACAGTTGTTATATCTTCTTCTTGGATTGATCCCTTGATCATTATGTAGTGTCCTTCTTGTCTCTTGTAATAGTCTTTATTTTAAAGTCTATTTTGTCTGATATGAGAATTGTTACTCCAGCTTTCTTCTGATTTCCATTTGCATGGAATATCTTTTTCCATCCCCTCACTTTCAGTCTGTATGTGTCCCTAGGTCTGAAGTGGGTCTTCAGTGGGTCTCCTGGAGACAGCATATATACGGGTCTTGTTTTTGTATCCATTCAGCCAGTCTATGTCTTTTGGTTGGAGCATTTAATCCATTTACATTTAAACTAATTATCGATATGTATGTTCCTATTACCATTTTCTTAATTGTTTGGAGTTTGTTATTGTAGGTCTTTTCCTTCTCTAGTGTTTCCTGCCTAGAGAAGTTCCCTTAGCATTTGTTGTAAAGCTGGTTTGGTGGTGCTGAATTCTCTTAGCTTTTGCTTGCCTGTAAAAGTTTTCATTTCTCTGTCGAATCTGAATGAGATCCTTGCTGGGTAGGGTAATATTGGTTGTAGGTTTTTCCCTTTCATCACTTTAAATATGTCCTGCCACTCCCCTCTGGTTTGCAGAGTTTCTGCTGAAAGATCAGCTGTTAACCTTATGGGGATTCCCTTGTATGTTATTTTACTTTTAGTTTTTTAAGAAACCTTCATACTATTTTTCATAGTGGCTGCACCAATTTACATTCCCACCAACAGTGTGGGAGTGCTCCCTTTTCTCCACACCCTCTCCAGCATTTGTTATTTGTTAACTTTTTGATGATGGCCCTTCTGACCAGTGTGAGGCGGTAGTACCTCACTGTGGTTTTGATGTTCATTTCTCTAATAATTAGCATCTTTTCATGTGCCTGTTGGCTATCTGTATGTCTTCTTTGGAGAAATGTCTATTTAGGTCTTCTGCTCATTTTTTGGTTGGGTTGAATTTTTTTTGATATTGATTTATGTGAGCTGTTTGTATAAAAAATGCCAATACCTTTGACTTAAATGGAGAATATAACTTGGTTCATAGTAACTTGGTTGTAATGACAAATAGCTAAGACAGCAAAGAGCCTAAAGGGTCCCAGCTCTACTGCTCCTCACTTCCCCTCAAACCCAACCTTCAGGGGTGTGTTGAATTAATAAATGAATGAATGGGTTTGCAGATGCTTCACAAGCATTGTTGACACTGTGCAGATGAAGGAAGCTATACCCAAACCCACACAAAGGTATTCTGATTATGCACATCACAGAGACACACAGACACATTCAAACCCCAAAGGTTCCTACAGAGGCACCTGCGTTTTCCAGTTTATGCTGCTCACATAAGTGGTGCGGAATTTTTCAAAATTCAGTGAAAAGGGAAAAAAATAGTAAGCTGGCTACTTTATATACAGAAATAACAAATTAAGAACAGGTCTGGGGGAATTCAGTGAACCAGTGGTTAGGACTCCATGCTTCCACTGCAGGGGGCACAGGTTCGATCCCTGGCGGGAAACTAAGATTCCGCAAGCCATGCAGCACAGCCAAAAACAAACAGGTCTGCATCCAAAGTAAAGTAGAAGCATCAAGGGGCCTAAGCAGGCAGTTCACGCTTGCATGGCTGGGACATTGATTTCTGCCAGTAGGGAAAGCTGGTGCTAATGTGGAATCAGTAAGACATGGGGCTCAGCCCCCAGGGTGCCCCTCACCAGGCAAGGTAAGGAGAGTCTCTGGACTTTATATTCCTAGTGCTTTGCTCAGTCAGGCCCTAGATTAATCTGCCAGTCAGTCAATAAGCACTATCAACAGTTGAGGGGGATTTCCCTGGCAGTCCTGTGGTTAGGACTCCACACTCTTACTGTCAAAGTCCCCGGTTTGATCCCTGGTGGGGGAACTAAGGTCCCACATGCCGCGGCACTGCCAAAAGACAAACAAACAAACAGCTGGAAGGCAGAATGGGTTAGTGATTAAACTCCAGGGCTTTGGAGTCCAAACTAGGTTCAGATCCCATCTCAGGCACCGTGTTAATCAGGGTTCTCCAGACATATACAAAGAGAGAGAGAGAGAGATTGATTGATTGTGGGGTTAAGTCCAAAATCGGCAGGAAAGGCAGGTGGGCTGGAAATTCCCAGAGGAGTTGGTGTTGCAGTCTTGAGTTCAAGTGTGTCTGGGGGCAGAATTCCTTCCTCCTGGGGGACCTCAGTCCTTTCTTTTAAGGTCTTCAACTGATTGGAAGAGGCCCACACACATTATGGGAGGCAGACTTTTTTACTCAAAGTCTATTGACTTAAATGTTAATCTCATCTTAAATGGACTGATTGTGTCCCCCACCCCCAAATTCATATGTTGAAACCCTAATCCCAGTGTGATGGTATTAGGAGGTAGGCCTTTGGGACATATTAGATCATGATGGTGGAGGCTCATGAATGGGATTAGTGCTCATATAAGAAGAGGCCAGGCCAAGGGGCTGTGCCCTGGAGGTCTGAGGGGGCCACAACCAACCCTGGGGGTCTGAGGGGAACATCCCTGCCCTGGGAATCTGAAGAGACAAAGTCCCACCTTGGGGGGTCCTTTGCTCTCCTTGGTGGATGTCTGTGGGAGCCATGGACGTGCCCTGACAAACCCCTTGGAAACCTTACACACACAGCCCCCAGCCCATTCACATCTGTGTCTGGGCTCTAGGACCAGCCTCCCTGCTCCCCCAGAAGCCCTGGTGCGGGCACACCACAGGGCTGTGGCATGTGCCATCTCTGCCCGTGCCCGGTCTCCCCTAGTTCGCTCTTCCTACCAGACTCTGCTCAGACGCTGCCCTCCCTGACTGCCCGGCCACAGCATCACTGTCACCACATCACTGACCTGCCTTTTTATTTATCGTGATCCAACTTTATGCTGTATATGACATGCTTTTTTTTTTTAAACATCTTTATTGTAGTATAATTGCTTTACAATGTTGTATTAGTTGCTGCTGTATAACAAAGTGAATCAGCTATACATATACATATATCCCCATACCCCCTCCCTCTTGCGTCTCCCTCCCACCCTCCCTATCCCACCCCTCTAGGTGGTCACAAAGCACCCAGCTGATCTCCCTGTGCTATGCGGCTGCTTCCAACATGCTTTTTTGGTTTGTTTTTGGGCTGCTGTCTCCCCAGTGCCTGTGACAGTGCTGGCCCCACAGCAGGCCCCCAGTGAACGTGAAGGGAATGAGTGAGCAGCCCATGGGGCCCCTGGCCAGCTAGCCCTGCCTGGCCCAGTGCTCGCCCTGCTCTTCTCTCCCAGCCTGGCTGGGCCCCTCCTCCTTCCAGGATCCCCCATATGTCCCCACTGACCTTGGCTGAATTCAGTAAACAATGCTGGGACAGCTGGGTGAACACTAACATAAATTCCAAACAATCAAGACTTAACCACAGAACATGGAAGCATGAAAGTGCTAGAAGGAAATACTGGATGATTTCTGATAATCTCAGGAAGGCCTTCTTCACTGGGGGACTTTGCTAAGCAAGGAAGAAAATCCAGATGCTCAAAAGACAAAACCGACAAATTTGACGTCATAAAAAAAATTCTGTAGAAAAAAATACCACATACAAAGTTAAAAAAAAGTGGGAAAAACACAGATATAATAATAGATATAATAGATATGATGTAGGCTAATTTTCTTAATATAGCAAAAGGCCAACATGCATTACAATGATAGTTCTCTACTTTGTTAAAAGGCTCTTTTTTGTTTAATAATTAAGGATACCAACAATAAATAAATTAATAATGAAAGAATATGTAAATAAGTAACAGATGAACAGCCAAATAGAAAAAAGTGACTAAAGGTATGAATAGAGAGTCTACAGGAAAATAAATATAAGTAACATTTTAATGTAGAAAATTATATGCAGACTCATTCAATAAAAAAATTGCAAATGGAAAAAAAAAAAAAAAAAAGAAGAAGAGGCCAGAGAGCTAGCTTGCTCTGCTTCCACCCTGTGAGGACACAGGAAGAAGATGGCCACCTGCAACTTGGAAGAGGATTCTCACCAGAACCCAACCATGCTGACACCCTGATCTCGGAATTCCAGCCTCCAGAAGTATGAGAAATAAATTTCTTTTTTTTTTTTTTTTGCGGTAGGCGGGCCTCTCACTGTTGTGGCCTCTCCCCTTGCAGAGCACAGGCTCCGGATGCGCAGGCTCAGCAGCCATGGCTCACGGGCCCAGCCGCTCTGCGGCATGTGGGATCTTCCCAGACCGGGGCACGAACCCGTGTCCCCTGCATCGGCAGGCGGACTCTCAACCACTGCGCCACCAGGGAAGCCCGAGAAATAAATTTCTGTTGCTTGTAAGCCAACACGTCTATGGTACTTTGTTACAGCATGCTGAATGGACTAAGATATCATCTAAAACATACCTTTCCAATGACGTCTAGACTGGTTTGACCAAACAACTGGACAGCGTAGCCTAGCCAAGCTGACGCATAAAATGAACCATCTCTGGCACTTACTGGATTGTGACTTGGGCCTCAGTGATGACATCTACTTCATAAAAGTGTTGGGAAGGTCAGACAAGGTGCACACACGAGCGCTTTGCACAGTGTCTGGCACATGGTGAGTGCAGTCAAGTCTGGGTGGGACCCCTGGGAGCGGAGTATGGTGGGGGGGTGTGGGAGTGGATCCAGGCCTCTGATGCGAGTGTCAGTGGCAGCTGAGCCACCTTTGCAACCAGGTATATGCATTCTGCCAGGTTAGAGAGCAGCTTGGGGCAGGGACGCATATTCATGACCCATTCCTTCTGGAAACACAGAAGCCATAGGTGTCAGCTGCCTCTCTCTAGATGGCCTGACTTGGCTAAGCTTGGCTAGGCTACAATGCCAGTTGTTTGGTCAAACTCCAGTCTAGATGTCTTGGGAAGGTATTTAGTCCGTTCATGGTCACTTTTGAGCTCCATCCTGAGGGCAGTGATGCCAATGCACTAGCTGAAGAAAGACCAGATTTCATCCCGAGGCGGGCCAGCTCCAGTGACCTGTCTCTGTGTCCCTTCTCACCTTAGAGGAAGGATCAGGCCATCAGATACATCCATCCAAGAAAGGATCCCCAGGAGGCCCTCAGCAAAGAGTTCATCTTGAATGACAAAGTTAAGCCTGAAAACGCACAGCTTATAGCAGACGCACTTGTAAAAGGGAAATATTTCCCTAAGAATTAAAATCCAAAATCTAGATAGGTTCCAAGATTTCCATTATCCAGTCATTTTCAGCCATTGACACTGCCCTAAGATGCCTGAAATAAAATTTAATCTTAAGAATGACTTTTTAAAAATCATAATGACCTTAAAAATGTCCATTCCAGGTTTGATGGAAAAATTATGGGGCACACATCTGCTGCCACCAAGACGATGGCCTGCATGCATATTCTAGAAAAGAAGAGCACTGGGCCAAGCTGGGGGTGGAGATGGAGGACCCCCATCCCCGTACCCCGCAGCATATCCGGGGCAGGAGCAGACACAGATGGAGAAGAGACATGGTAGTGTGTCCTGCACCTCTTTATTCTTCTGGGAGGAGGACTCACAGAAAGACTAGAGTGTCGATGATCTTCTAATTTAAATCCCAACTTCAAGAATCACATGAAAACACACCTTCCCTCCCTCCTGCAATATGAAGTAAGACAGCTCAGGGGCAAGGTAACCAGTAAATGAGCGACTAAGTGTGAAGGAACACCTGGAGGGCCAGAGCACAGCCAAGACCCCTCGCTGACATCTGTTTGTCCGGATCTGGAGCCAAGTTCAATGGTCCCAATTTTTTTTTTAATAATTAATTAACTTATTTATGGCTGAGTTGGGTCTTTGTTGCTGCACGCGGGCTTTCTCTAGTTGCGGTGAACGGGGGCTACTCTTCGTTGCAGTGCCCGGGCTTCTCATTGTGGTGGCCTCTTCTGTTGCGGAGCACGGGCTCCAGGCGTGCGGGCCTCAGTAGTTGTGGCTTGCGGGCTCTAGATTGCAGGCTCAGTAGTTGTGGTGCACGGCCTTAGTTGACTTGGGGCATGTGAGATCTTCCTGGACCAGGGCTCGAACCCATGTCCCCTGCGTTGGCAGGCGGATTCTTAACCACTACGCCACCAGGGAAGCCCCAATGGTCCCAATTTAAAAGGTGGGTGTCTCAACCAAAGCTTCAGGAAGGATCCCCTTGTTGATTGAAAGCAAATGTTTCCAGAGGAGATTGGCATCCTTGTTCGTCTCCAACATCAGAGCTGTTCCTTCCTCTCTGTAGCCCCAGGATTGGTTGTCCTTCCCTTTCCCTGGTTCATTTCCACCTCCAGTCCCCGAGCAGTGGATTTCCCCCCAGAGAGCATTCAGCCATCACCAAACACTGACTTAGAGCTGCCTGGTGTGCAGCACTGCTTTCAGAGCAGGGGCCCCCCTACACTGTTCCTGCCCTCACAGAGCTGGCATTCTTGGCCTTTACACCTTCCATTTCTTCATGGGAATCTACCACTCACAAATCTTGACCTCCAGCTGGGACCTGATCCCAGAGCTCCAGCCCAGCTGGTGCATCTGGATGGCCCAACTCACTAGGACTTGATCAAAGTTTTCTTACCCCCCCTAATCCCCACCTTTACATCCCTATTCCTGCCAATGACACCACTACTTACCCAGTCACCCCAGCCCCAAACTTCAGGAACAACAGAAATGGGTCAACTACTGAGGGCTAAATATGTTCCAGGCACATATATTTTCTAATTTAACCCTCCCAGAAACCCATGAGGTGAGCTCCATCACAGATGAGAAAAGGGAAGCTCAGAAAGGCCAAATAATTTGCTCAAGGTCACACAGCTAGAAAGAAGCATAACTGGAACTCAAACCCAGGTCTCTTTCCAATGAGTTTATTCAGTGTGTTCAAGGATCCTTGGGGATCACTGAGACCTTTTCAGGGGTCTGTGAAGTCAAAACTGTTTTTTCACAATAAGTTATGTGCCTTTTTCACTCTCATTCTCTTATAAGGGTACAGTGGAGTTTCAGAAGCTGTGATACTTGGTATCACAATAGATTGAATGCAGAAACGGATATGAGAATCCAGCAAGTTGTCTTTCTCATGAGCTGGACATCAAAGAGATTTGAAAAAATGTAAACAATGCCTCCCTTCTCACTAGTTTTTTTCATGTTGGAATATATAATTATTTTTGTTTTGAAGGATAGTTGATTTACAATATTGTGTTAGTTTCAAGTATACAGCAAAGTGGTTCAGTTATTTGGATATATAACTATTAATCAGAAAATATGTTAGCTAAGTGAACACAAAATGGGTTTATTTTTGTTATTTGGATTTTTCTTAGTTTTAATTTCTATTATGGTAAACATCAATGGATATAACCCACAGCAACAAAATTCAATAATTAAAAAAATATGTAAAGTGGTCCTAAGACCAAAAAGATTGAGAACCATTGATTTAAAGCTTTTCTTGCTGTCTTTCCTTTCCATTTCCTCAACATCTCACATCTAAATTTTTTAAGAACCTTCAGATGTTTTCTGGCCTTCAGGCTGCCTGCCCTTGATCCACCCTCTCTGGCAGCTGCTATTTGTAGATTTCTCTTGCATTTACTACCCTACATTCCCTGTTCTTCTTCTCTTTTTTTAATTTAAAAAAATTTTAAATTATAGTTTTATTTTATTTTAAACAAGTTAAGGCAAATACTTTAATATGACACATGTGTTCCCATGTGTATTGCATATCACTTTATGCAATAATTTGTTATCCCCTGAAAATCCACGGTTAAGTCTATTTGTTCAAAGTGAATCATGTGTAAAATGCTCAGGAGAACAACAAAACAAAGAACCTTTGGAGACAGTGGTTCTCAAACCTGAGCTTGCATCAGAATCACCTGGAGGGCTAGTGAGCACCTTGGCAGCCTCACCCCAGAGTTCTTGATTCAGCAGCTCTGGGGTGTGTGGGGCCTAAGAGTTTGCATTTCCAACAGGTTTCCAGTTGCTGCTGCTGCTGCTGCAGGGACCACACTTTGAGAACCACTATTTTACGGAAATAACTCCCAATTTACATTTTCTATTAAAGTGAATCACTATACAGGGAGTTTGCGCGAGCTTCATTACGTTAACAATATCACATCTTTTCATTCAAAATGGGCCCTGTGAGCGGATAAGCTTAGAGAGAACACACAGGTAACTCCAATAAGGTGGGTGATTTTTTGACAGTTGCTATCTTCTTCCACCAGCAGGGCATGAGGAGTTTTGTTGTGTTGTGTTGTGTTGTGTTTTTTTAAGTCTGTACTCTTAACTACCAGTGACAGAGACTCAAACTGAGTTGATCTAAGCATAAGAGGTAATTTATTGTGCATGTCAGGGCTTCAGGCACACCTGGGTCCAGGTGCCACCATCGTCATCAGGAATCTGTTTGCACCTTCGGGCTCTGCTCTCAGCCAAGGTTCTGTCCCCACATGGTGGCACGGTGGCCCCAGCAGTTTCAAACTAGGCTCACATCGCCTAGCGATGTCTGGAAAAACAAAGATCCTCTTTTCTAACAGGTCTAGCAAAACTCCAAAATTTGTGTGTGTGTGGTAAAATATACATGACATAAAATTTATTGCTGTATATCTTTTTTTTTTTTTCTTGGCCGGCCACGCGGCTTATAGGATCTTAGTTCCCCGACCAGGGAGCAAACCCGGGCCCTTGGCAGTGAGAGCATGGAGTCCTAACCACTGGACCACCAGGGAATACCCTTTAAATCTTTTGTTTTTAATTTTAATAATTTTTATTGGGGTATGGTTGACTTACAATGTTGTGTTAGTTTTAGGTGTACAGTAAAGTGAATCAGTTATACATATACATATATCCACTCTTTATTTAGATTCTTTTTCCATATAGGCCATTACAGAGTATTGAGTAGAGGTCCCTGGGCTATGCAGTAGGTTCTTATCAGTTATCCATTTTATATATAGTAGTGTGTATATTGTCAATCCCAATCTTCTGATTTATCCCTCCCCCTTTACCCCCCGGTTACCATAAGTTTATTTTCTAAATCTGTAACTCTATTGTGTTTTGAAGATAGGTTCATTTGTAGCCTTTTTGTAGATTCCACATACAATGTCATATATTTGTCTTTCTCTGACTTACTTCACTCAGTATGACAATCTCTAGGTCCATCCATGTTGCTGCAAATGGCATTATTTTGTTCTTTTTTATGGCTAAGTACCTTATAAATCATTTTAAAGTACAGTTTCGTGGCATGAAGTGCAACTCATATTGTGCAATTATGACCACTATTGCACTTTTTGGGTAGCAGTCTACCAGTTTTCCTTTAAGGAACCACCCACCCCCAAGTCTCTGTCCATGTGGTTCAGTGGGGCTTCCCCTGTTTCAGCTTCAAGGGTGCATATGAAATTCATGCCTGGCCAATGAAAGTTGTCTCCCAGGCCAGAGTAGTTGGTCCAGGGACAGTCTTGGACTGAAGTTGGGTGAATCAGAGTCAATACTCATCATCCTGGGTTATACTAAACTACTGGGAGAGGGGACTGCCATGCTGCTAAGCTGGCAGGATGTAAGCCTGGTGATTCGGGGTCCTGCTCATAGAAGGAGGTGCCTGAAAACCAAGAGAGGAAAGTAGATCCAAGAAGTGAAGAAAGACACGGAGGCCTCAGTTATTTAAGCCAATATATTTCTTTTCTTCTCCTTCTCCTCCCTCTCCCTCTCCTTCTCCTTTTTTGTTTTTGCTTTTGTTTTTGTTGTTGTTGTTGTTGTTTGCTTGCAAGGAGTTCCAACTAACTAACCCAGTATGCCAGGCAGAATAATGGCCTCCCAAAGATGTCTCTGTCCTAATCATCCTAACCCTTGGAACCTATTACCTTACATGGCAAAGGGAAATTAAGGTTGCAGATGGAATTAATGCTGCTAATCAGGTGATCTTAAAAGAGGGAGCGGCCTGGATTATCCAGGTGGGACCAATGTAATCACAAGCGTCTTTTAAAATGGAAGCCAGAGGCAGAAGGAAAATTCAGAGTGATGTGGTGGTGTGAGAAGGGTGTGGTTTGCCTTTGCTAGCTTTGAAGACGGACTAAAGGGCCACAAGCTGAGGAGGAATGCAGTAGCCGGAAAAGGTAAGGAAGCAGATTCTCCTCTGGAGTTTCCAGAAAGAAGGGCAGCCCTGCCCACACCTTAGTTTTAGCCCAGTGAGACCCATGTCAGACTTTTAGCCTATAGAACTATAAGGGGACACATTTGGGTCATTTTAAGCCACCAAGTTTTGGGTAGTTCATTACAGCAACCACCAACTGTGTGGTAATTTGTTACAGTTAAGCTTAGAAAATTAAACACCGTGAGTTCTACCCGTCGCCTCCTAACACTGCCCTGTGAAAGCACAGCTGTTGGTTCCACACGCCCGCAGGCCAAGCCCACAGTCCTCACCGGGAATTGAGGGCTTTTGTGGGCCGCCTGGCCGGCCTCAGCCTATTTTTCCAGCCTCATGTCTCCATCAGTGCTTCTTTCAGTAGCTTCTTCAGCTGGGGTTACTCTTCTCACTTTCCTCTCCAGGCCCTTGGTGTTGAGGCTGACCCGCCCCTCCTTTCCAGCTCTCCCCGCAGCACTCCGACCCACCCGTCCCTTCCTTCAGAGCTTCGCACCTGCCCGCACAAACACTCATTTGGGCATGGACACTCCTGCCTAAAGCTGTGACAGTTTCAGATGTGTGAGGACAATGGTTTGTCCCCTTGGTGCTGTGTTCCTGGTCCTAGAGGGCTGCCTCCTGCCCAGGCTGGGCATCTGGTGCTCTCAGCACTTCCAAGCCCTTCTTCCTGGGAGACAACGGGCTCTGAGAGGGCAAGCCATGCCCCCCAAAGCCTCCTAGCTTTCAGTCCACAGGTCTTTCCACTTTTCCCTGCGGCCTTCAGGCCCTCAGTAGAGATGTTGCACGTGTGATTGCTTGATTGTTTCCTCAACCCAGCTGGATGACTCACCAACCTCCTCAGACCAGCCATCCCTGCCTGCGTTCAGCAGGTCAGCAGGGCTCCCTCCCTCAATGCCCCCAGGCTGAAACCGCAGAAATGCGTCTGGGGTAGGGGGAGCCTCCAAGAACCTCCAGTTTTTTATGTCTCAGGGCAGAAAGAATCCATCGAGAGGCAAAGTGATAGATAAGAAGTGATTTATTAGAATAGGACACTAGTGAGGCTTACAACCAGGCGGGCAAGGGAGTGCTGTACCCTGAGAACTTAGTGGGCTACAGTTTTATAAGCAAGGGAAAATTGGGGAGGGGGAGAAGGCCACCTTTTTCCTCATTCTTTTTTTTTTTTGCGGTACGCAGGCCCCTCACTGTTGTGGCCTCTCCCGTTGCGGAGCACAGGCTCCGGACGCGCAGGCCCACCGGCCATGGCTCACGGGTCCAACCGCTCCGCGGCATGTGGGATCTTCCCGGACCGGGGCATGAACCCGTGTTCCCTGCATCGGCAGGCGGACTCTGAACCACTGCGCCACCAGGGAAGCCCCACTTCCGCATTCTTGAGTAGATGTCATGCTTCCATCATCAGCTCCTCCTCCAGGTTGGGCGGGGGAGATTTCTTTTTTTTTTTTTTTTTTTTTTTGGGCGGGGGAGATTTCTTGTCCCTACGTGATCAAATGGGGACTGACATGGAGCAATGGAAATGAACAAAAAGGCGGTAACATATACTAAAAACAGTAATCATCTCAGGTTTCAGTATAATGTCACCTTTTCCTTATGTTTTTGTTCTTAGTGTGCACAGAGGAGTACGTCCTAGGAATCACTACCTTACCGAGCTCACTGGGCAGGATGTGGGTCTCATTCCACCATTTGCTTATTGTTTGGGGGCATGTCTCATGTTTCTGTTGCATGGCTTTGTGGTTAAGCAAACCTGCTTTCTTGAGTAATCATTAACTTACAGGGGTCTCCCATACCTTTTTCTTTACTTACAATCCTCTAGTGGGATTAACTATTTAATCACCTACTTTGTCACTTTACTCCATCCCTATCAAAACCAGTCTTTGGGGCTTCCCTGGTGGCACAGTGGTTGAGAGTCTGCCTGCCGATGCAGGGGACACGGGTTCGTGCCCCAGTCCGGGAAGATCCCACATGCCGCGGCAAGGCTGGGCCCGTGAGCCATGGCCGCTGAGCCTGCGCGTCCGGAGCCTGTGCTCCGCAACGGGAGAGGCCACAACAGTGAGAGGCCCGCGTACCGCAAAAAACAAAAAACAAAAACAAAAAAAACCCAGTCTTTGAGCCAAGTCTACAAAATCACAGAAGCTTTGTATGAGCAGAACAGTGTTCGTCTCCCAGTCCAGCAGAGTAAAATGGAATGTGTGTGTGTCCTTCTTCTCCCCGCTTTCCTTCGGAGTTTGAGGTGTGCTTAGGGAACTTTACTAATGGGGGAGGGATCTGTGATTCCTTGCTGAGTCCCACAACACTGTGCTAACCACAGAAACAAAGCAGGTGTTAAACTGACTTGGGGACGTCAGTGCTCTGCTCTGAGCCTTGGTTTTCTCCTCTGTAAATGAAGGAATATGTGCCATAGTGCTCACCGTCACTGGTCAGTCAGGAAACATGAAAATTAGAATAACAGTGAGATAATATTTTCACCCATCAGGTAAGCAAAAGTTGTAAAAAGTGATATCTAAAGTTAGAGGGGAAACTGATACCTTTGCGCGTTACTTGTGGGAATGTGAATTCCTATAGCCATTGGGGAGAAGAATGTGGCAGTATCTTCATAGGAAAAATGAGCACGCCATCAGCGGTCAGGAGAGAGGGTACCCTTGGGAGTGGAGTATTGACACAGGTGTATGGGGTGGGCGCCTCAGGTGCTGGCAATATTCTGTCTTGATCTGGGTACTGGTCACATTGCGTGTTGTATTTGTGAGAATTCATTTATGAACAACTGTATATTTATGATGCACTTTTTGGTACATATGTTATATTCTGATAGTTAAAATATTATATGCTTGTCCTTTGACCCAGTAACTTTGATTTTTCAAAATCTATCCTACAAAAATAAAAGCACCAATATGTATCAATATGTCAGGATTCACTCACAAGCGTGTTTATTGATTTGCAGTGACATAAAAAGAGAAAACAAACTGTTCATCATAGGAAATAGATGAATAAATAAGGTACATCCACACTGGAATCAGAAGCAGATTATTTAAAAACTTACATCAATCTGTATTGAGCTGGAGAAAGGTTTATGATAAATCATTAAATCAGGGGTAGTGGAAGCAAGTTGCAGAGTAAGATGTATAATATTCCATTCTTTAAAAGAACAGAAGGAACCCATATATGTGTTTATTTGTTCGAGGATGTGTATTTGAGCATAGATGAAGGTGTAGAAGGGGACCCACCACACCTTTAACTTAGATTCCCTCAGAGGTGCAAAGTCGGAGGAGAATGACGGGAGATATTTATATCTATATACGTTATAACAAGCATGTTATACTTTTTAAATTAGAAATCTTAATAAACCAAGAAAAAGGAAGACACAGGCTCCAGGAAAGAGTAGCTACCCACTGGAAGAGTAGAGAAGGGGAGTCCCAGCCTGGTAGTGGAGCATCTGATCTGGAGAGCAATCAGTGCAGATCGGAGCAGGAGGGAGGGCTCCTGGAGGGAGGTCTTTGAGGGGGGAAAGGACGAATAGATGACTATGATGGTGGATTTGACAGCCAGAATATAAGGGCAAATACTGGGGGGAGGGGCAGTTAGAAGCTCTAAGAATATAAATCTGTACAGGAAAGGAATATAATCATAATATATTCTTAATTCTGCAGTGGGTGATATTTATATAATAATTATAATGTAAATACAGCTTATTCGTCATCAACTTTTAGAATCCCTCTACAAAGATACAGAAATTTGATTATGACAGAGTAAAATGTATACATAATAAAATGTGTATTTATCAACACTGCCAATGTATAAATGAAAATATAGATGATTTGTGAGGTTGAGGAAAGTTAAAGGCAAGGGTTTGGACACTAATATCCTTATCTTAGTGGATGATCAAGAAATGGAAGAATAGAAAAAAATAGAACAATATACACAGTATAAAATATTATGTTATTTACATAAGTATACCTACCTATTTATATATAAATTCATTACATACTATTATGTATATAACATTTTTTTAACCAAAAACAATTTTAATATTGGAGCTATATTGAAAGAAATGAGGAGGGGAGTAGGGTGTCATGAGCTATATCCTTTACTATCACTGGAAAAAGTCAATAGATAACGTTTTAAATTGATAAATCAAGTAGTGACGTGAGCATGTCGTTACCACATAACCAGGTAACCAGCAAAACGCAGGTCTGAACAGGTTCCCTCCTGGGAGTGGTTGCGAGGGAGGGTCGGGGGGAGGTGTAGGGAAAGACAGTACTCGAAACTGCTACTTTTCATTTTAAACTCCTTGAAGCTATTTTTCTTTAATCAAGGGTATTTCTTACTTCTTTAAATATTTAAAATAAAAACTTTTTAAAAGGAAATGAAGGCAATAATTGTGAGTGTAAGTAACAGTCAACAAATTCTACTAATTTGGGGGTAAGTGAACTAAAAAGATCAAGAACTGCATATCAGTGGTAACCTATATCTTAAGAGTGGATGCCATTGCCCCGGGGAGCCTGGAGAGACTAACACACTAGGTCAGAATGCTAAGGATCACATATTTAAGTGATTTTAAAAGCCCTTAAAGGAAACACAAGAAGTTGCTGGCAAGGTAGAGTGGGAGAAGGCAGTGCTGTGGAAGGATGAGGGAAGAGGCGTTTCAAGGAGGGAGCCTCGGTCTGTCAAATGCCATGCTATCAAGAGGTCAGGAATGAATGAATGAATGAGGACTGAAAAGCTTCCATTGGGCTGAGCAGCATGGAAGTCCCTGTACTTCTGGCCAATGGTTAAGTCCACCATGTGCACATACATTGGTATATCAGGCTATGTGCACTGTATGCACAGTGTTGGTGTCTTGGACTGCCTAGCTACAGAACTATGAGGGGAGGGTTGCATTTTTCTCATGCAGAGTTACAAGCTCTCATCCACCTGGCACGTGACTCTCATCCCCTCAAAAGGAAGAGTATTTTTTTTTGTTGTTGTTGCCTCTGTTGGGTCTTCGTTGCTGCATGCAGGCTTTTCTCTAGTTGTGGCGAGTGGGGGCTACTCCTCATCGTGGTGCGCGGGCTTCTCATTGGGGTGGCCTCTCGTTGCGGAGCACAGGCTCTAGACTCGCAGGCTCAGTAGTTGTGGCTCACGGGCCTAGTTGCTCTGCGGCATGTAGGGATCCTCCCAGACCAGGGCTCGAACCCGTGTCCCCTGCATTAGCAGGCAGATTCTCAACCACTGAGCCACCAGGGAAGTCCCAAGGAAGAGTATCAATGGCAGGTCCAAGTTAGAAACATTTCTCCGTTCTGCAATTTGGGGATTTCCCTAGGGAAGAGATGCTCTACTATAGGAGAAACAATTGCATCCCCTCAGGTGGGCACTCAATTTTCATTTTAACCAGATGTCACCAGAACACAGCCTGTCTTGGAATGTGAAAGTGGGGGGATCTGAGTATTTGCTCTTCCCCAAACTTGTCCAGTTCCCGAGAGATGGGCCTGGCTCTCTACGCAGAGTAGTTAACACCACGCCACTGGGACAACAATTTGAGTGTTTCCATTCAAATCCCCCAAGAATTGCTGCTTGCCTAGTCTGTGTTCCTTGCAGAACAACCTCTTTCTTTTTCCTCACCTCCCTTGAGGTATTCTAGAACATTCTTCAGGGGTCAGTAGGGAATCCTTAGCTTTCATCTAGGAGGGTTCCCCTTGGGCCCTGAAAGCCCTAGTGTTGTGGCTACCAGTCGCAGGCCCCCTACTTGCGTGCACCCAGCAGAATTCTCATCCTCGCACAGGAGGAGGTGCTTGGAGAACTAGCAGGAGAGAGTTGCAGCTCCTTGGCTGCCTAAAGCTGCTGGGTGTGCCCTGTCCCCAGGCTTGGTTCTCCCTGGGAACTAAAGGCACAGAGTAGCTTTGTGGTTCAGGACTCTTCTCCCTACAGAAGCTGCTCTAGCTTCCTTCTCTTAATTCTTACAGCAGAGCTTCTTTCACTTAACATACATAAGAATCGCATGGGGTTCTACTCAAATGTAGATCCCTGGTTCCCACCCCGAGTTTCTGATTAGTTCTGGGCTGGAGCCTGGGAATCTGCATTTTAAGTGCCTTGAAATGATTCTGATGCAGGTGGGCCCTGGGACTCAACTCTAGGAAACAGTGCCCTACAGCTTATGCTTACACAACTTATTAAAATCATGATCTTAAGTATAAGTATCCAAATTATTCAACAGGCACTGATTATCATCGACTAATTTTATAAACAAATTCCTGCAGCTGATCCTGGAACAACAGAGTTGCCCCACGTGAGAAGCAGCTTAATTAGCAGTCAATACTTGAATTTTGAGTTCATATTTGAAAGCTATTTGTCTTCCGTCTCTGGCAGCTTAGTGCCACCTCTGCTGAACAGTGGTCACCAAAGCCTCTAATATCAGCTGCTCTGGAGGGTGCCTGCCAAGTTCTGTAAGCACACCGAGCAATTTCAAAGTGACTTTCATTTCTAATGTGTAATCATACATCAAGTCCGATCATTGCAAACATATCCTCTGTATGTAGTATACATGCTCTATTAAGTCTGTGTGATAAGATATATATTCAAATTAGGAAGGTAAAAGCAGGCCCATGGAATTGAATTACATTACAACTTGAGATATTCTGGCACATCCTCAATAAGTGAAACTTAAGGTATTCTTCCAGAGGAGCTTGGGAATCATTTCTCCTTATTTTTAAGTGGAATGTAATTAGATTTTCTGGGCTCCAGGCAAAGAAAGACAAATGAAAGATTAAATATTCAGAAGCAAAGTTCAAAACCCCAGTCTAAAAGGACAATATGTTTTTAACATAAAGCCATTCTATAGTTCTGCATAATCAGCAGATTGGCAATTACTCTGTTTTCATTTTTTATAATTTCTTACATGATTGTACCATTTTCTTAGTGTCCAAGCAATAGCTTTGGGGTGAAAATTAAAAGCATAAACATCATCTAAAGGAGATCACAGATGACTTTGGAGGGTGATGAGTCTCTTGACAACAAAACCTGACTTAGGGTGATAACAGGAAAGGCAAAGTGATTAAGATAACCAGGGGAGGAAAGGTGAGTGAGAGAATTCAGAGGAAGAGGGGATAGAGAGCGCTGTACTGACAGCCGGGGCACGACTGCTGCAGATCATGTCAGATTCAGAAACACATTATCATCCAGCAGGTTTTCTGGTTGGTTTTTCTTAACTGTATATTTGAACCCAATTTCATACAACGTACGTATAAGGCTTTCCTGGCACTTCCTATAGATGAAAAGTTAATACTGGGTTGTGACCTCCCTGAGAAGTTGCTGGCTTCAAGAGTCCAGGGCTTCCCTGGTGGCGAAGTGGTTGGGAGTCCGCCTGCCGATGCAGGGGACACGGGTTCGTGCCCCAGTCCGGGAAGATCCCACATGCCATGGAGTGGTTGGGTCCGTGAGCCATGGCCATTGAGCCTGTGCGTCCGGAGCCGGTGCTCCACAACGGGAGAGGCCACAGCAGTGAGAGGCCCGCGTACCGCAAGAGTCTGACTGGGCTGTATGGGTGAGATTTTTTATGGGAGCTGTACTTTCTCTGGGATTTCTCCTTGACACATAGTTCCTCGTTGCTTTCTTGAATTTTTTTTCCTATTTTACGTTTTTTCAAAGTCCCAAAATAAGTAATGATGAAAACAACTTGAATGGATACTATGACCCCCAACTGATTCCCCCCTCCCAAAATATCACATCTCTCTTATGTGTAAAATGATTAAAAGGCCCACTTGTGTACTGACACTTACCCTATAAAAATGCATCTGGGCCATTTAAAAAACGTGTTGTCCTAACATATTTGAGTCTTCTCCCTTCATATCTCATGATTAGTAACTGACCGACTGTGATAATCAAGAACAGACCTGCAGTGCAGGTAGCTATGAAAAGTTTAGAAATACCGCAACAGCTACTTAGCTACAAAATGGGTAATTTTTAACATCTATGTCTATATACATAGATATACCTACAATTATGATTTGGACAACATAATTTTAGGTTAATCTTCCCTTATTATAGGAAGGGAATGGTTCAACGGCCTGGTTCAATGGCTTGTCAGCAATTTTACTTCAGGTGTAGTTGTCCCTTTAAAAAACTTTTTTATTGATATATATCTGATATACAATATTAGTTTCAGGTGTAAAACATGATTTGACACTTATATACATTATGAAATGGTCACCCCAATAGGTCCAGTAACCATCTGCCACCATAGAAAGTTACTGTATGGTAATACTATGTCTATATTATTGACTATATTCCCTATGCCATACGTTACATCCCTGTGATTTATTTTATAACTGTAAGTGTGTACCTCTTAATCTCCTTCACCTATTTTGCCCAACCGCCCCCACCCCCGCGACCACCAGTTTGTTCTCTGTATCCATGAGTCTGTTTCTGTTTATTCATGTTTTTGTTTTTTAGATTCCATATGTAAGTGAAATCATATGGTATTGTCTTTCTCTGACTTACTTCACTTAGCATAATGCCCTCTGGGTCCATCCATGTTGTTGCAAGTGGCAAGATTTTATCCTTTTCTTTTTTTGTTTTTTTTTAACATCTTTATTGGAGTATAATTGCTTTACAATGGTGTGTTAGTTTCTGCTTTATAACAGTGAATCAGCTATACATATACATATATCCCCAAATGTCCTCCCTCTTGCGTCTCCCTCCCTCCCACCCTCCTGTCCTTTTCTTATGGCTGAGCAATATTGTGTGTGTGTGTGTGTGTGTGTATATATCTCACATCTTCTTTATTCATCTATCAATGGATGGTTGTCTTTTCTTATAGTCCATTTAAACTAAAATTAATAGAACCAGCAGCTTGTTAACTTTGTAAAAGATACTCATATTGACCTTGGTTCAAATAATAGCTCTGGGGAATTCCCTGGCGGTCGGGTGGTTAGGACTCTGCGTTTTCACTGCCTTGGGCCCAGGTTTATTCCCTGGTAGGGGAGCTAAGATCCTGTGAGCTGTGTGGTGTAGCGAAAAAAGAAAACCCCCAAAAAACAAATAATAGCTCTGCCACTTCCTAGCTGCATGACCTTGAGCAAGTCACTGGAGCTATCTAAGCCTCAGTTGCACATTCTGTAAAAAAAAAAAAAAAAAAAGAGGATAATAGTATCCATGTTAAAGTTTTCAAGACAATTATATGCAATAATGCATATAAAGTGCTTAGCAGAGTACCTGGGATAGACTAGGTAGTGCTCAATAACATTAGTTTTTATAAGTTCATTTTATATATAAGGTAGAAAGAAATTCCAACAGTAAACCAGTAAAAGCAAGAGTTGGCAAACCACGCCCCCAGGCCAAATCTGGCCTGCCACCTGTTGTCAAGAGTAAATTTTTGTAACAGAGCCACATTCATTCATTTATGTATTGCCTGCAACTGCTTTCACAGCATCATTGAATATCTGCAGTAGACTGCATGGCACAAAAAGTCTAAAATATTTACCATCTGGCCCTTTACAGAGAGTTTGCCAACCCCCGAGTACAAGGAGAAGAAACTTAATTGGCCAAAACAAAAATAGCATTCGAAATGTGGATGTGGCTATTTTCTAGTCAAAAACAAAAACGAAAAAAGGAAAATACAAAATCTATCAAGCCCTCCCTCTCACATGATTTGGGGAGAAACTAACAGCACTGGCTAAAACTGATCTGAGGAGCAGAGACAAACAAGGTGTAAATAACCCAGAAAACTCCACTGAATTACAGGCAACTGCAAAAATTCCCCCAAGGCAATTTCAAGGGAAGAAGTCTCTCCTGCACCCAGTGTAGGCCCCTGAGAATAACAGCCAAGAATTGAGAATGGCATTTAAATAAACCTATCCTTCATAACCAGGTTTTTCCCCCAAAGATAGCCTACACCATCTGAAAGACCCTAAAATTCATAGACAAATTTCAATGTTTTTCTCACATAACTGCTCAGAATTGACAGATAAAATTCAGTCTTCTGATAGTAGGCATTCACTTGTTGAATAAGTGAATGAATGAAGGAATGATGCATTTAGCCTGTTGTCTAAATCTATCAAGATTTCTTTTTTTGAGATTTTTTTCTTCTAGTTTTATTGAGCTATAATCGGCATACAGCACTATATAAAGTGTACAGGGGACTTCCCTGGTGGTCCAGTGGTTAGGATTCCGTGCTTCTACTGCTGGGGGACCCGGGTTTGATCCCTGGTCAGGATCGAATGTGGCCTGGTCTCAGCGTGGCCAAAAAATCTCAAAAAATTGTTTGTGTAAAAAAAAAAAAAAATTTAAGGTGTACAGCATAATGATTTGATTTACATACATTATGAAATGATCAGCACAATAAGTTTAGTGAACATCCATCATCTCATACAGACACAAAATAAAAGGAAACAATGTTTTTTCCTTGTGATGAGAACTCTTAGGATGTACTCTCTTGACAACTTTCATATTCGACATACAGCAGTGTTATTAATTCCATTGCTTTCTAATGCCTATTCAGGTCCCACTAGCCAAAAGTTATGCATGGATTGTCATTTGTCTAGCAGTTAAAGCATTCAATACCCTGGGATATTTCTTACTCTTTTCCCTGAACAGTTATTTAAATTGTACAATTATTTTAATATATAATTATATAAATTATATACTTTAATTTTCACAGACTTTTGCCTGGTCTCTACCTAAATGGTTAGTTCTTTGTTTTTTTTAAGTTAATTTTATTTTATATTGGAGTATAGTTGATTTACAATGTTGTGTTAGTTTCAGGTGTACAGCAAAGTGAATCAATTATACATATACATATATCCACTCTTTTTTAGAGTCCTTTCCCATATAGGCTGTTACAGAGTATTGAGTAGAGTTCCCTGTGCTATACAGTAGGCCCTTGTTGATTATTTTATATATAGTAGTGTATATATGTTAATCCCAAACTCCTAATTTATCCCTCCCTCCCACCTTTCCCCTTTGGTAACCATAATTTTGTTCTCAAAGTCTGAGTCCGTTTCTGTTTTGTAAATAAGTTCATTTGTATCATTTTTTCAGATTCCACATATAAGTGATAACATATTTGTCTGACTTACTCCGCTTACTGTGGTAATCTCTAGGACGATCCATGTTGCTACAAATGGCATTACTTCATTCTTTTTAATGGCTGTGTGATTGTCCATTGTATATATGTAAATCTAGCAAGACTGAAAAGAAAATGGCAAAGGACTCTTGGATCAAAAAATCCCACTTTTTATTAGCTCAGTATATACTCTTTGCCTCAGTAATTAGTTTTAGGAGTGAGCAAAAGAACAAAAGTCTATTTAAAATAACCCTATGGCTCTAGCCCATATTCTATCATGCTGCCAACACTTCTAAGGGTTCTGGGCATATGTATTTCATGTAAGATTTTTTTTTTTTTTTTTTTTTTTGCGGTACGCGGGCCTCTCACTGCTGTGGCCTCTCCCGTTGCGGAGCGTGTGCTCCGGACGCGCAGGCTCAGCAGCCATGGCTCACAGGCCCAGCCGCTCCGCAGCATGTGTGATCTTCCCGGACTGGGGCACGAACCCGTGTCCCCTGCATCAGCAGGCGGACTCTCAACCACTGCGCCACCAGGGAAGCCCTCATGTAAGATTTTGCAAAACTATCCCAGAATAATGAACCAACTGTCTAGGTAAGGGAGAACTTCTATTACCTTTCAGTGACTCTACAGTAATAGGGATGAAAACAACAATGAAACAGCTTTGACAGAGTTCAAGCAGATAAAACGGTATTAAAGAACCCAGCATTGCCTGTTCATTGCAGCACTATTTACAACAGCCAGGACATGGTAGTAACCTAAGTGTCCGTCGACAGATGAATGGATAAAGAAGATGTGGCACATATACAATGGAGTATTACTCAGGCATAATAAGAAATGAAATTGAGTTATTTGTAGAGAGGTGGATGGATCTAGAGTCTGTCATACAGAGTGAAGTAAGGCAGAAAGAGGAAAACAAATACCGTATGCTAACACATATATATGGAATCTAAAAAAAAAGAAAATGGTCAGAAGAACCTAGGGGCAGGACAGGAATAAAGACACAGACGTAGAGAATGGACTTGAGGACACGGGGAGGGGGAAGGGTAAGCTGGGACGAAGTGAGAGAGTAGCATTGACATATATACACTACCAAATGTGAAACAGCTAGTGGGAAGCAGCCACATAGCACAGGGAGATCAGCTCTGTGCTTTGTGACCACCTTAGAGGTGTGCGATAGGGAGGGGTGGGAGGGAGGGAGACGCAAGAGGGAGGGGAAATGGGGATATATGTATACATATAGCTGATTCGGTTTGTTATACAGTAGCAATTAACACAACAATGTAAAACAATTATACTCCAATAAAGATGTTAAAAACAACAACAACAACAAAAAAGGGCTTCCCTGGTGGCGCAGTGGTTGAGTCCGCCTGCCGATGCAGGGGATATGGGTTCATGCCCCGGTCCGGGAAGATCCCACATGCCGTGGAGTGGCTGGGCCCGGGAGCCATGGCCGCGGAGCCTGCGCGTCCGGAGCCTGTGCTCTGCAACGGGAGAGGCCACAACAGTGAGAGGCCCGCGTACTGCAAACAAACAAACAAAAACCCCAGCATTGCCAAGAAACCCAGTACATTCCATGATAAAATAATAAAGACATGACATTGCCATGACTCTAGACTCACCCAAAACCAATGTGCACTAAATAATAGAGAAGTCTATTTTTTCTTTGGATGGGAGACCTAGACCAGCCACTGCAGCCACATTACTTTCCTAAACTAACCCTCAGCATCCACTCTGCACCTTGCCCAACACAGAGCAGGCTATAGGGCTGCACGTTTTTTTTTTAATTGGAATATAGTTGATTTACAATGTTGTGTTACATCTGCTGTACAGCAAAGTGACTCAGTTAGACACATGTATACATTCTTTTTTATATTCTTTTTCATTATGGTTTATCCCAGGAGATTGGGATAAAGTTCCCTGTGCTATATATAAGGACCTTGTTGTTTAACCATTCTATTTTTTTTTAAAGTCTTTATTGAACTTGTTACAATACTGCTTCTGTTTTATGTTTTGGTTGTTTTGGCCGCGAGGCATGTGGGATCTTGGCTCCCTGACCAGGGATTGAACCCGCACCCCCTGCATTAGAAGGCGAACTCTAAACCACTGGACCACCAGGGAAGTTCCTAATCCATTCTAAATGTAATAGTTTGCATGTACTAACCCCAAACTCCCAGTCCTTCCCCCCCACCACCTGCCCTCCCTTGGCAACCACCAATCTGTTCTGTGAGTCTGTTTGTTTTGTAGATAGGTTCATTTGTGCCATATTTTCTATTCCACCTGTAAGTGATACCATATGGTATTTGTCTTTCTCTTACTGACTTATTGCACTTAGTAAAATAATCTCTAGTTGTATCCATGTTGCTGCAAATGGCATTATATCATTCTTTTTTATGGCTGAGTAGTATTCCATTGTGTGTGTGTGTGTGTGTGTGTGTGTATGTATATATATACACACCACAACTTCTTTATCCATTCCTCTGTCGACAGACATTTAGGTTGCTCCCGTGTCCTGGCTATTGTAAATAGTGCTGCTATGTACATTAGGGTGTATGTAGCTTTTCTTTTTTTTCCCCCCCCCCACACACTGTATTTTATTTTTACAAGAGATAAATAAACTGACACCAAGCATTGTAAATGGATGACCACAACAAAAGCAACAATGATTGCAGTTACCAAACACGAAACACACTCATACTATGTCATAATATTGACATTCAGTCCAGTAATCCTCCAATGTAACAGCTTCTTTACTTTGCAGTGAAAACTGATTTGTATATTTTTTGCCTCTGAGTCTTTGTGGGATTTTTTTTATTCAAACAAAGTCACAAAAATTATAATCATCCTCATCAGTTCACTCAGTCCCATGTAATTAATTTTTTTATCTTGATCTTTTGTTAGCACTTTTATGAATTCATCAGTTTTCCATTAGAGTTCTGAAAATGCTTATTCATTCAGTTCAGCAGTATAGTCAGTTACCAGAAACCTGTACTTGTCAGAGTCTTTTCCATGAATTCCTTGAAGATGAAACACTTTTATAGGAACATTTTTGCAAAAGCAACAGAGTATACCCAGAACTGTCTGTAAATGACAAAAGACTTAAAAATGACCATGGTTAAAGATTTGATGAAAGTTCATAATAATGCAATTGACAAGGAAATTTATTTATTTCTGAGATATACATTTTAAAGTAATAACTAGAATTACGACTTATAACATTATACCAGAACATATAAGAATTTTAGAAATTTCATGTAATGTCTGAAACATTTATATTAACATATTTCCATACAAATAACCCAAAGAAAGTTTAGTATTAGTTGTTTTGTTTTATACTGCAGGTTATTAGCCATCAATTTTATACACATCAGTGTATACATGTCAATCCCAATTGCCCAATTCAGCACACCACCATCCCCACCCCACTGCGGTTTTCCCCCCTTGGTGTCCATATGTTTGTTCTCTACATTTGTGTCTCAACTTCTGCCCTGCAAACCAGTTCATCTGTACCATTTTTCTAGGTTCCACATACATGCATTAATATACGATATTTGTTTTTCTCTTTCTGACTTACTTCACTCTGTATGACAGTCTCTAGGTCCATCCACATCTCAACAAATGACTTAATTTCGTTCCTTTTTATGGCTGAGTAATATTCCATTGTATATATGTACCACAACTTCTTTACCCATTCATCTGTCGATGGGCATTTAGGTTGCTTTCATGACCTGGCTATTGTAAATAGTGCTGCAATGAACATTGGGGTGCATGTGTCTTTTTTTTTTTTTTTTTTTTTTCTTTTTGCGGTATGCGGGCCTCTCACTGTTGTGGCCTCTCCCGTCGCGGAGCACAGGCTCCGGATGCGCAGGCCCAGCGGCCATGGCTCACGGGCCCAGCCGCTCCGCGGCACATGGGATCCTCCCAGACCGGGGCACGAACCCGTATCCCCTGCATCGGCAGGCGGACTCTCAACCACTGCGCCACCAGGGAGGCCCCATGTGTCTTTTTGAATTATGGTTTTCTCTGGATATATGCCCAGGAGTAGGATTGCTAGATCATATGGTAATTCGATTTTTAGTTTTCTGAGGAACCTCCATACTGTCTTCCACAGTGGCTGCACCAACTTACATTCCCACCAACAGTGTAGGAGGGTTCCCTTTTCTCCACACCCTCTCCAGCATGTTATTTGTAGACTTTTTTTTTTGTAGGTTTTTTAATGATGGCCATTCTGACTGGTGTGAGATAGTCCCTACTATAGTTTTGATCTGCATTTCTCTAATAATTGGTGATGTCGAGCATCTTTTCATGTGCCTATTGGCCATCTGTAGTCTTTTCGGAGAAATGTCCATTTAAGTCTTCTGCCCATTCTTTGATTAGGATTTTTTTTTTGGTGGTGTTGTTGAGTTGTATGAGCTGTTTGTATATTTTGGAGATTAAGTAGGGCAGCAGTTCTTAAGGTGTGGGTTCAGGGGACCTCAGACTGCGGCAGGAGATCCCATGAAACTAGCTTCATAGTAAGAAGACATTATTTTTTTCACTCACACTCTCATAAATGTACAGTGGAGTTTTCCAAAGGCTACATGACATGTTATATCACCAGTTATGAGAATCAACCTGTTTCCTATTAAGCCAGACATTAAAGATGTTTGCAAAAATGTAAAGTATGCCACTTCTTCTGGAAATTAAGTTTTTCGTAAAAATGTTTAAGTCCAATGGATCTGTCATTAACATAAATTGTTAAAATTTCCTTAAATTGAATTTCAAATAGGATAAACATCGAGAGATATAACCTACATAAACAGAAGCTCTCTGGCATCCTCAATTTTTAGTGCAAAGGAGCCTTGAAACCAAAAAGTTTGAGAACTACTAATCCAGAGAAGCAACAAAGTCTCGGAGGGCAGATGTCTCTAGGAAGCCATGCTCAGGGAAAGCAGTTTGTGGAAAAGGCTACATGAATATAGCGCAGGATGCAAAGCAGCCAGTGAGATTTTCTGCTGATAACTAAAGACAAAGTTTTAAAATATGAAAAGTCACTATAGACAGCAAATGACAAATAGCAAAGTATGTTGATGGTTATTAGGATAAAGACTGGTTTTAAGACGAATGCCTGTTACACTTGAATTTTATCTCTTGAACTCAAGTTGCATAACACAGTTGGGAAGAGGAAAAGCTATCAGGATTTAAGAGGCTGTGCCTCATAGACCATATTCTAGAGCTTAGCACAGCGACCAGCATAGAGAAAGAGATCAGTATTTGTTAAGCAAGCTAATGAACGACTTTAAAATGAAGTTATGAGGTTGACTAAGGTTGAGAGCAAAATGGCTGTATCAAGAAAGGCTCATAACAGGGGGACTTGATCTAGAATCAGTTTTCAAGAGAGATGAAGAAATGAGAGTAGCTGAGATGCAGAGCCATCTCACTACCCCCAAGGAAACCTCCCTCCCCTCTTTGCCTCTTGATCCTCTTCACTTTTAAAGTTTGATTAAAGGGGGGGTGTTAGCAATCATCCCATCTCAAGCATCTTAATATCCTAAACTCAATATGACCTGAATAGAACTCTTAATTCTAACCCCACATCTCCCTCATAGAAATGTGCTTCTCCTGCATACTTCAACTTCATATGGTTCTTTTTTTTTTTTTTTTTTTTTTTTGCGGTACGCAGGCCTCTCACTGTTGTGGCCTCTCCTGTTGCGGAGCACAGGCTCCGGACGCGCAGGCTCAGCGGCCATGGCTCACGGGCCCAGCCGCTCCGCGGCATGTGAGATCTTCCCGGACCGGGGCACGAACCCGAGTCCCCTGCATCGGCAGGCGGACTCCCAACCACTGCGCCACCAGGGAAGCCCTCATATGGTTCTTGATTCTTCTTTCCCCTTCAGGCCTTCCACGTAATCCTCTGGCATGTCCTGTGATTCTACTCCCAAAGCACATAATGAATTTATCCACTTCTCTCCATCCCTACTTGATGACTCTGGTCCAAACCATTCGGATTAATCCTAATAGAACGTAGCTTGTCTCCATGCTTCCCCTTTGGTGACTCTCCCTTCTCGCTACAATCTATTCTCCCCTGAGGAGCCATAGTAGTTTCCTAAAAATGCCAATCAGAACATGTCACTCCCTTTATAAAAAATCTACAAAGTTTTCCCACTATACCTAGAATAAAATCCTAACTCCTTACCCTCATCTACAAAGCCCTCTCCATCTGGACTCCCCACTCCTGCCCACCCCCCATTCTACTCCCACCTCATCTGCTCCAGCCACACTGGCCTTTCCTATCTTCTAAAATGCAAAACTCCTTCCTAAGCTGGAGCCCGCCTGAGGGCCTAGCATTCTCTGGAACACTCTACCTAAGAATCTTTACTTTGCTGCCCCTTTTTGGCCGTTCTCGGCTCACTGTCACTTTCTACCTCTTCAGCGGCCTTTCAGATCACTGTTGCACCACTTCCCATTAAACGTCAACCTAGGATTCTGGTTCCTTTGTTAATAGCATTCGTGACTTGAAATCTTATCTATTTACTTGCTCCATGAGAACAGGATCTTGCTGATCTTGTTCATTACTGTATCCTCTAAGCCTAGAAAACCGAGAACAGTGCCCGATCCACAGGAGACATTTAATAAATATTAAATATTGAGTGAATTACACACTGCTGTTATACTCAAAGATCTTTTTTTCCTGGCAAACTGATCTCAAAGGAAAAGCAAGGTATTTACCACACATACATACATGTTACAGAATCTTAGACTTGGCTTCGGAAGGCTTAGGACTAGGTCAACATACAGAGCTATTCTCTGTATCAAATCTTACAACTGATCTTGATTTTTGCACTGGATAGCGACTTCATTTCAATTCTGCAACCACTTAAAATGACTAACATATACTAACAGTGTTATTATGTGCGTATCTTTTTTCAACAGTGCTTAAAGCTTAATAGATATACTAGGATCCTCTGAGAAACTAGTCAATAAAATTTTTCTGGAACATAGTCGTATTTCAAAAAGTGTATTCAATGAATATTTTAATGTGTTCTCTCTATACAATGTTACCAAAGAAATATTCTTCTCTGGCTTCAAATAAGGTAATACCCTTTGAAGTATCAAAAATAAACCAACTTTTTTTTTTAACATCTTTATTGGAGTATAATTGCTTTACAATGGTGTGCTAGTTTCTGCTTTATAACAAAGTGAATCAGTTACACATATACATACGTTCCCAGATCTCTTCCCTCTTGCGTCTCCCTCCCTCCCACCCTCCCTATCCCACCCCTCTAGGTGGTCACAAAGCACCGAGCTGATTTCCCTGTGCTATGCAGCTGCTTCCCACTAGCTATCTATTTTACATTTGGTAGTGTATGTATGTCAATGCCACTTTCTCTGCTTTGTCACAGCTTACCTTTCCCCCTCCCCATATCCTCAAGTCCATTCTCTAGTAGGTCTGTGTCTTTATTCCTGTCTTACCCCTAGGTTCTTCATGACATTATTCTTCCCCTTAAATTCCATATGTATCTGTTAGCATATGGTATTTGTCTTTCTCTTTCTAACTTACTTCACTCTGTATGACAGACTCTAGGTCCATCCACCTCATTACAAATAGCTCAGTTTCGTTTCTTTTTATGGCTGAGTAATATTCCATTGTATATATGTGCCACATCATCTTTATCCATTCATCTGTTGATGGACACTTAGGTTGTTTCCATGTCCTGGCTATTGTAAATAGAGCTGCAGTGAACATTTTGGTACATGACTCTTTTTGAATTATGGTTTTCTCAAGGTATATGCCCAGTAGTGGGATTGCTGGGTCATATGGTAGTTCTATTTGTAGTTTTTTAAGGAACTTCCATACTGTTCTCCATAGTGGCTGTACCAATTCATATTTCCATCAGCAGTGCAAGAGTGTTCCCTTTTCTCCACACCCTCTCCAGCATTTATTGTTTCTAGATTTTTTAATGATGGCCATTCTGACTGGTGTGAGATGATATCTCATTGTAGTTTTGATTTGCATTTCTCTAATGATTAATGATGTTGAGCATTCTTTCATGTGTTTGTTGGCAATCTGTGTATCTTCTTTGGAGAAATGTCTATTTAGGTCTTCTGCCCATTTTTGGATTGGGTTGTTTGTTATTGAGCTGCATGAGCTGCTTATAAATTTTGGAGATTAATCCTTTGTCAGTTGCTTCATTTGCAAATATTTTCTCCCATTCTGAGGGTTGTCTTTTGGTCTTGTTTATGGTTTCCTTTGCTGTGCAAAAGCTTTGAAGTTTCATTAGGTCCCATTTGTTTGTTTTTATTTCCATTTCTCTAGGAGGTGGGTCAAAAAGGATCTTGCTGTGATTTATGTCAGAGTGTTCTGCCTATGTTTTCCTCTAAGAGTTTGATGGTTTCTGGCCTTACATTTAGGTCTTTAATCCATTTTGAGCTTAAAAAATAAACCAACTCTTACAACAAGACAAAAGAATAAATGGAAGCTTTTATTAGTGAAGCAAGTCAATTTATTATATTTCCAACATGGTCTTCTTCCTCTATAATGAAACAAACTACAGTACTTTACAATGTAACTTTTTAAATATTTCAGAAGGGAAACATTTCTTTGGGAATTTAGGAAAGCAAATATTTTGGGAAGAATAACTACAAGAGGTTATTTTTTCAACTTTAATACAGTAACAGCTTGCCCACCAGGTATATTACCCAGCATTTTTCCTTTTAATGAAGCCATCAAGTATTAGCCAACAAGGAACCTACTTTTAGAAAATGAGGCAGAAAAGGTTTATATTTAAATAGGAAACGAGCAATCTAAATACCAATCACATGTCACTTTAACAAGGCAATTTATTTACATAATTAGGTATAAATTATTAATTATGTTGATTAAGGTCCTAGCAAAGACTCAATTGGTCTATCTCAAATTCAAACAGCACTCATCTGGCTATGAAGGTAGACATAATAATGGAATTGGGCCTGTTTGAATAAGGGGAAAAAAATATCTTCATTACTGCACATTTTCTGTCATTAAAAACAAGGATTATTAAGTCAGGGACATCTTGGTTCTGAACCTCTCCATTTTTGTTGGAAGAAGACTGACCATCTCTTTGCTAAGTTCTAGTTCAACTTCTATTTCCTGGGCAGCTTCAGGGTGCTTCTCACAGTAATCAACAATAAATTTGTAATGTTCCAGTGATGTTGCCAAATTTTCTAGCTCTTTCTTGGGATCTGCAGTGATGACTTTGCCATAGAGACGGGCAACTCGAAACTTAGCTAACATGGCAGGGCGAAGAACATCTTCCCCTATATGCTCAGGAAATACTTTATTTGGGTCTCTCAGGGAGTCTAAGAAGAGCTGGTAGTACTTCAGTGCTGACTTATTAAGACTATTTATTTTTTTCACGATGTGTGAATCAGGATCCCTCAGCTTGTCAGCTATGGCAATCTTCAAATCCATCATATCATAATAAGCATGTGCAACTTCAAACTGAATCTGTCTGTTGACCAACAAATAATACTGTGGATTCAGGTCCACAATTAGGGGCTCTAGCATAGCTATTCTGCGTTTATGCATCTTGCACCGTCTCTCCATGTCAGTTTCAAAGAATGCCAGCACCTTAAACAGAGCACTGTGGTCCTGGACAACTTCAATATGGTCAGTGACATAACCATCAATCTGAAAGAACTCTTTTGCCTCAAAAACATAGTGCTGACCCATTAAGAAAAGCTCTCTGGCTTCTTCAAAATCTGAAGGTCTCAAATAGCTTACTTTCTCTTCCACTGCAGAGATGGCATCACACAGTTCGCCGGTTCCAAACTGCACAGCTTTTTTCCTAACACTTTCTTCCTCATCTAGTTCTTTCTTCCTTAAAGCTCTAAGTTCAGATTGTTTATCAAGATCAAGCTCCCCTATGTTGTCCTGAAAGAACAAAATTAATTATGGTTGAGGACAGACACTGGTCTCCTGCTGTCAATACTACAGCAAACTTAAGAGTAAAGATAAGAAAACCCTCTTCCCAGCCTGGTTTAGGGAGGTGATATAATCACATCTTTTAAAACTTCTTTCTAATTATATTCCACTTATATTAAAAATGAAAGAAACTAGGAAAAAGTAAAACTGCTTATCACTTTCCTCTTTGGGGAACTAACTCATTTATAGTTACTCTTTAAGGTAAGATAAATGCATATGAAAACTGTAAGAGCTGTGAAACATTATATACAACTAATACATTATTAGTAGTATTTTAACATTAGAGTAAGATTGAAATTTACATCCTAAAAATATTGTATAGAAATGCAATTAAGATTAACAACATGATGTTTATGCTAAGTTATATACTGAAATATATTACAGAGAAATGCTCTAGGCCTCTTAAAGATACTAAAATAAAGACAGAGTTAAATCTACTCATAGTTAAAGTTATCTCCCTCACCTCCTGGGGCCAAAGAAAAAAAAACTAAGATGGTTAAAAAAAAAAAAAAGGCTAAGCTCATTCTCTTCTTCCTAGACAAGAAAATTAAACATCAGATCCCTCAGTGGACAGCCCCAAGGCCTTCTCTTCTTTTCATTTGAAGTTGTCTCTCTAGATCTGCATTGTTCAAAACAGTAGCCATTTGCTGCGTGTGGATGGCTACTGAGCAAATGAAATGTCCAAACTGAGATGTGATCAGTGTAAAATAATACATACCCAATTTCCAAGACTTAGTACAAAATTTAAAATAGCTCAACTCTTTAGTATTGATGACAAACAGAAATGATTATTTCTTTTTATATTCTAGGCTAAGAAATATAAATTTCACCTGCTTTTTTCCTTTTCTAATGTAGCCACTAGAAAACTTAGAATACCAGCCACATATGTAATTTTATTTCTATTGGACAGCACTGCTCTACACAGGTGACTCCATCCATACCCACGGTTGCAACTGCCATCCATGGGAGGAGGACTCACAAATCTACAGGTACGACCTGGACCTCTTCTCAAGCTCCAGACCCATAACTACAGCTCCCCACGCAACATCTCCTTCTCTCAGAAGACTCAGACACCTCATCCTCAACATGTCCACAATGGAACTCTTACCCTTCAGCAAACACGTTCCTATTCTAGTAGTAGTTTAGTGAAGGACACTCCATCGATGTGGACAGCCAGCAGTCGAGGATCATTCTTGAGATGTTCCTCTCCTCTCCCCTTTACCCCACACTTCCAATCCATCACCAAGTCCTTTACATTTTGCCCCCTAAATACCTCCTGAATGCATTCTTTTCCACCATCTCTTTTGCCACCATCCTAGACCAAGCTCCCTTCACATCTCACCTCCACTGTTCCAATGGTCTTCCAATTTCCCCCATCTACTCTTGCTTTCCCTCAATTCTTTCTCCATTCTGCTACATAAGTAATCAGTCCAAAAACTCTCCAAGGCTTCCATTCATTGAAGGCCCTGCTTGTTCTATCCCATTCTTTCTTTCTTTTTTAAAATTAATTAATTTATTTTTGGCTGCGTTGGGTCTTCGTTGCGGTGCGCGGGCTTCTCATTGCGGTGACTTGTTGCCGAGCACGGGCTCTAGAGCACAGGCTCAGTACTTGTGGCGCACAGGATTAGTTGCTCTGCAGCATGTGGGATCTTCCCGGACCAGGGCTCGCACCCGTGTTCCCTGCATTGGCAGGTGGATTCTCAACCACTGTGCCAGCAGGGAGGTCCCTGTTCTATCCCTTTCTAACTCTATCGTATATCACATGTGCTCTCACTCCGCTCCAGCCTCACAGGCCTTTGTTCCATCCCTTCTAACACCATGCTCCCTATGCCATAGAATTTTTAAACGTGCAGCTTCAGCTCCTTGGAATGCTATGCCTTCTCATTCTCAGAGCTTCCTTCAGATGTTACTTCCTGCTACTATGACTTCTCTCATGTGTCTCTCCTTTGTGAAACTTACTAAAACTGCACTTTCATATGAAGTAAAAAAAAAAAACCAAGTCTATTTTTGTTCATCATAGTACAATGACTACCATAGAGCTGGCAGAAATACTTAAATTTGTATATGTTATTAAACTTGAATTAAAGAAGGCTTTTCAGGTAAACAGATGATCAAAGGATAAAGTTAAAGTAACAAAGCCAGATTAAGGAAAATCTGAGTAATTTAGTAGCATGGCAACTATTTGAGTTTAAAGTAACCAGGTGATAAACTCTAGTGCCCAGTCTGGAAAACATCAACTAAAGGAAGGGTAAGAGTTAAATCACACAGAGTGTTTTGCTTGTCACAATTACTTCAAATGCAGGCCATAAGTCTCTAAATCTTGCTTACTTAATGTGCTTCCTGGCTGCTTGTTTGTTTACATGCTTTCTAGGCTGCTTTCTGAGCAGACGAAAGCTGACAGATTTTCCTGGCAACTTCTCTAGACATAAAGCTCCCTAGTTTTTCTCCCCACTTCCTTTCTTTTCCAAACATGCCTCATCTTTACCCTCCACCTCTCAAGTGCTCTCATCTTTGAAAGACACATGTTTCCGGGAGTTTGTGGCTTGTTTGGTTTTATTTTGTTTAGTAGTTTCACAAGGTTCTATATTTACTAAAACTGATTATACTTTAATGCGTGTAAATAGAAAAGCAGCATAACTCCTTCAGGAAGGTCTCCAATGTATCTACACTTAGTATGGTGCATCCAAATGATTTATTTTCCTCTGTAGAGGTTAGGAACTAGAATCCATTAGGTATGGACCAGTAATAACAATACCAATGATGACAGTTAACTTACTGAGGACTTGGTTATGTCTCAGGCACTTTTCTGAGCCCTTTATATATATTTAACTCTCACAGCAACACTATTAAGTACTATTATTACCCTCATCTTACTTGTGAGGAAACTGAGGCAAAGAGAAGTTAACTGCCATGAATACACAGCTACAAACTAGCAGGGCTGTTTCCAGATACATTTATACTTATATTTTTATCAAATATATATTTACTCTATAAAGTATGTAAAGATTAGTAAGACTTCCTGCCATCAAGTTGCTTATAGTCTAAAAAGACATAAAGGAATAAGATAAGAATATGAATAGGGATAACAGGGATAATACAAAGTTGAGTGACTTAGGTAGGGTTCTATGGAATTTAAAGGAGGGAGAAGATATCTGTAGGGGATGAAGAATTATACATTCAATAATTTTATTTATTTGTTTATTTGTTTATTTATTTATTTATTTGCAGTACGCGGGCCTCTCACTGTTGTGGCCTCTCCCATTGTGGAGCACAGGCTCCGGACGTGCAGGCCCAGCAGCTATGGCTCACGGGCCCAGCCGCTCCGCGGCATGTAGGATCCTCCCGGACCAGGGCACGAACCTGTGTCCCCTGCATCGGCAGGCGGACTCTCAACCACTGTGCCACCAGGGAAGCCCACATTCAATAATTTTTGAGAGGGGCTTCCCTGGTGGTGCAGTAGTTAAGAATCCGCCTGCCAATGCAGGAGACACGGGTTCAAGCCCTGGTCCAGGAAGATCCCACATGCTGCAGAGCAACTAAGCTTGTGTGCCACAACTACTGAGCCTGCGCTCTAGAGTCCATGAGCCACAACTACTGAAGCCTGCACACCTAGAGCCCGTGCTCCACAACAAGAGAAGCCACTGCAATGAGAAGTCCACGCTCCCCACAACTAGAGGAAGCCCGTGTGCAGCAACGAAGACCCAATGCAGCCAAAAATAAATATAAAAAAATAATTTTTGAGAACCTGTTGTGTCTGGAGATTAGTATACGATACGAATACGATGAAGACTCCCTCTCATGGAGCTTATGCTCTATCCAAAGGGAAGTCTTGAAGGAAGAGATGTTATTTGAGATGGCCTCGATTGATGAGTAAGATTTCAAAAGGTTGAGATGGGGAGAACAAGAAACAAATATATATGAGAGCATTCTGCATGCCTTGAATAATACACATGTAGTGAGCCCAATGAGCATACTCTCCATTTAAAGCTTTTACTTAACATCCTGCTATTTAAGAAAGAAAAGACCACTTTTGACTGTATTACCTGCATGGAAAGTTGGGCATTCTGCATGAGAGTCAAACAGTATTTGATCCAGCATCTTGCTATTTCCCCTTTTCTTTGGTGATAAAGCTCTGGCACATCTCTTTCAGCTTCAGTAGCTAAAATGATACATGATTTGTATAAGTTAATGGTCACAATTGTAATTTTCATGTGTACTGCATTCTTTTTTGTATCACTTACCCCCCCCCATTATAAAAGTAACAAGTCCTCACTGAAGCAGTGGGGGAAAAAAAATTCCTACCACCCAGAGGTACTCACTATTATTTGCATATTTCTTTCTAGTTTTTTCTTATGTATTACCTATAGGTAAAAACTAAGGTCACCATGTATATTAAATATTGAATATAGGCATACCTCAGAGATATTGCAGGATTGATTCCAGACCACTGTGATAAAGCGAGTCACACGAATTTTTTGTTTTCCATAGCATATAAAAGTTATGTTTGCACTATACTGTAGTCTATTAAGTGTGCAATAGCATCATGTCTTAAAAATGTACACATCTTAATTAAAAAATACTTTATTGCTAAAAAATGCTAACCATCATCTGAGGCTTCAGAGAGTCATAAACTTTTTTGCTGGTGGATAGTCCTGTCTCAGTGCTGGTGGCTGCTGACCAATCAGGGTGGTGGTTGCTGAAGGGTGGGGGGGCCGTGGCAATCTCTTAAAACAAGACAGCAGTGACGTGTGCTGTGCTGATGGACTCTCCTTCCTCCTTTCACGAACAATTTCTCTGTAGCGTGCAATGCTGTTTGACAGCATTTCACCCAACACAGAACTTCTTTCAAAATTGGAGTCCATCCTCTCAAACCCTGCCACTATTTCATCAAGTAAGTTTATGTACTATTCTAACTCCTTTGTTGTCATTTCAAGAATCTTCACAGCATCTTCACCAGGAGTAGATTCCATCTCAAGAAACCATTCTCTTTGCTCATCCATAAGAAGCAACTCATCTGTCAATTTTATGAGATTGCAGCATTTCAGTCACATCTTCAGGCTCGACTTTTAGTTCTCACACTATTTCTACGCATCTGCAGTTACTTCCTCCACTGAAGTCTTAAACCCCTCAAAATCATCCCTGAGGGCTGGAGTCAGCTTCTTCCAAACTCCTGTTAATGTTGATATTTTGACCTCTTCCCATGAATCATGAATGTTCTTAATGGCATCTAGAACGGTGAATCCTTTCCAGAAGATTTTCAATTTACTTTGCCCAGATCCATCAGAGGAATCACATCTATGGCAGTGATAGCTTTATGATTTTTTTCTTCAAACAGTAAGACTTGAAAGTCGACATTACTCCTTGATCCATGGGCTGCAGAATGGATGTTGTATTAGCAAACATGAAAACAACGTTAATAGCATTGTGTATCTCCATCAGAGCTCTTGGATGACCCAGGTACATTGTCAAAGAGCAGTAATCTTTTGAAAGGAATTTTTTTTTTTGAACAGTAGGTGGGCTTAAAATATTCAGTAAACCATGTTGTAAACAGATGTGTTGTCATCCAGGTTTTGTTGTTCCATTTACAAAGCACAGGTAGCATAACTAGCATAAAGCATAATTAGCACAATTCTTACAGGCCCTAGGATTTTCAGAATGGTAAATGAGCATTAGCTTCAAGTTAAAGTCACCAGCTGCACTAGCCCCTAACAAAAGAGTCAGCCTGTCCTTTGAAGCTTTGAAGCCAGGCATTTACTTCTCTCTAGCTATGAAAGTCCTAGATGGCATCTTCTTCCAGTAGAAGGCTGTTTCATCCACATTGAAAATCAGTTTAGTGTAGCCACCTTCATTAATGATCTTAGCTAGATCTTCTGGATAATTTGCTGCTTCACCTTGCACTCTTACGTTATGGAGACAGCTTCTTTCCTTAAATCTCATGAACCAACCTCTGCTAACCTCAAACTTCTGCAGCTTTCTCACCTCTCTCAGCCTCCACAGAAATGAAGAAAGGTAGGGCCTTTCTCTGGATTAGGTTTTGGTTTAAGGGAATGTTGTGACTTGTTTAATCTTCTATCCAGACCACTAAAACTTTCTCCATATCAGCAGTAAGGCTGCTTTGCTTTCTTATCATTCATGTGTTGACTGGAGTAGCACTTTCAATTTCCTTCAAGAACTTTTCCTTTGTATTCATAACTTGGCTAACTTGCGCAAGAGGGAGTTTATTTTGGCCTATTTTGACATGCCTTCTTCACTAAGCTTAATCATTCCTAGCTTTTGATTTAAAGTGAGAGATTTGCAACTCTTCCTTTCACTTAGAGATCACTGTAGGGTTATTAACTGACCTAATTTCAATAGTGTTGTGTTCTCAGGAAACAGGGAGGCCGGAGGAGAGGGAGGAAGATACGGGGGAACAGCCAGTCAGTGGAGTTGTCAGAACACACATTTACCAATTAAGTTCACCATCTTATATGGACAGTTAGTGGCACCCCAAAACAATTTCTTTGACCTTAGGACAAGTACATGTGGGTGATTAATACCATTATTAATCGAATTAGGTTAATAAAAGGATTGCTCATACAGGTTTTTAGAATACTTTAAGATAAGAATTCTGTAATTCATGTCTACTTGGATTCTTTTTTTTTTCTTTTCCATTATGGTTTATTACAGGATGTTGAATACAGTTACAATAGGACCTTGCTGTTTATCCATTCTATATATATATATATATAATAGATTGCATCTGCTAGTCCCAAACTCCCAATCCAACCCTCCCCAACACCACCCCCCCGGCAACCCTGAATCTATACACGATTCTTAAGAGGTAGGTTTTGAAAGCAGTTTCCTCTAATTGTTTAAGCATTTGCTTTTTCCCCTTGCCTATGCTATGGTCTCTGTAAATGAAGAAATAGTGTTGAACAAGGTGAAGGTTAGCATAGCTCCTAATTAATTTGTCAAATTCCAATTTAGTAGAATCCAAATTGAAATGGATTTTTCATAAATTAAAAGCAGTCCTGAGTGGAAAGCATCCCCCAAAACAATGTTTGGAATGATGGGGGCGATTTAATGAAGGGTCAAATATTTCATTTTGTAATGAGTCCCATGTCCAGTTTTACCAAAATACTGTTACATCTGTGGAAGGAATTTATTTTTGCAAAGAACAATTTTTAAATTTTTCATGGTTTAAATTATTTTGGTTTTCACTAGTATTAAAAAAAAAATCCTTCGTAACATGAAGTAACATTTTCAGTCGTCATGTTAGATTTAATGCAGTATTGCCATTAATCTGTGTACTTTGCTCTGCCTTTATAATCTTCCTTTTTCCATCAACATGGGTGTGACACAAATGCCAAGTACAGCAGGCACTGCCCAGCTCTACAGGGAAAGAATCAAGTCGCTCACCTCCCAAGCAACATGGAAGCACAACACTGATGTAAGTCACCAGTCAGCTGGATCGTCTCCTTCAGGTGAACATTCAGTTCCGTAGAAAAAGTGGTTTTTAATCCCAACAGTAAAACTTTCTACCTGGATTCTCTTATAAGGAAACAATGTATAGCTGATTCTCATTGTTCCTGGTAGTTATGTTCTATAAAGTTGCTGTGAACAGTGAATTAGGGAATGCTAAAACATCACTCCTAGGGCAAATACAGGGTTACGTTCTGATGAGCTTCTGGTCACAATATTTTCATCAACTGATCAATATATAACCTTATTTTAATGTGTTTCTGTTTAAAGACACCTTATTTAATATATAATTGACTCATTAACATTGACATTAACATTGAACTCATGGCCAATAGCACTGTAGCTTGTGCCTAAATGAAGCTTATCTAGTACTGTATTTTCTCCCGAGGGCACATCCCAGTCTTCATGTGCTTAGGAACACTAGATACCACTTCAGCACTACACTTGGGGGCCATTTTAAACAATGAAATCACCAACAAAATGCAAAAAAAAAAAGTGAAAAATGTGGCACTGAGTAATTTAGACCACAAAAAGGATACTTGTTTATAGTATGAAAGCTGAAACAAGAAGGTGGATCATTGCCTTGTTCAACCTCAGCTGGTAATGTGCACCTCAGTTGCCTCAAATCCTTTGCTGTCTTCAAATGACCACACGAGTGCCTCAAGTACTGATTTTGGGGGTTACGAGTAAATTGTGGCAAGTAGGCAAATTCAAAAATATGGAATCTACAAATAATGAGGATTGACTGTATTTTGGAACCTGCACTTACATATGAAGTCCTTGATCTTTCCTTTTCAGAAATAGCTTATGGATCTGGGTAATTGACTTCCTTAAGGTTTGGAAGCAAAAGTTACTGGATTGTATACCTTACTAAAATGTGCTCAGAGGTCCTGGTGGGCATATTACTGATTTTATTTATTTTTTTGAATGTTTATTTTATATTGGAGTATAGTTAATTAACAAGGTTGTGTTAGTTTCAGGTGCACAGCAGAGTGATTCAGTTATATATAGGATACATTTGTATCCTTTTTCAAATTCTTTTCCCATTTAGGTTATTACAGATTTTTTTAAAATCCATCCTATGACAAAGGCTTTACTGACAACTTTCCATACAGTTAGTCAAAAAATAAAAAAATACAAAACACAGCAGACAGCATCTCACACACTAGAAACCAACATGACAGGAGTCCCTTCTCAACACTGTAAAAAAACAAAACAAAACCAAAAAACCCAAAACTGAGAACTTAGTTTTGGTGGGGGACAGAACTTTGGTCCCCTACCAAATGAACTGAAATATTCCAGCAGAGAATCAAACCGAAGTGGTAAGATGGGGGGGGGGGTGTCAGATTTTTAAATAACTGCTTTTGTGACAAACGAGCTGGAAAAGACAGGTTTGGGCTAGGCTGCGTCCCTTACTATAACTATCAGGTTATTACAGACTATTGAGCAGAGTTCCCTGTGCTATAGAGTAGGTCCTTTTAAATTTTTTAAAAAATATCTATTTGGCTGCATTGGGTCTTAGTTGTGACACAACGGATCTTCGTTGTGGCCTGCAGGATCTCTTGTTGCGGTGTGCGGGGCTGCTTTCTAGTTGTGGCGGGAGGGCTCTAGAGCAAACAGGCTTAGTTGCCCTGTGGCATGTTGGATCTTAGTTCCCCAACAAGGGATCAAACCTGCACCCCCTGCATTAGAAGGCGGCTTTTTTTTTTTTTGCGGTATACGGGCCTTTCACTGTTGTGGCCTCTCCTGTTGTGGAGCACAGGCTCCGGACGCGCAGGCTTAGCCTCCATGGCTCACGGGCCTAGCCGCTCTGCGGCATGTGGGATCTTCCCGGACTGGGGCACGAACCCGTGTCCCCTCCATCGGCAGGTGGACTCTCAACCACTGCGCCACCAGGGAAGCCCTAGAAGGAGGCTTCTTAACCACTGGACCACTGGGGAAGTCCCTGTAGGTAATCTATTTTAAATATAGCAGTGTGTACATGTCAATCCCAAACTCCCAATCTATCCCTCCCCAGCACCTTCTCCCCGGTAACCATAAGTTTGATCTCTGTGAGTCTGTTTCTGTTTTGTAAAAAAGTTCATTTGTATCATCTTTTTAAGATTCTGCATATAAGTGATATATGATATTTGTCTTTCTCCATCTGACTGACTTCACTTAGTATGATAATCTCCAGGTCAATCCATGTTGCTGCAAATGGCATTATTTCATTCTTTTTAATGGTTGGGTAATATTCCATTGTATATATGTACCACATCTCCTTTATCCATTCATCTGTTGATGAACATTTAAGGTGCTTCCATGTCTTCGCTACTGTAAACAGCGCTGCAGTGAACACTGGGGTGCATGTATCCTTTCGAACCATGATTTTCTCCACAGATATGCCCAGGAGTGGGATTGCTGGGTCACATGGTAGCTCTATTTTTAGTTTCTTAAACTTCCATACTGTGCTCCACAGTGGCTGCACCAGTTTACATTCCCACCTACAGTGTAGGAGGTTTCCCTTTTCTCCACACCCTCTCCAGAATTTGTTATTTGTAGACTTTTTTTTTTTTTTTTTGCGGTACACGGGCCTCTCACTGTTGTGGCCTCTCCGGCTGCAGAGCAGAGGCTCCGGACGTGCAGGCTCAGCGGCCATGGCTCACAGGCCCAGCTGCTCCACGGCATGTGGGATACTCCTGGACCAGGGCACGAACCCGTATCCCCTGCATCGGCAGGCGGACTCTCAACCACTGCACCACCAGGGAAGTCCTATTTGTAGACTTTTTGATGATGGCCATTCTGACTGGTGTGAGGTGATACCTCATTGTAGTTTTGATTTGCATTTCTCTAATACTTAGCAATGTTGAGCATCTTTTCATGTGCCTGTTGGCCATCTGTATGTCTTCTTTGGAGAAATGTCTGTTTAGGTCTTCTGCCCATTTTGATTGGGTTGTTTTTTTCTCTTGTTGAGCCACATGAGCTGTTTGTAAATTTTGGAGATTAATCCCTCGTCTGTGGTGTCATTTGCAAACATTTTCTCTCATTTTGTGGGTTGTCTTTTTGTTTATGGTTTCATTTGCTGTGCAAAGCTTTTGAGTTTAATTAGGTCCCATTTGTTTATTCTTGTTTTTTAATTTCCATTACCCTAGGATTTGGATTGAAAAAGATCTTGCAGTGATTTATGTCAAAGAGTGTTCTGCCTGTATTTTCCTCTAAGAGTTTTATAGTATCCAGTCTTATTTAGGTCTTTAATCCATTTTCAGTTTTTAAAAAAATTTTTTATTGGAATATAGTTGCTTTACAATGTTGTGTTAGTCTCTTGCTGTACAGCTAAGTGAATCAGTCATATGTATACATATATATCCACTCTTTTTTAGATTTCCTTCCCATTTAGGTCACCACAGAGCACTGAGTAGAGTTCCCTGTGCTATACAGTGGGTTCTCATTAGTTATCTACTTTAAGCATTTTAAAAGTCTTAGTATTGGACAGATGAATGGATAAAGAAGATGTGGTGCATATATACAATGGAATGTTACCCAGCCATTAAAAAGAATGAAATGATGCTATTTGCAGCAACATGGATGGACCTGGAGATTATCATACTAAGTGAAGGAAGTCAGATGGAGAAAGACAAATATCATATAATATCGCTTAAAAAATTATACAAATGGGGCTTCTGTGGTGGCGCAGTGGTTGAGAGTCCGCCTGCCGATGCAGGGGACACGGGTTCGTGCCCCGGTCCAGGAAGATCCCACATGCTGCGGAGCGGCTGGGCCTGTGAGCCATGGCCGCTGAGCCTGTGCATCCGGAGCCTGTGCTCCGCAACGGGAGAGGCCACAACAGTGAGAGGCCCGCGTACCACAAAAAAAAAAAAAAAAAAAAAAAAAGATACAAATGAACTTATTTACAAAACATAAACAGACTCACAGAGAACGAACTTATGGTTACGGGGGGACGGGGAGGGTGATAGATTGGGAGTGACATGTACACACTGCTATATTTAAAACAGATTAACTACAAGGACAGGGAACTCTGCTCAATACTCTGTAATAACCTAAATGGGAAAAGAATTTGAAAAAGAATAGATACATGTATATGTGTAACTGAATCACTTTGCTGTACACCTGAAACTAACAAAACATTGTTAATCAACTATATTCCAATGTAAAATAAAAATTTTAAGGGACTTCCTGGCAGTCCAGTGGTTAAGACTCTGTACTTCCAATGCAAGGGGCGTGGGTTTGATCCCTGGTTGGGGAACAAAGATCCCACTTGCTGTGCAGTGTGGCCAAAAAATAAAAATAAAAAAATAATAATTCCAGAAAGTTCCAAAAAGCAAAACTTGAATTTGCCATGTGCTGCCCATTATTTACATAGCATTTACACTGTATTTGGTATTATAAGTATACTCTAGAGAAGATTTAATGTACACAAGAGGGTGTGCGTTGGTTATATGCAAATACTATGACATTTTATATAAGGGACTGTAGCATCCATAGATTTTTGGTATCCATGGTGGCCCTGGAACCCATCTCCCATGGATACCAAGGGATGACTGTACCAGAAGTAGAACTGCTGGATCATACATAGCTAGCTCTGTTTTTAATTTCTTGAGGAACTTCCAAACAGTTTTTCATAGTGGCTACATCAATTTACAATCCTACCACAGTGCACACGGGTCCTCTTTTCTCCACATCTTCGCCAACACTTGTTATTTCTTGTCTTTTTTTTTTTTTTTTTGTTACGTGGGCCTCTCACTGTTGTGGCCTCTCCCCTTGCGGAGCACAGGCTCCGGACGCACAGGCTCAGCAGCCATGGCTCACGGGCCTAGCCGCTCTGCGGCATGTGGGATCTTCCCGGACCGGGGCACGAACCCGTGTCCCCTGCATCGGCAGGCGGACTCTCAACCACTGCGCCACCAGGGAAGCCCTCTTGTCTTTTTGATAATAGTCAATCTAATGGGTGTGAGGTAATAGCTCATTGTGGTTTTGATGTGCTCAAATATACATGTTAACTGTGATTTATAAAACCAAATGAAACACTATAAACTAGATATTTGGACATATCATATATTGTACTCCAACCAAAAATGTATAATGTGAATCTTAGTGTAAAGAAACAGGAAACATCAATTGGAAAAATCTATGAAATAACTGGCCTATATATTTTCAAAAATATCTGTGATGAAAGGCTGAGGAACTGTTCCAGATTAAAGATGATAAAGAGATGTGACAACTACTGTGGAGAACAGTATGGAGGTTCCTTAAACTAAATACAGAAACTACCATATGATCCTGCAATCCCACTCCTGGGCATATATCCAGAGATTTCAAATATCGAAATTTCGAATTTCAATTTCAAATTTCGATATCATTTCGAATCCGTAATTCAAAATGATACATGCACCTCAGTGTTCATTGCAGCACTACTTACAATAGCCAGGCCATGGAAGCAACCTAAACGTCCATCAACAGAGGACTGGATAAAAAAGATGTGGTACATATATACAACGGAGTATTACTCAGACATAAAAGAACGAAATAATGCCATTTGCAGCAACATGGGTGGACCTAGAGATCGTCATACTGAGCACAGTAAGTCAGACAAAGATAAATATCATGATATTGCTTAGATGTGGAATCTAAGAAAATGGTACAAATGAGCTTACTTACAAAACAGAAATAGCGTTACAGATGTAGAAAATAAACTTACAGTTACTGGGGGGTAAGGAGGAGGTGGCATGAATTAGGAGATTGGGATTGACATATACACACTACTACATATAAAACAGATTAACTAATAAGGACCTACTGCATAGCACAGGGAACTCTTCTCAATACTCTGTAATGCCCTATATGGGAAAAAAATCTAAAAGAGTGGATATATGTGTAGCTGACTCACTTTGCTCTACCGCAGAAACTAACAAAACATTGTATATCAACTATATTCCAATAAAAATTTTAAAAAGATGTGACAAATAAATACAACCTTGAACTGGATACTCTGGTACTAGAGAAATTGCTATAAAGGACATTATGGGGACAGCTACTAAATATGAATTATAGATTAAAGAATTGTATAACAGTTACATTTCCTGTTCTATGATAATATAAGAAAATACTCTTATTTTTAGGAAAAACACTGAAGTATTACGGGGTAAAGGAACCTAATGTATGCAATCTTCTCTCAAATGGTTCAGAAAGAAAATGTGACTACAAATGAGGCAAATACTAAAAATTGGTAAATTTAGAAGGGCATATGGTAGTTCTTTGTTCTGTTCTTGAATTTTCTAAAGTTTAACATGATTTTAAAATAAAAAATTTAAAAAGCTATGTAATTAAACACGCACACCTAAACTTACTGTCTTCTGTGGTTCGGATCTTTCCAGTTTGACCAAAAATGACATTAGCAGCTGATAAACAGTGCCTGGCCTCCATAAAGCATTGCTGTTGAGGAAATAAACAAGAATAAAGTCTTAACAAAATCAGGTAGAAACCACTACTAAGGAGACCCTGTATAGTAACTAAACAAGAAGGTATATAAGATATATTTTAGTATTATCTGGTTAAAAAAACTACCTTAAAGATTAAAATAACAATACCCCCAAACTGTTAATCCAAACTGACTAAAAAACAACTGCTGATTGACTGCTGAAGGAGAGCTAACTTTTAATCAGCATACAAGAATGGCTATCATCCTAGACTCAAAGTACCTCACAGTCCTTTTAGGTGCAGGCTAAATAGCCAAAGTTCCACGCATGATCAATTTTTAGACCATTTACATTCTGTCAGAGGACTTGCAGATTTAATCTTTCTTAGGTTTAGAGATCCCTTTTACATCCTACCATTCAAAGGCAAACAGGATAAATTTTGATAGAGATTCCTGTCTTCTAAAGTCTTTGGAATTTACAATATAATGAGGCTTCCCACCAAGTTTTGAAGTCAGCAGATTTCCACAGATGAACTCTATGGAACTGCTTTACCAACACAGTTAAAGACTTCATAATTCAAACTGGGGCATGGTAAACTTCTCAAACACTTTGAGAACATCTCCTTGTTACTTTAATGCTTTACATTTGTCACGTAAGTCACAGGACTACTCAGCAGAATTACCAAGTCCAACTTTGAGTTGGAAGCCACCCTCATTAAGTATGTCTACTTCATATTAGTAACACTGATTTTTGCTAAGAGGATTTTTAATGGTTGACTATGACTTTAAAATCTCAGCATTAAATGTATCTCCCCATTATGGCAAATTCAGAAGCCATCTTGAGAACAGCTGGGCACCATGTGTAGTAGTAGCCCAGCAGTATCTATAGATCAAAATGTTGGTGTTAAACCTCAAACCAAAAGAAAGTGTGCATAAAGAAGTTTTAATTGTTGCTCTATAATCCCTTACTCATCATTATCACTTCAGCTTTGTCCAGATTGGCTATTTGAAAGCAACCACTGTTAGAAAACAGTGAGTGCCCTGTGCCCTCCAGGTGGCTGGTAAATGTGGGACTTCACCTGCAAGGCAGGGACTCACTAAGTAGCAAAACCTCATGGAACCAGATGAAGATGATAGTGATATAAATGACAATTGCATTTTTAAAAAACATGGATCAAATCTCTCTTTGCAGTATAACTTAGCTAGTTATAACAAAACTTATAAAACATTTTGGTAAAAAAAAATAAAAGCACAGAGTGGGGAGGTACTCATGAAATTTACTGCATGCTCAGCATAAGCAGTGCTTAACAACTTAACATTTTTAATTATACTTTAATATCTAAATATCTTAGTACTGTTAGAATCCATGGAGTTTTAAATGTTAATTAAAATTACAGCAAATATGTAATTTTGAAGTTGCTGAACAAAACAAAGGGCCTCTGGAACCTATTTAAAAAAAAAAAAACATAAAAAGGTGTCACAAGCAGAAGCACCAGGTAACTAACACTTTTTGATGATGATCAAATGAAATGGATTCATGAGATTTAGATTTAACTGAATGCTCTGATATATGCAGTAGCGTTACTTACACGCTTGATCTTAGACCAAAGTCCTAGAAGCGATGCTGCAGTCACCACAGCCCTTTCTCTCCTGCTAATAGCTTTTCTGAATGAAATTCTGTGGGACAATACTTTAAACATAGGGCGCATTTACAGAACCAGCACTAACAAAGAAACTTAGAAAGGATAAAGGCCCAGTAAGGATACAGCAGCAGGTAAACAGGGATCTAAGAAGAAACTCTGATAAGCAAAGAATTACTAAAAGTTCAGAGAGGCTTGTGAATTAGAAATACAAATAAAAGTAATTTCTATCACTGAGATACCTTATTGAGAATTAATAGAAAATCTGGCTGGGAAAGGTGGCTTTAAAGTGTTTTAGCATTAAAAATTCTCTTAAGGGCTAAAAAATTTTAAAGGTCAATTAAGAATATACCAACATGATTCTGAATAATTCTGAAAGCAACTAAGAAGCTCAAATTTGTCCCTGTGTAATACTCCAGAAAAAATATAACGACCTGGAACTCAGAAACTAAGAAGAGATATTCCCAACATAGAAAAAGTACTATAAAGGAGTTAATTCTAAAGAATAACTGAAATGCATCACATGCTTTTATCAAAGCCCACATTTAACAGTCAACTTCCTCAGACAAATTCTCATAGTTACCAGATTACCACTGCATAAAGAGAGTTAAGCCTACAAGATAAAATCTGCAATTTAAAATAACATCTCACTAAAATAGAGATAGCCCGTCTGTATCAAAAAAGAATTGGTCTTAGGCAACGTAGGATATGATAAAATTATTTTAAGATTCAAAAGGATTACTGCAACAAAAAGCTACAAACTTTAGTACACTGGCAAACTGGGCTGCATTTTTCTATCCAGTTTACATCATAAAATACAAGCTACCTGTTTATAAAAGATGACATTTTCAAGGTACATTTGGTTCTATTTTTATACACACTACTGGTAACTCTGTTAGATAACTACTTTGAGAAGCTTACCTTATTGATGTAAAATTGTGACAAGGTAGCAGCATTAATAGCCCACTCCATAGGATGGTAGGCATTGTGCTCAAGCTGGCGTTTTAGGGTACTATGGCAATAATGGGCAGCCTTCTCAAACATTTCCATATGCTGGTAGACTTGAGCCAGGTAATATAGGTTATGAGTATAAACCTTCTCAAATCTATGAAGGAAAAAACATTTGTGTAACGATTCACAATTTATAAGGAACTTTCAAATATATATATATATATATATATATATATATTTTTTTTTTTTTTTTTTTTTTTTTTTTTTTTGCGGTATGCGGGCCTCTCACTGTTGTGGCCTCTCCCGTTGCGGAGCACAGGCTCCGGACGCACAGGCTCAGCAGCCATGGCTCACAGGCCCAGCCGCTCTGCAGTATGTGGGATCTTCCCGGACCGGGGCACGAACCCGTGTCCCCTGCATCGGCAGGTGGACTCTCAACCACTGCACCACCAGGGAAGCCCCAAATGAAGGTTTTAATCCATGTCAGAATCCACATTCTATAATCTTTGAGTGCCTTGAAAGAGAAAGCATTGTGCTTTTTTAGAGCAATCATCTCAAATACACTATATGGAAATACCTGTAAGGGATGATTTCTAGACCTACTCACCTTTTTGATCTCTCTTGTTCAGCAAGTTTCTCTTCTTCAGGAAGAAAATGCTCCGTAGGATCAAGAGGAGGACTCCCAATCTGTAATTAAAGAAAAACAAAACTCTAAAATTTTACTGTAAACACCAAGCGCCCTCCTCTGGAAGAACAGGAGAAATCAAATTAAAAAATTTTTTTAATTTTTACTTCATTTTTTACTAGTTCACTTTCATATTATCCAAGAAGTAATTTTCTTAACCATAAAATCAGAGTCAAACAAATAAAAGGAGACTGCCCTACAAGCTCACACCTGACAAAATTTTAACTGCTGTTGCAGGTGAACTTCAAATACACTAAAAAAAAAAAAAGTCTACCATTTTGCTTTTAGAGATGTATAATTCTTTAAGTATTTTAAGTCTTAATTTTGTCTGGTAAAGAAAAGCTCTTTTGAAAACCTACATAAGCATGACAAAAACCAAAATGTATACATCCTCAGAGCAATACTGTTCTCAACTGACCACTTTAGTACACTGGCAAACTGGGCTGCATTTTTCTATCCAGTTTATGTCATAAAATAAAAGCTACCTGTTTTTAAAAGATGACACTTTCAGGATGACATTTGAAAATCAAATCAAAGTTTTTAATATTCTAATATTCTCAAGGGAACAAGAAAAGATATACAGATTATACCTTTTCAATACAGGGACAATGAAACCAGTGATTCCATTGTTTATTGCCTTGGGCAAGTCACCCATCTCTTGTGCTTATGTTTCCTCATCTATAAAATAAGGATGGGACTTCCCTGGTGGCGCAGTGGTTAAGAATCTGCCTGCCGGGACTTCCCTGGTGGTCCAGCAGTAAAGAATCCGCCTTCCAATGCAGGGGACACGGGTTCGATCCCTGATCGTGTAACTAAGATCCCACATGCTGCGGGGCAACTAAGCCTGTGTGCGGCAACTAGAGAGAAGCCTGGGTGCCGCTACTAAAACCCTACGCAGCCAAAAAAAAAAAAAAAGAATCTGCCTGCCTGCCAAATACAGGGGACATGGGTTCGATCCCTGGCCCGGGAAGATCCCACATGCCGCGGAGCAACTAAGCCTGTGAGCCACAACTACAGAGTCTGTGCTCTAGAGCCCGCGAGCCACAACTACCTGAAACCCGCGCACCTAGAGCCCATGCTCCGCAACGAGAAGCCACCACAATGAGAAGCCCACACACCGGAACAAAGAGTAGCCCCTGCTCGCCGCAAGTTAAGATGTGTATATCATATATAATTCCATCTGAGGTCTTCCAAAAAAGCAGAACTACTTAACCACTGCCTCATTCTACTTCTGTGAGGATCGGCTCCTCAACTTTAAAGTGAATTCACTAAACTCCAAATAGCAGCCATGGTTTCCATTAAAAAAAAAAAAGTGACATTACATTCTGGATGCAAACATTAAAAGCATCACAACTTGGGGGACTTCCCTGGTGGTCCAGTGAGTGAGACTCCGAGCTCCCAAGGCAGGGGACCCGGGTTTGATCCCTGGTCGGTGAACTAGATCCCGCATGCATGGTGCAACTAAGAGTCCACACGCTGCAACTAAGAAGTCCGCATGCTACAGTGAAGATCCCACCTGCCACAACTAAGACCCAGCGCAGACACACACAAAAAAAGACACCACAATTTGGGTCCCTAGAATTCACAAAAAGTAAAAATGACTAAGCCAGGAAGCAAGGCACAAGGCAAACACAATAGATAAACTATTCTTCAAAGACCTCCTTAAGAAGTTTGAGGGCTGTTTTGTATGCTTAGCCCTATCTTGATGAGGGGAATTAATCAACGTATTTTTATGTACATACTTCGCTGTTATGACCATCACACTTCATCCTGTAACACTAACAGTCAAAATAGTCTCTCTTAACTAAAATATAGGTATAATTAAGTACAAAGAGTTATGCTATGTGTTTTTGTTTTTGTTTTTTTTTGCGGTACGCGGGCCTCTCACTGCTGTGGCCTCTCCCGTTGCGGAGCACAGGCTCCGGACGCGCAGGCCCAGCGGCCATGGCTCACGGGCCCAGCCGCTCCACGGCATGTGGGATCTTCCCGGACCGGGGCACGAGCCTGTGTCCCCTGCATCGGCAGGCAGACTCTCAACCACTGCTCCACCAGGGAAGCCCTGCTATGTGTTTTATGTTTCCATAATAATACCAGGTTTTTTTTGTTTTTTCGGGTTTTTTGGCTGCACTGGGTCTTTGTTGCTGTGCGCGGGCTTTCTCTAGCTGTGGTGAGTGGGCACTACTCTTCGTTGCAGTGTGCGAGCTTCTCATTGCGGTGGCTTCTCTTTTTGCGGTGCACGGGCTCTAGGCGCGCAGGCTAGAGTAGTGGCACGTGGGCTCAGCAGTTGTGGCTCGTGGGCTCTAGAGCGCAGGCTCAGTAGTTGTGGCTCACAGGCTTTGCTGCTCCTCAGCACGTGGGATCTTCCCGGACCAGGGATCGAACCTGTGTCCCCTGCATTGGCAGGCAGATTCTTAAGCACTGCACCACCAGGGAAGTCCCTTTATACCAGTTTTTAATGAAATGTTATAGGTGTTCGGTATCTTCACATTTTAAACTAACAGTTTCGTGAGTAAGAGCGTGAGCCTGAAGTCACAAAAGGCAACGAACATCTCAGTCTGGCTCTGTGGTGTTCTGCTCCTCTTAGCACTTTAGGAGGAAAGTTAAAAGGCCAAGGTAGACGATCCATGACTGTTAAAATGCTCCAATTTGGGGATACATTCCTCAGAAAAAAAGTATTAAGGGCTATGGACACGTATTCTAAATGTACATTCTAACCCAATCAAAAAATGGGCAGGAGACCTAAACAGATATTTCTCCAAAGAAATACAAATGACCAACAGGTACATGAAAAGATGCTCAACATCACTAATTATTAGAGAAATGCAAATCAAAACTACAATGAGGTATCACCTCACACCAGTTAGAATGGCCATCATCAAAAAATCTACAAAAAACAAATGCTGGAGAGGGTGTGGTGAAAAGGGAACCCTCCTACACTGTTGGTGGGAATGTAAATTGGTACAGCCACTATGGAGAACAGTATGGAGATTCCTTAAAAAACTAAAAATAGAGCTACCATATGATCCAGCAATCCCATTCCTGGGCATGTATCTGGAGAAAACCATAATTCAAAAGGATACATGCACCCCAGTGTTCACTGCAGCACTATTTACAATAGTCAAGACATGGAAGCAACCTAAATGTCCATCAACAGATGAATGGATAAAGAAGATGTGGTACATATATACAATGGAATACTACTCAGCCATAAAAAAGAATGAAATAATGTCACTGCAGCAACATGGATGCAACTAGAGATTATCATACTAAGTGAAGTAAGTCAGAAAGAGAAAGACAAGTACCATATGATATCACTTACATGTGGAATCTAAAACATGGCACAAATTAACCTATCTGCAAAACAGAAACAGACTCATAGACATAGAGAACAGACTTGTGGTTGCCAAGTGGGGGTGGGGAGGGAGAGTGATGGACTGGGAGTTTGGGATTGGTAGATGCAAACTACTACATTTAGAATGGATAAACAACAAGGTCCTAATGTATAGCACAGGGAAATACATTCAATATCCTGTGATAAACCATAATGGAAAAGAATATTAAAAAAATGTATATATGTGTATAACTGAGTCACTCTGCTGTACAGCAGATTGGCCCAACTGTAAATTAACTATACTTCAATAAGAGAAAGGGAGGGAGGGAGGGAGGAAGAAAGAAAGGAAGAAAGGAAGGAAGAAAGGATGGAAAGAAGGGAGGGAGGGAGGGAGGAAGAAAGGGACGAAGAAAGGAAGGAAGAAAGGAAGGAAGGAAGGAAGGGAGGGAGGGAGGGAGGGAAAAGAAAAGAAAAAAGGAAAGGAAAGAAAAAAGAAAAATAAAATAGATAATCAACAAGGACCTACTGTATAGCACAGGGAACTCTGCTCAACATTCTGTAATAACCTAAATGGGAAAAGAATTTGAAAAAGAATAGATACTTGTATTTGTATAACTGAATCACTTTGCTGTACACCTGAAACTAACACAACATTGTTAGTCAATGATACTCCAGTATAAAATAAAAATTAGGGACTTCCCTAGTGGTCCAGTAGTTAAGACTCTGTGCTCCCAATGCAGGGGGCCTGGGTTCAGTCCCTGGTCAGGGAACTAGATCCTGCATGCTGCAACTAAAGATCCCACACATGCCACAACTAAGACCCGGCACAGCCAAATAAATAAATAAATGTTTAAAAAATTTTTTTTAATAAATAAAATAAAAAAAAAAAACTAGGGGGCTTCCCTGGTGGCGCAGTGGTTGAGAGTCCGCCTGCCGATGCAGGGGACACGGGTTCGTGCCCCTATCCCGGAAGATCCCACATGCCGCGCAGCGGCTGGGCCCGCGAGCCATGGCCGCGGAGCCTGTGTGTCCGGAGCCTGTGCTCCGCAACGGGAGAGGCCACAGCAGTGAGAGGCCCGCGTACAGCAAAAAAAAAAAAAAAAAAAAAAAAAAAAAACTAGGGACTTCCCTGGTGGTGCAGTGGTTAAGAATCCGCCTGCCAAGGCAGGGGACACGGGTTTGATCCCTGGTCTGGGAAGATCCCACATGCCACGGAGCAACTAAGCCTGTGCGCCACAACTACTGAGCCTGTGCTCTAGAGCCTACGAGCCACAACTACTGAGCCCACGCCCCACAACTACTGAAGCCCGCACACCTAGAGCCCATGCTCCACAACAAGAGAAGCCACCGCAATGAGAAGCCCAGGCACCGCAACAAAGAGTAGCCCCTGCTCACCGCAACTAAAGAAAGCCCGTACGCATCAACTAGAGAAAGACCCAACGCAACCAAAAAAAAAAAAAAAACCTAAATGTACATTCTAAAATTTCTTGTGGGTGTAATTAACATGTTGATGTGCTCCAATCTTTCTCCTCCAGGTGTAGCTTGTTATGCGACAGGACCATATTTTATTCATATCTGATTCCCCTGCATTATGCATAGTACCTGGCACAAAGTAAAAACAATAAATGTCTAGTGAATTAAACCGACAAAGCAAATAGGAACGCTTAGTCTATGCACTCTGCTTACAGCACATTTCTTTTATCTGCCATCATTATTTTGGTACAGATATGGAGTCCTCGCTACACTACACAGTTCTTAAAGGAGCACTTCACACTTGTGCTTTAGACTAAGTCCAACTACTAAGGGAGGCAGTAGGATATCCTGGTTAAAAGTGTGCGGTGTGGAGTCGGACCACGTTAACAATAGGTTGTAATCCCAGCTTCGCCACTTACTGGTGTGTGGACTTGAGCAAGTCATGTAATCTCTTGTGCATCTGTTCCTTCATCTATAAAATAATAAAAATATCTACCTCTTAAGTTGTCATGAGAATTAAATGAGTTAAAATTTGTAAATCACCTATAACAGCGTCCGCAAGTGTTACTATAAATGTTTGTTAAATAAAGTATCAATAAGTGGGAATACATCAAACATTTAAAAAAAAACTTCTGCACAGCAAAGGAAACCATCAACAAAATGAAAAGGCAACCTATCAAACGGAAGAAAATATGTGCAAATGGGCTTCCCTGGTGGCGCAGTGGTTGAGAGTCCGCCTACTAATGCAGGGGACACGGGTTCGTGCCCCGGTCCAGGAAGATCCCATATGCTGCGGAGCGGCTAGGCCCGTGAGCCATGGCCGCTGAGCTTGCGCGTCCAGAGCCTGTGCTCCGCAACGGGAGAGGCCACAACAGTGAGAGGCCCGCGTACTGCAAAAAAAAAAAAAAAAAAAAAGAAAATATGTGCAAATCATATATCCAATAAGGGGTTAATATCCAAAATATATAAAGAACTCATTCAACTCAATAGCAAAAAAAAAAAAAATCTGATTAAAACATGGGCAGAAGATCTGAATTTTTCCAAAGGAGACATACAGATGGCCAACACACACATGAAAGCGTGCTCAACATCACTAATCATCAGGGAAATGCAAATCAAAACCACAATGAAATATTATCTCATACCTGTTAGAATGGCTATTATTAAAAACACAAGAAATAACAAGTGTTGACAACAATGTGGAGAAAAGAGAACCCTGCTGCACTGTTGGTTGGAATGCAAATTGGTGCCACCACTATAGAAAACAACCGGAGTTTCCTCAAAAAAATTAAAAATAGAACTGCCATGTGATCCAGCAATTGCACTTCTGTTTATTTATCCAAGGGAAGCAAAAACACTAACTTGAAAAGTTATCTGCACCCCATGTTCACTGCAACATTTACAATAGCCAAACATGGAAACAACTTAGTGTCTATCAATGGATGAATGGATAAAGACAATGTGTATACACACACACATAATGGAGTAACATTCAGCCATTAAAAAAAAGAAGGAAATCTTGCCACTTGCAACATGGATAGACCTTGAGGACGTTATGCAAAGTGAAGTAAGTCAGACAAGGAAAGACAAATACTACCAGTGATCTCATGTGTGGGATCTTCAACCAACCAACCTTACAGATACATAGAACAGATTAGATTTGTGGTTGCTAGAAGCAAAAGGTTGGGGGGTGGTCAGAAAGGGCAAATGAAGGCAGTCAAAAGATACAAACTTCCAGTTATAAAATAAATAAGGCCCAGGGATATAATGTATAGCATGGTGACTATAGTTAATAATTCTGTATGATCCAGCAATCCACTCCTGGGCATATATCCAGAGAAAACCATAACTGGAAAAGATACATGTACCCCAGTGTTCACTGCAGCACTATTTACAATAGCCAGGACATGGAACCAACCTAAATGTCCATCAACAGATGAATGGATAAAGATGTGGTACATATATACAATGGAATATTAGCCATAAAAAGGAGCGAAATAATGCCATTTGCATCAACATCGATGGACCTAGAGATTGTCATACTGAGTGAAGTAAGTCAGACAGAGAAAGACAAATATTATATGATATTGTTTATACGTGGAATCTAAGAAAAGGGTACAGGGACTTCTCTGGTGGTCCAGTGGTTAAGACTCTACCGTTTCCACTGCAGTGGGCACGGGTTCAATCCCTGGTCAAGGAACTAAGATCCTGCACACCATGGGTCCAGTGGTTAAGACTCTACCATTTCCACTGCAGTGGGTACGGGTTCAATCCCTGGTCAAGGAACTAAGATCCTGCACGTGGTGGGGCATGGCCTAAATAAATAAATAAATAAATAAAAGGTACAAATGTACTTATCTACAAAACAGAAATAGAGTTGCAGGTGTAGAAAACAAACTTATGGTTACCAGGGGGTAAGTGGGGGGGAAGGGATAAATTGGAAGATTGGGATTGACATATACACACTACTATATATAAAATAGATAACGAATAAAGACCTACTGTACAGCACAGGGAACTCTACTCAATACTCTGCAATGGCCTTTATGGGAAAAGAATCTAAAAAAGAGTGGATATATGCATATGTGTAACTGATTCACTTTGCTGTACACCTGAAACTAACAGCACTGTAAATCAACTATACTCCAATAAAATTTTTTTTTTAATTCTGTATTGTATATCTGAAAGTTGCTAAGAGAGTGGCTTTTAAAAGTTCTCACAAGAAAAAAATTGTAAATATGTGTGATGAATATTAACAAGACTTACTGTGGTGATCATTTCATAATATATACATATATTGAATCATTATGTTGTACACCTTAAACTAATATGTCATATGCCAATTATAACTCAATTTTAAAAGATATAAAAGAGCAAACAAATTAGCAAGAAAACACAAACTTGAGTAAATAAATGTAAAAAAACATGAACACTTTCAAAAGAGGAAATACAAACAGAAAATAATATTTTAAAATTAATCTCTTGGGGCTTCCCTGGTGGCGCAGTGGTTGAGAATCTGCCTGCTAATGCAGGGGACAAGGGTTCGAGCCCTGGTCTGGGAAGATCCCACATGCCGCGGAGCAACTAGGCCCGTGAGCCACAACTACTGAGCCTGCGCATCTGGAGCCTGTGCTCCGCAACAAGAGAGGCCGCAGTAGTGAGAGGCCCATGCACCGCGATGAAGAGTGACCCCTGCTTGCCACAACTAGAGAAAGCCCTCGCACAGAAACGAAGACCCAACACAGCAAAAATAAATTAATTAATTAATAAAACTCCTACCCCCCAAAAAAAATAAAAAAATAAATAAAATTAATCTCTTTAATCAAAGAAATTTGAGTTAAAATGAGACCATTTTGCCTATATTAGCAAAGATTTTTTTTTAAAGCTATATAAGGAAAAGTTGTGAAGGAGATGAGAATTCTCATACACCAGTGGAGTAAGGATACAATTGGTAGTCTTTTTGGAAAGCAATTTTATAATGTGTGCCAAATGCTTTTAAAATGGTCATCTTCCAAATACTGTATGGTATCACCTGTATGTGGAATCTTAAAGAAAAAAAAAGGTGAACTAGAAACAAAGAGTAGAACGGTGGTTGCCAGGGGCTGAGGTGATGGGGGAAATGGGGAAATGTTTGGCAAAGGGTACAAACTTCCACTTATAAGATTAATAAGTTCTGAGGATCTAATTGTACACCATGTTAACTATAGTTAATATTACTGTATTGTAGGGACTTCACCGGTGGTCCAGTGGTAAAGAATCTGCCTTCCAATGCAGGGGACATGGGTCTGATCCCTGGTCAGAGAACTAAGATCCCACACGCTGCAGGACAACTAAGCCCACACGCCACAACTACTGAGCTCGTGCGCCTCAACTAGAGAGCCTGCATGCCGCCAACTACAGAGCCCACATGCCACAACTACAGAGCCCACGCGCCCTGGAGCCCGCATGCCACAACTAGAGAAGAGAAAACCCGCAAGCCACAACTAGAGAGAAGCCCACGCGCCACAATGAAAAATCCCGCATGCCTCAACAAAGATCCCGCGTGCCGCAACTAAGATCCGATGCAGCCAAAAATAAATAAATAAATAATAAATCTTAAAAAAAAAATACTGTACTGTATACTCAAAAGTTGCTAAGATAGTAAATCTTAAATATTCTCACCACAAAAACAAAAACCAAAAAAAAGGTAATTATGTGAGGTGATGGAGGTGTTAACTAACCCTGTTATGGTAATCATTTGCAATGTATCTGTGAATCAAATCATCACACTATACATCTTAAACATACACAGTATTATATACATCAAGTATATCTCAAATCTGAAAATAAATGAATGAATGAATGTTTAAAATCCCTCTGGCTTATAAGATTGTGTCTCTTTACCACCCCCCACCCCAAACCTACTAATAATAACTCTTCACAACTACAGAATACATTTCCTTTTTTTATTATTCTATATTTGAGCAATTTTATGGAGAAAAAGAATCCCTTTAATACAGTAACTATTTAACTATAATATTACCTTGGAAGGTAGCATGGTAGAGTAGAAAGAACCAAAGTTTGGGGTCACACAAACCATATTTAAATTCTGATTGTGTCACATAGTACATGCTAACCTCACTGAATCACAAGCTCCTTTCCTATTAATGAGAATAACAGTACCTCTTTCATAGTATTGTTGTGAGAATAAAATGTAGCCTGCTTAAGCACTCAATAAATACTAGTTTTTATTAGTTACATCTTCTAAAACTAAAATGTTAGTTTTATGAAACTAAAATGTTAGTTTTATATCATCTAGTTCATCTTTGCAGGGCCTTACCAGGAAAAATGTTAATATAGTTGTAGTTAAGGTGTACATATTATACACATTTTCCACGTATTGATGATCTAAATATTTATCATTTTAATGGTTATATCACATTCCCTTGCTAAGAGAGTATCATAATTTATTTAACCATTCTGCAATTATTGAATAGCGTATTTTTAGTGACTCTGCATTAACTACTTTATTATCTGATCCCCGTAACACTTCTGTATTGTTGAGACAGGAGGGGTATCCCCACCTTACAAATGAGGAATAGGTGGCACAGAAAGTCTGAATTCTCCCAAGTCAGTTCGTTACAACCAAAGTCAAACTAGAAATCCCAGGTTTCCTATCTTCAAATTCAGTGATTCTCCACTCTGTTTAGATCTCTCCTTTATCTAGAACTACATTTTGTATCTATAGATTTTAAAAAATGACATTCTAACTTCTGCCACCATTAGGTCAATAATTTATGAAATATTAAAAATATTTTTATTCAGAATTATTAATTATTGACTGATACCAAACAAGTAGAAAACAATATAAGCAATTAAACTTCTCCAACTAAACACTATCTTACTTTTTTCTTTTTTTTTTTTTTTGCGGTACGCAGGCCTCTCACTGCTGTGGCCTCTCCCGTTGCAGAGCACAGGCTCCGGACGTGCAGGCTCAGCGGCCATTGGCTCACGGGGCCCAGCCACTCTGCGGCATGTGGGATCTTCCCAGACCGGGGCACGAGCCCATGTCCCCTGCATCGGCTGGCGGACTCTCAACCACTGCGCCACCAGGGAAGCCCTATCTTACATATTTTTAAACTGAAACCCTCCATTAAATTCATTCAAGCATTCACACAGTAGTAACACTTTTTTTGGTTGATCTGGATGAACAAGGCAGAATATCATTTGTTATCAAGAAATAGATACTGTTCTAGATGTTGCAGTGAATATAATAGTAAAAATATCCTTGTCGTCCTGGAGCTTATATTTCCAGTACTGAAGATGGGTGATAAATAAATCATTAAAGTGAATATGTTAGTGATAAGTGCAAAGCAAAAACAGCAGGAAAGGGGGATAGGATAGGAAGTGCTGGGGAGGGGTGGTCTACAGCGTCAGATGAGTGGCCAACGAGTTCTCACTAGATGGGAGATGTCTGAGTCAAGATCTGAAAGAAATGGGGCTTCCCTGGTGGCACACTGGTTAAGAATCCACCTGCCAATGCAAGGGACATGGGTTCAAGCCCTGGTCCGGGAAGATCCCACATGCCGTGGAGCAACTAAGCCCGTGCGCCTGCGCTCTAGAGCCCGCGAGCACATCTACTGAAGCCTGCATACACCTCAACGAAGAGTAGCCCCCGCTCTCCGCAACTAGAGAAAGCCCACACGAGCGGCAATGAAGACCCAACGCAGCCAAAAATAAATAAATAAAATAAATAAATAAAATAAATTAATTAATTTTTTAAAAAATTTGAAAGAAATGAGGGAGTGATCCAGGTAGATATCTAGGGGAAGAGTGGCATTAGCAGAGGAAACAGAGAAGGGCAAAGGCCCTGAGTTGGGAGCTTGTCTGCTGTGTTTCAGAACAAGATGGCCAGTATAGCTAGAACAGAATGAGACAGGGGAGAATAGTAGATGAAATTAGAGAAGTAACGGTAGCCAGATCAGAAAATGAACTTGCCAAACTTGCCGGTCTTCAAGGGTCTTTGGAGCCTACTGAGTAAGATAGGAAAACCATTGAAAATTTTGAGGAAAGGAGTGATGTGGTCTGATTTACCTTTGAACTGAAGGGGGTATGACAGCAGGAAGACCAACTAGGAGACTACAGCAAGAGATGATGGTGACAGCAGTGGTCTGATTCTAGACAGAACTTAAAAGTAAAGCCAACAGAATTTGCTGACGTATTAGATAGTGTGAGGAGAAGAGGCACCTCCAAGGTTTTAGGCCTCAACAACTGAAGAAAGAAGCTGGTGTTTATAGCAAGCAAGGTAGGGAGAGGAAGGTCATCAGAAACTCAGTGTTAGCAGTTTTAGAGATACCTACCCCATAAAAAGTACAAGTGCCAAATCAGCAGTTGGACAGACAAGTCTGGAATTAGAGAGGTACAGACTGGGGATATAATTTGGGAGTCATCAGCCCAGAGATGGTATTTAGAACAAGGGAATGAATGTAGATGGAAAGAGGAGACATCCAAACACTGAACTCTGGGTACCCCACTGTTCAGAGGTTGGGGATATAAGGAGGATGCAACAAGGACTGAAAAGAAGGAAAAACAGACAAGCAGAAGCTAAATTTAAAAAGTATGTCAAGGAAGAGAGACTAATCAACTGAGCCAGAGGCTAGATTGATCAACTAGGCCAAATGCTACTGATAGGTCAAATAAGATGAGGACTAAGAATTTACCACTAAATTTGGCAAAATATAAATCACTGGTGAACTTGATAAGACATTGATTCTTAACCCTGAACTTGAAAAACCTCAAAATATCTGGTTATTTAAAGAAGTGCTTGGGACTTCCCTGGTGGCGCAGTGGTTAAGAATCCACCTACCAATGCAGGAGACACAGGTTCTAGCCCTGGTCTGGGAAGATCCCACATGCCGTGAAGCAACAAAGCCCGTATGCCACAACTACTGGGCCTGTGCTCTAGAGCCCGTGAGCCACAACTACTGAAGCCTGTGTGCCACAACCACTGAAGCCTGCATGCTTAGAAGCCCATGCTCTGCAACAATGGAAGCCACTGCAATGAGAAGCCCATGCGCTGCAAGGAAGAGTAGCCCCCGCTCATCGCAACTAGAGAAAGCCCACATGCAGCAACGAAGACCCAAAGCGCCAAAAATAAATATTAAAAAATAAATAAATTTATTTAAAAAAAGGGGGCTTCCCTGGTGGCGCAGTGGTTGAGAGTCCGCCTGCCGATGCAGGGGACACGGGTTCGTGCCCCTATCCCGGAAGATCCCACATGCCGCGCAGCGGCTGGGCCCGCGAGCCATGGCCGCGGAGCCTGTGTGTCCGGAGCCTGTGCTCCGCAACGGGAGAGGCCACAGCAGTGAGAGGCCCGCGTACAGCAAAAAAAAAAAAAAAAAAAAGGAAAGAAGAAGTGCTACACATAGCCTCAAAACAAAATTAACTAAATCCATTTTAATTTTAGAAGACTGCCAAGTTTTTTTTAATAGACTTCATTTTTTAGAGCAGTGTTAGGTTCACAGCAGAGCTGAGTGGAAGGTACAGAGATTTCCTATCTACCTCCTTGCCCCCAAACATGTATAGCCTCCTCCAGATTGCCAAGTGGTAGGTAAAATTTACTAAGGAAATGAACGGTAACACAGTGGTGTTACAATGTTCACCTTTGTAGGACCGTGACCCTCTAAAGTAAAAGTTTTCAATCTAGGCTCTCCAGAGCCCTAGAAGTTCTACAGCATCTCTTTTGTACTACCACAATGGGGAGGGAAGAAGGTATCTGTAGTGGATTGGGCTCAGGGTTCTTCTGACCTGTTTAACTAGAGTACCTCAATCAGTTTTTACATACTGTATTTCAGAAGGGTTTTACAGTTAAAAAAAAAAAGTTATTGAAAATCACTGCCCTGAAGCAGTGGTTCTCAAAGTGCAGTACTCAAACCAGCAGCAGCACCCGGCACCTTGTTAAAAATGCAAATTCTCAAGTCCCAACCCAGACCTACTGAATCAGAGTCTGGGGATGAGCACTGTGTGTTAACAAGTCCTCCAGGTGATCCTGATGCATGCTGAAATTTGAGAACCAGTGCCTCCAATATTTCAGATATTTTGCTTAGGTAGTTGTTTGCCTTCCTTTAAGCACTGCTATCCTCAGTGGAAATTAAAACAGAAATTTTAGATTATAGATGAAAACATGCAAAATCAGTATTTTAGGATATTAGAATAATATTTCTTACACAATTATATTTGGATTAAGGCTGCCATTAGACCTTATCTAAGGGTTATTTTTAAGAACCCTGAAGTCTTTAATATAAAATAATTTCAGCTATTAGATGACCACCTAGACAGCTCTACAGAGAGGTCCCAAAGTATACTGAAAAGTCATATTCCAATATTATGAGTGAGGAATTCTTAATGTCAATTCTTGACTAGTTTCAATCAAAGGTTAAAATTTAGGGACTTCCCTGGTGGTCCAGCGGTTAAGACTACAGGCTCCCAATGCAGGGGGCCCAGGTTCGATCCCTGGTCAGGGAACTAGATCCCACACGCTGCACCAGAAGTTCCCGCACACTGCAATGAAGATCCCACATGCCGCAAATAAGACCCAGTGCAGCCAAATAAATAAATAAATATTTTTTTTAAAAAAGATTAAAATTTATCTGACATGCAACATACCTCTTTCATATACTGATTATATAGAGCTTCTGATGATTCTAGATAAGCTTGTGCAGTTTCAATTTCTTCTCTTTCAGACCACAAGATACCCAGGTTATTCTGGAAAATAAAGAGAAATAATGACAATATAAATCTTTCAATGAAGTAGTTTTCATAGTTTCAAAGTCAATATCAGATAGTATCAATACCACAGTCTGATTAACCATGAATTAATTATTCATAATACTACTGTCTTTACGTCGTGGGAGGAAGCCACTAAGATGGATTCCCTGGTGATTCCTGCCTCCTGGTGCTCATGCCCTGTATAATCTCTTCCCCTTAAGTCTGGGCTGGATTATTTAGTGACTTTCTTCTAACAAATAGAATATGGCAAAAGTGATAGAAGGTCTCTTCCAACATCAGGTTACAAAACACTGTGGTTCCATTTTGGGTGCTCCCTCTTGCTTGTACTCTCTGAGGGAAGCCAAATGCCATATTCTGAGCCACCCTATGGATAGACTCACGTGGTCAGGGAGGTCAACAGCCAGCAAGGAATCAAGGCCTCTCAGACCAACAACCTGTAAGAAGCTGAATCCTGCCAACAACCACGTGAGTGAGCTTGGAAGCAGGTTCTCCCCAGGCTGAGCCTTCAAGTGCAGCCCCAAGCAGGCCAACAATCTGATGAGAGACCTTGAGCCAGAAGCAACTAGCTAAGCCATGCCTGGATTCCTGTTATAATAAAAGTTTGTTGTTTCAATCTGCTACATTTAGGGGTACAATGTTACCTTTTAAAAACTAAGCCAGTTTTTCCCCTGCCACAGGACTCTTTTTATCAGACTCTGTATAGGGAAAATCAGGCCTGTTTACATGGTCAGAATTCAAGACTAGCTCCCCTTTAGACAATGGGGTTAGTCTGCCTCCCAACCCTTGGGACAGCGTCTCAGGCACAGGGATACTTCTGAGGCTGGGCTTCCACCATCTTTTGCTTACCTCCCTAGGGAAGGGAACAGAATAAGGAAACAAAGTTTTTAAAGCAAATTCTTAACCTGGGCCCAAGGACCCCCAAGTTACTCATGAAGAGAATTCAGAGTCTATGAATGTAGATGGAGAACTATTACAAATTTATTTTCACTATGTCCTATGAAACAGTATTACAGTACCTGGGATTTCTGCGGCCTATAAAAGTGAAAAAAATCTTCATATTACAGCTTGCAGATATCTCAAAATACCATTTATATTCATTAGTACTTTAAAATTACGGAAGTAAGTAGACACAGATGTTATTTAATGTGTTAATAAGGAAGCTCATGTATCACTATATCATACATTTGTTTTAAAAAATATTTTGGAACTTCTATGTTATTGGTTTCTTTTATAACCCCTACATTTTATTTTATACACTTAAAATCATTATTCTGTTTCATGAAATACACGCTTCAGTAGATTGCAAAAGGGGTACATGACACAAAAAAACATGTTTAGAAACCCTACAGTTTAAAGGTGACATGATCACTGCCCTGGAACACAGACCTCTGGTCTCATGGCTTCACGTAATATACCTATTCTATAATTTTTTTTAAGTGACTTCATCAGTTCTCAGTGTCTAGGACTGCAGGTAGGTCATAGTGATAAATTACTGAGATTGGGCAGTTCTCTCCTCTATATTATTTATGCAATCCTTTGCAGTACCCTGGGGAAGCTTAAAGGGCTCTGGCCCACTACTAATTTACCGATTATTCTGCCCACTTAGCCTCAGAGAATATAATCTCCCTTAATATTCATTTCTTGAATTTAGAAATGAATCCACAAGTCACCTTTTCTCACTCCTTAGGTCAACTTATTTTTCCTCTGACAACAGTCCTTGAGATACGCCATTTGGCCATGACACCAGCACAACCCCAGCAGACTGTACCTAGCCTAGACAGATTAGCGACACACCCACTACCAGGAACTGGTTAGCCACATTTACTCTATTTTGACGGGATGGTGATGCATTTAGGCTGCTAGATCCAGGGTAGGCTGTGCCACAGAAAGCAACAACTCTGGTGTGTGATAAATCTTAAATCAAGTAGAGACCCTAGAGTGTGTCTAGAAATGACTAAAGGTTTTTTTTTTAACCATAACCTATTGAGGCCCTGAAGTTAAGGACCATGCAAGGGATCTAGAACTGATTTGATTTTTCAAAATTAATAGTGTTAATGTTTTTTTCAATGTTTACTCCACAGAGATGACTATTTTTGACATTCTACATGAATTATTTTTACAATATAAATCCCATAATACATCAGAAAGTACTGTATCATTCACAAAGTAACACCATGTTCTTGCCCTTGGGATAACAGAATAGGTAAGGAAAAAAAATAAATATAAAACAAAAACAGCTAAAAAAGTACTACTGGTGAATTCTACCAAAAATGTAAGGAAAAAATAATACCAACTCTATACAAATTCATCAAGAAAAGCAAAGAGGAAAGAACACTTCCCATCTCATACTAAACCAAAGACACAACAAGAAAACTAGACTGATATCCTCATGAACAAAGATACAAAAAAGATTAACAAAATTTTAGCAAATCCAGTCCAACAATATATAAAAGGGTAATATTTTACTCGTTTGGCTTGGCAAAAATTCCAAGTGGAGTTTATCACAGGAAAGAAAGGTTGGTTTAACACTGGAAAATCAATCAATGTAATCCACCATATTAACAGACTGAAAAAGGAAGAAAAAAAATCATCTCAGATGCAGCAATGAAATAATGATGCAGAGTGAAAGAAGTCAGACCAAAAGAAGAGTATACACCATATGATTCCATTATGAAATTCTAGAAAATGTGGTGGAGGAGGGCAAGGAGAAGGGAGAGAGAATAAAGGAGTGAGAGAGGAATTACAAAGGGACACAAGGAAACTTTTAGTGGTGATGGATATGTTCATTACCTTGACTGCAGTAACTGTTTCATGAGAATATAAAGATGTCAAAGTTCATCAAATTGTATACTTTAGATATGTGCAGTCTACTGTACATCAATTGTACCTCAGTAAAGCTATAAACACACAAAAAACGTCCTCCTTATACATATATATCCTGGCAGTGGGGAGAATAATCTACTAATTTGTCAAGTTAAATTTCACTCAGGAAATGCAAGTGTATATTGCTGATAGCACAAATTAGGAGGAAAACCAGATAAAAACCATTCCTAAGGCCCCCTTCTTCTGGGGAAGGTAGAAGGGGACAGTCTCCCTTGATAATATAATGTGGGTCCAGGTCCTGTATATCTATAGTTTCCCAGGAAGGAGACACCAGATTGAGACGAAAGAGTCAGAATATCACAAATTCCCATGGACTGATACTTTCAAACTTTTTCCTACACATACATACACACACACAGGTAGTCTTTTGCCAAAATGGAATCACTCTATGTAATTCCAAACATGCCTTTTAGTATTCCCTCTCCTCTTAGTATTGATAGTTTTGGTTAACAAGTATAAATCATTATTTCTAATGGCTGCATATTGTTCTTCTGTATGGATGTACCAGTATTTATTTAACTATAGATCTCACTAATGTTTATTTTATTCTTTTTTTGAAACTAACAATGCTGTGACAAACATCCATGTTAACCTACCTTTGCATACCTGTCTCAATATTATTTTAGAATATTGATGTGGAATTTTTAAGTCTATTTTTTTTTTTACTACTTATTTTATTTATTTTTGGCTGCATTGGGTCTTCGTTGCTGCGCATGGGCTTTCTCTAGTTGCGGCGAGCGGGGGCTACTCTTTGTTGCGGTTCGTGGGCTTCTCATTGTGGTGGCTTCTCTCGTTGCGGAGCACGGGCTCTAGGAGCACGGGCTTCAGTAGTTGTGGCTCATGGGCTCAGTAGTTGTGGTTCACGGGCTCTAGAGTGCAGGCTCAGTAGTTGTGGCGCACAGGCTTAGCTGCTCCGTGGCATGTGGGATCTTCCCGGACCAGGGCTCAAACCCGTGTCCCCTGCATTGACAGGCGGATTCTTAATCACTGCGACACCAGGGAAGCCCTAAGTCAAAGTCTTGACTCAAGAGTTTTGATACCTACTGATCTCCAGAAAGTTCTATGAATTTATATTCCCACTAGCGATAATGCTAATGGACAGTATCCATCTCCTCATTGTTTCTCCAACAATAAACGTAACCAATATCTTTAATAATCTCTGCCAATGTGATACAATTTTTCTATCTCATTCTTTCAGTTTGCTTTATTAGTAGTGAGGTCAAATCTCTCATAATATATAGCAAATATTAAACGTAATAAAATGCTATAGAGTGGTAATGCCATTGGAATAAACAGATCAACTGAACAGTAGAGTTCAGAAACAGACTAGCATAAGCCCAATCTAATTAAAATACTATTGCTGTACCTCCCAGGCTAGTTCCAGTGCATTACTTTTCTTTTCATATTTTTATATTCACTTTTCTTTATTCTTTCAGATAAACATATTCATTTTGTCAAGTTCTAAGAAAAAAGAAAGCCTATTGTGATTTCAGCAGGAATTGCATCAGACCTATAAATGAACATCAGGAAAATGATATGTTTAATCTTGCCACCTAGGAACATGGTATATCATTCCTTTTAAGATTATCAGTTTTATTACCCCAATACTGCTCTTTGTAAATGCAATTTCTAAAAATAATATTTTTAACAAGTTTTTGCTTATATACAGAATATTATTGATATTATATATTTACCTTATATCCTCCCGTTTTATCAGACTGATAGTTCTAAGACTTTTACGGTTGATGACTTTAGGTTTTTTAGGTATACAAGGATCACATATAAAACTGACGATTTTTATTTTTAAAGATTGATACTCTTATTTGCTTTCTATACTATTGCAATGGCCAGAACATCTAATCAAGGTTTTGTTCCTGGTTTTAGTAAAAATATCTCTAATAATTCACCCTTCAGAAAAGGCTGACTGTTCAAAATACTGTAATTCATTGAGCGTACGATGTCACAAGTTTTAAGACACAATTATTTTATGTATCAACAAGAAAACATTGCCAAGAAAATTATGACACAAAATCAATCAGCTGTAAGATGGATCCTGATTTCAGAGATATTAACATATTTAAGAACATGCATATTAAAATCAATACAGCAAATACTGGAGATCCTATATTACATTAAGGAAGGTTTCTAATTCTGTTTTTGAGATATTGAAGTAATTTTTTTAATGTTCATTAAGATTTTAGGCAGCCAAATGGTTGAAGAAAATTTCAAATAACGGAGATTTTGTTTGAATTCAATATCTTATGGATTTCATTAGATCATTCATCCACTCAACAAATATTTAGAATGGGCCTATTATGTGCCAGGGACTGAGATTACAAATAGTGAGCAAAAAGAGATATAGTTCCTGTTATATGTAGCTTTTCATTTAATTGGGTCATGATAACAGAATATAACCTATACAATTTCCTTTTTAATTTTGAGGTTTTTCTTTGAGACCTACTCACCGTAAGATCAATTGTGGTAAATGTTCCCTGGATCACATATACTAGGAACTGGAACTACTGAATGTAAGAGTTTGTGAGCTTACTTAAGCAAAGTACCTGACACAAAGCTCATACAAGGGCTTCCCTGGTGGCACAGTGGTTAAGAATCCACCTGCCAATGCAGGGGACACAGGTTCGAGCTCTGGTCCAGGAAGATCCCACATGCCGCGGAGCAGCTAAGCCCGTGAGCCATAACTACTGAGCCTGCGCTCTAGAGCCCGTGAGCCACAACTACTGAGCCTGCGTGCCACAACTACAGAGCCGGTGCTCCACAACAAGAGAAGCCACCTTAACGAGAAGCCCGTGCACCGTAGTGAAGAGTAGCCCCCGCTCGCCGCAACTGGAGAAAGCCCGTGCACAGCAACAAAACCCCAACGCAGCCAAAAAATAAATAAAATATAAATAAATAACTTAAAAAAAAGTTCAGGGCTTCCCTGGTGGCACAGTGATTGAGAGTCCGCCTGCCAGGGGACATGGGTTCGTGCCCCGGTCCGGGAAGATCCCACATGCCGCGGAGCGGCTAGGCCCGTGAGCCATGGCCGCTGAGCCTGCGCGTCCGGAGCCTGTGCTCCGCAACGGGAGAGGCCACAACAGTGAGAGACCCGCGTAACGCAAAAAAAAAAAGTTCATACGTATTTGTATTCTGAACTATTATGTTCCTGACGACAATGTCAGACTTATTTCTTAATAAACCAAGCACCATATAAATAGGACACAAGTATTTTAAGAATTCAAAGGTAGGAGGGAGAGGTCAGTTCAGAACAAAATGATCCAAAGAAAGTTACATATAAGTATGAGGTGAGTCTTGAGATCGGTTTTGAAGAACGGGCAAGAATTCCCTGGGAAGCAAACGAATGACTATGGCAAGAACAGAAACTGAAGATTTTAGATACTTTGTTTCAAATTAAGAATGTACTCTGGTCATTCTTTATAATTTCCTTGAGACCTTAAATTAAGAAGTAAACTACCTTGGATTTTTCTTAACAGAATGAACAGGATTTGGAATGGTGGAGAGTTGGAGGGTCTCGGGAAACCAACGCGTTGACTACGACTAAGCAAAGCAATAAGTGATGCTGGTGGAGTGTGCGAAGAGGGTGGAGAGGGAGTTTGGAAGCCGCTTATCACAAAGGTGCGAAAACGTGGGGACAAATCGTGTCTTATACGTTTGCCTTTGGTCTCGGCAACAGCTGGGGCCCCTCGCCACCCCCTGGCCTCCAGCCAACACCAGGGCCGGGCTCGCTCTCACCTGAGCCTGGATGTAGAGTGAGACGCAGTCGTGCGACAGTCGGTACTTGCGCAGTAGCCTCAGGCATTTCACCAGATGCTCCTCCCCCGCCGACAGCTCCTCCGTGTCGATGTGGTTCACCCCGAGATGGAACTCAATAACCGCCCGCCTCACTGCCCCCTGGGCGACGGGCCCCTCAGCCTCCACCAATTCAGCCGGCAGTCCCAAGGCGTGGTCCCCTGCGCCCAAGCTGTCATCGGCCTGAGGTCGCTCATCCTCGTCTTCAGGCGCAGGGCCCAACAGAGCCTTGACCTCTTCCAGCAGCGCCCGGGCGCTGTATTTGGACTTGTACGGTTCCTTTTCCGGGTTTTTATGCAATTCTACCCGAGACAAGGCTAGCGCAGCCTGGAATTTCTCACGAATCTCGGCCCACGGAGCATCCGCCATAGCTGCCTCCACAGCCTCGGTTTCCTTAATGTTTGCAAACAGGACTCCCGCCTTTCTTCTGCTTTGCGACACTTCACTTACGGCTCCCCAGACAGCCCTGCGCCTGCGCACTGCAGAACGATATCCAATGACGTCCGCCAGAGGAAAGGCAATATGCTTGGCAGTGACCAATGGGAAGGCGCAGCAGTCACCATAGCAACCGTTGTCATGGAAAGCAACCTGTCCTGGCGATAGTCCCACCTCCAGCCCCACCCTCTGCGGTGGTGAGTCTATCTCTTGTTGACCCGGTGAAGTTGTAGATACTTAAAAATACTGACTGATGATCTCCCCTAGTGGCGCAGTGGTTGCGAGTCTGTTTGGCAGTGCAGGGGGACACGGGTTCGTGCCCTGGCCCGGGAGGATCCCACATTCAGTAAAGCGGCTGGTCTTGTGAGCTGTGGCCCCTGATCCTGCGCGTCCGGAGCCTGTGCTCTGCAATAGGAGAGCCCACAGCAGTGAAAATCCCGCATACCACAAAAACATAAATAAATAAATATTTTAAATGTCTGTTATTTGCCAGGCACTGTTCTAGGATATGTAAATTCAGCAACTAAAAAAGGCCTAGTATAGGGAAAGACATTAAATATATAGTAATGTATGGTAAGTGTTATGGAAACAACGAAGGAGATAAGGAACGTTAGCAGGTGAGACAAGTTTGCTATTTTTATTTTATTTATTTATTTATTTATTTTTGGCTGCATTGGGTCTTTGTTGCTGCGCGCAGGCTTCCTCTAGTTGCAGCGAGCGGGGGCTACTCTTCGTTGCAGTGCGCGGGCTTCTCATTGCAGTGGCTTCTCTTGCTGCGGAGTACAGGCCGTAGGTGCGCAGGCTTTAGTAGTTGTGGCACATGGGCTTAGCTGCTCTACGGCATGTGAGATCTCCCCACAGCTACTGAAGCCTGTGTGCCTAGAGCCCGTGGTCCGCAACAAGAGAAGCCACTGCAATGAGAAGCCCGCGCACCGCAACTAAGAGTAGCCCCCGCTCGCTGCAACTAGAGGAAGCCTGCACGCAGCAACAAAGACCCAATGCAGCCAAAAATAAATTAAAATAATTTTAAAAGTCCGTAGTGTAAAAAAAAAGTCATAGTAGGTGCTCAGTATATATCTGTTTGTGACTAGGAAAGTGATTGGCACATGGTTAATAATGGTATATCATTACTATGAGCCAGTTAACATTCTATATATTTAAATCATCTAATCCTCAGAACAACTCTGTGAGATACTATTATTATTCCCATTCTGCAGATTAGGAATTGAAGTCTAGAGAGATTAATAATTTATCAAAGGTCACATACAATAAATAGGCAATTTTGCTCCAGAGCCCACACTTTTAATCATTATGCAATACTGTCTTGTAGTAGGAGCTCAATAAACCACCGCGACACACAGTGCTGACCTCTAAAGACCTAGCTGGAAGAACGCCCAGGTGAAAACTAAAATAGAGATTTTTTATAAATGTAAGGATAAATCCTTAGACAGACACACCTGAGAAACACAAAGAGATGGGACTAGGAAACTCAAGATGGGAGGGTTCTGCCTGCCATTTGGGGAACAGTCCCTGTGGAAATTGTCCAATGAATGGCATAGAGTACAGGTCACTGTTAACACAGTGACCTGACATTTAGGCAATGATCACCTCTTGCTGTTAACATCAAAAGACAGAGGGACAACTGGACACTGGGTACACTTCTCGATCTAATTATCTATTACATTAAATGCAGGGGGACAAGGAGCTTGTAAAGTGACAGATGGAGATGTCTCAGCAAAATTCAGAATGTGGCAGAATCTACAGAACAAATGGGGATTTCCCTGGCAGTCCAGTGGTTGGGACTCTGCCTTCCAATGCAGGGGGTGTGGGTTTGCTCCCTGGTCGGGGACCTGGGATCCCACATGCCACTGGGCCAAAAAACCAAAAACATGGAACAGAGGCAATGTTGTAACAAGTTCAATGAAGACTTTAAAAAATGGTCCACATCACATCAAAAAAAAAAAAAAGAAAACTACATATGCACTTTTGAAAAAAAATTTTTTTAATAAATTTATTTATTTATTATTTTTGGCTGCATTGGGTCTTCGTTGCTGCACACGGGCTTTTTCTGGTTGTGGTGAGCGCGAGCTACTCTTCATTGCGGTGCGCAGGCTTCTCATTGCGGTGGCTCCTCTTGTTGCGGAGCATGGGCTCTAGGTGTGCAGGCTTCAGTAGTTGCGGCACGCGGGCTCAGTAGTTGTGGCTCACGGGCTTAGTTGCTCTGCGACATGTGGGATCTTCCCGGACCAGGGATCAAACCCGTGTCCCCTGCATTGGCAGGCGGATTCCTAACCATTGCACCACCAGGTAAGTCCCTGCACTTATCTTTTGACTCAGCTGTCCCACTCCTAGCAATCTACTCTGAAGATACCCCTCCAACAGTATGTAAATACATATATGTAACAAGGTTCCTCACTGCAGCATTGTTTGTAATTGAATATTGGAAACAACCTATGTGCCGATACATAAGAAAATGGTTGAATAACTATAGTATATCCACACAATGGAGTATGATGCAGTTGTAAAACAAAGAATAAGATTGCTATGAACTGATGTGATTTCCAGCATATACTGTTAAGATAAAAAAGCTCAAAGAAGCATCTATAGGATGGCATCCTTCATGTTAATATCGTTTTGATAATTGTACTATTATGGAAAACATTAACACTGGTGGAAACTGAGTGTAGAGTATACACAAACTTTCAGTCCTATTTTTGCAACATTTATGTAAGTCTAAAATTATTTCAAAATAAAATCTTTTCAAGAAATGCAAGTGACCAATAAATGTTAAGATGTTAATCCTCACTCAATTAAAAGACACAAATGAAAACGATGTATTAGTTTGCACCTAGCAAAGTGACAGAAGGAAGCCAACACCTAATGTTAGTGCTGTGGGGAAACGGGTTCTCTCCTAGGCTGTAGGGTAGGAACGTAAACTGAAACTGCTCTGGAGAGCAACTTGCATCAAAATTTAAAATATTCACTTTGGGGCTTCCCTGGTGGCGCAGTGGTTGAGAGTCCGCCTGCCGATGCAGGGGACATGGGTTCGTGCCCTGGTCTGGGAAGATCCCACATGCCGCGGAGCAGCTAGGCCCGTGAGCCATGGCCGCTGAGCCTGCGCGTCCGGAGCCTGTGCTCTGCAACGGGAGAGGCCACAACAGTGAGAGGCCCGCATACCGCAAAAAAAAAAAAAAAAAAAAAAAAAAAATTCACTTTGACCCTGCACTCCTACAGTGACAATCAGACAAGTACACAAAGATTACACAAAGACATTCATTTTAGGGTTGTTTATAATAATGAAAGATAAAATAACATGTTCATACTGTGAGATACTATGAGATGGCACAGTCATCAAAAATGGCACAGGGACTTCCCCGGTGGTCCAGTGGTTAAGCCTCTGCATTTCCACTGCAGGGGGCGCCGGTTGGATCCCTGGTCTGATGCTTGGTCAGGGAACTTTAAAAAAAAAAAAAAAAAAGGCACAGATCTGTACTTACAGTAGAGGATGCACATACGGAGGGAAAAGCAATTCACAAAACTGAAGGAATGATTCCAGTTTTGTAAACGAATTCCTGGAAGAGATGCTCACAAATATGTTGGATATGTGGTGACTTGCTTATTTTTTGTTTGGATTTTTATACCCATCACTTATTATGTTTAAAACAAAAATTTCAAGCTTCAATTTTAGGGAAAAAGTCACCAAAAACATAAATAGTAAATACTAACTTTATTGTGGCATAAAGCTGTATTTTTATACATTAACTCAATTTTACAGTAAAAACACTTTATGTATAACTGTAAAGAAACTGCTGCACAGATAGTTCCAACATAAAAATTGTTAAAAGTTCATTGAGTTGTTTGATACATAAATTGGAAAATATTTTCTCTGTAGAAAATAGTAAAAATGCTAACATTTCCCAGGCTAGCACAACAAGCCCATTTAAACCGTACAGTAGCTGAATTATACATTTATAAATATGGTATGAATTCTGGGATCCAGGAGAAACTTTAGCTTCATTTACTAAAACAGCCATGTTGTCCTAAGTTGTGTAAAGTGAAATTCCCATTAATCTTCCCCCTTACTCTTGATTTATGCCTGATTATTTCTTCCTAAAGGACAGGTACACTGTCCTTTTAATCTACTTGATAAAGTAACCCATTCTCACCGAAACTTAAATGTTTTGGTTGTTATGTAAGTATGCTCAGCATCTCTCAAAACCAGAATTTAATAAAACATGATCCACAAGGCACGAGTTGTTGGTCATCAAATACCTACCTCCCCTTGACTCCCTCTGGCTTGATGGGAAACCACGAGAAGGTCAAGCGATAAAAATTGTCAAGTGGATCAAGGAATAAAAGCCAAGAGAATTTGAGAACAGAGAAACATCCAGTCAGGACGCAAGGACAGAAATGAAGTCCAAATGCTGCCTCAAGAATCAAGGAGTGGAGTTGGCTATCTGAGCCCCTTACTGCAAAGATGACTAAGAAGCAGTTGGATATAAAGACCCTGCCAGAGAAACCAGTGCCTAGAAAGATTTCAGTTGTTCAAAATAATTAAATGAAAACAAGACAGGCCATGTATTTGAACTCCTCCTGTCATGGTTTATTTCCTGAGATTCCCAATACAGAATTTCTAGGAATTAAGGCAAGAAGACCATGTTACTTGTAAGCTCCTGCACAAGGTTTCCCAGAGAAATAATACTCGAGACCTCAGAGCAATATTGGGCCAGGGGCTATACTAAGTTCTTCAGCTTCCTCAAAGTAACAACTTAAAAATAACCATATAGAGTTTGCCTTAAAAGGAAGTCTCTAGGTAGCTACAACCTATCAACAGAGTAGCAGTCTAATAAAAAGAAAGAGATCCTATACGTGGCTATAGGAACTAGGCCTTGAGAAACTAAATTGGATCATTCTACCTAAAATTCCCAGCTTGCCCATTAGAAGTTAAACTCTAGAAACATTAATGACCCATTAAGTTTTCACCATTAAAAGAATGCTTTATCCCACACCTTCACTTGTTCTTTTCTTTGCTCTCAATACATGTGTTTCCTTCTTGCATGTGGAATATATTTTCAGTGGTTTTTTTTTGACTCTTCAGCCATGCAAATCTCTGCCCCCTACTCCTTTATTTCCTCCTTGGTAAATAATGTTAATCTTCCAATAGGAAGTGGACTATGTTATCATCAAGCACCATTTATCCTGTCTCCTTACTTATGAAGAATGTTACTGGGCCATGCTATACACTTGGAATTCCTTAAGGATACTTGCTTTCTAGTAAAATACTTCTATATGTACATATATGTTTTTTAAAAATCTGTGAAGAATTCACTGAAGCATTAATCACCTTACATTGAGAAGCTAATAATGTATCAAAATGCACATAACAATGGCTAATCTATATACTATCTCCTATCAAATGTATCACCACCTCCAAACCTAGAGCATATGCTGGCATAAACTGTGTTACATCCCAGCTGAGTTTGAATCTTGCTTCAAAACATTGCTCAGTATTAATTCTCAGAAGATACATTATAGGACCATAGGAGTAAATGTTAGGCAAGTGGCTGAGGAATACCAATTACAGAACAAAGCCTTGAGTGCTCAAAGTGCTTCTCCAGAAACTGTTGCGTTCCCCATGGTATTTAGGAAGGACACTATTAAGAGACACCTCTAAGTATAAAGACAGGTCAACTTCACAAGTATCAGCAGATACATGCTTGATTTTATCTTATATAGACACTGCATTAGAATATGTAATGAATTCACACACCTTTTCCAAAGGAATACCCGATACAGAAGTAGCAACAAAGTTATAAATGACAATGATCAGATGAAATAATTTAGATGAAGCTTGTCTCTCTTGAAGAGATGGGGACTGGGCAAGTAGTCAGGAAGGAAATACAATGTGCTTTTAACTTTGTATGAAAAATAATATTCAGTTTCCTGTTGCCGAACATAGCTCTGTTTTTGCCACATAAATCCTCTACTTCAAACTACTGTCCGAATGCTTTACTAAAATTCCGCTTCTGGCCTTTGTTTTGGAATCTGTTACTTTTGTTGCCACCTCCTGATCGCTGTCCTCTGAACCTTCTATTTCTTTCCCGCTGTCCCCTGAGACCTCGATTGCCTTCCCGCTGTCCCCTGAAGCTTCTGTTTCCTTCCCGCTGTCCCCTGAAGCTTCGATATCCTTCCCGTGGTCCTTCTAGCTCTGGTTGCTCTGTGGCCACAGAAAGCTGCCAGCGCCGTGAATCATGCCATTTTTCCTGTTGAGAGATGGTTTCGTTTTTACCTGCTTTGATTTTTACTGAATTTGGTTTAAAAAGGCATGAGAAAGATAATATTTTTTCCCTTTTTCTAAAGAAAAACTTGATTGATAACCTAAGTGCTTAAAAGATCACTGGTCAAAAATAAAATAAGTTTCACTATGAGATATACCCTCATCATTTATTCAATTCAATTACTACAGGGTATCCACAGCTGTCAGGTAGTAAACGTATAAATATACCACTTGCAAACACATTTCTCACAGCAGTACGGAATAAAGATATAGCAATTAAAAATGTCTATATAAACCCCGTGTAACGTACATGGGGTTTGTGAAAAAAGCTGGATATTGTTCACAATGCTGTAGAAAGGAAAAAAGGAAAACAGGCAGGCCGAATAAGAAAAATATTAGTATAAAAAGGGTAGGAGAAAAAAATACTAAAATATAATTCTTAGTTATTTTTAGTAAAGGGACTAGAGCTATTGTTTCCCTTTCTATTATTCTATATTTTAAATAATAAATATTTTACCATTTAGATATGTTAACTTCAAAATCTAAGAGAAAAGAATACCTGTACTTCTGTTACTGATGCAGTAGGGATATCAAAGCAAACACCCTAAAAATCAAAACAAATGCCAGTTAATCCACACTTTGACAAGAATTATAAAATGCACCTTAAATGATACTCCAAAAGACCAGATATGATGTAAAAGAAACAACCCAAACAAACTAGGTATCCATTTTAGATAAACTTTAGACCAAGCCCCAACACATAATACCTCCCCAAAGCACAATAATAAAAAGCCAGGGATATTAAAAAAAAGGACTCAAAACTACTTGGAACCGACTAGAGATCACTCTTGGCTTTCACACTGGGCTAATCCTCATGGAGCTATTAGCTACATTTTATAGCTGAGGAAACAGAGGCTTGGAGAGACTAACTCACTTGTCTAAGGCCCCGCAGCTGGTAAGAGCAGCTTTTAAAAATCTGGTCAGTATGGCTCTTAAATAAAACCTATGGTCTAAAAACATGAAAATACACTGCCTTCCATCAGAAAGACTGAACTAGTAAGGATGACCAAACTAAAAGCAGAAAAATAAATGATCTTATATTGTTTTCTATGTTTATAATTCAGCCACCTATGAAAAGAGTTTAAAAATTAAATACTTTACAGGACACTAGCTTTGATAACAAGCAGTGCCATCATCTCCAATGAAGTCCTCAATATCTGGTAGGGGAACTAAGATCCTGCAAGTTGCGGGGTGCAGACAAAAAAAAAAATCCTGTTTCTTGGCGTCCACAAAATAACCAAACTCCCCACCCCCCCCCCGCAACTGACACAAGCACTCCTCTCCCCTGGCTGTCTTTAATTACAACATCTTGAGGAACATCCCTTCCACCCAACAATTTACCCAATTATAACCACAGGTAGCATCAGGTACTAATGCCATTTGTGGGAATCTTCATTCACATATTTACTAAGTACTCAATACCAGGCACTCATTGCAGTACAGAGACGTCTAGAAAACAGTTTTGGCCCTTGACTCAGCCACCGTGTTCTTGAGGCTCTCAGTCAGTAAGCAAGCACAGCAAGGCAAAATTTACATGAATAAAGCTATGCCTTAAGAACTGTGAAGTATATGTAGAGGTGCCCCCAACTCTGCCATTCGGCCAGGGGAAGCTTCAAAAAGACTTAAGAGCAAGTCATAAAGGATACCATGGAGATAAGAAATACTATATAAACAGTGGATTGAGCATTAAGGATGAAAGAAAGCAAGATGTACTTGGCATTGTTGGGAGTGAAGGGCATCGGTGGTGAGGAGACAGAGATGAAGTTGGTAAGGAGGACAGAAGCCAGCTCGTGAAGAAGCTCCATGTGAAAGTTGGGACTTTATCCCATAGATTATGTGGAGTTGCTTAAGGAGGTGAAAAACATGGTCAGACAAGCAATGAGTTGAAGATAAACCTGATATGGTTCACAAGCCAGTAGTTCTCCAAGTATAGTCCACGCACCCCTGGAACCCTGAGATTTTTTTTGGGGGGGGGTGTCCACAAAGTCAATTTTTTTTTTTTTTTTTGCGGTACACGGGCCTCTCACTGTTGTGGCCTCTCCCGTTGCGGAGCACAGGCTCCGGACGCGCAGGCTCAGTGGCCATGGCTCACGGGCCCAGCCGCTCCACGGCATGTGGGATCTTCCCTGACCGGGGCATGAACCCGTGTCCCCTGCATCAGCAGACGGACTCTCAACTACTGTGCCACCAGGGAAGCCCCCAAAATATTTTTATAATACTAAAATGTTCTGTCCTTTTCACTCTCATTAAGGGTAGAGAGGAGTTTACCAGACACTACATTACACGTGATATTGCTCAGATGACTAACAGAAAATGATATTCTTAGGCTTTATTAGAATTTCAGTCTTCATTTCTAATACTCTAAATATCAATAGATATAACCCATCTAAACAAAAGTTTTTTGGTATACCCAACATTTGTTAAGAATGTAAAGAGGGGGCTTCCCCGGTGGCGCAGTGGTTGAGAGTCCGCCTGCTGATGCAGGGGACACAGGTTCGTGCCCCGGTCAGGGAAGATCCCACGTGCCGTGGAGCGGCTGGGCCCGTGAGCCATGGCCGCTGAGCCTGCACGTCCGGAGCCTGTGCTCCGCAACGGGAGAGGCCACAACAGTGAGAGGCCCGCGTACCGCAAAAAGAATGTAAAGAGGTCCTAAGACCAAAATGTTTGAGAATTGCTGTGCTAGTCTATGCCATTAACTGAGAGCAGGAGTCAGAAGAAAGAACACCAGGCTTGGAAGGCAAGGCTTTAAAGTTTGAATTCAACTTTGAATAAGTTTGTATTAAGGTGCTTAATAAACCCGATCTGGGTGGAGATGTCAGGGAAGCAGCTGGATCTTCAAGTCTGGCACTTCATGCAGATGGTTCAGGTTAGAGATACACAGAGGGTAGCTGTCAATGACTAAGTGGCAACTGAGGGTCATGGATGACAATGCCCAGAGAAGACTATATATAGAGTGAAAACGTGCAGCATCCCCATAGAACAGGGAGAAGCTACTGTACTGTGTTTTATTGCCAGCATGAAGCTAATGAACCAAGGCAAGGTCACAAAAGAAGCCCCAGCCTTACCTGCTTGCCTTTGAGAAAGACCATTCCCTTCACTTTGGAATCAATATCCTCACCCAGTTGCTCTTTAAGTTCTTTCCAAGCATAACTAATATTTGGCATTTCAATTGAGCACTGCAAGATCATGGTCACAAAACCCTATGGAAGAAAGGGGAACAGAATTAAAGTCTCAGAAACAAACGTAAGTGATAAGCACTTGTCCTCATGTTTCTGAAATATTTATGGGAAAGCTCTTCCTAAAAGCATACCCCTCCCACCCCACCATTTTAGTACAAGTAAACCTGGGGAACTCTGAGTAAGACTGGTGGACTGTGCTAGTGTTGGTATCCACACTGTGACAGTACACTTTTGCAAAATGTCACCACTGGGGGAAACTGGCAAAGTGCACAAGGAATCGCTCTGTATTAACTCTTAAAACTTTATGTGAACATACAACTATCTCAAAGATTTCAACTTAAAAAAAAAAAAACTTCTTAAGTTTCTAGGTATGCTGGCTAAATGTATCATATGCGCTTATGTATCCACATGTTGGGTTTAGGATGAAAAAACTTGACATATAATTCACATACCATAAAATTTGCCATTTTAATGTACACAACTCAGGGGTTTTTAGTATATTCACAAGATTTGCAATCATCACCACAATCTCAAGTTCCAGAACATGTCATTATCCACCCCCCCACACAAACACAAAAACCCACATTCCCGTTAGCAGTAACTGCCATTCCCTCCTCTAAGGAGAGGCTGCAACCACTAATCTACTTTCTGTCCCTACGGATTTGTGTTTTTACATATATATCTCAACCTTCATGAAAAAGTTAAAACAACTGGAAGTTCCAATGGAACACTTTTGAATCCTGCTCAAACTCTAAATTATGAAGTGTCAGGAATTAGACAGGGACCCTTACCACATCTGAGTTGATCAAGGAGCGCTGGTTGACTGACGTGGCACCTGAAATTTGGGCCAGGGCTGCTGCCAGGGCTTCCACGGCTCCCTTCTCCTCGATCAGCTTCTCGGCTGACTGCTTGAAGTGAGCAATCGCAGTGGGAGGCACAGAATCCAAAAGCCTGTGGTTTGAGAATATACTTCTTAGGAGAAAGGACAGAAGTGGACAGATTTCATTTTCAAGACAACATCATCTCAAGATAAATCAATATCTTTGAAACCAAATCTTGCATATGTCTAACATGATGCAGTGTATAACACTTAGCATTTCTTTTGATCATGAACCCTGTCTATTTTTTAAATAAGCATCTCACATATTTATAATAGTAATTGTGGAAAGCACTCTAAAAATGTTGCTCAGACTCTGCTTCTGAAGCAGGGGATGTAGCTCACCACCTGGAAACATTTAGAAAACAGTCGGAACCTTTTTGGTTTCCATAATGCCAATGTCACTCACCTCCCAGGAATACACTGCACAACCAGGGATGCTAAACAGCTGAATATCCTTGCAAATCAAAAAAATGGGCAGAAGACCTAAATAGACACTTCTCCAAAGATGACATATGCATGGCCAATAGGCACATGAACAAATGCTCAACAATGCCAATTACTAGAGAAATGCAAATCAAAACTACAATGAGGTATCACCTCACAGTGGTCAGAAGGGCCATCTTTGAAAAGTCTATATAAACAATAAATGCTGGAGAGGGTGTGGAGAAAAGGGAACCCTCCTACACTGTTCGTGGGAATGTAAACTGGTACAGCCACTGTGGAAAACAGTACAAAGGTTCCTTAAAAAACTAAAAATAGAAGTACCATATGATAGTTCCCACTGCTGGGCATGTATCTGGAGAAAACTCTAATTCAAAAAGATACACGCACCCTAACGTTCATAGCAGCACTACTGACAATAGCCAAGACATGGAAGCAACCTAAGTGTCCAGCAACAGATGACTGGATAAAGATGTGGTACATACATACAATGGAATTTTACTCAGCCATAAAAAAGAATGAAATATTGCCATTTGCAGCAACATGGATAGACCCAGAGATTATCATACAAATGAAGTAAGCCACACAAAGACAAATATCATATATCACTTATATGTGGAATCTAAAAAGTAATGCCAATGAACCTATTTACAAAACAGAAACAGACGCACAGACATAGAAAACAAACACGGTTACCAAAGGTGAAGGCTGGGGGTGAGGAGTGAGGGGTAGAAGGAATAAATTAGGAGTATGGAATTAACAGATACATACTACTATATATAAAATAAATAAACAACAAAGATTTGCTATATGGCACGGGGAACTATGTTCAATGTCTTGTAATAACCTGTAATGGAAAAGAAATCTGCAAAATTAAACACATACACAGAAAAAACTGAATCACCTTGCTATATACCTGAAGCTAATACAATATTGTAAATCAACTATAGCTCAATAAAAAATAATTAAACATTCTTCAACTTGTGGGACAATTGCACAAAATAAAGAATTTTCTTGCCCCCCATGCCAGCAGCACCTCCAATGACACTCTTAATCTAATCCTCACCATCTAGACATTTACTGTAACTTTTTCCTACACGATATGTAAGGTACAGTTACTTAAAATGCCCAAGACAAACCAAACTACTAATAGTGGTTTCCTCTGGTGAACAGGATTGGGTAGGGATGAGTAGAAACAAGAGTTTTTGTTTTCTAAGCACAGCCTATTTTTTTAACAAGCAGGTTATCAATTTTTAAAACAATGAATAAATAAATTTTAAAAGGCTAAATCTCATTACTGCACAAAAACAAGTAAGAAATAGAGCAAGCACTAAAACAGACCACAGCAGTGGTAGGGAACATACCTGATGGCATCTTTGCTAGAAGCTTTTATTATCTCTGTTGCAGAAGGAACACCTATCCTCTTAAATTTAATTCCCTATAAGAAAATGAACCATAACTTAATGTACAATGAGGCCATCAATTGTTTCCATTGATATTAGTATTCCCCCAATTTTTTAATATTTACCAAACATATTTGTTACATACTTAAAAGATAAACTTTTTATCTTAGAAAGGTTTTAAATTTATAGAAAAGTTGCAAAGATAGTAGAGTTCTTGTCTACCTGTACCTATTACTTTGTTATTACTTTGGTACATTTGTCACAGCTAAGGAAACAACATTGCAACATTACTATTAACTGAACTCCAGAGTTCATTCGAATTTCACTAGTTTTTCTACTAATATCCTTTTCCTATTGATATTCGACCCAGGACACCACATTACATTTAGTCAACATGTCTTCTTAGTCTTCTCTAATCTGTGGTAATTTGTCTTTCCCTGGTTTTCAAGACCTTGATAGTTTTAAGGTGTGCTTGTCAGGTATTCTATAGAATGTTCCTCAATTTGTGAACATCAGTTTTTTACATCCTTAGACTGCGGTTATGGATTTGGGGGGAAGATGACTGGTTTCACTGCATCATATCAGGGGCACCTGCTTATCACTGATGTTGACCATGTTCACCTGGCCAGGTAGTGTTCGCCTGCTTTCTGCCCTGGAAAGTCCTCCCCCCTGACCCTACTCCGCTCTTTGTAAGCAAGTCACTAAGTACCGTCCACTGACGGTGAAGCGGGGAGATTAAGCTCCACCTCCCAGAGGAGGAAGTACCAGCATAAGAATTTCCTTACAAAATTCTTCTGTAAAGAAAATCAGTGTCTTCTTTCCCATTTAAAAATTTATCCTTTTAACATAGTCTCATCTTTTTGGTTTTCAAGCAATTCCTATAATCCCCTAAATCTACACTTAAGTATTTCTGGTGCGTTCACAGTGTATCTGAAAACTGTCTGAAAACTGCCTCTCAAACATAAAAAAGACCTCTTGTCATTATAAATATGAAGACAAAACCACTGCTTTCAAATGCAAAGTATTTAAAATGGGCTGTATATCATAGGACAAATATAAAACACATATCTAACAACAAGCTTTCAGTCATGGCCATGTGCTAGAAATAAAAATAATTTCAAGTTAATAAAAACTGAATAAAGAGACCAAAGACTGACTTTAAAACTCAACGTTTGCTGAGTGAAGGCTTAGAAAATAGTTTTACCGCTTTTTGCTCCACTTGGGCTAACTGATATTCTTCCTTGTGCTGATAAAAGCAGATGCAAATCCCAGTCCTTCCAGCTCTACCTGTTCGCCCAGAACGATGAATGTAGGACTCCACATCCTATTGAAGTAAAATACATCAGTGACAGTGAACAACAAAGAGAGACATAGACCTGAGTAGCCTAGGCAGAGGCAAGTGTAGTGGTTATAGACCGGGGTTGGGGGAGGCTCCCAAGCACTTCAATTTAAATTAAAGAACTGTAGGGACTTCCGTGGTGGTGCACTGTTTAAGAATCCGCCTGCCAATGCAGGGGACACGGATTCGAGCCCTGGTCTGGGAACATCCCACATGCTGCGGAGCAACTAAGCCTGTGTGCCACAACTACGGAGCCTGCGCTCTAGAGCCCACGAGCCACAACTACTGAAGCCCATGCGCCTAGAGCCCGTGCTCCACAACATGAGAAGCCACCGCAATGAGCAGCCTGCACATCACAAGGAAGAGTAGCCCCCGCTCGCCACAACTAGAGAAAAGCCTGCGCACAGCAACAAAGACCCAACGCAGCCAAAAATAAGATTAATTAATTAAAGAACTATAAAAAATTTTTAAAAACCTCTAGAAGAGTGGTCCCTATCCTGTGGGGAGATCTGCAAAAAGCATTATCTAAATAGTACTGTCCAACGGAACCATATATGTAATTTTAATAGTCAACTTTCTAGTAATCACACTAAAAAGTTAAAAAAAGTTAATTTTATTATTATTAAACCCAATATGTCCAAAAGTTTATCATTTCGGTATGCTACCTCTACAAAACAAGTTATCAATGAAATATTACATGTTCTTTTTCCACAAGTCTTCAAAATCTACTGTGCATAATAGAAAGTTTGAAATTTTTAAAACTCCACTGTATATTTTATACTTACAGCACACACGTCAATTCAGACGAGCTGCCTTTCAAGTGCTGAACAGCCCCATGTGGCTGTGGCCACCATACTGGACAGCACAGGTACACAGGCTATTTAAACAAGTCGATGGCACACACGTATGGGACTTTCTTTACAAGAAACAGTGGCTTCGCAGTAATGTGTTTTTCCATCACTGTGAACGTTAATCCTGAGGGATTTGCCAAATTTGGGGGTAATAGGATCTTCACGCTTGAAGTGATGGGAACAAGTTCCTTCAGACTAACTTATATGTAAGTGAAGCATTGTCCACCCATATAAACTATGCTTCAGGGCCCTCTTTGGGCAGTTCCTATCATATACAAACCCAAGCAGTTTTAACTACAGAGGCTGTTAACTATAAGCCTTTTCTCCCTTCTCTGTCCTCTAGCTCACAAGTTTATCTACCCTACCACCACCCCGTCTAAGTCTTACCTATCTTCAAAGTCCAGTTCAAAACTGCACTACCCTCAGCCATGCAGCCTTTCAGGACTCCCTCTGACCAGAAACTATCTTGCCAACCTCTGGCCACTCACCGCACTTCCCCGCAACTGTCAGTTCTGAGGGGGCTCATTCTATTTTATTTATTTATTTTATTTTATTTTTATTATTTATTTATTTACTTATTCATTCATTCATTTAATTTTTGGCTGTGTTGGGTCTCCGTTGCTGCACGGGCTTTTCTCTAGTTGCGGCGAGCAGGGGCTACTCTTCACTGTGGTGTGCAGGCTTACTGCTGTGGCTTCTCTTGTTGCACAGCATGGGCTCCAGGCGCACGGGCTTCAGCAGTTGTGGCTCATGGGCTCCAGAGCACAGGCTCAGCAGTTGTGGCGCACAAGCCCAGTTGTTCCGTGGCACATGGGATCCTCCCAGACCAGGGCTCGAACCCGTCTCCTGCATTGGCAGGTGGACTTTCAACCACCGTGCCACCAGGAAAGCCCCAAGAGGTTCATTTTAAAATCACCCTTAGCAACATAACATCCAAGAGAAAGCTATTACTAATCACGGGAAAGGAAGAGATACAACTTCCAATTTGTTTTAGCACCCAAAAGAAACAACAAAGTAAAATCTAATTGTAAAACACTTACCTTTGGTGGAGAACTCTGTACAACCAGATCAACCTCGGGGATGTCTAACCCACGTGCAGCGACATTGGTTGCAACCAAAACTCCAAAATCACCATTTCTAAAACCCTTCAGGGTGATTTCCCTTTGCTTCTGTGGAATGTCTCCGTGTAATGACTGGGCATCCTGCCAAAGAAATAAGCTCATTTAAGAATACCAGATCCTACAATACAGGTACTTTTAAAATCACCAATTAGGCCTATAAAGACATTCATATTTTGGTGACACTTCTGCTGAAAATAATACAAAGGGGAAAACGTGCCTTACATGGACAAGCCTCAAATTTCCAACCCTTGGTCATGAAATCAACTGTATCCAACTATACTTAGAAGATAAAGAACACCAAACATGAGTGATCAAACCTACTTTGTCAGGGTAACGTTAGGTTTGAGCTACCCTTTCTTCATCTGTGAGATGAGATGGGCAGATCAGATGAGCGCTTAGATGTATACTCTATTAATTGAAAGATGCTTTCTCCCTAAAAGGGAAGAAAGGGGAAGGACCAACCTGCCTTATGGACACATTCTGTGACAACTCCTGGGCTTCTTTCTTGGTTTCACAGAAGATGATAGTGCGCCCTTGATAACCACTGTACACTCGGATCACGTCCCCAATAACTGCTGCCCTTTGAGTCCAGTGGCACTTGATAGCCAGATGCTTAGGAAAGAAGGAGAAAAAGATTATTTAGTAAAGCCTAGCCGGAATCTATAATCACCTGCTCAACCCTAATGGTACTAGAAGCAGTTGTTTAAGCCTGACTAGAGCAAACTTCTGCCACCGTTTAGAGGAAAAAACTAAACCACTAAAGAGAGCCCTTCCCCTTTCTCCAAAGAGCATCTGGCTACTTTATCCATTTTCTGACCTAATACAGGTAATGTAGGAAAAGAAATACCATTCCCTAGATTGCTACAGGAAACCAAATAACTGACAGGAGAAAAGCCTCTGTGTTTTGTCCTTTCATCCAGTTAAAAATGCAGTCAGTAGTCAGTTTCCATACAGGTCTATTCCTTGGGTGCAACGAATTCATCTAGATACCAGACCCTAAGATAAAAACAGCTTCAACATAAACACTAGGATTCTCTGCTGCCCTCTAGTGTATGAACTCTAGGTGTAATGTCACTCTGTTTACTAATTCAGACAGATTTAGGTTCCAAAAGATTCTGCAATCAGGCTACCGGATGATGAAATTTAGAAAACACAGATACCATATACAACTCAAATAGAAATACAACTTCACATAGCTTTTCACATGGATTTAGTATTTATTTGGAAAAGAAGTTGTTTTTGCCAGTCTTAATACTATCCAACAGGTAAAAAAAATTATATACAATTTATTACTAATGCCAGCAACTGAATGAATCATTTACCTCTACAGTTATTGCAGTTTTCTGGGTCTTTTTACCAATCAGGTCCACTTGTTCATATGTAGATTTCATGTATTTCTTAGCAACATTATAAACCCAATGAGGGCAAGTTGCAGAAAAAAGCAATGTTTGGGGATTGTCTTCTGAATCTTTGCGGGGAAAAAAAAAGTCAGTATGAATAAGTCAAACAAGCCTACACAGTGTTTCACCTGACCCAATTCTTCCAGGGCCCATCAGCATTCTACAGAAAACACTTGAGGCTAAGCGAGGCATCGAGGACACAAAAATGCAAGACACGGGCTTCCCTGGCGGCGCAGTGGTTAAGAATCCGCCTGCCAATACAGGGGACATGGGTCAGATCCCTGGTCCAGGAAGATCCCACATGCCGCGGAGCAACTAAGCCCGTGCGCCGCAACTACTGAGCCTGTGCTCTAGAGCCCGCGAGCCACAACTACTGAAGCCCGCGTGCCTAGAGCCCGTGCTCTACAAGAGAAGCCACTGCAATGAGAAGCCGCGCACCACAATGAAGAGTAGCCCCCGCTCGCCATAACTAGAGAAAGCCCACACACAGCAACGAAGACCCAACACAGCCAAAAATAAATTAATTAATTAAAAAAAAAAAGCAAAACAGGTAAGTACCCAATGGACAAAGAAATGCTGCCTAAATAATTTATGTAAAGGATCCTTGAAATACCCAGAGTACTTTCAAGTTGTTTTGCTTTCTAACCGTTGGCCTATATGAACCATGAGGGAAATCTGTCCTTTATAATGAGACCTACTAAGTGGAAAACAATTAACCAAGCCTAGTAACCAACCAATTTAAATCACTAAATAAATAATCTATAATAAACACCGGAACAGATTTTCTACTCATCTATACTCCCTAGCATTTCCTCAACACTTTTAAGGTTAGAATTCTAGTCTACTCATCCTTTGAGGTCAGGTACTAAAAAGAGCTCCCCAACCCCAATTTTTTTTAGTTTGCTCTTAGAATACCATTGCATTTTCATATATTTCAAATGACAGAACCCTTCTGGAGAGTAAGCTGACAAAGTATACTGAAGAACATGAACTATTTATACCTTCCAATTCAGTAATTTTAATTCTGGAAATCTATCTTTAAGAACTGATGCCAAATACTGATTTTTTTTTTTTTTTTTCCGGTACGTGGGCCTCTCACTGTTGTGGCCTCTCCCGTTGCGGAGCACAGGCTCCGGACGCGCAGGCTCAGCGGCCATGGCTTACGGGCCCAGCTGCTCCGCGGCATGTGGGATCTTCCCAGACCGGGGCACAAACCCGTGTCCCCTGCATCGGCAGGCGGACTCTCACCCACTGCGCCACCAGGGAAGCCCTATAAATTTATTTTTATTTTTGGCTGCGTTGGGTCTTCGTTGCTGTGTGCAGGCTTCCTCTGGTTGCAGCAAGCAGGGGCTACTCTTCGTTGCAGTGTGCGGGCTTCTCATTGCAGTGGCTTCTCTTGTTGTGGAGCACGGGCTCTAGATGCGCGGGCTTCAGTAGTTTTGGCACGTGGGCTCAGTAGTTGTGGCACGTGAGCTCTAGAGCGCAGGATCAGTAGTTGTGGTGCACGGGTTTAGCTGCTCCACAGCATATGGGCTCTTCCTGAGCCAGGGCTCAAACCTGTGTCCCCTGCATTGGCAGGCGGATTCTTAACCACTGCACCACCAGGGAAGCCCCCAAATACTGATGTTTGACGAAAGCTGTCTACATAAAAATGTCTGCAAGCAGATTTATATTATGTAAAACTTAAAATATGTAGATGGATTAAATCATGGCACGAACAGTTCAGAGTTTTATATGTACAGTAAGATTACAGTTAACACACACACATACACACAATACCACAAATCAGGAAGAAATAAACCAAAAGCAAAGTATACCAAGCTGGTTTCTTTTATTTTCCCTATTGTAGTTATGTGCAGTTGATGGGAAAAAAAATTTTTTTTTGGCTGCACTGAGCGGCATATGGGATCTTAGTTCCCCGACCAGGGTTCGAACCCATGTCCCCTGCATTGGAAGCACAGTCTTAACCACTGGACTGCCAGGGAAGTCCCAGAAATTTTTTTTAAGTTTTCCAGAATAAAATAAGCCACCTGCCAACTTCCTAAGGCTTCATTTAACTTTCAGGAGATAGTTAATCACCACCCTTCCTCCAATCCCTTATACCAGCTCTTGAATGTAGAGTTTACCTTTCTTGTATGCCACACATAAAATCTCTTCCACTTGATCAGCAAAGCCCATGTCCAACATCTGGTCAACTTCATCCAGGACAACATGCTTAAGTTTGGTGAGATCTAGCTTGCCATTCTGCAGGTGGTCTTTGATACGACCTGGTGTCCCAACCAGGATATCAATCCCATTCCGCATGCGTTCAACTATAAGAACACCAATGATAAAATATGCTGGATTTTTAATTCCTTTTATTAATCTGGGATACCACATCAGATATATTTTTATTCTAAATATTTATTAACTACAAGTACAAGGTAGTATGTTAACTACTGAAGATAAAGACGCATGAGGCACTCCTTGACCTATTGGGGAAACATGTAAGAAGTGACAGTCCAGTGTATTACATGACAAAACAGAAAAATGCACCAATGGGGGATGGTAGCACCAGGAAAGAAATGATTTCCTTTGTTGGAGGAAGGTATCAAGGTTTCACAAAGTGAAAATAAGAATCTTAAAAGAAACAGGAACTTTCTGTAAGATAAGCAGGTATAGGGAAGGTACAGAGATGTTCAGAAAAATGGAGTTCAATATAACTAGGATGAGATGGTAATGATGCAACTTTCTATTGGGTTGCTACTGCAGTCAAGAAGCCTACTGCTAGGGAGGATTACTGGATTGAATGTCAATATTATGACATAGTATGAGTGTGTTTCATGTTTGGTAACTGCAATCATTGTTGCTTTTGTTGTGGTCATCCATTTACAATGCTTGGTGTCAGTTTATTTATCTCTTGTAAAAATAAAATACAGTGTGTGTGTGTGAGTAAAAAAAAAAATTTTGTTTGTATAAGGATTACAATTTAAGTATAAATTAGAACAATTTAAATCAGGGGACCTAATTACTGCTCCTTACCATAAAAAGAAATGAAATCGGTTAAAAGTTAAAAAGAAATTATTGTTTCCAGACCTATGTAGTATATGGAGCAGAAAGAACAAATGGAATAGTAACTTTACATATTATTATAAAACCTAAGAATAAAAAGGAAATAGCCTGTTCACCACATACTGGATTTAATAAGAAAAGGCAAGAATAAAGCAAGTAATACTTTAACGCACCATGAGCTAAATTTTTAAATAATATAAACGTTTTTATAATAAAAATTTTTTATATATGAAAAAGAGATCTACTGCTAGGCACTCTACTTACCCAGTTTCATCCTCACAACACCACTGCAGGGTGAGTTTAGCAACCCTACTTTATACATGTACAAACTAAAGTGCAAAAAAATCAAGCAACTTGAACTGAAAAATCAGTTACTCTGTGAGCAGAGTTTAGATTCACACCCAGGCCGTTCTGATGCCAAAGCCTATGTTAGTTCCACCAAAGCTGAAAAGAGATAGTCACAAGCTTTGTGTGCCAATATTAAGACTTCTATTTTTACCTTTTCATATTATTTTTTAATTTTTATTTTATATTGGAGTATAGTTGATTTACAATGTTGTTTTAGTATCAGGTGTATAGCAAAGTGATTCAGTTATACATATACATATATCTATTCTTTTTCAGATTCTTTCCCCATATAGGTTATTATAGAGTATTGAGTAGAGTTCCCTGTGCTATACAGTAGGTCCTTGTTGATTATCTATTTTATATATAGTAGTGTGGACATGTTAATCCCAACCTCCTGATTTATTCACCCCCCTACCTTTCCCCTTAGGAAACCGTAAGTTTGTTTTCTATGTCTGGGAGTCTGTTTCTGTTTTGTAAATAAGTTCATTTGTATCATTTTTTAAGATTCCATATATAAGTGATATCATGTGATATTTGTAATCTCTAGTTGCATCCATGTTGCTGCAAATGGCATTCATTCTTTTTTATGGCTAATATTCCATTGTATATATCCACATCTTCTTTACCCATTCATCTGTCCAATGCTAAGACTTTTAAAATGCTTAAATCCCTTCCCAAATTACATATGTAATCTACAAAATAAAGCTTCAAGGTCTTGAACTGGGAAGTAATGGAATACTACAGCAGGGGCTACAAGATTTGGCCCTCAGGACCAGAAAAAAGAAAGCCTGTCTACAGTAAAAAGAGGCAGAGACCCAAGGTCCCTGACAGATAAAAATAACCTTGAATTCTGACTTTCGAGTTCCTGGACTCTGTCCTCTTGGGCTCAGTAAAGTACCACTGCAGCCTTTAGATAAACGCAGATAAATAATACAAAAGTCCTAAGAACCACATACAGGATTTGATACATCATCATGCAGGACCATGTGCGTGACCATCTTTACACAATAATGACAAAAGAAAACCACCATAAATGACTAGATCAGGTAGGTAAAACCAGATGTCAAGGTCAGAAGAAATCCAATCAGGGCACCCAACAGTAGATGGCATTTTCCTTCCCTCACATTGGATTTACTTACTTTGTCCTCCGTAGGGAGTTCCACCATAAAAACAAGCCACTGCCAGCTTTTTTGTGACGTCACTGAAGTCTCTGCTTACTTGACTTGCCAATTCCCTTGTGGGTGTAAGAACCAGTACCTGAAAAGGAAAAACTAATAATGGAATCCAAAGTATTATGCAGTATTTGTTTCTTAACAAATCTGGAATGCACCAGCAGGTTCAACTTATCCTAATAATTATGTTCAAAACATCTATTATGTGTGTTGCAATACACTGTGGTGTGGGAGAATAGTAAATATAACATGGTTTCTGACAAATCTACCCACTAGAAAAGCTTGTGATCTTACCAATCAAAAGAGAAATAGGTACTCAACTTTACGGTGCTCTAGGATGGTTGCACACAGCAAGCTGGAGGAACTGGGATAAGTTTCGTGGAGCTGCCAGTACTTAAGGAACAGCATTCCAGGAAAAGAACAACGTGAGCAAAGGAGTAGTACTGCTGATGATAATATCAGCTAATATTTGAGCTTTTACTATGTGTCAGGAGCTACTAAATGCTTAATATGCATTATTTTTATTTAATTCTCACAACAAGTTACCTACAACTGCACTGTACAGTTGTATTATAATACCTACAATAACATACAACAGATCTCTAAAACCAAAAGGCAAGCCTGGATTTGAATTCAGGTAGCCAGGCTACAAAACCTAGAGTCTGAACCTCTGCACTACACTGAATCTGAAGTAGAATGGAAGTCAGAAGAGTAAGGCAGGGCCAACATGGGGAGTGGCTTTGAATCCTACAGCAGTTAACAGGACACACGACACACAACCACTACAGATCCTCAAATAAGCTAACAGCATGAAACAAATATGAAATTTAAGAACAATTTAGTAGGGGCTTCCCTGGTGGCACAGTGGCTAAGAATCTGCCTGCCAATGCAGGGGACACAGGTTCGAGCCCTTGTCCAGGAAGATCCCACATGCCACGGAGCAACTAAGCCCGTGTGTCCTAACAACCAAGCCTGTGCTCTAGAGCCCGCGAGCCACAACTACTGAGCCCACGTGCCACAACTACTGAAGTCCGCGTGTCTAGAGCCTGTGCTCCGCAACAAGAGAAGCCACCTCAATGAGAAGCCCACGCACCACAACAAAGAGTAGCCCTTGCTCACTGCAACTAAAGAAAGCCCGCGCGCAACGAAGACCCAATGCAGCCAAGAAGAAAAAAAAAAGAACTTAGTATATCCATCCAACAGATATTTACTGAACATCCACTATGTGCCAGGCACTATTCCAGGTGCTAGAATAATTCGTTTGTTTACTGCTGTTGTAACTGTAGATAAATACAACAGCAAACAAATCAATTAATTAGGAGGGAGCATGGACACTAGAAAGCCAATAAATGAGATGAGGCCAGAAAGTTAGGTGAAAGAACCCAAAGCCAAGGTGACAACACAGGCATTTCACTGAGGTTAAGGTTTGTCAAATGCCAGGTTCTCCAGAAATAAGCTCAATGAGCACCATCCTGATCACAGGGCCTGGCCTCTTCACCTCTGATACCCCTCCTATTCAGGCATCTCTATTAAAAATGCTTTCTCCATTTTAGGCAAAACCTGACCAAACCTGTGAGCCCCAGGGACATCTAAGAGTCTGAAAGAAATATGCGAGCATTAATAATACAGGTGATCACAACCATCTGGGCAGATTACTATATTTAAATATATAAGGTTTGTAGTCAACAGTCTTAAAAGAATTATCCTGGTTTACCTTCAGATAAAGATCTTCAGTAAATACCAGAAAAAGGCCTTAAGGAGAACCCAATAAAAAACAATAGGGTATGTAAATGATGCTCAAGCAATGCCTCTTCCTGTGCAGACTTGGAACCCCTAAGGACTGCATTAAAGATATTTATTTACCTGAGGGGCACGGCCTCTCTTCCGGTCTTGCAGTTCTCCCTGAAGTTTCTCAACCAAAGGGATAGCAAAGGAGAATGTCTTCCCAGTTCCTGTCCGTGCCTGTGCAATCAAGTCCTTCCCACTATAGACGTGGTGAAACGTCTTTGCTTGTATAGGAAACAGGAAGGTCACCCCACGGGCTGTGAACAAATGAACCATGTTATCTGACACTGCAATTCTTAAAGTCCCAGCCATACTGGAGAATGAAAGCATAGCCACGCTTCTGGTCCTGCAGAATTATGGAATTCTACTTTCTGGTCACATCTACAGAGTCAAGTTCAAATATATTCTGGCAAGAATCTGCTTGGATAAAAGATATCAATAAACTTTAAAGCACCAAATTATAGTAAATACTTATTATCTTAAGAGATTAAGCCCCTTGTCACAAAATCTCATCCAAAGGCCAGCATAAGCCTGAAAATCTGGTGTTTTGCTGTCTGACTGCCACACCTGATTCAGAAAACACCTAAGTTGGGCATCTGTGACTTCCTACCTGGTTCACAGGCACTATGCTAAGATGAGTTCTGAGTCAGGCTGGTTATCATTAACCTAGAGATCCCTCAAGAAGTAGAAGGAGGTAAAAAAGAAAATACCAACATGGTATCAATTGTTTAATTTCACCAGCACTATCAGTCATTACACTTCTGAATATACATATTATATTGAATAAATTTTCATCACTCGTTTAAGAGGTAGCAAAGGTCGTCACTAGTTTAGTCCTATACCAAATATACAGATCTACTTCATTATATGGTTGCCTATATCACCCTCCAATAAGAACATGTCCCAGTTCATCTCAACAAAAACAGTGGAGTGCTTCCAAATAATATGTTCTAACGTTATACAATATTTCCAAGAACATTACCTTTGAGAAGTTTAATAGTTTCTTCAGATATGGGAAAATTAGAGAAAGCTCCTTCTTTTTGCTCCACAGTTATTTCCTGTCAAGTAAAGGGCCACAGAAAGAAATCAATAACTTTACCCCTACAAGCTAAATACAGAAAGCCTTCTGAGAAAAACTATTCTAAAACATCTCTTCTAAATCAACCAAAAAGACACAAAAACTTTGGTAGGTAAATCAAGATCTGAAAAGGAAATAGATCATAGTAATATGTAAAACCCTAACAAAAGAAAAGTTTGTAGCAAATATATACAGCGCATATATACCACGTGTAGCTAGTGAAAGCAGATCCAGTCTCGACTAAGAACTTTTCCACAATCATTCCAAACGAACAATACACTGTTGAACAGGTTATTAACCCCTTCCCATAGCAACATCTTTCATATATACATCCATAGAAAATAAGGAACAAACATTTAGGACAAAATGATCACACTGGCACTATTTGATTATAAACAACCTGAATGCCCAACAAAGGAATAATTAAGTGAATTTCTAAACATTTATATGATGTATTATGTAACGATTTAAAATATTTAATATTTAAAAGTGGGAAAAATGCCTATATAAAAATATAGGCAAGATAGGAAAAGGCAAACTATAATATTGCATATTGTACAATCATAATCTGATTTTAAAAAGCTGTATATATTTTTTATAATCAGGAAAATTTTTAAAATGCTGATCATGACCTACGGCAAAGAGAAAATTATTTATTAGATTTAGGATTTTTCTTTGATGACTGAGTTTCTCAAAGATAGCAGTATTAGCTTCCAAAGGGACATTTAAGTATCTTATTCAACTCAAGTTAGTTTATGGCCTATACAAAAAGACTTATGCAATCAAGCAAACACCTTTTCAGTGGTTCCACTTAATCATGATTTATTAGGTGAAACCCCTCAGAGGGAAACTGGAGCATATTTGCATAACCAGATCCCTCCTGTTCATTTCTGACTTGCAAATAAGCAGACCATGTGTGGAGAGAAGACTTTCTCAAAACTTAAAACAGATCTGCTCTGTTGCAAAGGAGGCATTCTAACACTGCAGTTTTTAAGGTGAAGTCTCACCCTGCAGCTCAAGGGACCCCCCCATGAAGTGCTGACACATCAAATGTCCTCCCATTATTAAATAATTCGTTTAATAATTACGGAGCTATTTGCCTGAAACAACATCGAAAGATACATTCTACATATTAAAATGCCACTTTACCTGCTCTAACTCACTGTTACTTTCTTCACGGGCAGCTGCTTCCTTGGAGTCGGAGTCAGGTCCAGAATGAGGGAATCCATTCTTCACGTTGGGGCTTTTCTCTCTAAGTTCTCCATTCATTTCTTTTTCTTTCTTCATCTTCTTGGACTTAGGTGCACCCAAGTCATCCTCAGAAGGCTCCTCATTTTTTATTAATTTTTTGGTTTTAGGAGAAACAACTGTCTTTTCACAGGGCTCCTTTGATTTTTTCGCACTTCTGGTTTTAGGAGAAATAATGTCATCTTGAGATGGCGCCTCTTTCTTTTTTGCCTTTTTGGATTTAGGAGAACTCATGTCAGCCTCAGAAGGCCCTGCTTTCTTTTTAACCTTTTTAGCTTTGGGAGAAATCGTTTCGTCCTTTTCTTCTGCTGCCTCTTCAGTCTTATTAGATTTTGGCTTCTCTTTTTTACCCTTCTAAAAAATTAATAAAGACAATACAAACGATGAACAAAACATTGATACATTTGTATGATATATCAATTCTGCATTAATTCAAGATCATATAATTATGAAGAATACAATTTGGGGGCATTTTTCAACATGTGTACTTTCATCTTGCAATAAGGCAAAAACCAAACGGCATGTTTTTTAATACCATTTCTTGGCTATATGGAAAGAAGAATATATCAGTAACTTCATTAGCTTGGAAAAGAACGCGCTTCTTGGTAACTATTTAATTCATGGTGGTCGAACAGCTGTAAAGTCAATTTTTCATATGGGACTTGGAGTGGCTCATGGGATGCTCCAACATATTGTAAACTACACACACTATAGGAAGTGGTCAAGAACAATTTAACTTAATTCTGGTAGAGTAATAAGACCATGTATACCCACAGACGGATGGTGTTAAGCAGATTTCTTTCTCTGCTAGAATTCCTCTACAAGTAAGACAGGAATTCATAATATCTGCCTTGCTAATCTCACAAACGCAAATAAATTTACATAAAGACATGTTATGAACCAAAAAGTTATAAAACCCCACAGTCTATCACCCCATGTGTAAAAAAGGTGTACCTAATTTAAAGGGAAAAACAAAGAGCACAAGTTACAAGAAAACGGAATGGGTGAAACCTCAAAACCAAACCAGATTATGGCTCCTACTTGAAATGTCTGACCCTCTCCAATTTTTCATATTTCTGAAAACTTAGTATTACTGAAAATGTGTTTTACCCTCTGTTAAGACCTCTGTGGCAGAGCCTCAGGCCAAATCCTGAAGTATGGACTGTTACATTGAGCTACTATTATAGTCTGCCTCCATGAAACTTCAGGCCTGGCCTCTGCTCTTAAATCATGGATGAACGATAATCTCTCCCATATGACCCATCCTTCAGACATCTGAAAAACAATCTGGTCCATCCCATCCCAAGACTTCAATTCTTTCATCCCTTGGTTCCACCAATCAGTGGATTTCCAATCCCGGTGGTCTCCTTTGGAATACAATGGAGTTTGTTGGTCATGTCCCTTCTAATTTCAGCATCTCACAACAGAACACGCTGACTAATGCAAGGCAGGTAAAAACAAAGACCACTTCCTCCCCACCTGTGGGGACAAGTCTGTGCTACCTCGGCTTCCTACAACAGCAAAATATTCCTTGCCAGAAACAGCAAGGAAAGAAAATTCTAAGTCACGTACAACACAAGTTCCGGGACAATCTTTGTTCTCACTGACCTTATCTCAAAAGAGACTCAGTCACAAGTTAAATCGCTATCTAAGGAAGTAACAGCAAGGAGTAAGACAGCTATCGAGGTAACTTAAGACTACCGCACACTGGCGGCCTATATAAAAAATATGGTGTGCAGTTATCACCACAACATGTCTACATTTCCACGGGAAATATGGTCAATAAACCTTAAGAGCAACTGAACTACTTTATCGTCTAAGGGCCGCTTCCCAGAAAACTGTACTCCCACTACTAGGGTAAAAAAAATGTCACCGCGGACGCCGCCCACGTGTGCGGATGGCTTTATGGTCTCGCCAGTTTAGTCGAAAGCCGGTAGGTCTGAGTCTGGGCCAAAACGTGCCAAAACGTGGGGCCTAACCATGACCGTCCTACTCTGTGCACCGGGTGCGGGACGCCCAGACTCAGGGACCACGTGGGACACCCGGCCCGCTCTCCAGTTCCGATCCCCCCGGACCTCTGGGTAGCGCGCCCACCGCCCGCGGAGAGCACCGACCACGCCCGGGCGCCCCTTGGCCGAAACTCACGCGGGTCTTGAGACAAGCCGGGTTCGCGCGACGCGCCACGCGCCCCCAGCCCGGGCCCCTCCTCTTAGCGGCCGCCCCCACCCCCGTCCTGTCTTGCCCCAAGTCCCTCGGCCCCCTGAGGTACCTTCTCATTTTGCTTTCGCGGCATCTCCACTCTCGCCATGGCCGTGTCCGACTCCAAATCCGCGTCACTAAGAAGTTTCCCCGGCATCACTCAGGACAAGCAGAATAGACCGACCGCTCTCGTCTACCGCGTGGAAAGGAAGAGAATGCCCAGCTTTCTCTTTAGCCCACCCAGCTTTCGTCACTTCCGGTAGCAAAGCGTATCCTGCGGAAGCGGAAAGTGCCGAGAGGCCGGGGCGCACGTGGTAGTTCCACAGCAGCTGCGTCTCTAGGTGGCTGGACTCACTGAATTAGGTCAGTAAGGCACCTGGACTAGAAGGCACCTGCAGAAGGGTAGGAAACCCAGAGGCTGGCTTTATTCTCGTTCACACTCTGCCCAGATTCTCGCTAGCCCCGGCCTGATAAATGAAGCTTTGTAGTTGCTTTTGAATAGCGCCCCTTCAGTGCTTTATATTAGATTGCTCTCTTTTGTAAGGTCCTTTCACGCGCAGACTCGCGAGATGTGTATTCTTGATCATCTTGTGGAGACGTCGACACTTGAAAGGAGACAGCCAGACTCACAAACCTGGATAAGAACTAGAGGTCGGGCGGGTCTGGTCATTCATTTATGCGTGCACTCAACACACATCTCCTGAGCATTCACCGGGTCAGGTGTGAGACAAGGTTAGGATTCAGCACAGAAGCCTGTCTTCAATAAGCTTTACAGGCTTGTGGGAGAATGACGAGTGTCAGTTGTTTTGAAGGCACGGAGAGGCACCTAAGCCGGCCTTGGGACCTGTAGAAAGGATCCCCAAACCACGTAGACCTCTATTAGAAAATACAGGGGCTCTTAGTCTTGAAGAATTTGGACATGTACTAATTCAAGCGGTTGAGGGAAAGTGGTTCGTTGAATGATGTGTGACAATATTGCTAAACTTTCTGTGAAGAACAAGTGAGGCAAAGAATTGGGAGCCAGTGCATTATAAAATCGTTTTTAAAAATGGGTTGAAATCTTGCCTGGCTTTGAAAACCTGCACCATTTGCTCTGTGATTTTGGACACATCACAAATGTGTGTATTTCTTAACCTGAACCTGAGTTTCTCATGCATAATGGGGATAAGAAAACCTACTTCATCAGTTGACAAAATTAAGTAAGATAATAAATGAAAAAGGTTTAGCATTGCCTGGCACACAGAGCACAATAAATAAGAGCTATTAAAACTCATAGGGGGAACAATACTCAATACTTTGTAATAACCTGTAAGAGAAAATAATCTGAAATAAAATACATATAGATGTATAACTGAATCACTAACCTAAACTAACACAACATTGTAAATCAACTATACTTCAATAAAAAAATAAAATAAAACCATGGGGGGGAAAAAAAACCTCATAGGTACGTCAAGGCTTTTAGAAAGACAATTCAAAATGTAATCATTTTATGACAAAGGAAAATGCTGGAAGTTCTATTTCTGTATTTCCTAAGATTCGTTTTTACTGCACATTTTTTAATCTGACAGTTTAAAGGAAATTTTTCGTGTTTCACAAATTATTGATGTTTCACAGTGTCAATTTTTTAGCAGATAAATTTATGTAAACATACAACGACGCTTTCACTTACACTCTGTGATATCCTTGAGCCAGGAGCTTTGATTTCTTTATCTTTGTATCCTTAAGATTTTGGACAGTGCCTGGCACACACTAGCCTACCACTAGTAGTGGGATAAGGAAGAAACACTTTGAAATAAATTTTAGTTGTATGCCCAGGCAGGAAAGCAGTTAGGAACCTGCAGTCTGGTTAATAAACCACAAAATTATGTGATACTGCAGTATATGATACGGCTGTACACAGTACAAGGGCATTTTTTTTTTTTTTTTGCGGTACGTGCGCCTCTCACCGTTGTGGCCTCTCCCGTTGTGGAGCACAGGCTCCGGATGCGCAGGCTCAGCGGCCATGGCTCACGAGCCCAGCCGCTCCGCGGCATGTGGGATCCTCCCAGACTGGGGCACGAACCCATGTCCCCTGCATCGGCAGGCGGACTCTCAACCACTGCGCCACCAGGGAAGCCCCGGGGACATTTTTATTACCAACAGATGTTCAGCAACAGAGTAAGCCCAAAATGCTACTAAATGGAAAATTTTTGTCAAGGCTTATAAAGTATATAAATTCCTTTGTAACATACCTGCACATAGGCACAAGGCCAAAATTCCAAGAGGAAACATGCAAAAGGCCCTTTCTGGCTCAAAGGTGACCAAATTACTGTATTTAATCTAATCATCAGTACAAAATTCAGTAACAAGTAGGATATATGGGTCTTATGTCCATTTGATAGGAAACGGGAAGTACTACTTGAATATTGATTCTGCCAGACCAGTTTCCTCTGATGTAGATGATGTAATATGTTTTCATAAAATTGGGAGAATTTCTATTTCAAAAAGTCTGTATACACACACGCACACACACAGTGAGTTCAAAAGTCTATACCACAAAATGTTAGCAGTAATTATCTCTGAGAGAGATATTATAGGTGGTTTTAATTTTCTTCCATTTGCTTCTCTATTTTTTCAAATTTTCAACAATGGACATATATTACTATCATAATATTTTTTAAAAGGAATATAGTTTTGGGACTTCCCCGGTGGCGCAGTGGTTAAGAATCCACCTGCCAATGCAGGGGACATGGGTTCGATCCCTGGTCCCGGAAGATCCGACATGCCGCAGAGCAACTAAGCCCATGTGCCACAACTACTGAAGCCCGCATGCCTAGAGCCCATGCTCCGCAACAAGAGAAGCCACTGCAATGAGAAGCCCACGCACCACAACGAAGAGTAGCCCTTGCTCGCCATAACTAGAGAAAGCCCGCGCGCAGCAACAAAGACCCAACGCAGCCAAATATAAATAAATAAATAAATTAATTAAAAGTTGTTAAAAAGGAATATAGTTTTTTAAAGTGACTATTAAGCACTACTCCCAAATTATACAAAACAAAAATAATGAGAAGGCTCTCATTCACACCTAAATGTGAATTTGTTATTCAGATTTATAATGCTGAAGGGAATAAAACATATGATTTACAAATTCAAAAGCTGAAGATCAGGGTAATAGATTCAAGTTCAAGTAGATATTAAGGGACCACAACATTAGGGTACAGAGTACCAAACAGAAGGCTCTGAATAGCCAAAAGGTGGAGCCATGAAGTTGCTGGGCTCTATGAAGAAGGAGCAGAGTAAAGGTAAGTGGCTGAACGCCGCCCAAAGCTGAGAATTTGGTGAGGAATTTGCCCTGCCCCCTCCTTTCAGAAGACATGGAAAGGTATTTTATCTTCGTAGGATCTGTCCCCCTTTCCTTGCTAATAGGGAAGCCAGCCTTTAGCAAGAGGACCCCTTAAATCCATCCTCCCCCTTGCTGGCATTTGCCTACATGCTTATCTTTTTCACTCTCCTCCCTGAAACCCTTCAGTGGCTGTCCAAAACAAGGCCTATGAAGCCTTCCAAGATATGACACTTAAAAAAAAACACACACACACAACAAGATATGACACTTGTCGTGTTCTCACTACTGCTTTCCTCATAGTTAAAATCCTGGCAACAAGAGCTACTTACAGTTCGCCATACATAGGCTGTGTTTTATTAGCTATTCTGTGCCTTTGCCTGGATGTACATTCCCACTTCCGTCTCTTTTACCTCACTTAATTGACATTCAGTCATCATGGCCCAAAAGCTTTCTCTGAACTCCCACCCCCATTCCTGGGCTGAGCTAGGTTTCCTTGTTCAGAGCTCTCAAATCATCACACTTAAGTCAATGCCATGGACCTAGGTTTATGTGTCCATCTATTTCACTAGATTCTGAGCTCTCAAGGGCAGAGACTGAGAACTCCTTATTCACTTTTATATCCCAAACATAGTGCCTGTGACCTCGTAGGTACACAGCACCTGCAGTAGGTGCTGATGAACCAAGCACCTCAGTAGGAATGGAGCCCCTATGCCATCTTGGGTATAAACACAGAGCTCACACTTACTCAGATGCAGAGGCAACTGAGATCCCCTCCTCCCAGTCATAGCTATCTGGAATCCCACTGCCTATAATCAAAACTTCCCCCTTTCTCAATCCAGCACTGAGAGTCCTTCTTCCCTCCTTGGTTTAACTGAAATCTGGCTCTTACTGGAAAATACTCCCATATAGCTTTCTCATATATATGTTGCTTATTCCCTCACATTCAATGTACACTGGTGTCCTCCTCTCTTCCTCAGTTTCCTGATTATTACTCCTTGGCTTTCACATAAACACCCTGGTCCCTTTGAAAATCTGTGGTAATCTCACCTTTCCCCCCTGCTAATTCAGGTAATTTACCAACCTCCACCACTTACTGGCATTTTGGCACCTGGGTTAGTCTTCCTCTCCCTCCTCAGTCCTTGTTTGTCTTCATTCGAGAGGACTTCACTGTCCATGAAAACCATCCACATGACACTGGCTTCTCAGTTCTTTGACCACCTCAACTGAAATAACCTTTGCCCCCAACAGGCCTACCACCATACTCGGCAACTGTCTTCTCCTCAACTGCTCCACTCTTGAAATCTCAAACTCAGTCAGCCCTCACTGACCTTCACTCCCATGCCCCTTCTACGTCCTCCCTGCTATCAACCCCATCTCCACTTCAATCCCTAAGCAGTCTAGACTCTTTGGACCATTAACTCTAATCACTTTTGCTGAGTCCTTAACATCTTCACCTTGTCATCCTTTCATCTTACAGAGCAAAACCCCAATCCTCAATCAACTGTCTCCCATCTCCACTCCTACAACTCGATGCTGAGTGTTGCCATAGGAAATCACATAATCACTCTAATGCCACTACAAATTCAGTCTTTCACCTCAGCTGGACCCTCAAAGCTGCCTGTGACCCCTAGTTTGCCTGAGGAGTTCTTCATCATGTTCTGTAGTCAATACCTGAACATTTCTCCACTTTCCTCAAATCTCCTAGCGTACTACTTCCCTCTTCACCTTCAGTGGATGACCATGCAAAACTACCACGGGACAAAAAAAAAAAACAGAAGCCATCAGGCAGGCACTCCCCTCAACTTTTTACCTTGATACCTGCAAACACCTACATGATAATCATACTTTCCTCTGACAAAATGTTAAGAGATGTGCTTCTACCATCTAAGGCTAAAATCTCCAGTGTGCTCGAGCTCATTCGTCTGGGTCCTCATAGGGATTTTGCTCCATCATACATTCATTCTCTCTCCTCCTGCCTCCTTTTGGGCTCCTTCCCGTATTAGTATTTTAACGTGTTCAAATTTCCCTCATCTCTCCACCCCACCAACACAAAATTCTCACTGCAATCTCATATCCTTTCTTCTACATCCAGCTTTAGCTTATTCTTCCCTTGAATTCACAGCCAAATTTCTGGAAGATGTGTTCGTGTTTGTTGTCCCTACTGCTTTATCTCCCATTTCCTGCTTAAGCCGCAGTTAAACAGCTTCTACTCTTAATACTCTATTAATATGGTTGCTCCCGGGGCTTCCCTGGTGGAGCAGTGGTTGAGAGTCTGCCTGCCAATGCAGAGGACTATGGGTTTGAGCCCTGGTCTGGTAAGATACCACATGCCGTGGAGCAACTGGGCCCGTGAGCCACAACTACTGAGCCTGCGTGTCTCGACCTTGCACTCCGCAACGAGAGGCCGCGATAGTGAGAGGCCCCCGCTCACCACAACTAGAGAAAGCCCTCGCACAGAAACGAAGACCCAACACAGCCAAAAATAAATAAATAAATATATATGGTTGCTCCCCATGTCAATGTCTTTTTGCCAAATCCAAGGGCCATTTCAGACTTGTCTTCTGGTTCCTTTGAAAGCCTTGTACTTCTGGGCTTTATGCCCTCTTCTTGTCATCCCTTCTCAGTGGGATCTCCTTTCCTCTGCTATGCAGTTAAGTATGTTGGTGTGCCTCTGGGTTCTTTTCAGCCCTCTTTCCTTACTATACTTTCCCTGGATCATCTCATGTAACTAACTTAATTACCATTTTTGGTTTATTATTCCCAAATCTTTAGAACAGATCTCTCTCCTGCTTCAGACCTATAAATCCAACTGCCTACTGTTTATCTCCTCTGCCATATCTCATGGACTACTCAATATTAAAATACATCTAATCCTGAACTAATCATATTCCCACTCTCTCCCCACCTAACTTTTCTTGCTTTGTTCTAGTACCTATCTCAGTGACGAAGCCTAGGTTTTATTCTTCTGCCTCTCTTATCTTCCAATTCAAAGCACTAAGTCCTAACAATTCCATTTCCTAAAAACCTCTGAAATCTATCCATGTTCCTCAAAGTCCACTGCCACTATCTAGCACAGTGGTTAAGAGCACTGGTTCAGAAGCTAGACTTGGTTCAAATCCTCACTCCACTATATATTATCCAGCTGTGTGACTCTACACAAGCAACAACTTCTCAAGTGCCTCAGTTCTCATTACTCAAAATATGTTACCTATCATTAGTGCAGACCACCATCACCTCTACCCTGGATTACCCTGACAGCATCTTAAGAGGGCTACTAGTCTCCAGTATGGCCCTTCTGCAATCCAATCTCCTCAGTGTAGTCAGTAATCTTTCTAAAACACAAATCTCATCATGTTACTCCTTACTGTAAACTCTTTAATGATTCCCCACTGCCTTCAAGAAAACATTTCAACCCCTTAAAAATGCACACAGGACCTTTAAAATCTGGTCCCTAATTCCTTCTCTTATTCCTGTCCTCTATCATCACATGCACACCATACTGAACTATTTGGAGATCCTCAGACTTACAGTGCTATTCTTTGCCTCTGGGCCTCTGCATATACAGGCATCCCTTGGAAATATTGCAGGTTCAGTTCCAGACCACCACAATAAAGCAAATACTGCAATAAAGTGAGTCACACAAATTTTCTGGTTTCCCAGTGCATATAAAAGTTATGTTTACACAATACTAGAGTCTATTAAGTGTATAATAGCATTATCTCTAAAAGAACAATGTACATACCTTAATTAAAAAATAATGTTGTCATAAAAATGGGACCAATAGACTTGTTCAACGCAGGATTGCCACAAATCTTCCATTTGTAAAATATACAGTATCTGCGAAATGCAATAAAACAAGGTGTGCCTGTACTGTTCTGACTGCAAACCCTGTCTCCCTTCTAAACTGGCTAGATCAACTTATACTTCTGCTTTACATCTCCTTTTGGGTATCACTTCTTCTAAAAGCCTGATTCCTAAGGCTGGTGAGGTGCACCCCAACTAGATCCTTAGCATTCCATACCTACTTTCATCCTAAATATTAGGTGTTAATCTCAACCATAATTGCTTCTTTAGACTGTAAGTTCCTTGAAGATAGTGACCATGGCTTATTCACTGCTATGTCCCTAGGGACCAGGATAGTGATGGGCACACAGAAGACATTCAACCAATACCTGTTGAATAAATTGAGTATGCACTGCTTGCACACCTTTTAATTAACTTTATCTAAAATTTAAAATGTTACATCTAACCAATCATGTCACCAGTCTATACGGATTTCTTATTTTCTCCCATATATCCTATGGAAGGAGTGATCTGAATACAGACACACCACATTTTGTAAAATGCAAGTAACCTTAAGACTGACTTAACTGCCACATTTTAGAAGAACTTTTAAAAGATTACATTGAGAAAATTCTTAATGCACAGTGAAAAGAGACAATAAAAGGAGGTTTTTTTATTCAAAGGTATAACTGGATAAGTAGATTTGTTTACAACCATTCTTGTGAAATACTTTTTAAAAAAATACAACCAACTTCTCTGCCAAAAGCAGACACAGACCTCAACTATGATGACCTAATTTTTGGTGGATAATGTACAGGATTAGGCAGAAACAGGCAAGCTCACACTGGTAGATTAACTACCCCAGTCAAAACTCCGTTTGCAGCCCCCGCTTCTTGACCGATTTCTGTTCCCACTTCGTCTTCTACCATCTTGTTGAGTTCCTGACCGACTCCCCTGTCGATTCTGTCTACCTGACCGGCCACCAGATCGACCACCTGACCGGCCCGACCGGCCTGACCGGCCACTTGACCAGCCACTCCTCTGTCTGGAATTAGAAGATGTGCTTCCATCATAATATTCTTCAATTTCAGGCAACTTGGCTGGCACTGAGAGTACCCAGTCTGAATCATGCCACTCTGCCTGTTGGGATAATTTACAGGATTAATATAAATGCAAAATAGAAACCATAAGCAAACACGTGAATATAGGAGACTCTTTTCATATCCATTAGCTAAAGGCCATCTAGCCATTAAGTTCAAAGTATCTAGAACAAAACTGAAGACCAGAAAACAAAAACATATTCAAAGCTCATTCACTAAAGTTTCTAAGTTTTATGAACAAACAAAACAGAAACAGACTCAGATACAGAGAACAAACAGGTGGCTGCCAGAGGAGAGGGAGGTGTGGGGATGAGTGAAACACATAAGAGAGATCAAGAGGTACAAACTTCCAGTTACAAAATAAATGAATCACAAGGATGAAATGTACAGCATGGGGAACATAGTCAATTATATTGTAATATCTTTGAACAGTGACAGTAACTAGACTTATCATAGCGATCATTTTGTAATATACAGAAATATTGAATCACTATATTGTGTACCTGGAACTAACACAGTTTTGTAGGTCAGTTATACTTCAAGTTTTTAAAAAATGCAGACAATGGGAGGAAATTCTTCAAAATGCTAACAGTGGTTATCTCTGGGGGGCGAGGATTATGAGTGATTGTTATTTTTTACTTTATTCTTCCATGCGTTTCTAGTTGTGTGTGGTAAACATGTACTGCTCGTAAAATTAGAAAGAAAATAAATGTCATTAAAAATGAAAAAAATCAATCCTGTTAAAATTTAAATCTCAAATTTAACATAACAATACAAAGCTTGGTTCCCCTCCCCAATGCTCCCCCCCACCAAAAAAAAAGTTTCTAAAAGCTAAGTTTTAGTCTCAGGTGAAATTTTCAGGCTGATTTTGGGACTCTAAATTCCTACTCAGTTTATACATTCTAAAAGAGACCACCAGTTTCTCAGCACAAAATGAATAAGTCACTAATAAGTAGTACATTGCTTTCAGCAGATACATTGACAGGAGTGTGAGCTGAGATTAAAAATCTGTCAACACCTGCCAGGGAATAAAAAATGTAGCCATTGGAAACAATTTGGTATCGGGGTAAACAACTCAAGATATAAAAATCATTGCAGGGGCCTCCCTGGTGGCGCAGTGGTTGGGAGTCCACCTGCCAATGCAGGGGAAGCGGGTTCATGCCCCCGTCTGGGAGGATCCCACATGCCACGGAGCGGCTGGGCCTGTGGGCCACAGCTGCTGAGCCTGTGCGTCTGGAGCCTGTGCTCCGCAGTGGGAGAGGCCGCGGTGGTGAGAGGCCCACGCAAAAAAAAAAAAAAAAATCATTGCAGCTCATGAGAGCATCGGTATGTCATATTCTGCTACATTAACTGTTTTTCATTGTGATCATGAGTTGTCAAGGCAAGTTAATATTAAAATACCTTACAGGTAAGAGTAAGCAGAGACAAACAGCCACACACACCACTGGTGGCAATATATGACCGAAGCCTTAAAAATACACACACCTTTTGGCCAAGCAGACATCTTTAGAAGTTCACCTTAAAGAGACAAACATGGCAATGCATAAAGAGTTAGCTATGCCAACATTTAAGGCTGACCTTAAATGCCAACATTTAAGGCTGACTGGTTTATAACGGAATATTAGTATTAGAAATAATCTAAATGTCAGAAAATAGGACATTGATTAAGTTGGCCACCCAGGTGGCCAAATGCCAGGGAGCCAATAAAAACAAGTAACTGTACAATTGACAAAGAAATGTGTTTATAATATATTCTGAATTTGTAAAAAGACTTTAAAAACCAAATAATCCCATTCTTGTTTCAAAATATGTATATAAATATGCATAGGGATGTAATAGACAAATTCCACAGTGTAGGAATCTAGTGGACAATCTCTTCCTTCAACAGATAAAATACAAGGAAAATTTTTTTAAAGAAAGAGAGAAAGGAAGGAGAACCTATAAAGTAAACGAGACAAACATCAAATTACAATGTATGAACCTTATGGACCTTCTTATATTTAAAAATATGTAGGAGACAGGGAAAATTTAAACAGAAAATTGGATAATATTGAGGAACTATTATTTTGGGGGGTTTAGTTATGGTATTACGATTGTGTTTTTGAAAGTGTTTTTAGTATTTTAGGTATATAGAAATATTTATGGTTGAAATGATAGACTTCCTAAAATTTGTTTCAAAAGAATACAGGAGAGAGTGGGGAAGTGGATCGAAGTAGACATGAAACACAATTGGCCATGAGTTGATAACTGTGGAAGGTGGGTGATGGGCACATGAGGATTCAGTATGCAATTCTATTTTTTCACGTTTGAAATTATTCATAATTTTTAAATGTTTTAAGTTATGATACAGACTGGATATTATTTATTATTATTTTATTAAGGAATTGTTAACTGATTGAGGCATTTAGCCTAAATCAATGTCATAATGATATTATGACTATGTTATTTTTAATCCTTATCTTTTAGAGAAACATATTCAACTATTTAACAGGTAAAAGTTTTTAAATACCAGGCTTCCCTGGTGGCGCACTGGTTAAGAATCCACCTGCCAACGCAAGGGACATGGTTCGAGCCCTTGTCCGGGAAGATCCCACATGCTGCGGAGCAACTAAGCCCGTGCGCCATAGCTACAGAGTCCGTGCTCTAGAGCCCGCGAGCCACAACTACTGAAGCCCACGCACCCTCGAGCCCGTGCTCTGCAACAAGAGAAGCCACTGCAATGAGAAGCCCACGCACTGCAACAAAGTGCAGCCCCCACTCGCCGCAACTAGAGAAAGCCTGTGTGAAGCAACGAAGACCCAATGCAGCCAAAAATAAAATAAATAATTTATTTTAAAAAAATTTTTTTAAATACCTGTAACCTTTCTGACTCAGTTGTGGGAACATCAAAGCAAACACCCTAAAAGCAAAATGAAAACACTTTTATTTAAATGCATATGAGTTGATTTTTTTAAATATCTGCTTGTAATCTTATATTAGCTAAGAAAAGATTAAGCTCGTCCCATGATTGCCTATAGGATTAAACCAGCTAATATATAATAATGCATGACACAGAATGGCTGCTAATTGTACTTCCTAAATCTAAAAGTAAACCAGTATCTAATAAGAACTGACTACTACTGGGAATCTAGAGTATTCTCTAGAAAAGTTTTTGTAGACACTATAATGTTCCATGTCCCTTGTAAAATGACCCATCTAATAAACTCCTTTAAAAATGTAGTGCCAGAAACTTTCTCTCGTACAGTGCTGAAATGTTTATCAGATACCGAGAATGAAGTAACCTAAGATGCTTCCTCTTTGGTTTTGGTTGCTGATAAGTTGCAAGTTAATTTAATATTCAAGTATAGCTTTGCTCTAAGGACCTTGGTATATTTTCCTTCCCCTCCACATTTTTTCTGAATGTACATATTTGTCTCATACTTGCCACAGATCTTTTTTGAAGGTAAGTAGTATTAAATTTGAGAAAGATAACTATTTCCAATAAATGGGCTAATAAATTATAGACTAGAATGAACCTATGTTATCAAGTGAGATGAATAAATATAACATCTTTTCTCAAAACCATTAGAAGAAATCAGTCACTTATATTACAGATGGTCTTAACTTTGCTATTTCATAATTGTATGAAAATACTTAATTCACTTTATTATCCTCATTAACAATCAATAGCAGGCCACTTAAAAACCAATATTGTGTATTCTCTAAAAAATAGAGCTGTTTAGCTGTTGCAATTATAAGTTACTTAATCTTAGAAAATAAACACACACAACCACATGTAATATGTATACAAAGGCAGAAACTTAGAAAACTCGGATATTAGTCAAATTAAGCAGAATGACTTTACAGCTTTCTAGAGGAATGGGTTACTTAAATAACTCCCTAAATTTACAAGTGGAAACATACTAACACATGGAGAACATCCCATTAGGCTTCAAAAAAAAAAAAAAAAGAATCTGCTAGTCTATATAATCGTATAATCGTACAGCAGTTGTCTAGAAAAGCCTACCATATTTCCTTTTAGGAGGCACATTCTGGTAATTTGGGACACAGCATTACTACTCAGCTTTCTGTTAAGTTCTTTCCAAGCACAGCTAACATCCTGTATTTCTTCTGGGCTTTCCAGAGTCATGGTCACAAACCCCTTAAGGAATAAAAGTCACATTATATTTGGGAAAAAAGCAGCAGCATCAGGACAATGACATTCTAACTTGACAGCCCTTTTTGACTTAACCATGTACTTCTTATGAGCCAATAGTATAACATGACTGCTAAAAAAACAACTTCTTTGAAATTATATTAATAGAAGACTAATGTTTATATATAATTGAAAGTACCATTCTTCTATACATTGCTGTAAAGACTACATTTAATCCTAACCATCATGCTTTAAGAGGAAATTAAACAAACTAGAGCATCAGAGAAAAGATAAGGTAGTGGGGAATTAAGGAAATGCTGAAGGAATCAAAGTTAGCTTTGAGTGGAAAAACAAGAGGACATAAACCTCTTTAAACTTCTGAAGGACTATTACATAAGCAAAAATTACTTGTTCTGTAGAACTTCACTGGACAACAAAAGGATCAACATGAAGAAGATATAGGGAGGCAGTCAACTAACAAGTATTTGAGTGCCCCCTATGTATGTGCCAAAGATGCTCTAGGTGCTAGAGATTCAGCAGTAAATAGTCCTTTGTCTCATGGAGGTTACATTCTAGTATGTGTGTGGCAGGGGGTTGGCGTGGCGGCAGTGGATAATGGTGGGAGAGGAGACAGTAAACAAATAAGGAAATATATATGTCAGATAGTAATAAGAATCATGAAAAAAAAATAAAGCAGGGGAAGAAAATGAAAATAGAGAGTAAAGGGAGGGGTAAGCTATTTTAGACAGTGTGATGAGGAAAGACTTCTCTGACACAGTGGTATCTGAGTAGAAAACTGAATGAAGTGAAGGAGAGAGCCAAGGTTATTAAAAGGAAAGAACGTTCAAAACAGCACAAATAAGTGTAAATGCCTTTTGTAGGGTTAAGTTTATGTTTGAGTATCAGAAGTAAGTTAGGGTAGCTGAAAACAAGCAAGGGGAGAGTGATAGGAGATGAGGCCAAAGAGGTAGCAAGGGAAGACGCTACAGGACATTCATGGTAAAGACTGTGGATTTTGGTTTAACCCATAAAAGAAATATCAAACCACTAACACCCTGTTGCTAAGATATTTAATCAGAGGACAGATGACCCATCTGCCAAAGAGGGATTCTTTTATTAGATAAAAGTTGGGATTAAATTACCTCTTACATACTTCTTAGCTTTAAAAGTCTATCTTCATATTTGCCTAAGAAGTATGGTTTAAATGTTTTCTTGAGAAGTATCTGGTGGGTTACTAGGGATAGGGTATTTGCTCAGTGCTAAAGTATCACCCCACAGATTAGAGAGTAAAATATACCTTTATAATGGGAATATATGGCTCTGGGTACGGTTTGTTTTGACATCTGATACTGAACTGGCAGGGGGACAGATCAGATGGTGTTTTTTACACACACACACGCACACACGCACACACACACACACACAAAGAGACACCCTCCACATATACAAGCAATCCTTACTTTGCATGGTGTTGTGTTAGCTGCAGAGTCTACTTCTCGATTTGCATGGCTCCATGGCAAACAAAATGAGGAATCGGTTCTGGTATGCAAGTTTCGGTTAACAAAGTACTGTGCAAAGTGAAGATGTCCTATATTTCCCTCCAGATAGAGAGATATCTATGGTTCAGTTTTAATCCTTCTCAACCACATGCAATTTTCTCACAGATTTCTACCTTATCAGAGGTGATCAAAGAACGTGGTTCAAAACTTGATGCGCCAGAGATGTGGGCTAATGCTGCAGCCAATGCATCCACTGCCCCTTTCTCTTCTATCAGTCTCTGAGCTGATGGTCGGAAAAAATCAACAGCAGCATAAGAAACGGAAGCCAGAGACCTATGGTTTAAAAATAGTAAATTTTCTTGGTCAAGACAAAGGGGAAAAATTAAAGATAAGAGAATGAATGGGAAAAGAGAGAAACATTTTCGTATTTTAATATAATTAAATGTCTGCTGGTAAAACTGGTGATTAAAATTTCTGATATGTGAACTAGGAGAGCTTAAAGATGTATAGCCTAATACAAAGGAAAAAAAATCATTCAGCAAGGTCAGAAAGCATACCTGATGGCATCCATGCTTTTAGATTTAACTAAATCCATTGTAGAAGGAACACCTACACGTTTAAAAGTAATTCCCTGAAAATGAAAGAATTACATTAAAGAAAAATGGAAGTCTTTACAATTAATTCCTAAATTAATCTAGTTTGTTGAATTTCCATTTCTTGGACTTAAAGATTTCCAAGCCCTAGCAGATCAAAAGATTTTCTAACAAATCATCAATTACAAATTCTAGAAAGAGAAAAAAAATGTTTTTGAATTGTCTCTTAGTTACAATCATGGAATTTCAGTTGCAAAATAAAGCTGATTTAAAGAAAAGAAAAGGATGCTGTTTATATCAATTTACTTTTTTCTTATTATCCTCATTTTACAAGGTATATGAAATAGTGTATGAAAACACACATCATAAAAATAGGAAAAATGTGAAATACCACAAAAACTCCAGACCACAAAAAATGTGTAATTTCTTATAGAAACTGGTTAGTGTACCACTACTCGATATAATCTTAACTATTACACCAAGACAATGTCACAATCATCCATTTACAATACTGGACTAAGAGGTACTGAAATCACAATGCACTTCTGATTTTAGTATCAAGGGAGAAGTTCAAGGGAAAAATGAGAAAGTCAGCTCTTCTGTCTTCACAATAAAAGCTGTATTAAAACAAAGTCTTGCAGCTAATATAAATTTAGCTCTCCACATGCTTCACATCCAAATGCAGCTTAAACTGAGAAAAGTTATAAAGATCTAATGCTGAGAACAAATACAAAAAGATCTCTTTTCTAAGGCACCATTCAGATAATAAGCCTGAAATAATTTAACTCTACTTACTGCTTTTTGTTCCACATATCTTAATTGACCTCTTTCTCTTGGTTGATAAAAACATATGCAAATCCCTGTCCGGCCAGCTCTACCTGTGCGTCCAGAGCGATGAATATAGGACTCAACATCCTAAAAATAAAAGAGGTAACTCTTCTTAAAAATCTGGCAAATTAAAAAGTCATTCCAGCATCCAAATAATAATAAGAAAAATAACAAAACTACTACTATCAATAATAACATTTTTATTTCAATCCTGTTGCTCTTTTCAACATCCCAAAGGGGGATGTTGAAACATCCCATCTGCAATAAAGGGGATAGGATTTAAAACCGTTTTATCCACTCCATCCCAGGGTTCTTTACACGGTAACTTTTTATAACTCCCTTGCATGATTCCATGCCTCAAATCCAAATAAAGAGGTTAATCATTTGCAAAGGCACCAGATTCTGATCAATTTAACATCACACTAACAAAAAATGGCTAAGAGCAAGAAAAGATAACATATTTTTCATATATAAGCAATGTCTTAAAAATAAAACAGCAATTTATATAGCTGTTCTTATTTTCTCCAAATCAAATCTCATTTCCTTGAAAATTAAAAACATAATGAGGTATCACCGTATTCCTGTTAGAATGGTCATCATCAAGAAGACAAAAGATGGGCTTCCCTGGTGGCGCAGTGGTTGAGAGTCTGCCTGCCGATGCAGGGGACGTGGGTTCGTGCCCCGGTCCGGGAAGATCCCACATGCCCCGGGGCGGCTGGGCCTGTGAGCCATGGCCGCTGAGCCTGCGCGTCCGGAGCCTGTGCTCCGCAACGGGAGGGGCCACAGCAGTGAGAGGCCCGCGTACCACAAAAAAAAAAAAAAAGAAGACAAAAGATAACAAATGCTGCTGTGGAAGTGGAGAAAAGATAACTTTGTGCACTGTTGGTGGGATTGTAAATTGGTACAGTCACTATGGAAAACAGTATGGAGGATCCTCAAAAAATTAAAAATAGAACTACCACAGGATCCAGCAATTCCACTTCTGCGTATATATCCAAAGGAAACAAAAACACTAATTCAAAAAGATATCTGCACCCCCATGTTCACAGCAGCATTATTTACAATAGTCAAGACATGGAAACAACTTAAGTGTCCATCAACAGATGAATGAATAAAAAAGTTATGGTATATATATATGTATATATATACCATATACATATGGAATATTATTCAGCCATAAAAAAGAGGAAATCCTACCATTTGTGACAACATGGCTAGACCTTGAAGGCATTATGCTAAGTGAAATAAATCAGAGAAACACAAATACTGTATGATCTCACTTATATATGGAATCTAAAAAAAAAAAACAATAACAACAAACAAAAAACTAAACTCATAGAAACAGAGATCAGACTTGTGGTTACCAGAAGCAGAGAGTGGGGGGAGGGAGAAATGAAAGAAGGTGGTCAAAAGATACAAACTTCCAGTTAAACAATAAGTACTATGGGTGTAATGTACAACATGATGACTATAGCTAACACTGCTATATGATATAGTATAGGAAAGTTCTGAAGAGAGTAAAGCACAAGAGTTCCCCTCACAAAGAGAGAACACTTTTTTTTTCTTTTCTTCTTTTATACCTACATGAGAAGATGGATATTAGCTGAAGCTATTGTGGCAATCAATTCACAACATAAGTAAATCAAACCATCATGCTGCACAGCTTAAACTTATACAGTGATGTATGTCAATTATTTTTCAATAAAACTGGGGGGGGGAAATCTCATTTCCTACCTGTGGAGGTGAACTCTGAATCACCAGGTCAACCTCAGGAATATCCAAACCACGGGCAGCCACATTGGTTGCCACCAAAACTTTAAAACTACCCTCTCTGAAGCCTTTCAGTGTAATTTCTCTTTGTGACTGTGCGATATCGCCATGTAAACACTGGGCATTCTATTTGAAAAAAAAAAAAAGGAAAAGTAAGTGTATAGCACATACTTGCAATTCATAGCACCGAACACCATACAGTCTGTGCTCTTTTTTGTTGCTGTTGTTTTTAAATCTGACCTTCTGATAATTATAAAAATACATGCTTATTGTTTTTAAAAAATCAAACGTTACAGAAAAACATTTAACATAAATGCAAAAGCTTCCCTTAATATCAGACTTGTAATAATTAACTGCTAACAGTTTGGTGAATATTCCTCCGCATATTATTATTTTTCTTTCTTTCTTTTTTTTTTTTTTGCGGTACACGGGCTTCTCACTCTTGTGGCCTCTCTCGTTGCGGAGCACAGGCTCCGGACACGCAAGCTCAGTGGCCATGGCTCACGGGCCCAGCCACTCTGCGGTGTGTGGGATCTTCCCGGACCGGGACACGAACCCGTGTCCCCTGCATCGGCAGGCGGACTCTCAACCACTGCACCACCAGGGAAGCCCCACATATTATTTTTTAAATAATACATACACACACACAGACCCCTCACAAATCCTAGCATATAATTTTATGTATTCACCTATAAAAATGGGATTTTACTATATATGTATTGTTTTACAACCTGCTTTATAAATTTTTTATATCTTAGCCATTCTTCTACATCTATAGATATACATCTACTTAATTTTTTAAAACTATACATGATTTCTTCATATGGCTGCAGTATCTTTTTTTTGGCCATGCCACACAGCTTGCAGGATCTTAGTTCCCTGACCAGGGATTGAACCTGGGCCCTGGCAGTGAAAGCACCAAGTCCTAACCATTGGACCACCAGGGAATTCCCAGTATCATTTATTTTAGCAGTACCCTACTGATTTGGGTAGGATCCAAACTTTCATCTTCAGAAACAACGCTACAACAAATAACCTTGTACTTACAACTGCAGACCCCTTAGTATATTTCAGTAGGTTACATATCTAGAAGTTGGATTTCCGGGTCAAAAATTATGAACATTTAACATTTTAATAGTTATCACTATTAAATTAAAACTGTATTATAAAAAGAAGTTGTAAACAAACAAACAGAAACCAGACTCACAGACATAAAGAACAGACTTGTGGTGGCCAAGGGGAAGGGGGGTGGGGGAGGGATGGATTGGGAGGTTGGGGTTAGCAGATGCAAACTATTTCATACAGAATGGATGGACAAAAAGGTCCTACTGTATAGCACAGGGAACTATATTCAACGTCCGGGGATAAACCAAAATGGAAAAGAACATAAAAAAGAACGTATATACAAGTATAACTGAGTCACTTTGCTGTACAGCAGAAATTAACACAATATTGTAAATCAATTATACTTCAATTTAAAAAGAAGAAATTATGCCCATTTACTCTTCAACATTCTATGAGTGTTTATTTCATCTTACCCCACCTATATATATATAATATATATATATATACATATATATATAATATATATATATACCACCCACCTGTATACTATGAATCATTATAATCCTTGTAAATCTAATAGGCAAAAATGATTTCCCAATGTTGTTCTAATTTACATTTCTGTAATTTTCAGTGAAGTTGAACCAATTTATACTGGGTTGATCTTCCATGTATGCTGCAAATAATTTCCTAGTATTACAAATAAATTTCCTAGTATTCTTAGCCACTATTAAAAGTTAAAAGTTCATAACAATGATTTAACTCCAACAGTATCTAAACTGCAGCATCTAAGCATAATACATTCATGAGTGAATTCACTGAGCACTTGCTATGCTCCAGGTACTATGCCAGGTTCTGGAACAATCATAAAGAAACGACCCTGGGACAGAAAAGTTGACAAGTATTTTCAATACAGTATGATATGTGCTATAAGAAGGTGCAGGGTGCTATAGAAATACCTAAGAGGGGAACCTAACTCAATCTAGTTTGAAGGGAAGGCAGCACTGAAGCTGAGACCTGACAGATAATAAGGAACTAGTAGTCAGGTTAAAAAAAAAGAAAAGAAAAAAAAGGAGGAGGTTAGGGAGTTCCAGGAAGAAGAAATACCACACACAATTAATGTTTCTGGCAAACTACAAATATTTGAGTATTGCTGAAGCACAGAGTTAAAAGGAGAAGTGGTGAGAGATGAGACTGAAAAGGAATATGAATTTTATCCTGAGGACAATATGGAACAATTGAATGATTGTAAGCAGAAAATCTTCATGAACATATTTGTATTCTAGAAGGAATATTCTGGCTACAATGTATAGAATATATTAGACAAGGGCAAGGCAAAAGCTAGGGAGACTCAGATAGCAGACTGTTGTAGAAATTCAGGAGAGATATCAGTGGCCTCATCAAGGCAGTGGCAATGACCATTTATTCATTTAACAAATATGTGGTAATCTACACATCAGGTACTAGGGATAAAATGGCAAACAAAAATTAAAACTTTCTCTGTCCTCATCATCTTGATACTCTGGTCGAGGAAATGAACATTGATCAAGTAATTAGGCACACAAATAAATTTAGCCAACATGTGTAACTCAAGATGCATGGGTCTAAGAGGCAAAGGGCGTCTAGAAGAGGACAACCTGACCTAGTTTGGGGCAAGGAAGAATTTACAGAAAAGTACTCTGGACTGATATCTGAAGGATGGGAGCTGCTAGGCAAGACAGACTACAAGTTCAAGAGCCCTGTGGTGACAGGAAGAATAGCAGGTATGGTGAGAGTGCAGAAATAAGGGGAAAGAAAGTGTGATAAGATGAGGCTGGAGGGCTTCCCTGGTGGCTCAGTGATTAAGAATCCACCTGCCAATGCAGGGGACACGGGTTCGAGCCCTGATCTGGGAAGATCCCACGTGCCGTGGAGCAACTAAGCCCATGCGCCACAACTACTGAATCTGCGCTCTAGAGCCCGCAAGCCACAACTACTGACCCGTGTGCCACAGCTACTGAGCCCGCACACCACAGCTACTGAAGACCACATGCCTAGAGTCTGTGCTCCACAACAAGAGAAGCCACCACAATGAGAAGCCCGCACACCACAATGAAGAGTAGCCCCTGCTTGCCACAACTAGAGAAGGACTGCACACAGCAACAAAGACCCAACACAGTCCAAAAAAATTAATTAATTAATTTTAAAAAAAACAAACAACTCTTATTTGGATCCAGGTTCCAAATAACAAACTACAGAAAACAGAGCATGTATGAGGCAATTGAGAATCTGAAAACTAATTTATATTTGAAGATATTAATTACTATTAATTTTTTAGATGTCATAACAATATTGTGTTTTTGTTTGTTTATTTATTTATTTATATTCACTTTTGGTTGCATTGGGTCTTCGTTGCTGTGTGCGGGCTTTCTCTAGTTGCAGCGAGCAGGGCTACTCTTTGCTGCAGTGCGCGGGCCTCTTACTGCAGTAGACTCTCCTGTTGTGGAGCATTGGCTCTAGATGCACGGGCCTCAGTAGCTGGGGCACGCGGGCTTAGCTGCTCCGCGGCATGTGGGATCTTCCCAAACCAGGGCTTGAACCCTTGTACCCTGCACTGGCAGGCAGGTTCCCAACCATTGCGCCACCAGGGACGCCCGTATTGTGAGTTTTTAAAAAAATAACCCTTTCCTGGCCTTCCCTGGCAGTCCAGTGGTTAAGACCCTGTGCTTCCACTACAGGGGGCACGGGTTCGAACCCTGGTTGGGGAACCAAGATCCCACATGCCACATGGCGCAGCCAGAAGAACAAATTTTAAAAAACAATAATAATCCTTTTCCATTAGAGATACATACCCAAATATTTATGGGCATAATAACATGTTATCTAAGGTTTGCATCAGAATAATTTCAGGAGCAAGAAGTGAGTGGGCATTTGGATGAAATAAGATAATTTTTGCAGCTGGAAAACGAACACATCATTACACTGTCAACTTCTGTGTATGTCTTGTATAAGTTTGAAATTTTCTACTATAAAAAGTTAACAGAAAGAAAACACATGGATTTAGTGTTCTGATCCATTCATTCAATAAATATTTGTGATTCTTCTTATACACAACTCTAAAATATTACCCACTCTTACCCATAGAAACTCATTTTGTTTCACTCTTTGTATTTTCAAGATCACATTTGCAAAGTTTTAAGAAAATTTCTGATGAAAACGGATAGAATTCTATCCTGACTTAACAGATCATGAGAGGCTGGCTATAAATTCTTTCTCAATGAGACTCAATTCCAAGAATGACTATCAAACCTAGTCCACAAAGGACATGATTTTTTTTTTGCTCAGTGATTCGTACCTATAATCTCAATTAGAGAAAGCATGAAAAAAGACTTACCTGTTTTATGTGTGGATTCATGGCCATTTCAGTTACATTCTTTTTGGTCTCACAGAAGATAATAGCCCTCCCTTCAGACCCACTGTAGACTTGAAGGACATCTCCAATAACTGCTGGTCTCTGAGACCAATGGCACTGGATGGCCAGATGCTTTGAAGAAAGAAAATATCAAATATCTGCTTCATTAAAATTATTGAAAAAGATTTCTCTTGTACATTTTTTTTTCTATTTGTTCAAGAATTGGCCTTCCTGGAAGACAATAAGACAACGATTCTCCCCAACCCCATTTGAAAACAGCAATCAGTAGGTGAAAGGATAAGCAAATTGTAGTGTACTTATATAGTGGAACACTGTTCACTGATTAAAAAGAACCAACTAGGGCTTCCCTGGTGGCGCAGTGGTTGAGAGTCCGCCTGCCGATGCAGGGGACACAGGTTCGTGCCCTGGTCTGGGAGGATCCCACATGCCGCGGAGCAGCTGGGCCCGTGAGCCATGGCTGCTGAGCCTGCGTGTCCGGAGCCTGTGCTCCGCAACGGGACAGGGCGCAACAGTGAGAGGCCCGCGTACCACAAAAAAAAAAAAAAAAAAAAGGAACCAACTACTGATCCATGCAACAATACGGATGAATCTCAAAACATATGCTGGGTGAATGAAGCCTTACAGAAAGAGTATACACAATATGATTCCATTTGTCTGAAGCTTTAAAACAGGCAAAACTAATCTATAATCTATGATGGAAAAAAAGCAGAACAGTAGTTGCCTCTGAACGGGGACTGGGCAGAGGCATGGGGGAACTTTCTGTGATCATGGTAATATTCTTTGTTTTGGTAGGGGTTTGGGTTACACACATGTATGAATTTGTCAAAACGAAGCAAATGTACACTTAAAATTTTGCATTCTGTTGTAAATCTTATCTCAAAAATTGTAAATATTAGGTGGATGAACCTTGAAAACATTATGCTACACGAAAGAAGCCCGACACAAAAAAGCCACATGTTGTAATGATTACATTTATATAAAATAACCAGAAGAGGTAAATCCATCAAGACAGAAAGCAGATTGATGGTTGCCAGGGGCTAGGAGAAGCGGGGAATAAGGTGTAAATGCTTAATAGTTACAGGATTTCCTTTTCGGGTAATGAAGCGTTTTGGAAGTAGATAGAAGCAATGGTTGTATAACACTATGAATGTACTAAATGACACTGAATGGTACACTTCAAAGTGGTTAATTTTAGTTATGTGAACTTTACTTCAATAAAAAAATTATAAATATTGAACTCTAGCTAAAGATATTGCAAAATAAAATACTTATGGGAAATTATACTGATTTCTGCAATCTGAAATAAATAAAAAAATAAGATGGATATAGGGATGAGTAGATATGCAATAAAGCAAATATAGCAAAATATTAATGGCAGAATCTAGCTGGTGGGTATATGCGTGTTCACTGTAAAATTCTCTCAACTTTTCAGCCTGTTTGAAACCTTCATGATAAAATGTTGAGGAAAAAATATACTGTAACATTTTAAGTCTGTGCATTTTAACATATTATATCTCAATAACATTGTTTAAAACAATTAATTACATAACACATGGAAAAAAGAGATAAGCACAAAGAAGAAACTAAGAATCATTTGAACCAGGTATGTCAAAGTCTTGCTTCTTCCTCCCTACCTCTCAAAAATAAAAATAAAAAAGATCCTGGGCTTTGCTGGTGGCGCAGTGGTTGAGAGTCCGCCTGCCAATGCAGGGGACACGAGTTCATGCCCCGGTCCGGGAAGATCTCACAGGCCGCGGAGCGGGTGGGCCCGTGAGCCATGGCCGCTGAGCCTGCGCGTCCAGAGCCTGTGCTCCGCAGTGGGAGAGGCCACAACAGTGAGAGGCCCGCGTACCGCAAAAAATAAATAAATAAATAAATAAAAAAGATCCTGAACCTGATCAAGCCTCACAATCTACCATCAACTCACAGGAAAATGAAAGCAGAGGAACATGTTAACTACCACCACAGGGATGCAAATCAGCAAAATTGAGACTATGGGAAACTTGTAAGACAAATGATCAGTTCTTTTCAATAAAGAATTGCAAAGAGGGGCTTCCCTGGTGGCGCAGTGGTTGAGAGTCCGCCTGCCGATGCAGGGGACACGGGTTTGTGCCCCAGTCCGGGAAGATCCCACATGCCGCGGAGCGGCTGGGCCCGTGAGCCATGGCTGCTGAGCCTGCGCGTCCGGAGCCTGTGCTCCACACCACAACGGGAAAGGCCACAACAGTGAGAGGCCCGTGTACCGCCAAAAAAAAAAAAAAAAAAAAATTGCCAAGAAAGAAAGGGACAGAGGAACCTATATTTTAAAGGATTTAACAGAGGAATGGATAAAGAAGATGTGGGGTATCCATATAATGGAATACTACTCAGCCATCAATAAGAAAATGACACCATACCATTTTCAACTACCTGGATGAATCTAGAAAGTAAGTCAGACAGAGAGACAAATACTGTATGATCTTATTTATATGTGGAATCCTAAAAAACAAAACAAAACAAAATAAACAGACACACAGATACAGAGCACAAAATGGTCGTTGCCAAAGTGCAGGCGGGGAAGGTGGGGACCCAAAACAGGTAAAGGGGATTGACAGGTACAAACTTCTAGTTATAAAATACGCCACGGGGATGCAATATACAGCATAAGGAATACGGTCAAAAATATTGCAACAACTTTGTATGTGAACAGATGGTTATTAGATTTATTGTGATCATTTCACAATATATGCAAATATCAAATCACTATGCAGTACACCTGAAACTACAAAATAGTGTATGTCAACTATATTTCAATTAAAAAAAAGATGGTGAATAAACGTTCAACACATGGATTAAAAAAGACTTTAAGACATAATAATTAGTAGCAATATAAGGATCTTACTTGAATCCATATTCAAACAACCTATTTACAAAAAAAAGACAAATAGGTTAATGTGAACACTAGATATTTAAAGATATTAAAAAATTGTTTTTTTTTTTACTATGATGGTAACTTTGTGTTTTTTTGTTTTTAAAGAGCCCTTATTCTTTTAAAAATATATATAATTATACAAAAATGAAATGATGACTGGACTGCTTCAAATGTAGGGATTAAAGAATGTATGGGGGTATAGAAAAGATCAGTGTTAAAGCCTGGTGATTGGTACATCAGATCCTTTGTACTATTCAACTTTTGTACATGTTTGAAAGTGTCCTTAATAAACTTTTCTCTTTTCTTTTTTTAATTTATTTTGGCTGCACTAGGTCTTAGTTGCGGCATGCGGGATCTTCATTGCAGCATGCAGGCTCCTAGCTGCTGCATGCACGCGGGATCTAGTTCCCCGACCAGGGGTCGAACCCAAGCCCCCTGCGTTGGGAGTGCACAGTCTTACCCACCGGACTACCAGGGAAGTCCCATTAATAAACTTTTCTTCACTGATACACTTTATGTTCTTAATGTAAAACTTTCAGCCATTACAAAATATACAAAGCTTCCTTTGACCATCCCATACTATAAAAGTTCTCTTTCCCAGAAGTAATCATTATTATTAGTTTGATGTTTATCCTTCCCACCTAACTTTGTACATAAATACCTAAAATATCCATTTAGGATTATTTGTGTATTTTTTAAAATAGTATGATTCGGTACTTATCATTTTATAATCTGCTTTTATCAGTCAAATTCATTCTTTTTCATCATTACATTGTATTTATAGATTATACTCTTGTTCACCTGGACTATTTTTATTTACATACACATATATGTACATCTTTCAAATGTAAAAGTGACATATACGGTACATACCTGTCAAAATAATGCAAATATTACCTTTAATTCTTTTTTTAAAAAAAATACTATAGGTTTAAATTTTCATGGAGTCAAAATTATAAACCTTTTCCTTTATGGTGCCTTCTTCTGTCTTTATGTTTAGAAAAGCCTTCCCTTTCCTCAAATCAAATAACTGTTGACCTACAATCTGCTGTAAATTATTTTATGGCTTAATTTTTTTTAAATCTTTGGGAATATTTTTGGTATATGGTATGAAATGAGGAACTTTTTTCCACCTAAGCTTTAACAAATTATCCCAACACCAGCAAATTGGCATGAATTACTTCGTTTTTCACATTCTACATACTTTAAGTCTGTCTCTGTGGATGCCTGTATATCTCCTGTTAGGACTTGCCTGTTCACAAACTTTCTTCCCCCTATTTATTTTACTCTGCTCTTGAGTCTCAGACTATAGAAATACATAGGTATCTTATTGACTAAGGGCAAAAAAGAGATATTTGGCCTGAACTGGTACTCAAAACATAAGTTTAGCTTCAACAAATTTCAAAATATCAACTAAAAGCTAAAATCTATCACACTGGAAAGCTACTTACTTCCACAGTAGTTGCAGCCTTTTGAGTCATTTTCCCAACAAGGTCAACCTGTTCATATCTGGATTTCATGTATTTTTTTGCAACTTTGTATACCCACTGTGGGCAAGTTGCAGAAAAAAGTAAAGTCTGAGGATTGTCTTCAGAATCTTAAATAAACAAAAAGAATTCAAATGCTTTCTTAATTTCTTAATACCCCACAATGTAGTCAGCTCTTAAAAATCCCCCCAAACTTCAAAGAAATAATGAAAAATTCAAAACTTGGGGTGAATTTTGAACATATAAACTTTACTGCAATTATCAAAACTTTCAACTTTCAAAACTGAGGGAAAATATCAATATGAAGAAAACTGAACCTAGAAGGAAGATGAGAATTTAAGAAATAACAATGAGCAAAGAAATCAGTAAAATGAGTTAGTAAAACTACTTACTATAAAATAATACATGGAAGAAAGCAAAGAAAGCTAAGAAAATGGTTAAAGTATGCTATTGTACTTTCTTGTTCAGGAAGAAAACAGATACCAAATACCTTTAGTTTTGTTAGAACACTGGGGACAATGTATTAAAAGTCATAAAATAAAAAATTCATAAGCTTTTAGATAAGAATTGCTAATGTGCTTATTTTGAATTAGGATATACCAGTTTTGTAGGATTCGTGGATAATATCTTCAACTTGTTCAGCAAAACCTAAATCTAACATTTGATCCACTTCATCAAGCACAACGTGGCGCAGTTTAGAAAGATCTAATCGGCCGCTCTGCAGATGATCTTTGATACGACCAGGGGTCCCAACCAAGATGTCAATACCATTTCGAATATGATTAACTGTGAGAGGAGAAGAAATATCAATAATATGTAAAAATTCAAATGTAGATTTTAGATTTGAGTAGCAAATAGATCTTTGTGCTGCCATCATACATATTTACTCACTTTGGCTTTGATATGATGTTCCACCATAAAAACACGCCACACTGAGTTTCCTAGTTATATCTTTGAAGTCTTTGGCTACTTGGTTTGCCAGTTCCCTTGTAGGAGCCAAAACAAGTACCTGAGCAAAAGGTTTAAAAAACAAAAAGGTAAGTTTCTGTAAACCTCTAAGTTCAAACTGAGAAGACTATTTTTTAAGGTGCATTTAGAACTAGGAATCTCATTATTAATGTCATAGTATTTAAAGACAGAGCACAAATAACAACAAGAACAGCTTATGTTTATTATATCCTCCCTTACTTCCTTAAGTTCTCCTTTCAGAAGTCACTTTCTCAGTGAGGTTCCTAACCCTCTTTTCATATCCTCCCAACCGTGCTTAACTGTTTCTCCTTAGCACTTACACCATATAAAATATTTATATTCTACTGATTTGCTCATTGTCTGTTTCACCCACTAAAATGTAAGCTCCATGAAGACAGGGATTTATGTCCGTACTATTTATTATTTATGTCATACTATTCAATATATTCCCTGAACTTCAAACAGTGCCTGGCACAGAACAGATACTCAAAAAATATTTGTTGAGGGCTTCCCTGGTGGCGCAGTGGTTGAGAGTCTGCCTGCCGATGCAGGGAACACGGGTTCGTGCCCCGGTCCGAGAGGATCCCACATGCCACGGAGCGGTTGGGCTCGTGAGCCATGGCCGCTGGGTCTGCGTGTCCGGAGCCTGTGCTCCGCGGCGGGAGAGGCCACAGCAGTGAGAGGCCCACGTACCGCAAATAAATAAATAAATAAATACATACATACATACATACATACATACATACATAAATAAAATAAAATAAAAATACTTGTTGAATGAGTGAATGAATGCCGAATATGTGCCATTTTTTAAAAAGAAATATTTCAATTTATTTGTTAAGTAGAATATGAAACCGAATTTGTAGCTAGTACCAGAGAATGGACTTAACTGTTTGGTATTTAATGAGAGCAGCTTCTTCTACACAGGATCCCAAGAGACTTACTGAAAAAGGGGCAAAGCCCCTTATTAAGCAAATAAAACTCATGTTTCAAACAGGTTATACAAAAATTGATTTACCTCTATTTCTTTTTTTGATATTTAGAAAGTACAGATTTAACAAAAAGTAGCCATAAACTTTCTACATACAATGCTGATTATAATTCTGCAAACAACAAAAGTGCTTTACACAAATTACTTAATTTGATCCTCACAAAAACCCAATGAGGTGGCATTATTTTCCCAGTTTTACAAATGAGGAATATGAGTCTTAGAGAAGTTGAGTCTTGCCCAAGATCAAGTAGCTAGAAGTGGTGGAGCTGGAATCTCCAGTAATGTCCTTCTAGCATAAAAGCTTTTTAAAGGCAGTGTTGGGACTGTGTCCTATTTCTATTACTTTCAGACTTCCTAATTTCACCTAAGAAACAGAACTCTCTAAAAAAAGATTTGTCCTGCTCCAAGACCACTATTATTTAATTATATTCATATATGTGAATTTACTTTCACACTGTAATAATATTTAGGAGTCTCAAAGAACAAATTACTTTTAGCCACATATCTGTTCAAATTTTGATACTGATTCTTTCTTTTTCTTGGCCATGCTGCACGGCATGCGGGATCTTAGTTCCACAACCAGGGATGGAACCCGTGCCCGCTGCAGTGGAAGTGTGGAGTCTTAACCACTGGACTGCCAGGGAAGTCCCAATACTGATTTTTTTCTTCTTCACGTTTATGAACCTGAAAGTGAACATAGGTTCTAAAAGGGTCAAATTTTAGGCTAAAATTTCACTAGGTCCTCTCTGTTCTTTACTACTGATAAATTAAGACAGATCTCCAGTACTCCAACAACACAGGGAATAGCAGTATCATTTCTATAATACTCTTAAAGTCAACCAGTAAAATAAATATTATTTACTGAATGACCAAATAAATAAATACCACTTCAGCAAAATCACTGTTTAAAAGCAAAGGTCAGAACTGAAAAAAGAGAAGAAAAAGGTCACTAAATATACTAACTGTAAATACTCCTAAAATTAGATATGCTGGCTTCATAATATACAGTTATCAAAGACAACTATGGATCCATACACATTACATTCATATGCAATAACTCACTTTAGCTTTACTTGCGATTTATCTTAAAAATCAAATTTTTGCTTTAGGACCCGAAGTTTTACTTTATGCCCCAGGACTGACTAACTTTTCTATCTTTGGGGTACTTGAACTTAAGACCAGTATATTGTGGTTTGTTTGTTTGTTTGTTTTGGTCACGCTGTGCAGCCTGCAGGATCTTAGTTCCCAGATTCAATCTCTGCTTGGAGATTGAACCCGGGCCACGGCAGTGAAAGCGCCGAGTCCTAACCACTGGACCACCAGGGCATTCCCAAGACCAATATACTCTTTCTTTCTCTTTCCATTAGAGTAATGTTTAAACCTTTTACTCCCTATAATGGTTACCTTTGGTGAGCGGCTTTTTTTAATTGTCTCTTGATTTCTTTGGAGTCTTTCAATCAAGGGGATGGCAAAAGAGAATGTCTTTCCTGTTCCTGTCCGCGCTTGAGCAATTAAATCTTTTCCTTCATATACAGGACCAAAAGTCTTAACTTGAATAGGAAAGAGATATGTTACCCCTCGACCTGTAAAATGAGATTTCATTGAAATATTTACTTAAGACCAGCAATAGGAAAAACTACATTTATTTGAAAATAACATTCCTGATTCATCAATGTGTGCCTAAAGATACATCACCTAACAACATTTACAGTTATTCCTACCCCAAAGAGGAATTATTTAAAAATTGGTCTGAGGGCGCAGTGGTTAAGAATCTGCCTGCCAATGCAGGGGACACGGGTTCGAGCCCTGGTCCGGGAAGATCCCACATGCCACAGAGCAACTAAGCCTGTGCACCACAACTACTGAGCCTGCGCTCTAGAGCCCACAAGCCACAACCACTGAAGCCCACGCATCTAGAGCCCATGCTCTGCAACAAGAGAAGCCACCGCAGTGAGAGGCCGGCACACCCGCACGCATCAATGAAGACCCAACACAGCCAAAAATAAATAAATTTATTTAAAAAAAAATTGGCCTGAACTTTTGACAAATACATATAATTCTTTAAAGTTAAAAACCGAACCGAATACCAAAAAAATGATGTAGAAATAACTGCAATTAAAAAAGCTATTTCTCTATGCTTTGTATATTCTCCTTTGGGTCAGAAAAGGCACAAGAGTTTTCTAAAATCTAGTTTTAGATTTTCAATTGCATATCCATTAAAATTCATTGTACCTTTCAGAAGCTTTATAGTCTCTTCAGAAATAGGGAAATTGGAGAAGGCTCCTTCTTTCTGTTCACGTGTTAGGGTCTGTCAAAATGAAATCAAAGACCTCGCTGATATAGTTCATATCCGACCAGGTATTTAGAATCTTTCATTCATTTACTGCTTTTAGTTCTACTAAATGAGCTAACAAACCAGCTTTAGTTAGTATTCGCAAAAACTGTATAGATTAACTTACAAGATAAATTAGTGGGAAATTCTTTTAATTTCAAAAGGATCTCTTTAAATAACAAGCTTACTTAATACACTTTCCCATAATACATTTAAAAATGATTAATTCACATATAAAACTCTTTAGAAATACATTTACTATATAGATCAAAATATAATTCCAGGGGCTTCCCTGGTGGCACAGTGGTTGGGAGTCCGCCTGCCGATGCAGGGGACATGGGTTCGTGTCCCGGTCCGGGAGGATCCCGCATGCCGCAGAGCGGCTGGGCCTGTGAGCCATGGCCGCTGAGCCTGCGCGTCCGGAGCCTGTGCTCCACAACGGGAGAGGCCACAACAGTGAGAGGCCCGCATACCGCAATAAAAAAAAATATATATATATATATATATATATATATATAAATATATATATAATTCCACTTGACTGAAGGTATTACGAAAGAGGTATTCAATAATCTAAATCATATTCACAGATATAGATAATATTAATTATTAAGATTAACACAAGCCTATAAACCCGCCCCAAAAGAAGCTAAGCAATGAGGAAAGTAAATTGTTTCTAAAACTAAAAGTTAAATAAGTTGTTCTATGAATCTAAAAAGCATTTTTTAGGTCACTAATACAAGGAAAAGTTCCTGTAAGCTTGAAAATTTCTCAAACATATATAGAGGTTAGCATGACATTGTCATTTACCATCTATTGAAAACTTTGTGTACTAGTCAATTCATATATAGAACAAAGACAATATATCTACTTAAAAACTTTATTACTGGTTGTTTAAAGAAGGTAGTTCCAAAACCACACACCATAACAAGTTTCAAACTAAGAACCAGATAAAAGACATAACATCAAATTCAAATTTAATCCATTTAAGCAAACCTCAATGTTATCTTTTTAAGATTAAAAGAAAAAAATTTTATTAGAAAAGTACACATTTTCATTGCAGAAATTTTAGAAACCACATATTAAAATAAATTGTAAAATTATCTACAATCCAATCAGCTAAAGACACATTTGAAACACACACTCCTCTATGCACATATACATTTTTAAATGAAATAAAATCATGTATATACTATTTTGTAATCATTTTTTTTCATTTAATAAGATAGACTGAATACCTTTCTAACATATCTATGCCCTTTAAGACCAATGCATTCTATTACATAGCTACAGCATATTTTATCAAACCAATTGCCTACTATCAGACATTTAGGATGTTTAAATTTTTCGCTACTACCAACATCACTGTGATAAGATACTGATTCATACACCTCTGCACACCTCGTGATAATATCCTTAGGAGGATAAATTCCTAGAAGTAGAACTCCTGAATCCTAACATAATCTAAACAAAATAATAAACAGTTAAGCTTATTACAATACAGAGCACTATAGCAGGCAAAATCCCAACAGAGCAAGAAGTACACTCTGCTGCTCAGCAATACAGATCTGTAGGGCCTTATTTAGAACAACTCTCTAACATATACGCTTCCTGACAAATAGCAAACTCACAAGTAAAATAACACCATATTGTAAAGCAAGAATTCACCATTTTTTCTCAAAGCTCCCCAAAGATTACACATTAAATTAAGCTCAAATGTATTTAAATTAACAGCAACTATCAGATTTGTTAAATGTAAAGATTATTAAATACCATGAGTTATTAAGGATATCAAAGTTGTTTTTTGCTTAAGAGTTGAGTAATTTAATGACAATTTGTAATGCCCAGATAAACCTATGAACTCTGCTAGAGGAAAAGTGCAAGAACACACTGAGTAAATTCTGTGCAAGAATATACCTACTCTAACAGATACTGGCAAAAGTAATGAGTCCAGGAATGAAGATTCTATACTAAGCATGTTTTCTATACCTCCCAAAAAATTAATACCCAGGAGAACAAATTTCTTCAGATCATTTTTATATGTTTCATTTCTGTTTTAAAAAAGCAAACAGCTTTAAGACTGAGTTACAGTAAGACCTAAAAATCATTGTAAGTTGCTATTGTTACAGAAGTACAAGAAACAGAAGGCAAAATATACAAAGTCAAGAGGCCCTTATGTACCCCGTTTCAGAAGGTCAGAACTTAATTCATGAGTAATGATGAGGACTGAAATAACCGTAAGAAATGCAAGTAGGTGACCATCAATAAGCAATCTGGAAAATCTATTTAGGAACCCAAATGTACACGAAAGGTTTAAACTTGACCAAGTCCCCCCTGCACCAATCTCTTCACCAAGAAAAAGGCAATATAATGAAAGAAACAAGAGACAAAGGGGAAAAGGCTCAGGTTTCAGCTGTATAGACTCCCCAGTCCAACTGAGAGTATTGGACACTAAGCAGGAAATATTGCAGAATCAATTCTAATTAGTCTAAAAGAATCAAATTATCCTGTATTTCAAGGATAATGTCAAATGCAAAACAAAAAGTATCCATACCTCTTCTAGTTTATTATCACTTGATTTATGAGTAGAACTATCTAAGGATGACACTCGCTTTGATTTTTTTTCATATTCATCAATATCTCCATTTGACAGATCTTTTCTTCTTGACTTACGAGATTTAGAAAATTCATCTGAAAGTCTATTACATCCTTCCTCAGGGTCACCATTTAGTTTCTCTTTCATTTTAGCTTTTTTGGGTTTAGGAGCATCCAGGTCATCTGCAACACCATTTTCTCTTGTTTCTGATTTCTCATCTGAGTCATAATGGTGCCTTGACTTCCTTCTATCACTCTGTGGAAAAACAAAGAAGCAGTGACAAGAGGGTCACAAGGTTTGCTTTGCTTTTAAGACTCAAGAGAAGTTATAGAGTATGACTCCCCCAACCAGCAAAGCTCAATCTACGGTAATCTTGAAAAGGTACCTGGTAGAAATCCAAACTGGTTGCTAATGCCAAGACTAAGCTTTACCTATTGCTTTCTTTCTCATCCCAAATCTTGCACTCTTAAGACCTGGCCTCTAGTCCCTCTCTAATCTCATTATAACATTTAAGGGAAACTGAAATAGCTTCTTTTCAGTAAAAGAATGAGAACTCAAGATTTATAAATTAAAAAACAAGCAAAAACTTCTATCTCCAAGAAAAAAATTAATATTTTACTGAGTACCTACCCAGCATTGTGTAATATGTTTTCGGCTTATCTTGTTTAAATCTTCATAACAACCCTATAAGGGAAGTACAGGTCCATAATCCCTTATCCGAAATTCCGATATCCACAAAGCTCTGAAAACCTAAAGTTTTTTTGTAACTTATTTGGAGACAAAACCTTACCTGACCTGAACTCATTTCGTGGCAAAATTTGACTTCAACTAATGTGAGACTATCTGTAATCTTTATTTATTCCACTTAGTATGAATATTCACATTTAACATTAAGGTGTTTTGATTATAGGTTCGGGGCCCCAAACCCTACTAGGGTGTTACCCTATTAAAAACCCCAGAATTTTGAATTCGACAACATATCTAGCCCCAAGTATTCTGGATAAGGGATACCAAACCTGTATCACCTTTGCCATTTTACAGATGAGGAAACAAGTTCTTAGAGATAAGTAACTTGCCAAAGACCTACATATGGGATTTCTTGCAAGTGAAAGTGCTAGAAATCAAGCTCTGTTTGACTTGAAAACCCATGCTCTTTTCACATCATGCTTCCTCCCTGAACTTTGATAAAAAGGTTAAAGAAAAGCCCAATTGTTATACTCCTATGGAAGGATAACTATATTAGTAATCCCAGAAAATTTTTTAAAGTTTTAAAAATTTAGTTAATAGAACTTTAAAAAGGGGGGAGAGGGTGGCTTTCTGCAACTTTAGTTTTGAAATGCCAACTTTTGTTTTAATATTTGCAGACAGCAAGAAATGATTTGGAAATTTAGCACTTCAAAATTACTTGGTCAGATGTTCAAAATAAATTAGATGGAAATGTTCAAAATAAATTAGATGGTAGTGACTAGTCTTGGTAAAAACGACCAGCACCAAAATTTTCACCATGATTTACACAGTTTCTACAGAATACTTTCACATACAATTTTCTCATCCATGAAATAAGAGTTGCTATGAAAACTGAATAACATACTTGAAAATGCTTTGTAAACATTAGAGTTTTACATTAATATAAGTTATACAGTTATATGTTACATCATTTGATCTTTAGTTAACTGAACTATCCCACATCTCCCCAAACCAATAGATTCTTCTATAGAAAAACAAGGTTATTTATAGAGCAAGCCTCAGGGCTTGAATTGCTCCTGGCCCTGCACTTCAGGGAGATGAAGCAAGGTAAAATGAGACCTCTAGGTTCAAGCCCAGCAATAACCCAAGGTGATGAAACACATTGTTCCACATCAGATCCACAGTGCTCGACACTCTCCATCTTCTTGGCTTCCACAACACACTATATTCCCTCCTTACCCTGTTACCTCTGTCTTCTTCAATGTCTCCTCTCGCTTCTCCTTCTGTGGATGCTCCTTAAGTCTCTGTTCTCTATGTACACTTTCATACCATTTTCATGGCTTCAACATACACTTCCAGGCTTCCTTCCTAACTTGCACTCCAGTTCTGAGAACCTAAAGCCCAGCTCCATATCTTATCACATCCAAAACCAGTTACCTCCATCTGGATGCCAGACCACTATTTGAATGCTCTATTTCTATTAGCTGGTACTACAATCTGTTTCCAAATCTTTAGTTATCTTTCATAATTAAAGGAAAATCAACAAGTACCTCTGGAGAAACTACAACGTGAAAGCCACTAATTCACAAGGATATAGTGAAATGCAAGCATGGACAAAGATATGGTCATTTCCCTCAAGGATCTGTGGGAAATACTTGGGAAAGATATACTCAGGAAGAATGAGCTAACTTTACAAGGAAGGGCATAATAAATGCCAATCAAATGATAAAGATAGCACTCGAACAAGACTTCAAGGGGGAATGAGATTACTTTATGTGTACACTGGAGTGGTTATAAAAGACATAAACTAAACCTTCACAGATGGATAGAATATGGATGCAGAAGGAGGGACAAGTATTTTAGAAGGAGCAAAAATTAAAAATAACTGCTTGGTGATTCCACTTACATGAGTTATCTACAGCAGTCAAATTCATAGAGACAGAAAGGAGAATGGTAGTTGCCAGGGGCTGGGGAGAGAGGGCAACCGAGGAGTTGGTGTTTAATGGGCACAGAGCTTCAGTCTGGGAGAATGAAAAGTTCTGGGGATGAATGAATATGATGTCTGCAGACCAATGTGAGTGTACTTAATGCTACAAAAATGTATACTTTAAAATGGTAAATTTTATAGTATGTGTATTTTACCACAATAAAAAATAATAACTGCTTGGCTGGAATAGCAAGTTTACCTTGGTGATAAGGTCAGAAGAGTAGGTTCTGCTCTCTGGGACAACAGAGAATATTTTCATTCTTCTGTCAAATGTCAGCCTTCAAACACTGCTTCCTTACCCTCCAAGCTCTGTTTTCTTTTCTCTAGGTCTATTTCTTCTTTTGAGGGATGGGGCAGGAAGTCTCTACAACTCTTCTAACAGGTTCCTTGAGGGCAAGGACCTTCCTGGTGCCCAGCAAAGAGTCTGGCATAAATTAGGCTCCATAAACATTTGTGAATTGAATGAAAACACTAACATAAAAGGCTATTACTAATACAACCCACGCGATCTCCATCACAGCCAAATCCTGGCAATTTTGGCTGTGACACTTTTCCTCAATCCTCTACTGACCCGTTATCGAGGTTTGTAAATCTAAGATCGCTTTCCCCAAGATTCTCGAATACAGGACAGAATGACGGAGAAGTTACACATATTCAAGGCGATCGTTTTTCTTAATCATCTTCTAAGACGGCCAACGAGAACCAAATATCAGGCCTCGCTGCTTAAGAAGAGGACAGAAAGAACAGATTCCGCGATGAGAACTTGAGTCTGCCCATCTCGTAGGCGCCGACAGGAAGGACGGGGACCACGGGGGGCCGGGCCCAAGCCCAGTGCTGCCCTTCTCCAGGTTAGGGGTGTGGAGATAGTAATGGTCCCGGAGCGACCTCCCAGGGACGAGGGAGGCGCGAGGAGAGGCCCTCGGATGCTCCGGCCCGGTTGTGACAGGCCATCAGGTAGACTCCCCTCCCCACCCAAGCCGGCACAGCCCAAAAGGAGGCGCGGCCCATCCTCAGCGCACCTTTTGCCTCTCCTTCCTCTGGCTCTCGGTCTCCTCCAAAGGTGCCTCCAGCTCCATAATGTCCCCCCAGAGGAGTTTCCCAGGCATCATTCGCCGCCACCGCTGCCGCCGCCTCCCTCTGGGCACGGCGGCCACAACCACCAACGGGTAACGACAGGGTGAAAGGAAACGGGGACAGGGCAGCCTCCCGGCCAGGGCCGTGCGTCACTTCCGGGACACGCACCGCACGGCGGGGTAAAATAATCCCGGATACTCTCCGTTTAAACTCTCTCCTTGCGACTCAGTCTCCCATCCAATGAATGCGAGGGGTCTCGATTGGCTCACCCTTCTTCTGAAATGATTGGCTTCTAGAGTAAAACCCTGACAAATCTACATAAAGGAAGCGCGAACTGATTAGCATAAAATGTTCGGATTTTTTTTCTCCCTCTCGCTCTCCCTCTCCCCCTCCCCCACTCCGAACACTTCTCTTTACCACAGCGGAGATGCCTCGGGGCTTCCCAGCATTCACTGCTGGGGCTAGGAAGCCCCTCAACGGCGGCGGACAGCGGCCGCGCGCCCGGCGGGCCGGCAGGAGAACCTGCCCGTTGTGGGGGGCGGTGGGGGGCGGGGCGATGGGAGCGCCAAGCGCCGCGTCGCCTTTCGACGCCGGAAGCTGCGGGCCTCGGCCCCGCCCGTTGCGGGGTGAGGCGTTAACGTCGAACGGCTTCGCCCAAGGCCAGCGGCCCTGAGTTGGTGGGAAGGGGCGTTTTGGGGTCTGGAGTGGGCTAGATGGGCTTGAGGTGAAGACTAGGCCTGGACAGCCTTCCCTCAAGTCTTAGGTTTTAGTCATGAAGTTGGTCCTTAGTTTAGTTTAGGGCCTTCCCACCCTCCCCATTTGACATTAGAGGAAACTAACCCCCTAAAAGAGGGATTTACTTGTCTGAAGCCACACAGTTCGTGGCACACAGTCAGGACTAGAAGGCGCAACTCCTGAATCCGAGATCAATGCTTCCTCTGCCACACCAACCTTAAAGCTTTGAGCTTACCAAAGTGTTCGGGGGGAAGATGTTCCTATGAAACATAGAATGAATAATGTTAGGAAAACCTGGAGAAACCTAGAGAAAAAACAAGCCTAAATGTCTTTGACAGATTATGTATTTGCAGTGGATAAAAGGATATTAGTTATGGGGATTAACTGGCCCTGAATTACAGCCTTGAACAAAGCTGGAAACCTTTTGATAATACAAAGGACTAACTCCTGAGAATGTACCTTTCTTTTCTTACATCAATGGTGCTAGCTGATTGGCTTTCATTTCAGAGACATTTCCTTTTAACTCTTCATGATCTCTTCAACCTACTCTTGAGAACAAGAAACCAAATTGCGATGTAGAAGCAGGGGCACTTCACAAACCACTTGACAATGTCTAGCACACCAGCCTTATAACCTGAGCATCAAACTTATGTCTTAGCAAAATTTCAGATTGCTACAAGTCCTGGAGTTTGGGGATTGGTCCTGAATAGGTGAAACCACAAATGATAAATCTGTGATTGCTACAGGCCTCCTGCATTAAGTGTGGATTGGCCTGAAGTCAGGGGCTATATGTTTATCTAAACGTTACCTTATGGATTCAATACTGTGAACAAATGGAGTGTTCAGGTGTTGATGGTGAAAAAATGCATCTCTCTCCCTAGATTATGGGAATAGCTATGCATCTCTAGATTGGTCTTCTCTAAAACCTTTTTGTCCCACTCACTCACACCCACTCCCAATTCTACCACTGTGAAGTCTTTGTAGCCCTACAACAGGGTATGATGTGCATGGAAGCAGGAGTGGGTGTGGCTAAGAATGTCACAGGTATAAAATTGGGATAATAATGGGAATAGATGTGAGTATATTGTGGTTGAAAATCAAACACAGATGAAGTTTTAGCTCCTCAAGACTATTTTTGGCATTCATTTTTATGTCGGAGGTCATACAGCAAGTCTGAAAAAGGAAAAGACTAGACTGTTGGAGACGCTGTAGGCAAGAGACTAGTAAGTATACTAGTGTTTTTAAATGACCTTTTGTGATTTGGGACACTCTACAAACACTACCTTTCTCAGCACCAAACTCATGTAAACAAAACTCTGGCTGCTGTCTATGTCAGGTGGAAAGGGCAACTGTGTGTAAATTAAACCTAGTCATAAGTAACTTGACCAAACTGTGGCTTAGCTGAAAAAATTGGGGTACCACTACATATGTGTTCTCAGTGGGCATTAACTAGAAAACTTGGGAATGGGGGTGAGGGAATAATTCTTTTTTTCATATTTGGTCCCTATAAGTCTCAAGAGATTTATACTGATGATGAAATTGATTGGGGAGGGGCATCCCTGGTGGCACAGTGGTTAAGAATCCACCTGCCAATGCAGGGGACACGGGTTTGAGCCCTGGTCCGGGAAGACCCCACATGCCTCGGAGCAACTAAGCCCATGCGCCACAACTACTGAGCCTGCACTCTAGAGCCCGTGAGCCACAACTACTGAAGCCCGTGTGCCTAAAGGCCGTGCTCCACAATGAGAAGCCTGTGCACCGCAACTAAGAGTAGCCCCTGCTTGCTGCAACTAGAGAAAGCCCATGCACAGCAACGAAGACCCAACACAGACAAAAATAATAAAAATAAATAAATTTATTTTTAAAAAATTTATGGGGGGAACCTGAAGGGGTAGCATGAATAATTAAAATGTACAAGTAACTCAAAATGTAATCTTATTAGAACATCTTTGTTTTTCAAATATCTTGCCAGAGCCACTGATATAATTTCTTTCTCAAAATTTGACAGCTGGGGTGCCTCATCTGATGGTCTGTTGCAACATTCTATAAAGATTTCCCTTGCCTTTCACTTTGGCTCATTAAACTCTATAAAAACAAGATGACTTTTTATAAACTTGCCTCTCTCTGGTCATTCTCAAACCTAGAGGGCTAGATTTTAGTTTTTATTCCATAGAGAGTAGAAGGTAAAAAGAACCATTATTTTGCCTCTGCATGTCAATCTTATGTGACAAGAGAAAATGAACTATCATTTTTAAATGTTATGAGATGGAAATAGTTTAAGGGTCAGCTATAAATCTATCAAGAGGTACTGGAGGCAGAGAGTGAGGAGAGTACTAAGAAGTAAGAAGAAAATGAAAGAGGGACCAGGAACGATGTTTCTGCCATTGCTAGCCACATGACCTTGGCCAACTAAACTCAAAAACCTGTTTTTTTGTTAGTAAAGTGGGGGGGCAAAAATGCCTTCCCTGCTGATAGTCCGGGGAAATTGGGGGGATCCCCTGATATAACAGTACAGCAGAGATGATGTACAGAGGTACTTATATTTCTACTTTTAACTCCAGGTTTTGACAGTGTTGGCGAGGAGACAGCTTTGAACATATTTAGCATATATATACTGATGTATGCATCTAGCTCCTAATTCAAATTATTTGGGAAAGCTTTTTAAATGGAGGGAGGAGGTCTGTTTCTCTAATCAATTACTTTGTAGATGCTTTCAATCAAGTGGTGGAAGGGAATAGTCACATCAGTTACTCCAGAAGAGGGCACCATTCCCCAAGAAATAGAACCTGCTCAACTGCTAAAAATGGAACATGTGTCTAAGATTTCAAGTGAGAGAAAGGTCTGTAGAGGCCAGAAAGATAGTCATGAGTTTGTTTTTGATATATCCCCTCGCTATTCTTGTTTCGTGACTCTCATGTCTCTCTTCCACACTCCCTTTAGGCACTAGTCTGTCTTCCCCATTCCTTAAAAGACTTCTCAGGTGGCTGCCTGTAGGATGGGTTCTCAAAATATAGTTGATCCCCAATTTTTTTTTTTTTTTTTGGTACGCAGGCCTCTCACTGTTGCGGCCTCTCCCATTGCAGAGCACAGGCTCCGGACGCACAGGCTCAGTGGCCATGGCTCACGGGCCCAGCCTCTCTGCGGCATGTGGGATCCTCCCGGACCGGGGCACGAACCCATGTCCCCTGCATCGGCAGGCGGACTCTCAACCACTGCGCCACCAGGGAAGCCCGATCCCAAATTTTTTCACTGCTACGGCTCTTTCTTCTGTTTTTTCCTCATGGCTCTGACACTTTGAAACATTCTGTCTGCTAAATTGCATTTAATAATAACTGATTCATGATCATTCTTCTAATATATGAATAAGATACAAATGAAGCTTAACAATGTCACACCAGCATGTGACAGGGTTGCATTACTGAGCAGGTGTAATTTCAGTCATTGGCAAAGAAACATGTTTTAGTAGCAAGGAGTTAAGCAAAGGGAATGTACAATTTCTGTTAGGATTTTTGAAATATTGAAAATAGTTCGCAGAAGCCAGCTATTCTGAGGATTCCTAGGGGTCCGAGATCCCAGATGAAAGAGGATGAACATGATCTCACATTATGAGTAGCCACAATAAGCCCATGCTTTGCATACTTTATCCTATTTATAGCATGAGGTATTAACTGAAAACTTAGCCAAAAGCATAATACCTCCCCCAGGCATATCTGGATTTTGATTAATGATACTTTTCTATAATCTTAACCTAAAGGACTATCTAAATGGAGGAATTCCAGACAACCTGGCAAAAACAGGGTACCTGTATAGTAGGCCATGTGTTAGACAAGTTTTGTGAATCAATATATAAAAATATACACACATATGTTTGTAACAATATTAGGTGCCTCCTGCATTGGGCACTTTCAATAGATTATCCTCAAATCTTACAACAATCCTATAAAGTAGATATCCTTTACAGATGGAAAAAATGAATTAGAGAAGTTTGGTAACTTTCTCCATCACACAGCTACCAAGGATTGGAATTGGGATTTAAACTTATCTGACTCCAAAGCTCAGGCCACCATGCTGTTTCAAGAGAACAGTTTTCTCTTAGCAAACAGACTGCAATGGGAAAGAGAATAAGTAAAATTTCCACACAGAAAAATAGTGGGAAAAAATTCAAGTCACCCATTGTAGAGAATAATCTCCCAAACAACAGTTTAATAACATGCACACTCATCTTTAATACCTGTGGTCATATGTTGTGTTTTGTAGAAGGGAGGTTTATTGGTTTCATAATAGGCTTCATTTAATACATTTAGAGAGTGTCATAATGCACCTGGTGGCAAAATTAGATGGATTTCATTGGTCCCTTGAGGTGGATAGAGTCACAAAAGACTTTGGATTCCTTACTCTATTAAGAAAATTGTCCAGGTCCAAGATCAAAGATAGAAGAGTTGCTGGTACCCATTTTTCCAAGGACTGGTAGGGATAGGTGCAGAAATGAAGAACTGGAAGCAACTTGGGAATCTTGAGTGAGTTCTGTATTCCTCAGTGAATCTTTTTTTTCTTTTTTTTAATTGGATATATTTGACATATAACCTTCACTGAGTTTTATAAGCACAGAACCTTACAGTTGGAAGGAATCTTCAAAATCATCTAGTTCAGTCATCCTTTTAAGAAAAGTACTGGAAATACCTCTGCAACATACCCATCAAGGGATCACCAAGCCTCTGCTTGAATGTTCTAAATAGCAGGAAGTTCATCTGTTTACAAAGCTGCCTATTTCATCTTCAGATAGTTTTGTCTAATAGGAAGTTCTTCATATTGAGCTGAAACTTCTTTCTCCTAACTTCCACTCACTGATGCTGATTCCAAGCTGTAAGACCCCCTAAACCAATGCCTCCCCCACAAGGCTTTTCTATCCAGATTACCCTTCTTGGTACTTTGCCCCCTGTAACCACAGGTAATCTTGGAATGCCACGGTAGGTTGGTCAGAGCCACTGAAAACCAACAGTCAGAAGTGAGTGGTGCAACCACAATGAAACAGAGCAGCGCATCTGATCTCCCCTCCTCTGTACTCCCACAGGGCCTGGAGTCAGCTCTCCACATTGCTGAGCTTCATTCTGGCCTTCACTGTTATCTGGATGGTGAGAGCTGGAAAGAGGTACTCTCTCTCTATTCAATCATCCTTGAGCTCTAAGGCTTTGATAATCCTTAGAAACCTCTTAGTAGAAACATCCCCTCAACCAGAAATCAGCATTAGCATCTACCCAACATGCTGAAACCACCTTTGACTGCTCCATGTTCCCCAAACCCAAGAGAACTGACCATTCCACTACTTGGTCTGAAAAGTCCTGCCAGAAAAAATTCTGGCAAGGCTACAGAGGTCTTATCGTGAACAGAAGTGGATCAAATGTAGAAAAATTGTCTATCAGCCATCTTCCATCTTTCCTCTAAATCTCTAATTCAGAACCTCCCTTTCACTCACAGCCGTCCTGGAACCATTCTGCTTCCCTTCTGTCTCCACCATCTGAGAACATCCTGACTTCTCAAAGCCATTTTATAGAGAGAGCCTCAAACGTGGGGAGGAACCAAACAGTTGAGCCATATGTCTACTGCCATGGGTATTTTGGATATTGTCAGTCAATCATAGTGTGGAGACATTTGTTCATGTTCCAGCTGTTCACAAAGGATATCCTTGGCAGCAATGACTGGATAGAAGGAATTCTTGTTGCAAAGTACCCAACACATCTATATAATTTTTTTCCGATGATAAAAGACTTAAGTTGCAAACAATGTATCTATGCAACCCTAAGACACTATTTTCTGGGGTTCTGTGTTGAAATCTGGTGAGATCCACTTACCGTAAGAACTTGGTATTGATGTGGGTACAAAAATTCACTACTGGGTAGTAAATTAGCTTCCTATGTATTTGAGAAACTTATAAATGTCCGTCTGATGATTCAAGTTAAATTACATTTAATTGGAAGAAGACCAATGATTCCATGTTTTTTATTGTAAACAATCTATATATTCCCAATAAATTTATAGTAAAATAAGCTTCAAAAAAGCCAATGTCAAAAAAGGAAAAAAACCGGTAACTACAACAAAATATGTAATGAGGTTAATAACATATATGCTTGGCCTTAGAGAATTCTTACAAACTCAGTTGATTAAAACATTCTATATTAATGCTGTACATTTTTACAAAAAAAAAGTTTCCAAAAGAAAAATAAGAATTAAACATTTATGGGACTTCCCTGGAGGTCTAGTGGTTAAGACTTCACCTTACAATGCAGGGGGCACGGGTTAGATCCCTGTTCAGGGAGCTAAGATCCCACATGCCTCAAGGCCAAAAAACCAAAACATGCAACAGAAGCACTGTTGTAACAAATTCAATAAAACACTTTAAAAATGGTCCGCATCAAAAAAAAAAGAATTAAACATTTATGACTGGAGTTAGTTGTAGTAAGGAATTGGACGTGAGTGTTTGACTGCTCTTTGTGCCTTCAAAATTCTGCAGAAAATTCTGTCTTCTTTTTAGTCCATCCAAAATGACTGAGTTATTAGATGCCAGACTCTGTGTCCTAAAGATATTAAAAATAACAGAATTATTGCCTTCAAAAAGGGCCTGGATTTCTAACCAAGGCATAATACCTTCATTTGTTACTTTGAAGCAGTACATTTACTAACAGGAACCAACTTATCAAATAAGTTAACCTTTAAAATCTAAAGTGCTCTTTACATTTTAAAGGATTCCCAATAGCAACTCAATTATTTGACAGCTGCTTTCTAAGAAGTTCATATTCTCTGAACATCTGTTCTCAGATCCAATATCAAGTATATTCTAGGCAGAAACAATAAGTTCCATGAAAAACTCTTCTATACAACTAAAATGACCAATATCTTCTTGTATAATTTGTTTCTTTTTTGAGTAAGCATATGGAAAGGAAAAGCCAACTATAATATTTTTCATATTAACCAGCGCTCCTTTCCTAGGAGCTGTAAGCGATGTTAGTCCCTTATCCAACACATCTGCCTTGCTTCAGCCAACTCACATTACTGGTTGGGCATTTTGTTTTTGACATTCCCCTTCTCCCACCTTGCCTCCTCTCCCTCACCTGTCCATTACATCAAGAGATGTCTCAAAAATGTGTCCGCCATAAATCTTTCCCACACAGCCCATCACTCTTCATAACTGCCAAAGAGATGTGGAATTAAGAGTTTATGCTTTGTTGTTGAGTTCAATTTGTTTATTGTTTGTTGGTCTCTTCAACTAAACTAAGCTAAATTGTAAGCTTCCTATAGGTAGCAACAACATCTTGTTCATCTCTGTCTCCCTAATCCAAATCCAATTATGGCACATAGTTGATGTCCAAATGTTATCTCCCCTCCCTTTTCCTATAAATGTCTTTAATGACTATAGTTATAAATCTTTCAAGAAAACCATATTATAAGCAATTCTTAAAAATTAAATTTCTCGGGGCTTCCCTGGTGGCGCACTGGTTGAGAGTCTGCCTGCTGATGCAGGGGACACAGGTTCGTGCCCCGGTCCGGGAAGATCCCACATGCCGCGGAGCCGCTGAGCCTGCGTGTCCAGAGCCTGTGCTCCGCAACGGGAGAGGCCACAACAGTGAGAGGCCCGCTTACCGCAAACAAACAAACAAACAAATAAATAAATAAATAATTTTCTCAAATTTAAATTCTCAATTCATGCCAATTTCTCTTATCTGTTTTGGGTTTGTTTTTGGTTTTATTTTTGTTTTTGCCAGAGAGGAAAAAAGGGAACCCATGGCTTATTGGTTTACACTGTTGTTTACCTCAAAGACAACATGTTTTGATACTTCAATGACTTAATATGAATTAAACTATTGTTTCAGGCAAAAAAATCTTGTTCCCCAATAAAGTAGATGTGTTTAAAAAAATGCAGACTCCCAGGAATTTAGCCTAAGTTATAAATAATTAGGAATGTCCACAAACATTTAGTAATAACAATTCACTGCAGATTGATTTATTATAGCAAAAAAACTGGGAATAATCTAAATGTCAAAGGAAGGAAAATAATGGTTATGTAAATAACAGGGTCCACATAATGGAATACTAAGCAGCCATTTTAAAAAATGAGGGACTTCTCTGGAGGTCCAGTGGTTGAGACTCCACGCTTCCACTGCAGGGGCACGGGTTCGATCCTGGTCAGGGAACTAAGATCCCACATGCATGCTGCGTGGCACAGCAAAAAAAAAAAAAAAAAGAAAGAAAAATGAGCTGGAGGGAATTCCCTGGTGGTCCAGTGGTTAAGACTCTTGAGCTTTCACTGCTGAGGACCCAGGTTCAATCCCCGGTCAGGGAACAAAGATCCTGCAAGCTGCACAGCGCAGTGCCCCCCCAAAAAGCAGGATATATATGTACTGATTGCAGGATATCCATGATAAGTTAGGTGAAAAAGAAAGCCACAGCTCTGTATGCTCTGTTGTTAGAAAATAATTATATTTATAAACGCAAGGGAAAAAGTCTGAAAGAATATATGCCAAACTGTTAACAATATTTAGGTCACCTCTACGGAATAGGAATGGAAAAGGCTAGGGAATGGAGACTACCGGTTTTACTTTTTACATTTCTATATTACTGTTTAAAAAAGAGGTATACAATAATTTTATATAATATAAAAACTAATGAAGATACATGCCAAATTTTAAGCTGACTTTTTAGAAAACTATTTAATAACATGGGGGAATGTTCATTATATTCTATTGAAAAAAGCAACATGCAAAATAGCAACTACAGTATGAGCTCAACAGACAAAATATATAGATTCAATATGTTCAGACCAAAGTATTATAAATACACCAAATATAAAAGGATTTTTAAAAATATCTAGATGGTAGGGTGATTATAGATGTTTTTTAAAAACTACTTTTCAGGGGCTTCCCTGGTGGCGCAGTGGTTGAGAGTCTGCCTGCCGATGCAGGGGACATGGGTTTGTGCCCCGGTCCGGGAAGATCCCACATGCTGCGGAGAGGTTGGGCCCGTGAGCCATGGCCGCTGAGCCTGTGCGTCCGGAGCCTGTGCTCCGCAACGGGAGAGGCCACAACAGTGAGAGGCCCATGTACCGCAAAAACAACAACAACAACAACAAAAAAAACAAACAAACAAACAAAAAACTACTTTTCAGTACTTCTTAAATGTTCTATTATGACCAAATTACTTTTATATTCTGAACAGTGTTATTTAAACAAACTGGCATGGAAAATATTAGTAGAAAGTAGCCACATCTCTATCTCAACCTGTGTAGAACCAGGAATATAAGTGAAAACATTCCAACCTTCAGTTCAGGAAGTGCTTGGTTTATGGTAGTCCCTTCTTATTTTTAGAAATAATTCAAGATTTAGTAGTAGGGGAACAGTCAAATCTTGGTTCACATTAAAAATGAACTCTATCCTATTATACAAGAGATTTCATTGTAACTTCGTACAATTTATTCAGTAAAGGCTGGTAGACTTGTATCATTATAAAAAATTTATTCAGGAGTCTCCCACAAGGTAACTCAGTATGCCCTTGATTTTAGTAATTCCTGTGGGATAGTGGCCAATCACTTTTATGTGCACTTACCGTGGAGAATCTATTCCACTATCTCCTGCCATGCTCTGATTTTCTGTTCCTTCCAAGTGACCATGTTCAGGTTGGACGTCCTGAGCCAACACTGGCATATGCGAAGTGTTGAACAGTTCTAACTTGTGTGTGAACTGTTTTCTCATTTCCTGATTCTGAGCACTCTGACTCCAGGTGGCTGGTTTCTTTCCTGTGTCACCAACAGGGTCTTGTAGGGTTTCAGCCTCCAAAGCACCTTTCCTTGTGCTGTAGTAATCAAATATACTTCCATCAGCAGGTGCTGAGGCCTGTACACATTTAGCTACACTGGGTTCCTTTTCATAGTCAAAACCAGACTGGATCCCTAAATTGAGGACACAGTTTTCAGCAGAGAGATTAGGTTTTTGGCCTTCACCAGGATTAGTAAGCAACCCAGTGGGCTTGTAATGTTCATTTCCTTTAAGCACCAGAGGCTCAAACCTCTGTATGTTGCTACTGTACTCAGTCAGAGACCTTTCAGTCACCTTTCGTTTTCCTAAATGATTCCACTTGTTTCCCCCTGGAAAGGAAAATTGAATGTGGCCAGGCAGCATTTGAATTAAGTCCTCATTCTCAGAAAAGTCATCCTCATCTAGATACAATGAACTGCAGGCCCCATCCTCATCATCTGCTTCATTCTGATACAAGGCCTGGTCATCATCAGAAAGTCCTTCATTTTCTAGACTCACAGTCTCTCCTTCCTGGATAAACGCCTTTCTCATCAGAGTTTCCTCTGAGTCTCTGTCTTGTCTCTCAGGTTGTCTCAAATGGTTTGCACCAACTGGGTAATCCAAAAGACCAAGATTTTGGAACTGGTGTATTGTTTCATCAACTAATCTACAAGCAGAGGATGCTTGGTCTAAAGAAGAGGAACCTCGTGATGGCAGGACATGCTGTGTTTCTTTTGTCTCTTCTAATGTGTCAAAATGAGAGTAACTTTTCCTCGAGACTTCAGGGATTGCCTCATTTTCTCCACCATACACATCACATCTCAACGTGCTTTCCCTGAAGGAACAGCATTTACTATCATTTTGTAAAACACCACATTGAGAGTAATCGAAGAGGTTATCTCTAAAGTCATCACTGATAGGTTTGACAGTAGAGTGATTCACATAAATGGATTCTGCTCTCAGTTTATCATTACATTGTTCACTGTATGACTGTTTGGCTTCACTCTCAAAGATTCTTGAGGAATCCCAAGACCTTGCCCTTTGGAAAGGCTTTCCCTTTGTTCCAGTCTGACTGGGTTTCAGCTCACTGATCTTCTGGATGTTGTGCTCTTTGGTTATTGGGCTCCTTCGGTTAGAGAAACCCTGGAAAGGATTACTGATTCGCTTTTTGTAAATCAAATGGGAACCTAGCACTGATGGATTCTCACCAAGTGGTTTCTGAAGTTCTACTTCATTTGGGCTTTTAATTCCGGGCGTGGGCTGTGTAGCAGGGAGCTTGGGGTGTTTCTCCAGCCTAATGCTTCCTGGCTGAGGCCCACTTCCCTGACTCCTGGCTTTGTCTCTATCTCTATGTGAATGGCCCCGCCTTCGAGGCTTTACAGACCGGCCCTGACTTTTCTTAACTCCCACTTTTGAAGGATACTTATGCCTGAGTGTCAGCGTATAAGTGGAAGTGCCCTGGCTATTATATTTTTTCTGTTCTTCGTATTTTTGCATTATGACAGTATGTTTGATCAAGTTGTCAACAGTCAAAATGGGATTAATTCGTTTGATTATCTCATGTTCAATGTCTCGAGGGATATTGTCCAAGTTATCTTCATCTCGGACGGGCCATTCTTCTGGTGGGAACTGGGCAGAGAAACTGCTGTGCTCTGTTCTGGACTTCTCCTTTCTGGATATACTGCGCCAGAAGAGGCTAAAGCCAAATTTCTTGGCTTTTTCTCTGTCTTTTGTGAATGGTAAAGGTTTGGCGCTCTCACAGACGTGATTCTCTTCAGACACTGAAACTGTTCGATTCTGTACCAAAGGTTTGGATTCCCCAAGACCTTTCCGGCATTTTCTAGTCACTTCTGCAGCAGTTGGTGGTTCCTGTATATACTGAGTGCACACATCATGGAAACACTGGCAAGAATGACAATGGGATATGGGGGCTGCATTTTCTTTGGCTAAGTCTGCACAGCTTTCCCTGTTCACCAGGTATGTAATGGAAGTTGGCATCCGGGGACTTTCATCTGATAGGACTCTCTTATTTTCTTGGGGGGTTGTATTTGTAATGAAGTAAGTCTGAGGAGTAACTATGAAGTATCCTTCTCCAGTGTGATAAATCTTCCTTTCTTTAATGAGAGTTCCCAGAGTGGTATAGAGAATATCTTGAGATGGAATTGCAATGCCTAAAACAAATAAGCACTTTACACTGATACGTTCTGAATAAGAAACATTTTAATGAGTGAAATCAGTAACTCAGAAATGACCACACATTTGCTTGATGAACCCAGAGCTAATTGTAACACAATTAATATATATAATTAAAATGTCAAAGAAGCATTAACAATAATCATAATTCAATTGAATAATAGGAATATAATTTCATCTACACAAAGACATATGGCTAGGTTACCGGTTAAGCAAAGAAAAAAATCTGTTCACTCAAACACAAACACCAAGTTATACAACCTCATTATAAATTTAAATTTTGACTAAGGAAAGCCTTCTTGAAAGCAAACATGGAAGTTTTTGAAAACCACAGTCTCATAGCTTAAACCTCAGTAAGAATCTAAAGAGAAAATGAAAATCAGTCTGTGCTTGGGTGAGGGCAAACTACCTAACATCTGGATTATGATGGTTTTTCAAACAGAGAAGGTAACAATTTTAAAAAGAAATTCCCTTTCTGAATAGCAGGGTTCAAAATTATATTCATATTATGAAAACAATGTTAAAAATGTGTAACACAAAATACATCAATATGTTAATATTGGTTTCCTTTGAGTAGTAGTACTATAAGTGATTACTCTTCTATATTTTCTGGATTTTTCTACAATAAGCATATCTTATAATGGGAAAAATTAAAAATACTCTTCTACATTCATGCACTGGGATATCATGCAGCTATGAAAAGAATGAGATAGATCGATATATGCTTATACGGAAAGATCTCAAAAACATGTCTTTAAGTTAAAAAAAGGAAAGGTGCAGAGAGAATGTATAGAATGATCCAACTTATTTAAAAAGGATACATATATTCAAATATAACTTATGAACATGTCCATGAGAAACTATAAACAATAGAAGATGTCACCTCTGGGAAGTGGTAATTTAAGAATAGGAGGCAGGGACTTCCCTGGTGGTCCAGTGGTTAAGACTCCCATGCTTCCACTGCAGGGGGGCTTCCACTTTAGGGGGCATGGGTTTAATCCCTCGTTGGGGAGCTAAGATCCCACACACCGAGGGGCACAGTCAAAAAATAAAGGAGGCAGGGGAGAAACTGAATCATCATTTTTTCTTTTGCACTCCTTTCTACAGAGTCTGACTTAATTATTACCATAAACATTATTTTTGAAAAAGTTCATCTGGAAAATAAAAGAAATACTCATAAACTTGCTGATGCAGACCTTTTTCCACCGGGGCTCTAATACAAGGTTCTATAATAGAAAAAAAATTAGATATTGCCCAGTTTATGTGTTTAAGATGATTTATAAATAGAAACCAAACACATACAATGAACTAATAGAGAAAAACTTGTTACTCTACCTGGGTAATGTTTCACCAAATGTTCCAATAGTGATTCCTGTGTTACTACAATCTGAGCGGCATTCATATCAGATACAGCACAGCAAAGAACTTCAGCCAAAGGTATAAACTGAGATTGAGCTATTGGATTCATTTGCACTGGAAAGACATCACCTAAATTGGAGATTTCAAAAAACAAACAAAAAAAGGGGTGATAAATTTGATATAGTAGAAAATATTTGGAATTAGTGAATCAAGAATAGTTAGAAAGACTGAATATCAAGTGGAATTGCTTTTCTTTCATCAGTCGTTACTCAATCTGTTAACATTATATGCACAGTGATAGAAACTACAGAAGGAAATGGCTTAGTTTATGATCTCTACTTTTAAGAAGTCTAATATTTGTCACTATTTTATAAGCAAGAGATAATAAGTTTCTATATGAAAGGCTCAAAGTGCTATTGGAGTTCAAGTCAGACAATGCTTATATGGCAATTCACATCTTTCAAAGCATTTTTTCATATTAGCTACCTGAGATAGGCACAGATAGGATTATTATTTCTTTATTTAAAATATATATAGCCATAGGAAGTTCAAGTAATTGTCCCAATCCTAAAAGAAAGTAAAGTGACAGAAATAGGTCTTCTGACTCCTAATCCAGTATTTTTGTCATTCCACACTTTCCTGATTGTAATGAGTAGGAAGATCTGAAGAGGGAAAAGGCAGAAGTGATTTACAGTTTTCAAGAATACATGGAACAAAATCATGGAAGGAGGGAATCACAAGATATATAAGAGCATGGAGAGAGTTATCCTGGTTGGGTAGAGTTTAAGGGTTATATCAGACCAAAATAGAAGATAAGACTGGAAATGGAAGCTAGACTGTATTATCTTTCCGCTTTGCCAACATATAAAATTGTTCTTCTTAACCTGCCATTAATCAGGTTGAGTTTTAGATTCTGCTGGGTATCCAAGGGAACCCCTCAATTGGAAATGAAGGACTAGGACTCAGGAAAGTGATTTGGGAATCAACCAATAAAGATGAGAGCTGAACATGAGGAGTGAAATTAGGTAATTCCCTGGTAGTTCAGTGGTTAGGACTCCGTGCTCTCACTGCCGAGGGCCCAGGTTCAATCCCTGGTCGGAGAACTAAGATCACAAGCTGCACAGCACAGCCAAAAAATAAAAAAAGATAAGGTGTGAAATTAATTCTTTTATTAGAAGAGTAAAGAAGAGAGCCAAGGAACACTTAACTGAGAGACTACCAACGTTTAAGATGTAGTAGAAATAGGAACCCACAAAAGAGAGAAGGCACGGTGATGAGGGTAGGAGGGAGAGAAGCAAGATTATGAGGAAAAAAGACGTCAAAATGAATAGCAGGGACTTCCCTGGTGGTCCAGTGGTTAAGACTCTGTGGTCTCAATGCAGGGGGCCCGGGTTCGATCCCTGGTCAGAGAACTAGATCCCACACGCATGTCTCAACTAAGAGTTTGCATGCTACAACTAAAGACCCCACACGCTGCAAGAAAGATCCCACGTGCCACAACTAGGAGCCAACGCAGCCAAATAAATAATAAAAAAAATTTTTTTTAATGAAGAGCAAATTAACAGTGACAAATGCTTGAAAGAGATCAAAAAGGTTGAGGGGAGGAGAAGAGGCAACTGGATTACTTGATTGGAACAAGGTGACCATTGGTGACTTTCAAGAGAACTGTTTTCATGGGAAGGAACAGAAATTAAATATCAGATTGGGGAATTCCCTGGCAGTCCAGTGGTTAGGACTCTGTGCTTTCGTTGCCGAGGGTGCGGGTTCAATCCCTGGTCGGGGAACTAAGATCCCACAAGCCACGTGGTGTGCAGTCAAAAAAATAAATAAATAGAAGTCAGATTGAAGGGAAGGGACTTGGTGAGAAAAAAGTGAAGTTAATGGGTCTTCCTTCTGGAGCAGGGTTTGTCACCTTTGGTACTTTGGACGTTTGGGGCCAGATAAAGGGTGACCAACCATCCCAGTATGCCCAGGAATGAGGGGTTTCCTGGGACACAGGATTTTCAGTGCTATAACTGGAAAGTTGAAGGCAAACCGGGACGGTTGGTCACGATAGCCAGAGAATTATTTGTTGTGAGGGCTGTCTTGTGCACTGCACGATGGTCAGTAGCATCCTTGGCCTCCAGATGCCAGGAACATCTCCCACAGCTGCAGCAACCAAAAATATCTCCAGATGCTGCCAAATGTCCCTGAAAGGAAGGGGTTGGGGGTCAAAATTGCCTCAACAGTAAACCATGGTTCTAGACTATTTGTTGGAAAAATCTGATTGTGAAAGAGGAGAAACAGAACACAAACCAGAAAAAAGTAGGATCAAGTGAATGTGAATGTGTATGCTGTGATTTTCTTAAAAGAACATGTTTGCACATTTGGATACAAAAAGGAAGGGTTTAGTGGAGATGATGGAAATGATTCTGTGAGAAGGAAGACCAGTAAGACAGCAAGATCCTAAAGGAAGGGAAAAGGAAAGTGTATAAAAGGAACAGGTAGGGACTTCCCTGGTGGCACAGTGGTTAAGAATCCGCCTGCCAATGCAGGGGACACGGGTTCGAGCCCTGGGCCAGGAAGATCCCACATGCCATGGAGCAACTAAGCCCGTGCGCCACAACTACTGAGCCCGCGTGCCTAGAGCCCACGCTCCGCAACAAGAGAAGCCATCGCAATGAGAAGCCCGTGCACTGCAACGAAGAGTAGCCCCTGCTCCGCTCGCCGCAACTAGAGAAAGCCCGAGTGCAGCAACGAAGACCCAACTCAGCCAAAAATTAATTAATTAAAAAATAAATAAAAGGCACTGGTAAAAGAACTATCGTTAGAAATGAGAAGGATATTACTTCATCTGAAACTTGAGAAAATAGAGGGTGGCAGAAGACCAGAAATATATTGAGGCATAGAAGGAAAAAAATATTAGCACAGCAAAGTCATCTGATCTCTGTAAAGTTAGACAGAAAGAAAATAGCAATGGGAGGAGAAAAACTGGGAATCAGGAGGTGAAGAGTAGAAAGGGAGTTTGAGGGGTCATTCTCAGAGCACCCTAGGAAATTTTAAAATGAATACAAAGATTATGAAGGAGCCCTGAGTCTCAAGGTCACTTAAGTGTGGTTTCTGGCAGATGAAGCAATCTGGAATCGAAAAGATGGGAGTCAGGGAGGCCAGCAGGGCTAAAACTTTAATGTGCATGTGAGAATCACCGGGCGATTGTGGTAGTGTATAGATTCTGACTCAGAAGATCTGAAAATGAGCTTATGATTCTGCATTTCTAACAACCTCCCAGTTGATATTCATATGCTGCAGGTCTGAGGACCGCTCTTTGGAGACGTTAGGGTGTTAATGACAGCAGTGTTAAAGTAGCTAACCATTGAACAAATAAATATAGTCCTGGGGCTGCATGGGAGTCAACTGTAGCCAGAGGCAAGCCAAAGAATTTAGAAAACTTGGCTGTACCCTGCATTTGACTCTCCAGTGAGAGTGAGGAAACCAATACATTGCACTGGTTGTTAAGGAGGAAGGAAGGTGATGAGGACTGGCCAGGGGTAAAGGGTTGTAGTCAAAGCTGGTAAGGGGCTCACAGTACTTCTGGTATCTGCATGAAAGATAAAGGACTGCCATCAGGAAAGTGATAAGCAGTTTGCTGTTAAAGATCACATTGGTCTGTTTCCTTGTTTACTTAAGCTTCTCTATTTGGCAGGCTGGGGCATTTTTGACCTTGGACGGTCACAACACAGGGCAGAATTGCTGTCTGCTTTGTCAGCCAAGGGGAGGATCTCCTCTTGGCCTGCTTGCTGCTGTCCCATTGGGTGATGCTAAGATACCTACAGCATTCTGAGAAACTAGCATGAATGACTAATCAATTAGCATTTCAAAGGGCGGTGATAAGAGATGATGCTTTGAAACTTAATGTCCAAGAGGAACGTTAACTGACCTAAAACTCAAAATCCTCCTAGAAACTCCACCTCTGAGCTAAGGGTAATAATCCTTTCTCCCTATCTTCATTCCCTTTGCTTTTGCTTTTACCCTCCACATCTGAGACTTACTTTCTTCTCTTTCATCTCCCTCCTCAACCTGACAAAATATAGAATTAGAGTACAATTTCACATATTTTTATGCTTCTTAAACATAACTCTATGTGCTTAATTTATAACAAACTTATATAACTCTCTTCCCCATTTTCCAAGACAGTCTAAGTGACTTTTTTCTTGTATGTGATCTTAAATGGATTACCTGCCCCACTTCATATGGACTTAGAAGTCCTTAATTCAAAAAGGAGGGGAAAGTTCTTCTCTCCTAGAAAGATAAAGGCTAGAGTATTGGAGAAGTAGAGAGCAAAACCTAAAAAGGATTTGCTCAGCCACACAATACACACTCAAGCCTCACTGCATCCCTAGCCTAAACCCAGTCACTTTGAACTTTGAGATTGGCGTGCAGTGCAGGGGGGAGGACCAGAGACATTAAAATAAAGAGATGAGTGGCTAGAAAGTCAGTACATGTCTGATGTCCCTGCTGTGCCCCCTGCCAGTGGCTGCCCATTTCTGTGCAAATGAAACAAGGAAGCTGTACTAGGGTCCAGTAAGGGGTCTCCACTGTGCCCTTGGGTCAGACCTAAAACAGCCCATTTTCTAGTTCAATCCTTAAGCTTAGTAGCAGGCTCAGTAGCTGTGGCGCACGGGCTTAGTTGCTCCACGGAATGTGGGATCTTCTTGGACCAGGGCTCAAACCCGTGTCCCCTGCATTGGCAGGTGGATTCTTAACCACTGCGCCACCAGGGAAGTCCCTGCCTTTTTCTTTTTAAAACTAATATAATTATATGTCAACTGCCTTGTAGAGAACATGCTAAATAGCATGTAACCTCTGCTTTGGAGCTCCCTCTAGACAAAGGCTAGAGAAAGTTTCTCAGTACATTTCCCCTTCACAGCCGTTGCTAAGATACATCTTTAGGTGCATAAATCATCAGGAGTTTTTTGTGCAGGAAAGCAGAGTGAACCCTGACACAGGAACATTTGTGACAGATGCAGGAATCATTTTCCAGCTGCAGCCATAGTTTGCTTCACTTACTCTTGCACTTGTGTTTCTGGAATGCAATGACTTACAGAGTTTTCCACCAAAAATTAACTTCCTGTGTAGAAGACCCCTCTTATAAATGTAATTAGATTTCACAGTAAGAGAAGGCCAGCCCTTTGGCTTTATCCTCAACTACCTCAGAGTAACTGAAGGCTGGACTTAAGAGTCCAGGCCTGCTGTGGACCTCTGACCCTTGAGCTGGAGCAGGGATCAGAAGGCTAGGAGAGCCTGTGGGCCAGAGTAAACAGTTCACAACAATGTTCTCTGTGTTTACACAGTCTTGCACTCTTGGGTGCTGCGGAAATGGGAGAAGTGTTTAGCCAAAAGGCTGGTTTCACAAAAAATAACCAATGAAGTAGAACCATACAGATTAGCACCTGCTACATTTAATGCGACCTTTTCTGCAAAGGACATTTTTATTGCTACCTTGTTGTATTCCCAAAGGATTTAGTTGGTATATAAATTTAAAAAAATTTTCCAAGTTATAATAATGAGGCAAATTATATGAGTTTGAAAACAATTATTCTTTAAAAGTCCACTTTTTTAGGGAAGAAAAAATGCAAGGCAAATTAAATGTATGTAGCATGTAGATAAAATGAAAATATGGAGCTCTCAACTATCAAAAGCAGATGACATCCAGTAAAGTCTGGGGCAGGCTCCTCATGGCTTGGGATCCTAAAACTGTGACTAGAATCAGCTTCCTGTGTGATGGACATAAATTCATATAATCCCAGGCAATCAATTCCTGCTCCCTGGTGCCTAACAACAGTGGTCTAGAAAGCCCCTGGCCATTAGGAGCAGAACCCTGGGAGTGTGGCTTGTTCCCGGAGCTGGTGACAATAGCTCAGCAATAATCCGCTGCAATCAAAAGCCTCATCAAAATTCTAAGAAAAAGAAGGTCGATTCTTTATGTCAGGACACAAAGGCCTCCACCATATGCCTCAGGTTGAAGGCCTCTAGAATACCCTATCCTGGCTGTTTTCTAACAGCAAAGAGAAGTGGCTGAAAGAGCTATTTCCTGGACAATTCATGAGGCATGAATACTCATGCCCCAGTGTAAAAACAGCAAGAGGTACATTCATGACAAATACGGACACAGCAAGATTGCCTTTCACCAGACCCAGATAAGGCAGCTGGAGTAGAACAAGCAAACCCTCCCCAGGAGCTATGGTACTGGAGAAGTCTTCAACCAGGGACACAGGACTCCTAAATCTGTCAGTTACAGATAATCAGTTGGAAGTTTTAATAAAGTTAAAACAAGCCTAAACTTTACACTTTACAAGTGAGAAAGGCAGAACCAAAATCAAGATACAAGTTGCTGGTCCCAAACCTGCATTTGCTTTGTTCACTGAAAAAAATCTCTGAAGTAAAAGCATCTTTATCAAAATTGAATGTGTTTATTTTGATATCTGAATGCTCTAGTTAAATTTTAGGGACAAAATTAGTTTTCCATAAACACTTTATCTTTAGGGGAAAAAAATTAACTACCATGCAGTATTTACATTTATCTTAGGCTTTTAATTAAGGCACCTAAACAAATTCCAAGAGGGCCTCCTCATGGAATCTAAACTCTGACATTTTAATTTGGGGTGCTTGAATTTGATTTTAAGGTCCATAAGAAACTGTGCTACCAAATATGCAAAAGAGAGGAAATATTTCTTTGGAAATTTGGAAAGGATTCACATCAGAACTATTCTGTGTCACACTAAAACATGAATCTGCCATAAAATTAAATTCTAGGCAAAACTAATCCTAACATTATTTCATATATAAAACACAAAATAAACATGTTTAGTCCCTATACAAGTGTGTTTATGGACTCTTCTAGGCAGTCTGCCAGAAATTCATGCATTATTGACCTTCAAACGGTTTAACTGATCCACTCAAACTCAGCTAATTACCCAGACACATGAAATCTGAGAGCATCTTTTTGGGCGCCTGTATTGAATCACAGTGTGGGAAAAGCATCTTCTACGTGCTTTAGAGATGACAATAGAGCATGAATAAAACAGCCTGAAGATACAGTCAAGTTTAATAAAAAAGGATGTTTTGTCCTAAGTAATCCAAGAAGCTTCCCTGATTTTAAACTGCACTTTTATCCAGTACAGAATTTCCAAATTTCTTTAACATTAAAATTAATCCTGAGCTTTTAAAAAATGAAAAGTACTCTGTAACAATGTGTCTCATCCGAGATTAGATGCTGTGCAAAAATTTCCATGACTTTAAATAATTAGATCTGTTGTGTTAAAACCTTAAATAGGTTCAGAAAATCAAACAAAATGGGAACAAAAAGAAGAAAGGTTTCAGGCCAGCAAAGCCAAGCCCCTCTCCATGTCTGCCTTTTATTTTAGTAAAATAAAAGAATGCAAACACTTTCCTCCACATTTAGAAACAAAAGAGTACCAAGACTCAGAAACTGGCTGTAGATCTAAGGGTAGTCGGGTTATCTACCATGGAAGCTGAAATTCCTTCTCCAGCATGGTGATGTTTATTTTGGAGCCCCAGACAAATGGCTCCCCTTCTGGGAAATGCCCTCTGTTGAAAAGCTACAGGCTTCCCAGAGAAGGCTGGGCTGTTCACCAGCAGGAACCCTTAGTGCTATCTTTAATAACAGCACTTCAACCTGTCAGGATTAGTAAATGAGAGTTCCCTTTATTTCAAGTGATATATCCACTAATATTGGCCAGCAGTTGAGTTGCAAAGGTCTTGGGCCATTTATGAAGGAGACCTCAGAATCTGGTTGTCACAGCGCACAGATATGCTTGAAAAGACACGTAGTTGGCCCTATCAGGGAGCCCTTTGAGCCTCCAGCAGCCTTGCGGCATAGAGATACAGGGATGCCTGGCTGGGAGGGAAGGATGTGAATGACTCAAATCAACTGATCTTTTTAAAAAAATGCTAAAAACTAATTCACACACAGCCCCAAAGCCCTCAGCCCACTGGTGCCCCTTCCTAACCTCTATTCCCTTCACAGCTTCCACTTTGGATATGTTAATGACTTTACTCAGGTGTGTTAGTTTTCTAAGGCTGTCAAAATAAACAAGCGGCTTAAAACAACACAAATTTATTATCTCACAGCCTAGAGGTCAGAAGTCTGATGGGCTCCACTGGTTCCTCTGCTCCAGGACTCAGGGACTAGGCTCTGATTGGAGGGGAGAATCTGCTTCCATGCTTACTCATGTTTTTGGCAGAATTCAGTTCCTTGTGGTTGTAGGACTGAGGACTGGGGTCCCTGTTCCTTTGATGGCTCCTCTCTCAGCAACTTAAAGCCACCGGCATTTCTTGTCATGTTGCCCCCTTCATCTTCAAGACAGCATGGAGTCTTTTTCATACTTCATTTCTCTCTGACTTGCCCTTCTGTTGCTTTGCTTCTGCTTCCAGCCAGAGAAAGTTCTCTGCTTTTAAGGGCTCATGTGATTAGATTGGGCCTACCCATATAATCCAGGATAATCTCCCTAAAGTCCATAACCTAATTACATCTGCAAAGTCCCTTTTGCCATATTAGGTAACATATTCATAGGTTCCAGGGATTCGGATGTGGACATCTCTGGGGGCCCATTCTGCCTACCACAGCAGGCTGGGGACAAGAAAAGGCTGAGGAGAGAAGCACAAGTTGTAAACTTCTGCAGTCCCTGTATCCCCTTAAAAATGGCTGTACAGGGGCTTCCCTGGTGGCGCAGTGGTTGAGAATCTGCCTGCTAATGCAGGGGACACAGGTTCGAGCCCTGGTCTGGGAGGATCCCACATGCCACGGAGCAACTAGGCCCATGAGCCACGGCTACTGAGCCTGCATGTCTGGAGCCTATGCTCCGCAACAGGAGAGGCCACGATAGTGAGAGGCCCGCGCACCGCAATGAAGAGTGGCCCCTGCTTGCCACAACTACAGAAAGCCCTTGCACAGAAACGAAAACCCAACACAGCAAAAATAAATTAATTAATTAATAAACTCCTACCCCCAACATCTTAAAAAAAAAAAAAAAAAAAAGGCTGTACAGGGCTTCCCTGGTGGCGCAATGGTTGAGAGTCTGCCTGCCGATGCAGGAGACACGGGTTCGTGCCCCGGTCCAGGAAGATCCCACATGCCGCCACAGAGCGGCTGGGCCTGTGAGCCAGGGCCGCCGAGCCTGCGTGTCCAGAGCCTGTGCTCCGCAACAGCAGAGGCCACAACAGTAAGAGGCCCCCGTACAGAAAAAAATATATATATATATGGCTGTACAGAAAAAGCATCTTTTCTTTGCCCTCCAGGCAAACACGGGGCTGATTTAAGACGAACCTTCTTCCCAAGATTCCAGAGGCTGCACAGGCAATGACAGCAGCTCTCATCGCTGCTCAGCATCATGGTGATGAATATAAAATACCACTGTACAAAACTGGGGGAAATTTTAGCACCAAGGTTGTTGTTTGAATAACAGATAAATAAAAGTTCCCTGTAAGGAAGAAGCTGTCCTTTATAAACACATAGTCTTCACATTACAAATGAGCATTATACTGGAGGTCAAGTGATCTGATCCGGGTTTTAATCCAAGTTCTGCTATGTGGCTCTGAATAAGCCACCTCTCTTCTCTGGGTCTCAGTTTCCTTGTCTATAAATGTGGAGCTGAACTAGATCAACATTTCCCAAAATGCATTCTGTGGAAAATTCATTCCATGAAATGCTCTGCAAGAAAAGGGCCCCAAAGGCCAAATGTTTGAGAAATGAGGCTTGGAGTCACAGGAGCATTGTTAAAGGCTCTGAGAATTGTAACAGAAAACCTAGCTTATTTAACCCAGCGTTTCCCAATCATATTTGGCAACAATCCCTTTTCTCCCATACCTATTATTACCCTTCAGCTGTGACTTCTCTCCATTCAGACTGGCCTCTCCCTGAATAGTCTGTACTTTCCCGTCTCTACGACCTTGTCCCCACTTCCTCCACCTAAAGCACTCTTCCCCGCACCTCAGTGTTTCAAACTCCTGTCACAAAGACGGGCTCAGTGTTGACTGACTCTCCCATGAATTGTTCTCTAAACCTGTCAGTTGGAGATACAGTCTCCTTCCTACATGGACCACTTAAGAAAAATTTAACGAGTGACTACCACAGTGTAGCATCAGGCACTCATAATACAGATATTGTAACAGCACAGTCCTTCAATCATTCCTTATCTAGCAAATATTTATTGAGCACCTACTCTATGCCAGTTAGTGGGGATACGACAGTGAACAGGATACAGTCCTCGCCCTCAGGGGGGCTCCCGTTCTAGAGGAAGAGCAGTGGTTGGAGGCAATCATAACCCAGTATGAGGGCTATAACTGGTAGGACAGGGACTCAGTATTCCTGGTCCCACTCAGAAGTTCGTGGATGCCTGGGCACGACCATCATAAGGAAGATGAACCAGACTTGTCCCTATGGGGCCTCGGGGTACCTAAGGCCGCATGGGATAAGAAAGAGAGCCCTGGAATTGGTCGGGCAGACCTGGGCTCAAATCTTCCACTTCCACTTACTGACTGTGTGCCCTCTTCGAGTATTCACTAGTGACTGTTCAACATGAACAACAGTATTTGGTTCAAACGTTATTGTGGGAAAACATCCATAAGTACCTGGAATAATATTTGACACACATCAGTCCTACCGATATTAGCACTCTTTAACATCTCTTCCCAAATTGGGGATATTAAACTTGATCGTCCCTCGTTCCATGTCATTATTAGTACTTGGAGGACTTCTTGGAGGGCGCTAGTTCTGCACATGGATGGATTTCTTAGCCAATCCTGACTCTTCTTTTCCCAACTTCCATAGCCTATTTGATCAGACACCAGTCCTGACCATGACCTTCTCCCCACCTGGGAGAAAACAAGTTATGTAGGTAAGGCCTACTGCTAGCCCTGTTTTCTTCCATTCAGTAGTACTGTACTGTGATCCCTTGTGGCAGAAATTGTAGGTTGGCACATTCAACCCACATTTCCAGTCATCTTTTTCTTTGCCTTCCTCTAGTGCGGAGGCAGGAAAGCATATTACTTTAATTTCCCAGCCTCACTTAAAACTAGTAGGCATGTGACATCATCATGGAGGTCAACGAGATACAGGCAGCCAGCTACCAGTGCCAGGAGAAGAGGCCTCACGAAGAAAAGGCCCTTCCCTCATATTTTACCTTTTCATTCTTGACTCTTTCTTCCAGCCTGGATCCTGAAGAGACTGCAGCCACCTTGTGACCATGAGGTGACAAGCATGATGTCAAAAGACCACCCACTAAAGAAGTCAAAGCAGAAAAAAAGAAAGAGCCCTGGTGTCTGACAGCCTTGCTGAGCGACTGTGCTGGCCCCCGGGGGCTGCCTACCTCCAAACTTCTTGTGATGACGCAAATCTACCCCTTATTTGTTCATGCCATTTCTAGAGGGTTTTCTATAATCTGCAACACATGTCTAACCAATATACTTAGTCAAGTACTGAGAGAGACATTCATTTCCTCCTATTTTCTGCTGTGTGCAAAATGTTTGTCTTGCCGAGGGCCTGATTAAGCTTCTGGATTTTATACCAGCCGGATGCTTTTATTTCAACAGCTTAACTGCTGTGAAGCTAGAATGTCACACTGATGGATATTTACAGAAAAGGTGTCAGGGCCCCTGCTGCTTTTCCCTTATCACGTCAAGTCAGGGACATACCATGAGAAGAAAGAGATGCAGAAGCTTTAGCTAGTTTTGCTAATTTTTAATTGGGGCAATCTGTACTAAAAAGGTTACAGTGGCACTCTCCTCTAGATGAGAAAGGATATCCTTATTGCATGTAGAAATCACAGAGAGGAAGATAAGAACCGTCACAGCTGTTACGGCTCGATCTCAAAATGGGTATCTACAGTCACAGCCCTAAGAACGGGATGCTGTTCAATCTCTCCTGAAAGGAAGTCTTGTGAAATAGAGCCAGTAAGTCAATGTCACTGTTAACATCAATGTAAGATTAACTCAAGATTTAAAGAGGCAAATAATGAATAACCCCCACTTATATTTGAGGGGTGAATAATCCCTGTCATTTGTTGAAGAAAGTTGTCTTCGGTCCTGAAAGTGCCTGGACCCACTCAGGTCCCAGGTCTTTGTGGCTGGGTCTGCATGGTGGTGGATTAAGTCCAGCAGAGGCCTCCCGCTCCAAAGAGGACTGGGCTATGTGGTGTGAAGGGAACTGGGACAGGGCTCTACTTTGCAACATGAGATGCTACCTTTTACCCCCCCACACACACTTTACAAAAAAGCATCACAAACATCACAGCCTTACCTGCTCCTCTCCTACTGAAGGAGGTGAGGGTTGGGTGACTCAGAAAAATGAACAGGATCTGCCCAGAATCCAGGGAGGCTTATCAGTGTCCACAGGTGCTTCGCCAGGCCCCCCAGCAGGCTGCTCTGCCTGGGTCAGCCACCCTCTCTCCCACCAAATCTGGAAAGCATCAGTGAGTTTCTGCATCAACACTCTCTGTCACTTCTCCCAGACTGTCTGCTATGCTCCTCCACCTGCTTTCAAGTTGACTACAGACTATCTTTTGGACCCCTGAAATATTAACTTTTAAAAGATAAAAGCCACTCTGGGGATACAACTCACATAAAAGTATTTTACTAAGAAGCACTTCTAGGCTGTTAGAAACTTTAAAACACATAAACTTTTTGATTTTAAGATTGTGAATTTCCTTTTCTTCAGCACCGAAAGCTTCATCACATCTGGGCAGATGTGGCTGCTCTTCAGCGGGACTTTAGCATATTTTTACAAGGTCATTGCCTTAGGAACGAAATGTAAGGGTCACCACCCTGAGAAATCTTAAAAGAGGCCGTAGGTCTTGCTCACTATGATCTTTACATGTGAGGGTCATCTGGTCACTGCTTCTAGGAGCTGACCACCTACTTCTCACTAAGCCATCCATTACTGCACCTTTGACCCAAGGCAGCCAGACGGTTTCTCAGATTACGTTCTGGGAGAAAGAGTGTGGCCTCGTGCACATCGTGTGGTGAGGCTGTCCAGGCAGAAGCCGCTAGGGTCCATCTGCAGAGGTTACCTGACCCCCCCTTTGCCTTCCATACAGACATGGCCCCCTAACCCCAAGCAGAACAAGTGCACATGCTCCCTCTTCCTCGCTCTCTTGGGTTTCAGCCCAGAAAAGGGGCTCCACCATATCTTTTATTTTTTATTTTATTTATTTATTTTTGTGTGTGTGTGCCCGGCCCCCAGCCCCAGAAGCCCCACCCCTCCGCAACCCATCGGCCAGGGATCCAGGACCTCACTCCAGCAAAGACCCCAATCAGGAGGCTCCTGGCAACTTTCAGGACCTCTGGACCCTTCGGGCTTTCTGATCAGAGGGGGAGGAGACTGAGGGTGGGAGGGGGACAGGAGGCTGCCAGAGCTCAGCCAGTTACCAGCAGTAGCACATGCCACCTCGAGCCTGGGTCCCCCTGGGTCCCCCTGGGCCCCTGGGAGAGGGAGGGGCCCTGGGGGATGGTATTTGTAGCTCCTGGCATCAGGCTGGCCCCCCCTCCCCAGCTTCGGGAAGGAACAGATTCTTCCTCCCTCCTCTCTCCAGAGGAAGGGGCTTTTATCAACATACCTTTTAAATACACTTGCTTCCTAGCTTATTGCTTCCCCAGCCCCCTCACCTTCCTTTTTAGGAATCTAACACTGATGTTCTCTGTTTACTCAAGAAATATCCTCTCCCCCAAGTGCTGCACACAAAGTACTCCCACTACCCACATGCGGAAGGTTTCCTCAACGCTTGTTCACTCACCGACCCTCTTGCCCAAGCTGCCTCCTCCCTTTCTCGCTGCCGCCTCACGCTTTAGCCTGGCAGCCCAAGGCATGGTGCTGAAGCTCACATGGCAGGAGAGCAAAGCCAGGTCTTGTGGAATTGCCTGGAGCAGCACAAACCGCTGGGTCTTGGGAGTGGTGCATCCGTCCTGCTCCCAACGTGGTCCAGTGGAGCAAACTGTTAGCAAAAGAAGCTGAATCTCTGACTTTGAAGAGTTGGGGCTTTCTGGATAAAGGATGCTGAAAACTTGGGATCCTCAGCAAGGTTAACTCCCAACTGTATAGTGAGATGACTCTAGAGAGATTTACCTATCTCTAATGGTGTGTTTACATTTCAAGGGAAAATGAGGCCCAAGACCTTGGAGTCAGCTCTAAGTCATAAAAACTGGAGTCACCAGGGTTGTTCTGGCTCCTGCAGAGATGTATTTATATTCCAGAAGGTTAGAGGAAGAACCCAGGATCCTTCCATCCTGTCTCCATGCAACAAAGGTTTTTCTCCCTCTTTCTGGGAGAGAAAGAAGTGGGTGCCTCTTTCTCCTGCACATAAGCAAAGAAAATTCACTTTTCTCCACCCCTCACCTATGGAGTATCCGACACCCCTGCTGGAGATTTTTCTATCTGGCTTTCATCGCATCGCCCAGGTAAGCACTGGGGCAAGGGGTACTGATGCAGTTATAATTACTTACGTAATATTATTATTATTTTTAAATTATTGCATAAATAATATCTAACCTGTCTGATCTAGAATATCTATGTGCATTGAGAATGAAATTAATAAAGATGAATAGTAAAGGCCCAACAATTCTGGTAGCAAGGATGATGGGATCCTGTGTGTCTCATGTTTACTGGGAGACAGATGAGAGCCCTGAGGCTGGTTAGCAAGATGTGAAGAAGATCCATGGGAACCAGAAGCAGGTCTGTTGAAAGGATTAGGAAGTTTGTTAGCTGCGTGTTAGGAGATAGGCTTGAAAAACGGCAGCCTAATGGCACTTTGGGATTTTGCTCTCTCCTCTGACTGGACCCTGCAATTCTTAAAGGTGGACTCTAGGTGGGACAAGAGAAGCTTAGGCTGCTTTCTCCCACAGGGGAGAGGAGGGAGGTAATTAGCTCCACAGCCAGAGCAAGTCTAGGAGGACCACCCAGCTAAGCTGCCCAGTACCACAGGGACAGAGTCTGGATTGCTATCTTGAAGACACTTCTCTGCTCCCCTCTGATCCTTAGCTCCTTTTCTACCCCAGCTGATCTTCCTGTTTCAGAAAGCACTACATGAGTCCCTTTACACAGGGGGAAATGGGAGTGGATGGGGGACTGGCATATTGAGAGCTCTATTGGATACCAGCACCACATAGCCATGTGGGGAGGGGACACGGGATGAATGGAGATACTGAGGAATACAGAGCAAAACCTTGGTGAGTGAGCAGAAAAGTCCTGGAGCCTTCTCGCATAGGCCAAAGGGGCAAAAGGAGAGCGCTGTTCTAAAATGCCACCTGGGGACTTCCCTGGTGGCCCACTGGTTAAGAATCTGCCTTCCAATGCAGGGGACCCAGGTTCGAGCCCTGGTCGGGGAACTAAGATTCCACATGCCACGGAGCAACTAAGCCCGTGCGCCACAACTAGAGAGCCCACACGCTACAGAGAAGCCCGCGCACCACAACGAAGAGCCTGTGTGCCATAACTAAGACCAAATGCAGCCAAATAAATAAATAAATAAAATGCCACCCTGCAGCCTGCAGTTTGCCTCCCTTCTGCATTCCCCACTAGCTGTGAGGAAACAGCTTCTCCCTGCAGCTGTGACTTTTATCCCTGTAAATGCTGACTTTAACGGCTAGGAGTTTGTGCAAAACTTTGCAGTGGGGAAAAAAGAGTTTAAAAATGGCTTTGCATTGGTTTCTGTGCTGCTGCATCTGAATGTATGGCAGAAATTGATCTGGATGTTATATGCTTGTCATAAGTGCTTGAGAGGGATCATCTCCTCTCAATCAGAGAAAGATGCAAAAAGAAGTGTTAATGGGATTCCCTTGTTTTTTGCCACCTGTAGCTGAAACAGATGCCTCTTAACCCAGAGGTTCTGGCAATGAGGAGAAAGCTGCTGGCTTCTTACCATCAAACTGGAGGTCGGAAATCTTAATGGACTCTAGGTATGGCAGACAGAACAAGTCCCTGTACTGGATTTTGGCTATGATGCTTGCTTTAGGAAAGGTAGTATGCCAAGAGAGTAGGAGAAGGGAGACAGTTTCCAGATTAAGGTACACTTAATGGTTCCCTTTTTTTTTTTTTGCAGCACGCGGACCTCTCACCGTTGTGGTCTCTCCTGTTGCGGAGCACAGGCTCCGGACGCGCAGGCTCAGTGGCCATGGCTCACAGGCCTAGCCGCTCCGCGGCATGTGGGATCCTCCCAGACCGGGGCACGAACCCGTGTCCCCTGCATCGGCAGGCGGACCCTCAACCACTGCACCATCAGGGAAGCCTGATACATGCCTTTTTGAAAAGTGGCTTTTAAGCTTGCTCATGAGCTCTTGAGGAAATCAATCACCCATTTGTGTATCATGAAGTTGTGGGTCAACTCTGTGACTGACAGGTGAAAGGAGCTTTAAAAAAAAGTCCTTGCAAGAAAAGCCCTGCTAGCCAAGAAGCATTTTAGCTTTGTACAAGAAAGGGGCAGCTATCCCCTCTGCCACCCCAAGCAAGGAAAAGCTGCTGGTTTGGGGAGGGGTCAGAGGGAATCATGGATTCACAAGGTTTCCCTCAATTGCCTGGGCCAGGCTCACTGTATGAAGCCTGTTGTGGTTTCAAGCTCTGCTGAGCTGAAAACAAGTGTGGTCTCCCTGCTCCGTGAGCAGAACTCGGACTCTGAAACTGTTGAAAGACACCATCTTGGGGGGCTGTGAGCTGTGGAAATGGACCATGAATGCTGGTGGACCTGTCTGCACAGCACACAGAAGCCTATGGAAAGGCCTGTCCTCTGAAGAGGTCACTGCCGATCAGGAAAAGCCCGACTCTTTCCTGGTGGGGCTCCTAGGGAAGCTGCAAGACGAGGAAGGTCAAATCACAAGAAGCGCGGCCCATCCACCCCCTTGGGAAGATCTCACTGCTGTTGGCTTTTTGGGTTCGGTCTTTCTGATTTTTGCTGTCAGGGTGATTTGTGCCTTTTCTGGTTCAGGCAGAGGTCACTACCAATCAGCTGCTGGTCTGACTCACCTTTCCCCTTACACCTCAGTAAGGCAGCTTGACTCTTCAATGCAGCGTTCATCAGGGAGGGCTGATCCTCTCTCTAAGGGCGGGGGCCGTATAGATCGATTTCAAAATTTTTTTTTAATTCAAAAACTCTGCCCCGACCATTCTTCTGGACATAATGTATCTTCCTCTCTGTCCCCTAACAATAACCCCAGGTCAGCTTGCCTGAAAAGGGTCTTAGGAGATTTAGATTTAATAATTAAGTCTGTGTGAATTGTGTGAAAACGTTCTGTGAGGAGGCTTTCTGCCTCTCTTGCACCCACCCTCCTGGAGGAAAGGTCTGGGTGAGAGAGGAGGAGGATGGAAGAAACCTGTGAAATTACAGTAATGAGACACACTGATTTTGTAACAATGGAAGGGAAAAAAAAAAAAAGCAAGGGAAGGGAAAACTTTAGACCCCGGAGGATGCGGGGTGGGGGCAGGGATTACCAATCTCTGTTTTTCAGAATCTGCTCCTGGAGCCCTCCTCCCGGAAGGAGGCCACCCCTCGCTGCTCTCCCGACCAGCTGCCCTGCACCCCCTTTCCTACCCACCCTCCTTGCTGCTATGAACACTCCCAAATTCCAGCTGACCGCTGCCTGACACTGACCAGACAGGAGGGGACGGGCCCGGCTCCTGTGCTTACATGAAGAACACCTCCAGATGTCACCTGCACCGCAGGGACAGATGAACTGGTGGCATGAGCAAGCAGGACTGCTTGAAACTGCACTGACTGAACACTGAACTGACCTGAATTATTTGGGCTGAAGTGCAGAGTGCCCAGACTTATCAACTGGTGGGAGGTCGGAGGCCCCAGTAGGCATACTGCCCACTTGTGCCGCCTAACTGATGTATAGCCTCACTTGGGGGCCCTAATAATTGTAAACTCTTTCTTTCCAGGGGTGCCATGTGTGCCCTCTGGGGCTGTATGCATGAAATGCAGGCATTAAACTTGTCTCTGGTAAAAACACTGACTTACATTTGGAGACGGTTATCAGAAACTTTCAAGGGTTTAAGGAAATACCCCAGGGACTTCCCTGGAGGTCCAGTGGTTAAGACTCCTCGTTTCCAATGCAGGGGGTGTGGGTTTGATCCCTGTTTGCGGAACTAAGATCCCACATGCCACATGGCCAAAAAAAAAAAAGATGCTCTTTAAGGAAATACCCCAGTAGGCCAAGTAGCCCTCAGACATGTACTCTGTGGGAAGCTTACCTACAATGTGAGCTGTTCCATTAGAAAAATGGTATGAAATTTATCCTCACTTAAGCTGATGTGATTCATGACCCTGCCTCAGCCTCAAAGGCATTCAGGGCAGCTGCAACTCACTGGGGCCAGGTATATGGATGATAGAATTTGCCACAGATTTCTTTCTTGTAGGTCATGGCAAAGTCTGTGCTAAGTATTAATATATCCAGCTCTAGGCAACGTTAGTACAGAAACCTGAGGAAGCCACCACACATTCTAAGGTAGACCTTTATGGTAAATGAGATACATTCAACTGACTAAAAGCAGGAGGAGCCTTGGAGGCTGAGACTAAGACCAATACAATGGGACTGACCTCATTCTGCCCTCGGGAGTCCTGCTGGATAAGTGCTGTTTAAGACAAACCCAGGGACTTCCCCAGTGGTGCAGTGGTTAAGAATCCGCCTGCCAATGCAAGGGACACGGGTTCAAGCCATGGTCTGGGAAGATCCCACGTGCCACAGAGCAACTAAGCCATGCACAACTACTGAGCCTGCGCTCTAGAGCCCACGAGCCACAACTACTGAAGCCTGCGCACCTAGAGCCTGTGCTCCGCAACAAGAGAAGCCACCGCGATGAGAAGCCCGCGCACCACAACGAAGAGTAGCCCCCACTCACCACAACTAGAGAAAGCCCGCGCACAGCAACGAAGACCCAACACAGCCAAAAATAAATAAAGTTATAGAAGACAAACCCAATGGACTTAGTCCTAGCTCCCACTGGTCAGATTAAAACAAAATGACCAATGGAGTGTGGCATGTTATGGGACAATTTACCAGTAGCCAACTATGGAGAAACACAAGAGGTGGAAACGTTGGGTAGAGAGAAAATAGTTTTGTGTTTCTGCAGAGTTGGGTTTTTTTAAATAAATTTTCTGAAAACTTGGGATCCTGGGCTAAGAGCAAGTCTTACAAAATTAATTTGCAACTATACAGACAGTGAACTCCACAGATTCACCCAACTCTGGAGGTATGTGTTTATATTTCAAGGGAAAATGAGGCCCAGGACCTTGGAGACATCTCCAGTCAAAAAACTGGAGCTTGGGCTTCCCTGGTGGCGCAGTGGTTGAAAGTCCGCCTGCCGATGCAGGGGACACAGGTTCGTGCCCCGGTCTGGGAAGATCCCACATGCCGTGGAGCGGCTAGGCCCGTGAGCCATGGTCGCTGAGCCTGCGCATCCGGAGCCTGTCCTCCGCAACGGGAGAGGCCACAACAGTGAGAGGCCCGTGTACCGCACACACACACACAAAAACTGGAGCTTATCTGACTGCTGGAAAGATGTGTTTACATTGCAAAAAGTTAGAGAACCCAGAGTGCTTTCCATCCTGTCTCCAAATAGCAAAGGTTTTTCTCCTTTCAGGAAGGGAAGGAGGGGCAATTAACTTCTGTGTATAAGCAGGGAAAATCAATTTTTCTCACTCCCACACCTATGGAATGTGCAGCCACTTGTGTGGGAGGTTTTTCCAACTGCTTCTCATGGAGCTGCCCCAGGACTGATGTAGTTGTTATATAAGTAATAATTAACCTGGTTCCACTTCAGGATGTCAGTGTGAAGAACTCCATGGACCACTTCCTAGCAAAACAAAGCTGGTGGAAACCATAAAACACTATTCAAAGTCTCTGGAAATTCTTCTAAGGGCATGCACCAAACAAGGAAACATTCATTCAAGAAAACCTAGTAAAACTTGCTAAGAGAATTGAGAGTCTGTGGCAATTGGACCACCACCTTCTCCCTCCCCCATGTGTCCCTCCACTTCAGCTCAGCTTGATGAAAGTCCCACTTCAGGCAAATATGGCCAAGAAGTCAGGGCTCCCTCTCCTCAGCTCCCAATCAAGGTTTACCATATCTCGCTGGAAGGGGTAAGCTGCCAGCATTTTCCATCCCCTCCAACTCCAAGCGAAGAGGCTAAATTTAAATTCCTGGTGAGTGTGGCTGAGAGATTTGGGGTTCCCTTCCTCTACCCAGTCTGTACCCACCCAGTCCTGACTCTAGCCCAGGAACAGCAGCCCAAGAATTCTGGGACTCCAACCACCTTCACCCCAGCTCACTCACAGGGCACAGGTTCCACCCTGGGAAAGCAAGCTGGTCTTCTCCTTGTGCCCAGTGCCCAGAGCAGTGGGTCATTTTGTCCGGGGGGGGAGAGGCAGTCCATAAGAAAAAGTTTCAAAGCACTTCCCAAAGGAATGGACCTTATTTGAAAAGTGTGTAGGAAAGTTCAAGCCTAAAGGCACTCCTAAAGACAGCTCCTCTTAAGAATAATGAGCTAGGGGGCTTCCCTGGTGGCGCAGTTAGTAAGAATTCACCTGCCAGTGCAGGGGACATGGGTTCGAGCCCTGGGCCGGGAAGATCCCACATGCTGCAGAGCAACTAAGCTCATGCACCACAACTACTGAGCCTGTGCTCTAGAGCCCATGAGCCACAACTACTGAGCCCACGGGCCACAACTACTGAAGCCCACATGCCTAGAGCCTGTGCTCCGTGACAACAGAAGCCACCGCAATGAGAAACCCATGCACCGCAACGAAGAGTAGCCCCGGCTCGCCGCAACTAGAGAAAGCCCACGTGCAGCAACGAAGACCCAACACAGCCAAAAATAGATAAATTTAAAAAAAACACATTTAAAATAATAATAATAATGAGCTAGGGCTTCCCTGGTGGCGCAGTGGTTAAGAATCCACCTGCCGGGCTTCCCTGGTGGCGCAGTGGTTGAGAGTCCGCCTGCCGATGAAGAGGACACGGGTTCGTGCCCCTATCCCGGAAGATCCCACATGCCGCGGAGCGGCTGGGCCCGCGAGCCATGGCCGCGGAGCCTGTGTGTCCGGAGCCTGTGCTCCGCAACGGGAGAGGCCACAGCAGTGAGAGGCCCGCGTACAGCAAAAAAAAAAAAAAAAAAAAAAGAATCCACCTGCCAATGCAGGGGACATGGGTTCGAGCCCTGGTCCGGGAAGATCCCACATGCCTCGGAACAACTAAGCCCATGCACCACAGCTACTGAGCCTGTGCTCTAGAGCCCGCGAGCCACAAATACTGAACCTGCGTGCCACAGCTACTGAAGCCTGCGCAACTAGAGCCCGTGCTCTGCAGCAAGAGAAGCCACCACAATGAGAAGCCCACGCACCACAATGAAGAGTAGCCCCCGCTCGCCACAACTAGAGAAAGCCCATGTGCAGCAATGAAGACCCAGTGCAGCCATAAACAAACAAACAAACAAACAAATAAATAACGTTAAAAAAAAAAAAAAGACTCCACACTGCCACTGCAGGGGGTATCGGTTTGATCCCTGGTTAGGGAACTAAGATCCCACATGCCACATGGCACAGCCAAGAAAAAAGAGTGGTGTAATACCAAATGAAGCAGATAACTAAGAGGTCAGGACAAAAGACAAACAGAGCCCTGCTAAAACTGTCATCCCAGGGTGACTATGTGCATGACCAAGGCTGCACTCTCTGAGAAGCAATATCAAAGGCTTCATGCTGCAGGGGAAATAGACATTGCTAATATAGCCTAGTCAAGTCACAAAAGCAAACACAAGTCCAGAAGAGGGGAAAGAGGAATCTGTATCCTGAGTTGCTATATTACCTAAAAGGTCCAATTTTCAACATCACAAGACATGCCAAGAACCAGGAACCCATGACCCATATGCAAGGAAAAAGTAGAAACAGAAACTGCCTATGAAAGCGACCGCAGATCAAATTAAAGATGTCAAAGTAGCCATTATATGTTCTAAGAACTAAAGGAAACCATGCTTAAAGAAATAAAGTATGAAGACAATGTCTTGATGAATAGAGACTATTGATAAAGAGAAACTAAAAACTAAATGAAAATCCTGGAGTTTAAAAGTACAATAATTGGGACTTCCCTGGTGGCGCAGTGGTTAAGAATCCACCTGCCAATGCAGGGGACACGAGTTCGAGCCCTGGTCAGGGAAGATCCCACATGCTGCGGAGGAACTAAGCCCATGCGCCACAACTACTGAGCCTGCACTCTAGAGCCCATGAGCCACAACTACCAAAGCCTACACGCCTAGAGCCCGTGCTCCGCAGCAAGAGAAGCCACCGCAATAAGCCCATGCACCGCAACGAAGAGTAGCCCCTGCTCGCTACACTAGAGAAAGCCCACACGCAGCAACAAAGACCCAACGCAGCCAAAAATTAATTAATTAATTAATTAATTTTAAAAGTACAATAATCAAAATTTTAAATTCATTAGAGGAGCTCAATAGTAGATTTGAACTGGCAGAAGAATCAGTGAACCTGAGGTTAGATCAATAGAGATTACATAAACATTCCTAAAACAGAAAACAAAATGAAGAGAAATGAACAGAGCCTCAGAGAAATGTGAGACCCCTTTAAAGCCATCAGTCTATGTGTAAGGAGGAATACCAAAAGGATAGGAGAAAAAGAAAGGGGCAAAAAAAAAATATTTGAATAGTAGTAAAATCTTCCCAAATTTGCTGAGAAATAATCTATACATCCAAGAAGCTCAAAGCACTTCAAGTAGGATAATTCTACACACAGACACATCAGAAAGAAAAACAGTGAAAGCCAAAGACAAAAACAAAATCATGAAAGCAACGAGAAAAAAAAAATCCATCACATACAAGGGAGCCCCAAATAGATTAACAGTTGAGTTCTCACCAGAAACAACATAGGCCAGAAAGCAGTGTGATAACATATTTAAAGTGATGAAAGAATAATCTGTCTTTGACCCAGAATACCACATGTGTGCATTCTAGATAAAATTAATAAAGATGAATATTAAAAAACCAACAATGCTCTAATCAAAAGATTTTAAAATTTAATGACTTTTTACTGCCACAGTTGGAGGACAATTACATTAGAAAGTGAGTTAAGACCCACATGATTAAGTTTACTAATGGCGCAGTCAAAGGTCCTAGAATGTTGAGGCTCCCTCTTCCATCCTTTTTGCAAGGATGGAGTTGCGTTTGACTTCGTGTGGAAACGTGTTCCCCCTTATCATATCACAGAAAGATATTTGGTCTTTGTCCCCAGTTCCTGGCACAGAGCTCCTAAAACCTGTGGAACTTCCTGAGTGATAAAGGTAATTGGCAGGCCCCTAGATAGCCTCAGGATGGAGGCTGGCTGCCAGGAAGACCATGCCCTGATTAGAAGCCTGGAACTTTTCAGCCCCCCTCCCCAACCTCTGGGGGTGGGTAAAGAGCTGGAGACTGCATTGATCACCAATGGCCAATAATTTAACAAATCATATCTATGTAATGAAACCTCCATAAAAACTCCTACACAACAGAGTTAAGAGAGCTTCTGGGTGGGTGCTCTAGAGGGCATGATGCTCTGAACCCCTCTCCTATACCTCCTATGCAACTCTTCCATTTGGCTGTTCCTGAGTTGTGTCCTTTATAATAAACTGGTAACAGTAAGTAAAACACTTTCCTGAGTTCTAAGTTGTTCTAACAAATTATTGAGCCTGGGGAGGGTGCTGGTAGGAACTCTTGACTTTGTAGCCAAGTTGGACAGAAGTGCTGGTAATCTGGGGACCTAATACTTTCAACTGGCATCTGAACTGGGGATAGTCTTGTGGGACTGAACACTGAAACCTGTGTAATCTGACAGTAACTACCCAGAGCTAATTGCACAACACCCAGTTGGCATCTGCAGAGAATCCGAGAATTAGTAGGTGTCAGAAGGAAAAAACACCTCTCACCCTTCCTGCTTTCCCCTCATTCTCTATGCCTCCAACCTGTGTAACTGGAAAAACAACATAAAAGTCTAAGTATAAATAAACAAGATGTCATGGAATCTCAGCTACTGATAAAGTGTCAACTTTAAAATGAGTGTGTAACACAGAATTGAACTCCAAGGGAACTTTTGCAACACAAACCCACGAGGGGTTTCCCTACAGTTTAGTGAAGTTGAAAAGTTAGTGTCGGGACCTCCCTGGTGGTACAGTGGTTAAGAATCCGGCTGCCAGTGCAGGGGACGCAGGGTCGATCCCTGGTCCGGGAGGATCCCACATGCCATGGAGCAACTAAGCCCGTGCACCACAACTACTGAGCCCACGTGCCACAACTACTGAAGCCCGCACGCCTAGAGCCCATGCTGTGCAACAAGAGAAGCCACCACACGGCAATGAAGAGTGGCCCCCACTCGCCACAGCTAGAGAAAGCCCACGCGCAGCAACGAAGACCCAACACAGCTAAAAATTAATTAATTAATTAATTAATTTAAAAAAAGAAAAGTTAAGTGTCTTAGAAATCCTAGTGTCCACTGTTTCCTGAAGATAAATCATTTGGGTCCCCTTTGAGATTTGGGACCTATCCACATATATAATATTTATCTCCAAATCAACTGTATTACTATAATTACTGGGGAAACTTTATGTTCCTACTTTAAGTAGAAAATCGGTGCCATTTGTTCAGTAGAAGGTATGCCTTACTTAGTTCATTAAAAAAATGTTAATGTTTAAATGTCTATCTAAATCAAATTCTGTTACCACCACCAGTGCTATACATGCCACACTTTGGAAAACAATGCCCTAAAATAATGCCCTAATCCACTGTGTGGGATGAAAGGGTAAGACCAGAAACAGAAGGCACCATCTGTGAAGTGCCCTGGGTTCGAGAACCAGGCTTCCTTCTGAAAAGACTGTTTTCAACTTTCTTTATAAAGGCACAAGTAACCACTAATCTCTACAGCGCTTTGATTCAGTTATAACAGAATACTAAAAAAAAAAAGTTCTTTTTATTACCAGGGCTTTCAACCAGTTAATGTTACTATGGGCAACTGCAGGGCTAGACAATTAGGCTCAGTTTTAAGGACAAAACACAGCCCTGGGATTTCTGAAAAGCACCATCACCAAATGCTATTGCTCTCCAGAGATGGACCATTTTATGTGACACACAATTACCATTGAAAGGGCACACCATTTCTTTATTCTCTTTTCTTAGCATTGTGGAGAGTCAGATGACAGAAAGTTTAAGAGAAACAGATTCTGGCGAAGGCTGTGACAAATAAAAAAACAAACATACAAAATAAAGCAAACATCAAAACTGCTCCTTGCTGGTAATTTTTCAACCTGTATTCCAGTAGGAATCAAAATCTGGAGAACAGGGATGAAAAAACAACCATGAAACAAATTCTAGGGACAAACATACCTACCTCATCCTGCTAAGCTTCCACCCTAATTAGCTTTCTGTTTCTGTGTACAGCCCAATCAGATGGGACAGGCCTCACACACCCAAAAACAGGGTGGGGACATGCCTTGAGTGCCCTGGTTCTCTTCAGTCTGATCCTTTTACTTGGTCTTAGGTGAAAGGGGCAGTAAAGCTGGGTTGCGCCTGACCTGGCTGAAGTCTGGCTGGAATTAGCACCTTTCAGTTATGGTCGATTAGTAGGGACTAGGGGCGGGCTCCTTGCCTCTGCCTTGCAGGAGATATGAATAGAAAAATGACAGATGGGACTTCCCTGATGGTCCAGTGGCTAAGACTCTGCGTTTCAAATGCAGGGGGTGCAGGTTTCATCGCTGGTCAGGGAACTCAGATCCTGCATGCTGCGTGGCCAAAAATTTTGTTTTTAACCTTTTTTTTTTTTTTCAGTTTGGTTGCACTGGGTCTTTAGTTGCAGCAGACGGGCTCCTTAGTTGCGGCTCGTGGGCTCCTTAGTTGTGACATGCAAACTCTTAGTTGTGGCATGCATGTGGGATCTATTTCCCTGACCAGGGATCGAACCCGGGCGCCCCGCATTGGGAGCATGAAGTCTTAACCACTGCGCCACCAGGGAACAGATAAAACAAAATAAAATTCTCAAAAAAAAAAAAAGAAAGAAAGAAAAAAAATGACAGATATCTTTTCCAGTGCAGGAAATGCTGCTCAGCCTAAGCTCCTGGGGCAAGGAGACTCATCACCCTTCACTGTGCCCTGCCTGGCACCCAGGTCAGAGCTGGCCTAGCATGGTCCTTGATAAACAACTAAAGAAAAGGTCTTGATCAGTTCCAGGGAGGATACAGGCAGAGGAAAAGAAGACTTGAGAATATGTCTACCCTCGAATCCCCAAACCCACCCCAGACCGGACACAACAAACTCCCCAACAACCCAAGCCACCACAACAAACATGGATCTGCTAATGCTCTTAAATGTTAAACGGGGGTCATCTTTTGCTGCCTTTCAAAATATTTTTCCTCCCAGTTGATATGAATTTTCTAATTCTTCCCAAGGGATTTGTCCCTTTTTGATCCTCAGTGCCTCTGTGCCTCTCGAGAATTTAAATGGGTCTTCTGGGGTTTCCAGAACCTCATGCACCTGCACTGCTTACTCCTTGGTATCTAGAAGCCATTTGGTTTCACAGAAGGCTTTCAAAGACTCCGTAGTTAAAGGTCAAAATTGACATTTGTAACAGTCAGGCACAAAGAAGATTTAATAAAGAGATATACTGTGTCCATACAGCAGAAGACCCAGTATTGTTAAGATGTGAATTCTCCTCAAATTGATCCACAGATTTAACACGTTCCCAATAAAAATCCTAGTGGGATTTTTGTTTTGTAGAAATTGACAAGATGAGTCTAAAATTTATATGGAAAAGGGGAAGGACCTAAAATAGCCAAAACAAAAAGAAACAAAGTTGGAAGTCTGACAATACCTGATTTCAATTTTTACTACATAGCTACAATAATCAAGACAGTGTAGCACCAGTGAAAGGATTAGCATATAGATCAAAAGAACAGAATACAGTCCAGAAATAGACCAACACATGTGGTCAACTGATATGTGACAAAGGGCCAAGGTTATTCAATGGAGAAAGGACAGCCTCTTCAATAAATGATTCTTGAAAAACTGTACATATGCAAAAACAAGATAAGCCTTGACCCATAACTCACACTGTATACAAAAATTTACATGAAATGCAACCATAGATCTAAATATAAACCTAAAAGTATAAAATTTCTAAAAGAAAACATAGGACAAAAATATTTGTGATTTCAGTTAGGCGAAGATTTCTTAGGTCACAACAAACACACAATTTTTAAAAATTGATAAATAGGATTTTATTAAAAATTTCTGTTCTTCCCAAGACTCTGGTAAAAAGAAATAATAATAAGACAAGCCACAGACTGGGAGAAAACATTTGCGAAACACATATCTGATAAAAGGCATATCCAAAATATATGAAGAACTCCTACAATTCAATAAGGGAAAAAAACAAACTTTTTTTTGTTAAGTGGGCAAAAGATTTTAACACACACTTCGTCAAAGATACAAATGGCAAATAAGCACATGAAAAGATGCATTAGGGAAATACAAAGTAAAAACACAATGAAATACCACTATCCACCTATTAGAATAGCCAAAAATAATCAAACCAAATCAAATACAATATCAAAACTGAAACGGAATACTCATACATTGCTGTTGAGAATACAAAATGGTACAGTCACTTTGGAAAATAGCCCTCTAATCCCATGCCTAGGTACTTACCCAAGAAAAATGAAAACATACAGCCACACCAAGACCTGTTAGCAAATGTTTATTGCAGCTTTATTCATAATCACTAAAATCTGTAATCAAACCTAAATGTCTATCATCTAGGTGAATGTCTGAACATGTTGTGGAACATCTATGTGATGGAATACTACTCAGCAACAAAAAGGGACGAATTAACGATACACACATTGATGAATCTCAAAAGCATTATCCGAAGTGCAAGAAGCCAGACACAAAGGCTACACACTGTATGATTCATTTATGACATTCCAGAAAAGGCAAAACTATAGAGACAGAAATCAGATCAGCAGTTGCCAACGGTCAGGGGTAGAAGGACGGGATTGATTACAAAGGGTCATTAGGGAATTTGAGTGGTGATGGAAATATTCTATATCTTAATTGTGGTGGTGATTACAAACTGTTTATATTTGTCAAAACTCAGACCTGTATACCTAAAAAGGTTCATTTTTCTGTATGTAAATTATACCTCACTAAACCCCCAGAAAAGAAGGCAAATATTTCATTTTTTAAATATAATTTATAGGGCTTCCCTGATGGCGCAGTGGTTAAGAATCTGCCTGCCAATGCAGGGGACACGGGTTCAAGCCCTGTACCTGGAAGATCCCACATGCCGCGGAGCAACTAAGCCCGTGCGCCACAAATACTGAGCCTGCACTCTAGAGCCCGCGAGCCACAACTACTGAGCCCGTGTGCTGCAACTACTGAAGCCCAAGTACCTAGAGCCCATGCTCCACAACAAAAGAAGCCACTGCAATGAGAAGCCTGCGCACCACAACTAAGAGTAGCCCCCGCTCGCCACAACTAGAGAAAGCCCGTGTGCAGCAACGAAGACCCAACACAGAGTCAATAAATAAATAAATAAATAAATAAATATTTTTAAATAAATAAATTAATATAATTTGTAAGTAACTGCACTTATGCAAGACTAATCAGCCATGGAAAATTCTGTATAGCTAGACCTTTCCATCAAGTAAACAGTTAAAACTGATGGTCTTAGACTTGGGGGGGGACAAGAGCTGTTGTGATTTTTAAAGAATCTCACAAGGGAATTCCTATCCTTAATTAACTGTTAAAGAAATGGTGGAGAGCCTTAGAGAGGTAGGTACCTTATATCAACAAGAAGGGGATCATTTTGCACATTTTTACCCCAACAGATAAATTTTTGAAGTCAATTATCATGTAACAAGCTTAATATTGCAAATGATCTTGGGCAAGCAGTTTCTGTTTCCTCATCTGTAAAAACTTAGCTGATCTAAAGAGTTCTCTGCATTGTAAAAGCTTAAAGCCTGACTTTCCTACCAGCATAATTTAGCTGAACCTCCAGGGGGCCACTGAACGCCCTCTGATCCAGGAAACCCGTGAACTCAAGAAAGGCAAACTCTACCTCTTCTAGAAACCTCCATTGTGTGTGTGGGGGGGGACGGGGGGCATTGGAAGGGTATAACATCTCCTGGATAGGGCATTTCCGCATCCAAATCCCACAACAACTTTGGAGCAAGGCAAGCATGGTGACTGCCATTTATAAGGAAAGGACTGCAGGATCAGAGTGCTGGGAAAACTCTGCCCCATGTCACATGATTAATATTCTTCAAATGGCTCCCCATGGCCCAGCCCCATCCTCCATCCTCCAATACTCATACCTGCCTAGGGGAGGGATGCTTTGGCAGTTTTTACTTTGTCTCTCTCCATCCCCACATCACTGCTGCTCACACACAGTGGCCCTCTGTAGGGCAGGCCTCTGGGCCTACTCAATAAGCTGATCAACTACTTCCACAGGGAGATGCTTCATAGGAACTCAGAGTTTCCCAAGAATGCCTCAAACATCTCCACCAGAAGGAAATAGGCAAAAGAAGTTTCCATGGTAGAATAAACTTGGAGCACTTAGCCTTTTCTCCTGCCTCCTGGATGTAGACAATCAGCACACCAAGGTCTCCCAGAAGTCTTTGCAGTAATGAAACCTGTTTCAACGTGGTTTCCAAACTAACTTGGCTGGGAAACTCTTTCACATAATACTTATTTACAAGTCACAGAGTTAGTGTTTCTGCACACACTTAGACCAACACTATTAACATCTTTGCATTTACACTTTTACTTTTTATAATGACCTTTTTAGAAATCTTTTCTTTCCAAGAAAAAAAGATACATGTAATATGCTAACATTTATGTAAAAATCAGAAAGGACATATCTATATGTGGTGCTTACCTAAGCAACCCATTAAGTTAAAATCAAATTAAAATAACAGGTACTTTAAAAAAAGTAATACTTTAAAAATATAAAAACATTCACAAGTGCATGTGTGCACACACACACAAACACCCCAGCCACGATCAACACCAAAGATAACACAGCGACTGTTAATATTTGGTGTTTGTGCTTTAGTCCAACTTGTCTATTTTTGCTTTTGCTGCCTGTGCTTTTGGAGTCATATTCAAGAAATCATTACAAGGCCTCTGTCACAAGGGTTTTTCTCTATTTTTTTTGGAGTTTTACACTTTCAGGTCTTATATTTAAGTCAATTATCATTGACTTAATTACCCAGCAGTGAAAGCACTGAGTCCCAACCACCCATCAATTACCCAGCAGTGAAAGCACTGAGTCCCAACCACCAGACGGCCAGGGAATTCCCATTGTTGTCTTTTTGATAATAGCCATTCTGACAGGTGTGAGGTGATATCTCACTGTGGTTTTGGTTGCATTTCCCTGATGATTAGTGATGTTGAACATCTTTGAATGTGTCTGTTGGCCATCTGTATGTCTTCTTTGGAAAAATGTCTATTCAGGTTCTCTGTCCATTTTTTAATTGAGTTGGTTTTTTTTGATGTTGAGTTGTATGAGTTCTTTGTATATTTTGGATATTACCCCTCATCAGATATATCATTTGCAAGTATATTCTCCCATTCAGTAGGCTGCCTCTTTATTTTGTTGATAGTTTCCTTTGCTGTGCAAAAGCTTAGTAGTTTGATGTAGTTTGTTTCCCTTGCCTAAGGAGACATATTCAAAAAAATAATGCTCTTTGACTGATATCAAAGAGTGTACTGCCTATGTTTTCCTCTAGGAGTTTTATGGTTTCAGGTCTTACATTTAATTCTTTAACCCATTTTCAGTTTATTTTTGTCATTTCTTTTTCTTTCTTTCTTTTTTTTTTTTAAGCTGTACCACATGTCATGTGGGAGTTTAGTTCCTCGACCAGGTATCGAATCCGTGCCCCCTGCAGTGAAAGCACAGAGTCTTAACCACTGGACCACCAGGGAAATCCCTCGAGTTTATTTTTGTAAATGGTGTGAGAAAGTAGTCTAGTTTGATTCTCATGCCTGTAGCTGTCCAGTTTTCTCAACACCATTTATTGAAGAGACTGTCTTTTCCCCATTGTATATGCTTGCCTCCTCTGTCATAGATTAACTGATCATATAAGCGTATTTCTGGGCTCTCTATTCTGCTCCATTGATCTATGTGTCTGTTTTTGTGCCAGTACTATACCATTTTGATTACTGTAACTTTGTAATATAGTTTGAAAGTGGGGAGCATGATACCTCCAGTTTTTTCTTCTTTCTCAAGATTGTCTTGGCTATTCAGGGTTGTCACTGAGACCTTGATAGAGAACACACTGAATCCGTAGATCACTTTGGGTGGCATGGACATTTAAAAAATATTAAGTCCTCCATTCCATGAACATTACCTTAAATTAACCTTAATTAACATAACAAAGGCTATATAAGAAAAGCCCACAGCTCATATCATAATCAATGGGAAAAAACTGAAAGCTTTTCCTCTAAGATCAGAAACAAGACAAGGATGCCCACTCTCACCACTTCTATTCAACATAGTCCTGGAACTCCTAGCCAGAGCAATTAGGCAAGAAAAAGAAATAAAAGTCAGCCAAATTGGAAAGGAAGAAGTAAAATTATCTATTTGCAGATGACATGATCAAATATGAAGAAAACCCTAAAAACCCCACAAAAAAAACTGTTAAAATGAATCAACAAATTCATTAAAGTTGCAGGATATAAAATCGACATGCAAAAATTAGTTGCCTTTCTATTTACTAACAAAGAACTATTTGAGAAGGAAATTAAGAAAATAATTCCATTTGCAATAGTACCAAAAGAATAAAATCCTTAGGAATAAATTTAACTAAGGATGTGAGAGACTTGTACACTGAAAACATTGATGAAAGATAAGAAATAAATGGAAACATAGCTTGGTGCTTGTACTTTACAAAGTGTTTTCACGATAGTATCTCATTTGAGCCTGATGCCAATGCTGTGAAGTAGAAAGGGCAGGTAGAAGGCTTGCCAACAGACAAGGCAACCGAGGCCCCAAGAGGACTGGATGAGAAGCTGGTTATTCATCAGATTAGTGACAGAGGGTTAGATCTTGGGTGTCCTGCATGGCCTTTGGGCTCTTTCTACGGCCTTACTCAGATGATAGAGTAACCACTTAATGAGCACCAAGGGCATAAACTGCAGTGGACCACAGGGGTTATGTAACCCCATCAAAGGCACCGCCAGTGCAGGCAACAATCTCTATGGAAGATAATACACACATAAGGCTGGGAAACATCTACACTGTATCATGTTAAATAGGATTATAAAAGTAATCACACACACATACATGTACTCTACTGCTTGATACTCTTCAGTGGCCTGAGGCTTAAATCCACATTCCTATTCCTCAGTATAGCAGTCAAGGCCTGTCACAGGCCAGCCCCTCTCCAGGCCCTTCATGCCACTGCCTACCTCCCATTCCATGCTCTGGCTGTGCTCGGCTGCTTGTGTTTCCTCATGTGGGCCATGCCCAGGGACACATGCCCTCTCCCCACCTCTTCTTAAAATGTGCTTCTCGGGCTTCCCTGGTGGCGCAGTGGTTGAGAGTCCGCCTGCCGATGCAGGGGACACGGGGTTTGTGCCCCGGTATGGGAAGATCCCACATGCCGCGGAGCGGCTGGGCCCGTGAGCCATGGCCGTTGAGCCTGCGCGTCCGGAGCCTGTGCTCCGCAACGGGAGAGGCCACAACAGTGAGAGGCCCATATACCGCAAAAAAAAAAAAAAATGTACTTCTCATCAAGCTAACATCCACTTATTCTTTCCATCTTAGTTCAGGCATCATTTTCTCCTGGAACATGCACGCGTGCACACATGCATGGGACTCTTGGTCAGCTGTCCTTCTATCGTTCCGTATGATTCTGTATCATTTACTTGTCCATCTGACCCCTAGTCTATGAGCTCCTTGAGGTCAGGGCATGAGCCTTTTGTCCCTCTGAATTGTGTATGCACAGGGCCAGGCACACAGTAAAGGCTCAATGCATACCTAACAAATGACTGTGCGAGCTCGGAGGCCCAGCATGGAGCGCTCCAACAGCCTCGCGACTTCAGACGCTTTGCAAAGCGGGATGCTATTAAAGAATCAAGATGTCTGGGAAGGAATAAGGGGAAGGTGCAACTTCCCTGATGGTGGAAAATATCTTAAGCAACTTCAGTGTGAGCCTTTGTCTGTTCTTCCCTGGGCCTCCTGACACAGGTGACTGGCAGGCTGATCTAGCCACAGGTTAGTGCCAAGCCAGGGGTTGGAAAACCTGAGCCAGTCAACAAAGCCAAAGTGAGCAGTGGACTGTTCACAGCTGAAGACCCAGAGGCCCAGAGAAATGAGGTGACTGACCTGAAGGCTCCCTGAAACTTAGCAGTAGGGTTAGTTCCAAAATCAGGCATCGGAATCCCAGTTCAGGGTTCTCTCTACAGCACCAGGCATACTTTGGATCTGAGGTAAGGCTCAAAGGGCTGTGGACCTGACCAGCACCACGGGTCTTACATAGGACAGGAAGCACATGACAAAAGGACAGACAGAGATCTTGAACATAAACATGTGCTAGACCAGCAACAATCAGCACAGGTCCCAGCGGAGATAGGCTATCAAGAGAATGAGAATCCAGAGACACATTTTCTTCTCCCTCCGTGCTAAAGATTCCCATGTGTTTGCTGCTTTCCTGACTTTGACTCTGGACAAGGCACAGGCTGAATGCCTCAGGTACCTTATCTTCAAAATAACCTGCAAAGCAGCTATTAGATCCTCATTTGTACCTATGAAAACAATAGAGCTGAGAGGGCTAAGTATTTAGCTCAAGGTCACAGAGCTAGTAAGTGGCAGGGCAGGAATTTGAACCTGAGTTTTCTCTACTAACCAAAGTGGCTTTGGGTGATCAGGAAACTTTAAACTACAGCTTTCAGTGACTCTTCAAGTCTCAGTTTTGCTGTCTGCAATTGAAGATAATTTTGTGCTGGTGTTCTTCAGTAGTAATCCATGTGAGATCCACAGGGGTATTTAAGAGGCTCAGTGCACGGTACAATGAAAGAAGGAAGATGACCATGTTTTAAAACAAACAGTCTGGGGCTTCCCTCGTGGTGCAATGGTTGAGAGTCTGCCTGCTGATGCAGGGGACACGGGTTTGTGCCCCGGTCCAGTCCGGGAAGATCCCACATGCCGCGGAGCGGCTGGGGCTGTGAGCCATAGCCGCTGGGCCTGCGCGTCCGGAGCCTGTGCTCCGCAACAGGAGAGGCCACAACAGTGAGAGGCCCGCGTGCCGCAAAAAAAAAAAAACAAAAAACAGTCTGGAGCTGACCACCAAACTTTCTGGGACATTCATCCCTCAGCCAGCAGCAGAGGTAAGAATGGAAGTGTCTGAAACTCAAGGATGACTCAATAGTTTGCTTTTCCTTGGAGAGCAACAGACATGTAAATATACCCAGTGCTGGAGATCCTACTCATGGCAGACATGGGAGAAACTGAAGAGCACCCATCTCAGGCACCCAGTAGAGGGAACAGCATGCAAAGACAGCCTATGTGAGAGCCCAGTTTGTTCAGAACACAGCACCCAGGTCTGGCTGAAGGGAAGTGTGATGGTCAGTCTTATATGTCAGCCTGGCTAAGCTACAGCTCCCGTTACTCAATCAAATGCTAACCCAGGCTTTGCTGTGAAGCTATTTTATAGATGTGATTAAAGGCTATAATCAATTAACCTAAATAAGAGAGATGATTCTACATAATCTAGGCTTCCATCAGTTGAAAGGGCTTAAGAGAAGAACTGAGGCTCCCCAAAAGAAGAAACTCCACACATGCCCAGCGGCCTTGGCTTGTGCCTGTGAGTTCCAGCCTGTCCCTCCTGATGGCCAGACCTACAGATTTGGGACTTGCCTTGCCAGACCTCACAATCATGCAAAGCCAATTCCTTGTAATAAATCTCTTAATATATATCTCACACTGGTTCTGTTTCTCTGATTGATCCCTAACTGATATAGGAAGACAGGCACGTCTCAGTAGGTGGGGATAAAGGGGAAGCTCAAGCTGGACCTGGATTAGAGAGCCCTGCAGTGCATGTTAAAGGCTCTGGACGTTTCCTGAAAAGATAAGGGGAGAAGCAGAAGGGATTCCAGCAGATGAAGAGCAGAATCAGATCTGCATTTTAGATGCTGTGAGTCTGTCTCCCTGTAGGATGGTGAATGAACTGGAGTATACAGGGCAAGACAGGAGGTGGCACCACAAAAAGGGAGGAAGCTGGAGCCATAATTCAGGGAGGAAATGGTGAGATCTTGGTTGGACAAAGGCCTAGCAGTGGAAGTGGAGAGAAAGGGGGTGGGTTGGAGAGAAAGGGGTGGGTTGGAGAGAAACTGAGGCGTTAAGCCTCGTAGAACTTGGTGACCTACTGGCTGGGGATGAGGGAGAGTGAAGAGGACTCCAAGCTGATTTTCAGGTTGATGGTGCTTTTCATCCAGCTGGACCTCAACGCTACATGGCAGCAACTAGAGGTGTCATCTCTCATGCACCAGCTGCCAAATCAAAACATGAAGCCAAGGACACTCATTAACTACCCAGATGCTACATACAGATCATCCAGCTTGATAACAAAAATATGCCTACAAGACACCCTGTTGTGAGCCCTTTGTCTCTTTTAGACTGAATCCTTCAGCTGCCCCTGTGCAGAATAAGGTAAAAGGCAACATCTGGCAGAACAAAGCCAGAAAAACATGGCTGGAAAGATTCTGGGTAGGAAGGAGGGAGGTGAGAGCAGGGGCATGCTCAGAGCAGCTGTTTCTGCCATTTCCCAGACCTTGGAGTAGACCAAAGGCCTGGTGGGAATCTGATAGCCTCAGGGGGAGAGTGAGTGCTGGGGCTCTGGCTGGTGAAAAATACCAGAGCTTCCACAGGAACCCTGGGAGAACTGGTGGTGAATAGAGAGGAAGACAAGAAACCCAAGCAACACCACCCACATCACAGCTTTGACTCCATTTTCTGTCTGCAAAATGGGCAGAGTTATTCCACTTACCACCGAACAGGAGAAAAGGGATAATCAAGCTAGAAAAGACTTGGAAAAAATACCAAGGTCTGTCTGGGAGAAGGAAGAGATGGAACAGAGGCATTTGTTTTAGTGACTGGCTAAATGATCTTGTCATGATCATTAGTTTCTTTATGGTCATGACTTTTTTTTTTTTGGCTGCATTGGGTTTTCACTGCTGTGCACAGGCTTTCTGTAGTTGCGGCGAGCAGGGGCTACTCTTCGTTATGGTGCACTGGCTTCTCACTGCGGTGGCTTCTCTTGTTGCAGAGCACGGGCTTTAGGCGCACGGGCTTCAGTAGTTGTGGCAGGTGGGCTCAGTAGTTGTGGCTCGTGGGCTCTAGAGCGCAGGCTCAGTAGTGGTGGCACATGGGCTTAGTTGCTCCGCAGCATGTGGGATCTTCCCGGACCAGGGATTGAACCCGTGTCCCCTGCACTGGCTGGCAGATTCTTAACCACTGCACCGCCAGGGAAGTCCCATGGTCATGACATTTTAAAAGAGGAAAAGACAGGACCTAAAAACATTCATTAATGAGGTTTTGTTTCTAATAAGGGTGGACAAGATGCTACTAGACTAACCCTCTTGAAAATAACAACCATAACCTTTGGACAAAATAGAAAAGCTTTTACCTGAAGGTACTGAAAAGCAAACAAAATCAGGTAGAAACCGGAGGGGTGGTCCTTTTGGAAGGAAATGGCAATGGATAAGTTTCCCATTTCTTTTTATAGCTCTTCACCTAAAGGCAGGCTCCATTAGGAGCCAGGCCAGGAGGCTAAAACTTTGGTAGAAACCCAAAAGCCGGTCTTACTGGCTTAAAGAATCTAAGGCCACTCTGGAGCAGCTACAACAGCAAGAAAGTGATGCTGGAAAGGACTGAGCCAAGGAGGTGGAGCCCCAAAGTCTGCATATAAACTCAGTCTGACTCTATGGCTGAACTATGAACTATGGGAGGGCATAACCTCCTTACTTTAAGAGATTTTAGCTGCCATTTACTACAGGGGAAACAGAGTTCAGAGATTTGAGCCCAGCCACATTAACTGCCTGATAAACAGAAAAATCAAACTCTACAGAGGAACATAACAATCCAGAGTCTCTAAAACATATCACTCATAATGTCAGAGATACAATCCACAGTACTAAACAACACAGAAACAGGAAAATGCGAACCATTCAAAAGAAAAGGCAACCAATGAGACTGACCCTGAGATGACTGAGATATTAGAATGACAAGGATTTTTATAGAAGCTGGTATAACTATGCTGAAAGATTTAAAAAGAAAACATACTTGTAATGAACAAATTGGAAATCTCATCAGAGAAACAAATTATTAAAAAATAACCAAATGGGGGCTTCCCTGGTGGCGCAGTGGTTGAGAGTCCGCCTGCCGATGCAGGGGACACGGGTCCGTGCCCCGGTCCGGGAAGATCCCACATGCCGCGGAGCGGCTGGGCCCGTGAGCCATGGCCGCTGAGCCTGGGCGTCCGGAACCTGTGCTCTGCAACGGAAGAGGCCACAACAGTGAGAGGCCCGCGTACCGCAAAAAAATAAAATAAAATAAAAAATAACCAAATGGGATCTACCCAAGAATAAAAATATATGTCCACACACAGACTTGCAGCATATGTTCATAGCAGCATTATTCATAGTGGCCAAAAAGTGAAACCAACCCAAATAACCATCCACTGATGAACAGATAAGCAAAACGTGCTATATCCATACAATTAATATTATTCAGCCATAAAAATGAATGAAGTACATATGATACAACACAAATGAACCTTGAAAACATTATGCTAAGTGACATATACCAGATACAAAAGATCACATTTACGTGTGATTCCATTTACATGAAATGTCCAGAATAGGCAAATTCATAAAGACAGAAGGTAGATTCGTGGTTGGCAGGGGCTCAGGGGAGGGGAAAATGGGGATAAATTGCTAGTGGGTACAGTGTTTCTTTTGGGGGTAATGAAAATGTTTTGGAATTAGATAATGGGGATGATTGCATAACATTCTGAATATACTAAAACCCAATGAATTGTATACCTTAAAATGGTTAATTTTGGGCTTCCCTGGTGGCGCAGTGGTTGAGAGTCCGCCTGCCGATGCAGGGGACACGGGTTCGTGCCCCTATCCCGGAAGATCCCACATGCCGCGCAGCGGCTGGGCCCGCGAGCCATGGCCGCGGAGCCTGTGTGTCCGGAGCCTGTGCTCCGCAACGGGAGAGGCCACAGCAGTGAGAGGCCCGCGTACAGCAAAAAAAAAAAAAAAAAAAAAAAAATGGTTAATTTTATATGTGAATTAAAAGGTAAGGTAAAAAACATTATGGGAAACTGGGTGATGAATATAAAGCTCTGTACTATCTTTGCAATTTTTCTTTAAATATAAAATTACTCCAAGGACTTCCCTCGCGGTCCAGTGGTTAAGACTCTGCGCTCCCAGTGCAGGGGGCACAGGTTGGATCCCTGGTCAGGAAACTAAGATCTCACATGCCTTGTGGCACAGAATAGAATAGAATAGAATAGAATAATTCCAAAATAAAACGTTTATTTTAAAGTAATTCTATATATCATAGCATCCAAAAACATTCTTAGGAACATAAATTAAAAAATATATTCAAGACCTGTACACTTAGAAGTACAAACCATTGCCAAGAGAAATTAAGAACACTCAAGCAGAGTTATACCATGTTCATGAATTGTTAAGATGTCAATTCTCCCCAAATAAGGGTGACCAATCATCCCAGTCTGCCTGGGATGGAGGGGGTTCCCAAGATGCAAGAATATCATTTCTAAAACCAAGGCAGTTTGGGGAAAACCAGGATGAATTTTGCATCTAACTTCAAAGTGATCTACTGTTTCAATACAATCCCAATTAAAATCTCAGCTGTTTTTTCTTTTTTTTTTTTAGAAATTGACAAGCTGATTCCAAAATTTATGTGGAAAAACAAAGAACCTAGAGTAGCCAAAACAATTTGGAGAAAGAACAAAGTTGGAGGACTCACAATATCTGATTTCAAGTCTTACTAAAAAGTACAGTAAGTACGGTATTGGGTGAAAGGATAGACTCAAGATGAATGGAAATAGACCCTCACGTATATAGTAAACTGATTTTCAACAAAATTACAAAGGAAATTCAATGAGAAAGGCTAGTCTTTTCAACAAATTGTCATGAACAACTGGACACCCATATGACGAAAAAAAACCCCAAAAACTTCAAACTACAATTCATACCATTCACACAAATAACTCTAATGGATCATAGACGTAAATATTGAACCATAAAACTATAAAACTTCTAGAAGAAAACACAGGAGAAAATCTTTGGGGCATGCAAATTAAAACTACAAGATACCACTATATACCACCGGAATAGCCAAAATTAGAAAGACCGACAACATCAAGTGTTGACAATGATGTGGAGCAACCAAAATGTCTCATTTCATGGGTAGGAGTGTAAAATGGTACAACCACTTTGGAAAAAGGTGTCATAAAACTAAACATAACCCACTCAATGAGTCAGCAATCCCTCTCCTAAGTAAGGACCCAAAAGAAATAAAAGCTTAAAAAATGTGTACACAAATATTCATAAAAAGCTTTTTCATAACAGCCATATTGGAAACATCCCAGGAGTTCATCTAGGGGTAAATGAATAAATGGTGGTATATTAATAGAATGGAATTCTACTCAGCAATAAAAAGGAACAAATTAGTAATGCAACAGAGATGAATCTCAGAAACATGAAGCTGAGTGAAAGAATCCTCACACAAAAGAGTACATAGTATATGATTCCATTTACTTGAAGCTCTTGAACAAGCAAAATTAATTTACGGTTTAAAAAATCAGAATAGTGGTTACTTCTGAGGGTGGGGGAAGAGCTGACTGGGAGGGGGCAAGAGGGAACTTTCTAGAGTAATGGTAATGTTCTAAATCCTGCTGGAAACTTGGGTTACACTCATGTATATTACTTGAAAAATGCATAAAATGCTACACTTATGATTTGTGCATTTCACTAAATGCAAATTTCACTTTAAAAATTCCATTAGCTACTAAACCCAACAGAATGCCCTACTGCCAATTCATGATAGGACTTCAGAAACAAGGAAGAATAGGAGTTGGACAATTCCCTCTGCTCAGCATCTCTACACACTCCCCTTGGACACTCCCCAAATCAGATAAGGATAAGTCATTTGCCCAACTCTTGTACCATCAGGCACCAGGTACCCTTGAGCTGTTCTTCTCCCAAACAAGATCCCCAAATAGATTCTGAAATTTATACCTAGTATAAAAGAGTGATTGGCCTCTACTCTTCCTGGGCACTTGTTTTTGTTTTTGTTTTGCAGCACCGTGTGGCACGTGGGATCTTAGTTCCCTGACCAGGGATCAAACCCGTGCCCCATGCAGTGAGAGCGTGGACTCTTAACCACTGGACGGCCAGGGAAGCCCCTCAACTATCCCCTCTTGAACTGAATATGAAATAAACAGGCCGACTCCATTTTCTCTGAGAACACATGCAACTCTAATTGAAAGATACATTAAAACATAGAAAAAAATGAGAACAGTACCTAGCAGATGAATACATTAATGAAGCAAGTATTTTGAAGAAGCCACAGGCTTTTTTCTTTTTTTCTTTTCTCAGCCCCGCTGTACAGCTTGCAGGATCTCCGTTCCTCGACCCGGGACTGAACCCAGGCCACGGCAGTGAAAGCCCAGAATCCTAACCACTAGGCCATCAGGGAACTCCCCACAGGCATTTTTATTTTTATTTTCTTTCAATGAAAAAAGATGAAAGGCCACACCGAGCCTTTCATCTAAAAGAGTGGGGATACCTCAGCTATAAATTTCAAGGAACAAACTACTTTGGCCAAGTAGCCATCCCTCCCTTACCCCAGGAGGCCATGATTAACCTTTCAACTCCCCAGTGGGTGTGGCCCTCTAGCAAGAACAGATTCACCCAAACAAACACAGGTGTCCCCCACCTGTACCACCTGCAGTGGCTCAGCCTGGGAAGCAGAGGACTCCCTCCAGCTTCCAGAGCTCAACCCTTTCATTTGTTAAGGTCATTTGCTAATTTAAAAAAAAAAAAGAGAAACAGAAAACACTTGAGGACTAGAGCACAAAAGAAGAGTTAGCTCCTGGTGATCCTGCTAAAGATCCTTTGTCCCCTTTTTAGGGAAATGCTGTCAGCCTGGAAACTATTTTTCTCATCAGAGTAAAGCTGAGGTAGAGAAAGTGAAGAGGGAAAGAAGAGGCACAAAACATGGAGAAAACATAAAGTCCTGCAGACCTTAAATTCAGGTCTGTCCCTGGGGCTCAGGTTGCTCCTGTCTGCTCGGCCACGGCGCTCCTTCCTCATATCTTACGAGGCCTCCATGAGCCCCAGGTCCAGAAGCCCAGGAGAAGGACCCGTGGAGCACAGTGGGTTTATAAAGCTGATGACCACCCCACCTCCCCTCCCTGCATTTTCTCTGAGCAGATAAGCAACATTCCCTACGCCCAAATGCTCTTATGTAGGAGTGAGCCTTAAAAAACAAAACAACAACAAAATCTATAGCAAAGAGACCAAATTGATCTGACCAAATTGATTCTTTTGTCTTTTTCTAGAATTTTGCTCTTTCCCACAAAGTAACAGCAAGAGTGGAATGAGAACCTGCAATAGTTCTCAGCTGGTCTTCCTTGCCTTCCTGGATACCCATTTTAGCCTCTGGAAGCCAATAATGCCAGATTTGGGAAAGCAAGCAGACTGAAACTTCCAGTTTCTTTGGGAGAAGTCAGCTCCTCCTGCCTTCAGCACCTTCTGGGACTCTTAAGATGACCCAAGAGCTGCACTGATGCCTCCTCTCCTTTGATCTGACCCAAGGACCCCCAAGTGAGAGTAGTAATTAGCAACTCTATTCAAAACAAACCTCCCTCCCCATGTGCATCCACCGACTAGCATCAAATAAGATCTTTCCCTGTTTTGCTCCTCAAAATGTCCTAAGAGCTGGTTTTGTACAAATTACAGCTAAATGTCCAAATTCTTATCAGGACTCTGTTAAAAACCTCAAAATCATTCCTGCCAAGAGCCCCACATCAGGGGAGATGACCCAGTGTAAAGACCACTGTATTGCACACTCCACCGACTACAGTGTCCATCACATCCTGAATTGTGCAATAAGGCAGCACTACCTAGTGGGTGGAGAATCAGAGTACTTGATAATACGTTCACGTTGTCCACTGCATCTTTCAGATGGCAGAACACAGGGCCAACCCAGGAACCAGCATTCACCACTGCTGGCTGGACCCCAGGTGGTGGCATCACGGCTGCCTCTGGCTTAGCACAGGCCCTCTCTATTTCACCCTCAGGTCCAGACCCCAAGCCCATCCACTCCCTCTCTGCAATGTACTCTACGCTCACCCTCTGAAAGGGGGTGGGGGAACGAGAGAATGCAACCACTAATTCAAACCAGAAAAACCCGAGGACACAGAACTGAAAAGAGTTTTTCATCCAGTCTGTCCGAAAAACCCCTTCCCCTTTAAGAATTTTGGCTTGGCTACTTGGCTCACCGCTGTCAACGCCAGAAACCTATTTTCTTCACTCACTCCTGCAAATAAAAGGAAGTGAAATGTGTGCATGTGGCTTTGCAACTGAGCTCTTTTTTGCGCTTAAGGGAAGAAAGGTGGGGGTCGGGGGTAGAGGTACCACATAGAACTGGATGCATGGAGGTGAGAAGCCAAGGTGTAACCTCACTGGCCTGGGATGTGGAGACGTCATCTCTGACTAGATAATACACAACATCAAGTGCCTCATGCTACCCTGCTGCTTTACACCTGGGGACTAAAACAGATGTTTTTTATTTGCTGTTCCTTCTCCTCCCCCTCCTCCTAGGATGATTTATGGGCTGAGACAGAGAGGGGTTGCTTGGTAGGTGTCAAAATTTGGGGCTGGAACAACTGGTGACTTGTCAACAGCACACCATCAAATGGTCCTCACCACCCCACTAAATGCAGACAGAACCAGCCTGTGACAAGGAGCTGACACCCACCTGAGTTTAGTAGGTTAACAGAGACCACTTGGCGGTGCAGTGGTTTAAGTTCTCAAATGAGAAGCTATTTTATACAAGCAAAAAGCTGCTGTCTGTCTCCTAACAAACGGGCTCTCTGAAAAGATTGGAAAGGAGGAACTCTCTCTATTTAGGTAATGGGATGGGATGTGTCCACAGCGCCATTTGTTATTTCTTTTTCCCTAGCAGTTAACAACCCCAAACCTTCCGCTAGGCCCTGATCCAAGACCACCACAGCATCCAGTACAGCAGGGCAGGAAAACCACAGCCTGTAGTCCGCTCCTAGTCTGTCATTTGAAACAAACAAACAAATGGACTTCCCTGGTAGTGCAGTGGTTGAGAATCTGCCTGTCAATGCAGGGAACGTGGGTTCGGGCTGGTCTGGGAAGATCCCACATGCTGCTGAGGAACTAAGCCCGTGAGCCACAACTACTTAAGCCCGCGCGCCTAGAGCCTGTGCTCCACAACAAGAGAAGCCACCGCAATGAGAAGCCCGCGCACCACAACGAAAAGTAGGCCCCGCTCGCCACAACTAGAGAAAGCCCGCACGCAGCAATGAAGACCCAACGCAGCCAAAAATTAATTAATTAATTAATTAATTATTTTAAAAAGCCAGTTCACAATCGGTAGAATCTGGCCAGCCCCTGGTGCACCCTTCCTAAGCACCCCCATGGAGCCGAGACAGAGGCCCCTGTCTCCTGACCGCAACTCTGTCTCCCCGGGCCCAAAACCTCTTTCCCTAGAGCATCACTTTTGCAAGTAGAAAGTTCCTTCGACCAGGACCCTGTGCACTCCACTGGCTGAAAGAGTTGAGGAATGGAGTCACACTGGAGTCGGCTCAGGGCAGCGCCCAGGCATATCTTAAGAGGCTTCGAAGCTCCTGTGTGCCAGCAAGAGGGAATGTCTTAGGAGTACGGCCCTCCTCCAGCCACTCAGTCTGTCCTCCCAACCCCTCGGCCCCCACCGCCACCTCCCGCTCCCCAGCGTTGAGCCTCGGGCGCACGCAACCCGGTGGCCGGGGCTCGGTCCCGCAGCTCGCGCGGAGCGCCCTCCCCTCTGGGCCCCACACTCACCCACCGCCCGGATGCGGAAGCCGCGCGGCGGGCGCAGCGCCCGACGGCACCAGGCGTCGCGCAGCACCTGCAGGCTGGCCGGAGGCGCGTGAACCAGCAGCACCCCGCGCCGCAACCAGCCCTGGAAGGCCAGCCGCGAGGCGGCGCGCGCCAGCCGCGAGTTCCAGAAGCAGCGTGTGTTGGCGCGGCAGAAGGCGCGAAACACCGCACGCCCGCCCGGCTCCTCCGCGCCCCCCGCCGCCTCCTGCGCCTCCAGCCTGCAGAGCACGAGCGCCAAGGAGCCCGGCGCCAGTTGCACGGGCCGGGCCATGCTGCCTCGGCGGCCAGGGCCCGCAGCCTAACGCATCGCCGGGCTCGGCAACCGCGCTGCACCGGCGGCTGCGGCCGACGGGAGGGATCAGCTTACTGTGCTCGGCGCCGGCTGCCAGGAGAACGGGACTCCAGGGGGCGGGGCCGATGTACGCGCCAGGCCGGGGGTGGGGCGGGACTTGCAGGCTGGGACGGCCACCGCTCTCCCTCCGCAGGAGCCCAATAGTGGTCTCCAGGCGCTAAGTTCCCAGGTCATTCTCCACACCCCAGCCAGGTCTCTGCCCACCCAGTCCCCGAACTCCCACCCCGGGCGACTCCCTTCACTTCTCTGCTCCCCGGCAGTCCGGAGCTCCTCTTCCCCCGATGGGCGCTCACTGGGGCTTTTCCAAGCCTTAGGGTAGCCCCGCAGTCCCCGGGGAGCCGAGCCGCCTCCAACTGCGGCGCGAACGGTACGGCCAGGGTTCCTCAGAGCCGGGAGGACCAGGATGGCCGCCGTCGCCCTGGCTTTGGGATCGCCCCCAGGGAGAGAGGCCACGAGGGGCAGACTCGCTCGGGTCGGGAGCAGGAGACCCAGATTTGAGTCTCCGTCTGCTAATCAGTTTGCATAAGTTTCTTTCCCTCTCTGGCCTCAGTTTACTTTCTTGTAAAATGAGGAGTTGGGACTCAATTCTAAGGACCTTTTTCATGACCTTCTGAGGTTCTGGGGTCTGGTCTCGCTCCTGGGTTATCCAACAGAGTTAAAGTGTAAGGGACGGAAAGTGATCCAGAGGTGCCAGCCCCAATGGCTGGCAAGGCGCAGTGGTGAGATCCCTGGGATTCAGGCCTGGGTTGGGATGGGGATTCCGAAAAGAATCCCCAGGAGTGAAGGGAGAGGGACTTGTGATCTGTCACAGCAGACTCTAGCCAGCACCTCGGAGCATGAGGTACAATTCAGAAGCTGAGGGACAGAAAGGCTGGAACCCTTATTGTTGCACTGGGTGAGGGCTTCTCCGGAAAAGAAGAGGAAGGACATTTTTAGTACAATCAGTGCTATAAGAGGGAGTAGAGGGACTTGATGAGACTTGGGGGTCGTTCCAGATCCCCACTCCCTCAGCTGATCAATCATCAATAACAACTACAATAATTCGAGATAATCTGCTCTCTGCCCCTAGCGAGTCACTTATCACGGTAAATGATAGGTGATGTTAATAACCATTGCTAACATTTATTGAACACTGTATGCTGGGGGCCTTAATTTCACAACTCTGTGTTACCTTCTATTAGTATCTCTATCTTTTTTTTTTTAAACGGATGAGGTAACCGAAGATAGGTTGGATTAAGAAGTATTTCCCAGTCACACAGTAAGAAATGGAGTCAGACAACCGCCAAATCAGGGTTCCCTATGACAAATAAGTCTGACACAATTTTCAGTTCAAATAAGCATGCAAACCCAAGAAACCATCTCACATCTGAAGTCTGACTCTGAGATGGATGGATGGATGGATGGATGGGTAAATACAGCAGAGAGCCCAAATGAACTAAATGTCTATGTCTGTATAGCCTACACAGGGAGGGCCAAGCTCCCCGTCTCCGTCATGATAAAGATGACTTTCCTGTGTTCCCCAGCCTGGGGAATTATGACTTTTATCTCTGTATCTCTAGCATCTACTACAGTGTCTTTTCCATAATAATGATAATGATAATTCCCATTTACTCTCAGCTTGCTCTGTGCCTAGAACTGTACTAAGTTTTACATGTGTGATCTAATTTTATCTTCAAAATTAACCCTCTGAAAGGGGTAATATTGAGGCCCATCTTCCACAAAAAAAACAAAAGACAGTTTAGGCAGCTTGCCCATGAGGACAAAGCTGCTGGTGGTGAGGCAGAGATCCCAGTGTCTCCTTCCCCACACAGCTGGCTAGAGGGGGAAGCAGGAGACCATCACCCTGACTCATTGGACCTGTGGTCTGCTGTGAAAAGTTGTCCTGAGCTTGAGTCTCTGTCCCAAGAATTTGAACTGGAAATAAACAGAGACAATCAGGCCCTTACTAGCAAGGCCTGTTGCTGCAAGGCTACTGGCAGGTAGACCCAGCTATGAGGTTTCATGGCCTGAAATTATGAGGTAGAGCTGCCTTTTTTTTTTTTTTTTTTTTTTGCGGTACGCGGGCCTCTCACTGTTGTGGTCTCTCCCGTTGCGGAGCACAAGCTCCGGACGTGCAGGCTCAGTGGCCATGGCTCACGGGCTTAGCCGCTCCGCGGCATGTGGGACCTTCCCGGACCGGGGCACGAACCCGTGTACCCTGCATCGGCAGGCAGACTCTCAATCACTGCACCACCAGGGAAGCCCTAGAGCTGCCTTAAACTGTGGAAACTTTTGTTCAGATGTGTGAAATTTGTCCTATCATTTTATTTAAGCTAGTTCAATTAACAAAAGAAGGGAGAAAGAATGTGAGGGGGAAACTTTTAAACTACAGTCAACTACATAGTCACTTGCTTTCCCAAAGGATCAGCTACCATCCAAATATTTCCAAACTCCTACAAAATGGAACATGTCTTAAAAGTTAAGAGGAAAACTGTAAGCCTCCAACCTGAATGGCCTGTATTACATGGCAAAACTAGAGAAACTGGGACTTCTCAAGGGCCTTCCATCTTTGGGGTCTCTGCAGACCAGACACAAACATTTTAGAAGACGGATTTGTTATCATTCTCCACTTAAAGAGGCACAGAATAGTCAAACTAAAAACTAGAAAGTCTCAAGATGGAAGGATTTCCCCCCCCCCAGTGGACTCTATGCCTGAGAAAGGACAAAGTAATTCTAACATTATATACAAATCCAAATGGCATGCTATGCAGTCATTAAGGATAAGACAAAACTTTATATGCTGAGACAAGACAATATCCCATATATATATTTTAATTTAAAAAGAAAACTAGGGCTTCCCTGGTGGCGCAGTGGTTGAGAGTCCGCCTGCCGATGCAGGAGACACAGGTTCGTGCCCCGGTCCGGGAAGATCCCACATGCCGTGGAGCGGCTGGGCCCGTGAGCCATGGCCGCTGAGCCTGTGCTCCGCAATGGGAGAGGCCACAACAGTGAGAGGCCCGCATACCGCAAAAAAAAAAAAAAAAGAAAACTAAATAGGTCTAGTATGATTTTTAAAAGAAGGAAAGAGAGAAAGAAAGAAAGGGAAAGAAAAAGAAAGAAAAAGGGCACATATTTTCATGTGTGGCTGGAAGATCTCTGGAAGGGTACATAAGAAGCTGGTGATAAGAGTGGTTACCTCCAGAGAAAGAAACAGGGGACAGGGTAAAAGGGAGGCTTATTTTCCACTATGTTTACCATGTGCAAATACTTGTTCAAAAAATGCTCTCAAAAACTTATATCAGAGGGCCCTGGTGGCGCAGTGGTTGAGAGTCCGCCTGCCGATGCAGGGGACACGGGTTCGTGTCCCGGTCCGGGAAGATACCACATGCCAGGGAGTGGCTGGGCCTGTGAGCCATGGCCACAGAGCCTGCGCGTCTGGAGCCTGTGCTCCGCAATGGGAGAGGCCACAAAAGTGAGAGGCCCGCATACTACAAAAAAAAAAAAAAAAAAAAAGGGGAGGACATTTAATGCCACTTCCTTTTTCTTTCTTTCTTTTTTTCTTTAAAATCAGCAGCAGCATACTTTATTTTTATTTTTATTTTGGCCGTGCCTCATGACATGCAGGATCTTAGTTCCCTGACCAGGGATCAATCCCGTGCCACCTGCAATGGGAGCACGGAATCTTAACCACTGGACCACCAGGGAAGTCACAATGCCATTTCTTTTTAAAGAAAATAAATTACCTTCTTTATTCTAGCTGCTTAACTTAGACAAGACTCTGGACCACAGTAGCTTAATCTGTAAAGTGGGAGTAAAAATACTTAGCTGACCTGAAGGATTTCTTAGGGTCCCTTCCAGCTTCATGATTCTACAGCTCCACCTTCACTCCCAACAGTAGGAACCCTAATGCAGTTTCAGTAATCATTGAGCCCAGTGAGGTCCTAAGAGATGCAAAATCAGAGCCTGAGAGCCAGATATCCCCAAAGCTAATTCTGATTTGCCTTTAAACATTTCACTTCTTTATCTTCTCAATGGTAAGGGGCCAAAAAAGAAAATAAACATTGAAGAAAAAAAGTCCTTAGCTTGGAACACTAAGAGCCTAAGAATACCAGAAACGGTTCTGATGAACCTAGGGGCAGGACAGGAATAAATACGCAGATGTAGAGAATGGACTTGAGGACACGGGGAGGGGGAAGGGTAAGCTGGGACGAAGTGAGAGAGTGGCATGGACATATATACACTACCAGATGTAAAATAGATAGCTAGTACGAAGCAGCTGCATAGCACAGGGAGATCAGCTCGGTGCTTTGTGACCGCCTGGAGGGGTGGGATGGGGAGGGTGGGAGGGAGGGAGATGCATGAGGGAAGGGATGTGGGAACAGATGTATATGTATGACTGATTCACTTTGTTATAAAGCAGAAACTAATAAAATAAAATAAAATAATTAAAAAATTTAAAAAGTTAAAAAAAGAGGAAGGAGATATGGGGATATATGTATACGTATATCTGATTCACTTTGTTATACAGCAGAAACTAGCACAACATTGTAAAGCAATTACACTCCAATAAAGATGTAAAAAAAAAAAAAAAGAAACCCCATGATTCTGATGTGAGAAGTGATAAAAAAAATTATTCTGTACAGCAGAAACTAACACATTGCAAACCAGCTGTACTCCAATAAAAATTTTTAAAAAATAATTCTGACACTTGTTAAAATGGTAAGGATGATTTTGTTCAAGACTATTGCAAAGTCTAGACAGCAAAGATAGCTGTAAAGCAAAGACAGCAAAGAAGCTGGGGATTTTTGCCAAGAAACAGAGTGAGGAAGTCAGTGGATAGAAAATTACTGATAGGAGACATCAAGGATAGGGGGATTCTTGCTAAACTGACCTAAGAGAGTCCTTGCTAAAGTCACCTCAAGGATTTATACATCAAGGGTGGGGGGATGCAGAACTTGATCAGTTATCAAGGGTTAAGGATATGCACTAAACTGATTTAGCAATATTCTGGGGCAGGGCAAGCAGAAGATAGGATGAGGCCCAATGTGGAGGCCTAGTCAAAAAGAGGGTTCAGAAAATAAACAACAAAAACCTACTGTATAGGACAGGGAACTTATTCAATGTCTTGTAATAACATATAATGGAAAAGAATATATATATATAACTGAATCACTATGCTGTACACCTGAAACTAACACAATATCATCAATCAACTATACCTCAATAAAAATAAATGAATAAATAAATAAAAATAACCTGGTTAGATTCAAACCAGGGCTTAAAAAGTGAAAGGCAGCCCTCTTACCAATCCCTAGAGCTTTCTGGACGCCTTAGGAAAAAGTGTCAAAGCATTCACCTCATTTACCACAAGGGGACATAACACTTCAGGGGTAAACAGCAACAGGTGTTGCAAACTTAATATCCCTCCACAAGATTACTCTCAGATTTCCCACAGATGTTTATGGCAAAACTTTATTAGAGCCATGTGTAGTAATCACCTTCCTTGGAATTCAATTCAAGAGCACTAGGCCCTCTACTTCAGAGTTCTGAATTTTTTAGGAAATCAAAGACCTACCTCCAAGGGCCCGTGAGTTCTCAAAATGCATTTCTTACAAGTGAAAATATTTTGATAGGCAACTTTGTTTTGTACTAGATAGCCTAAAATTTTACTGTAAATAAATTTTTATGTGCATATGGCAATATTTTAATAAGATGAGTAGAGCTTACTTCTTAAACCCTTTGGTGGATCTCTCATAAAACATAGATTAAACTTTTGTTGGGCTTCCCTGGTGGCGCAGTGGTTGGGAGTCCGCCTGCCGATGCAGGGGACGCAGGTTCGTGCCCCGGTCCGGGAGGATCCCACGTGCCGCGGAGCGGCTGGGCCTGTGGGCCATGGCTGCTAAGCCTGCGCGTCCGGAGCCTGTGCTCAGCAACGGAAGAGGCCACAACAGTGACAGGCCCGCGTACCGCAAAAAAAAAAACAACTTTTGTTCCTGGAGAGTGCATAGTTTGTTATTCTAAATAATTCATGATTTTTAAAAATTGACGTGCTAGTCACATAATATAAATTTCTTATTCTAAATAAATCAAATTGTTTATTCTAAAATGAACAATTCAAGGACTTCCCTGGCAGCAAGGTGGTTAAGAATCCGCCTGCCAATGCAGGGGACGCGGGTTCAATCCTTGGTCCGGGAAGATCACACATGCCGCAGAGCAACTAAGCCCGTGTGCCACAACTACTGAAGCCCACGTGCCTAGAGCCTGTGCTCCGCAACAAGAGAAGCCACCGCAATGAGAAGCCCACACACCGCAACAGAGACCCAACGCACCCAAAAATAAATAAATAAAATAACATGAACAATTCAGTGGCAGTCAGTACATTCACAATGTCATGGATTCTTTTTTATGTCAATGCAGTCTTTTATATTTGTATTATTCATAATATTTATAATAATATTATATATTAATATTTATATTTTGACTGTTAAGAGGGCATATACACCCATACTGTCCATGTTCCTCAAATGAATTTGAAGTCAAGAATTGTTTTTTAAACCAATAAACTGTCCCTCTTGGATATTCAAATTGCCAAATGGTGATGAGAGGTAAATCACACTAGTGGACAACAGGAAAAGAAAATTCTTTTAAACCAATTACGACTACTCAGAAAGGAGATCTACTAGGTTTTCTAGATTGTAGACATTTCTTTGGGGACATTAATATCTCCCAATCTTCCCCCAAACCACACACTTTTTTTTTAGACTGCCTCTCGGGACTTCCCTGGCAGTCCAGTGGTTAAGACCCTGTGCAAGGGCTTCCCTGGTGGCGCAGTGGTTGAGAGTCCGCCTGCCGATGCAGGGGACACAGGTTCGTGCCCGAGTCCCGGAGGATCCCGCGTGCCGCGGAGCGGCTGGGCCCGTGAGCCGTGGCCGCTGAGCCCGCGCGTCCGGAGCCTGTGCTCCGCAACAGAAGAGGCCAGAGCAGTGAGAGGCCCCAGCAGTGAGAGGCCCGCGTACCGCAAAAAAAAAAAAAAAGACCTGTGCTTCCAATGCAGGGGGGCGCGGGTGCAATCCCTGGTCAGGGAACTAAGATCCTGCATGTCGTGCGCATGGCCAAAAAATAAAGATTAGAATACCTCTATTATTTCCGAAAAATGATACATCATTATTATTTCATTATTAAAAATTTAAAGTACCAAAAGAAAAAAATTCACTTGAAATTCTACCACCCAGAAATTATCTTTAACAAGGTGAACACCTTTCTAGGTAAATATAGAAAGAAAGAAAGAAATTTAGAAAAATGGAATCATACTCTATATCACATTTTAAATTAGAAATATTAGTTTTGGGGCTTCCCTGGTGGTGCAGTGGTTAAGAATCCGCCTGCCAATGCAGGGGACATGGGTTCAAGCCCTGGTCCGGGAGGATCCCACATGCCATGGAGCAACTGAGCCCATGCACCACAGCTACTGAGTGTGTTCTCTAGAGCCCACGAGCCACAACTACTGAGCCTGTGTGCTGCAACTACTGAAGCCTGCGCACCTAGAGCCTGTGCTCCGCAACAAGAGAAGCCACCGCAATGAGAAGTCCACGCACCGCAATGAAAAGTAGCCCCTGCTCACCGCAACTAGAGAAAGACTGTGCGCAGCAAAAAAGACCCAATGCAGTCCCAAATAAATTAATTTATAAAAATAAAATAAAATAAAATAAAATAAAAACAAGCCTCAGGGAACTTCCCTGGTGGTGCAGAGGTTAAGAATCCGCCTGCCAATACAGCAGACACCGGTTCGATCCTTGGTCCGGGAAGATCCCACATGCCGCAGAGCAACTAAGCCTGTGAGCCACAACTACTGAGCCCGTGCACCACAACTACTGAAGCCCCACACCTAGAGCCCATGCTCTGCAACAGGAGAAGCCACCGCAGCGAGAAGCCTGCGCACCACAAAGAGGAGTAGCCCCCACTTGCCACAACTAGAAAAGCCCACGCACAGCAACAAAGACCCAATGCAGCTCCCCCCAAAAAAAGAACTGCTGGGTTTAAAAAAATAAATAAAAAACAAGCTGCAGACTTATACATGAATGAAGGTTGTCCCCAAATATATATATATATTTTTTCTTTTTTTGCGGTACGCGAGCCTCTCACTGTTGGGGCCTCTCCCGTTGCAGAGCACAGGCTCCAGATGCGCAGGCTCAGTAGCCATGGCTCACGGGCCCAGCCGCTCCGTGGCATGCGGGATCTTCCTGGACCAGGGCACGAACCCGTGTCCCCTGCATCGGCAGGCGGACTCTCAACCACTGCGCCACCAGGGAAGCCCCCCAAATATTTTTGACCATAAATTATACACTTGGTTTTTCTTGCTGTAGAGAGGACATATTATGTCAGGTATTCAGGTAGGGTACTACTTAAGTCAGAGTCACCTCCTTGTTTCAGCCCCATTAATGGTGGAATCTGAATATGATCACTGGGCCTAAGCTAAGGCAGTGGTTCTTAAACTAGTAAGCATCAGAATCACCTGGGAGTCTTGTTAAAACACAGATAGCTGGGTCCCATCCACAGAATTTCTGATTGAGATGGCCTGGGGTAGGGCTCAAGAATTTGCATTTCTAACAAGTTCCCGGGTACTGCTGCTGCCTTTCTAGGTTAATTAACATGCTTGGAAAACCTCTGAACTAAGGTATACACAGAGAGCAGTTTTTCCTACTGATATGTGATTTTTTTAAACATCTTTATTGGAGTATAATTGCTTTACAATGGTGTGTTTGTTTCTGGTTTATAACAAAGTGCTGATATGTGATTTTTAAAACTCCAAGAAAAGTAGCAGTTGTCTTGGAGATATTATCTCTGAGCATTTTGGGCTTTCTCTGTAGGGGTAAATATTAATCCATTGGTAAATATTTTTACAATGGATAGTCACTGAAATATTTGTTGAATGACTGAAAGCAAGTCCAGGAACCTGCAGCGCAGTCACTTTGAGAAGCTATATACTTTGAAATGGTTTATGGGAAGGGTCACAACTGCTTAAGCAACTGAATTAAATGTCTTTATAGTTTTTTTTTTTTTCACTTCTCATCGTCAAGCTGACGTGACTATATAATTTCTTTGTGAGGTATCAGATACTGAACATAATCTAACTAATGTGGAATGACTGACTTCACGGTACAAAGTTCCGTCTGGTGGGTAGGAGAGCAAAGGGGGTGTGAAGATGGTAATCTTCCAGGCTTTGTCAGTATTACTGAAAATCAGGCAGATTATAGTCTTAGTTCCAGGGGAAATTGATCAGTTAGAATTAGACCTCAACCAGCGTCAAGCTCATGAATACAGAGTCCAACCCCTAAAGAAGGGAGGATTTTGCAGACTGTCAGGATCCCAACCATAGAGGCAGGATTCAGAGCTGGGGCCTCAGGTTCAGCAAAGAAGGCAGAAGCCAGGAGCCAGGTAGAAGCTCATCTGCACAGATTTTAATTGAAGACTAGAGTTTGGTGAGGGTGGTGGCATTTGGGTTCACACCACATTTAAAGACAATGAAAATGATAAATCCTATCTAGTGGTGTAACGCCTCAAAACAGGTCAGGCAGGGCTTCCCTGGTGGCACAGTGGTTGAGAGTCCACCTGCCGATGCAGGGCACACGGGTTCGTGCCCCGGTCGGGAGGATCCCACATGCCACGGAGCGTCTTGGCCCGTGAGCCATGGCCGCTGAGCCTGCGCGTCCGGAGCCTGTGCTCCGCAATGGGAGAGGCCACGGCAGTGAGAGGCCCGTGTACCGCAAAAAACAAACAAACAAAAACAGTTCAGGCAGTTTGGATTAGATCAGAAACCTGGTGCACCTAAATCTACAGTTTAAAGATATCTGAAACTTCTAGCTAGGCAGGGCTGAAATGCAGGCTTAACTGCCTCAGGTGGTTTTACAGATGTTTATTAATCAAAAATATCCAAGCATTTTCATATATTTAATATTGTTTTTAGTGTGAGCCATCCTAATTTCAAACTGAGTGAAATCAAATCCAGGGTAAATCTGAATTTGGAATGAAATAAGAACCCTGCTATCCTAAAGCTTAGCCTTCAACTCCACAGTTAATTTTTTCTGTTTTTAGTGCTTGGTCATGTTTAGCTCTTGGTTGCCTGGGAACTCTAGCAGTCTGCAGATAAAGACCACCTTAGGAAACTGAAGCCTCTGGAGGTAAAAGCTATGATCCACAAGCTTCTTGCTTTTCCAGACATTCAGCATTGCTCCAGCAGTACTCTTGCTTAAAGGTAAACTCAAGACGGGAAGCAAAACCAATGCTTTTAAAGGGTCCTTGTGTTTTCTATAGGAGATCCTAAGCTGTTGTGAAACTGCGTTGAGCTTTTGTTCATATAAAGTGTATGAATCTGTTAGGAGAGCTTCCTTCTAAGGGTAACAGAAATCTTATTGTGGGCATTGCTGGGGTAACTAGTTTCTGGGTTATCTCTCATTGAATTTTCCCCCCTTTGTATTTTCTAAGTGGATATTTACTAAGTTATGCTAAGCTTTACTAAGTTATTTAAAAACTTTAAAAATATTTTGAAGTCCAGGTTTAGATATTTCAATCATCTCTTAAATATTTGGATCTTGGCATTGTTTTGCATCTGCTCTTGAGGGCAGATGGCTTTCCAATTCACCAGTTTTAGAACCCATGTGCCCTGCACCTAACGTCAAATGCCATATAATCACTTTTTCTCCTTTATTGCAATACTGCAGTTTCATTATTGTTAACATGTGGTTAAGATGTTGCCTCTTCACATGAAGTTTGTTCTGGATTCTCAAATTTGGGGGATTAACTTCAGAATTGAACTTTTTCCAAACACTTTTTTAAATTAGCATTTGTGTTTTCATGGCTTTTGCCCTAAAAATTCTCTGGGCTACTAAATCAGGTGCAAATTTTACCTTTGGTCCAACAACTGATACTGTGCTACTGCTCTAGCAATTCAGGCAAATGAAGCATCAAAAAGAGCAGGGTACAAGTTTAAATGTGATCTCTAGGAAGCCGTTATATAGAGTCATTATAACACTGATCTTGGAGTTCAAAACTTTCTCACATCTAAAGAGACAAAATATGAGGAATTTGCATACTGTGTGCTTTATGATCATTCTAAATGTTCAGATTCAAGATAAATAAAAAACATAAACTTGTCTTGGGTTTAGTTTGCTATGATAAATTCTCCTTTGCAAGGGTCATATAAGGGTTTGGAAAATTAATACAGCAGTTAGTAGCCTATGCTTCAGCAAAGAAATTTGTCATGTTATTTTTCCCATTCTAAAGGTGAAAAAATTCAGCCAAAAACAATGGAAAGTTATTCCCTCGTGGTCCCCAGCTAAATGGTAAAGGGTTTAATATTTCACATTATTTGGCCTCAGTAGAACCTCATATCCACTTAATAGTTGAACCTAGCCTCCTAGTCTTTATAAGATTGTATTTCCAAATGCAGCTCACTGGTTATCTCTAGCCTTTTTATCTTCCTTCAGGCAGGGAAAGAACAGAATCTACTTCTAAAATATAAAGAATAAATATTTAATGCCCATTCATTTTCTTTCTTAGATAGATAGACCTTTTGAAAACCAATCCCTGACCACACAAAGACCACTTGCTATTTCTGGCTATAACATAAATATTTAATTAAAACCTACTTTGAACCATTCTTCCTTAAAGCACAAAGTACACTAGCCTTGGGCTGCACTTATGCCATTTCCCAAATCCATCTGTTATTTAATCCCAGGGTTTTTACCAGCTTTGCAAATTTAGGAGGCATTCACCTGGCTTGTTGGAAATGTTTCATAGGAGATGATTTTTTGTGTGTGTGTGATACGCGGGCCTCTCACTGTTGTGGCCTCTCCCGTTGCGGAGCACAGGCTCTGGACGCGCAGGCCCAGCGGCCACGGCTCACGGGCCCAGCCGCTCCGCGGCATGTAGGATCTTCCCAGACCGGGGCACGAACCCGCATCCCCTGCATCGGCAGGTGGACTCTCAACCACTGCACCACCAGGGAAGCCCTAGGAGATGAATTTTTAACCTTTGAGATACTGTTTCTGGAAGAGAACCAGTCAATCTGGCTATTATGAATAATGCTACCGTGAACATTCATGTAACAAGTTTTTGTGTGGATATATTTTTTGATTTATCTTGGGTATATACCTAGGAGTGGAATTGCTGTGTCATCCATTGAGTTTTTTATTCCTGTCAATATATATATTTAAAATTTCCCCCAGTTTTATTAACATATAATTGACATACAGCACTGTATTAGTTTAAGGTGTACAGCATAATGACTTGTATATATTGTGAAATGATTACAATAACTTTAGTTAACATTCTTCATCTCATATATATAAAAAAAGTTTTATTCCTTGTGATGATAACTCTTAGGATTTACTTTTAACAGCTCTCCTACTATTACAGCTAATATAGAGAATGCTGTGATGAACATGGGTGTGTGGACATCTCCCAGAGTTTTTTAGTTATTGTTAAATGGGAAGAATACAGAAAAGTATGTCTATTACATCTTCCTGAAACTAATATTTTTCTTTCCTTCCTTCCTTCCTCCCTCCCTTCCTTCCTTTCCTTATTTTTGGCTGCATTGTGTTTTGTTGCTGCGCGCAGGCTTTCTCTAGTTGCGGCGAGCGGGGGCTACTCCTCGTTGTGGTGTGCAGGCTTCTCATTGCGGTGGCTTCTCGTTGCGGAGCATGGGCTCTAGGCACGCGGGCTTCAGCAGTTGTGGCTCACAAGCTTTAGAGCGCAGGCTCAGTAGTTGTGGTGCACGGGCTTAGTTGCTCTGCAGCATGTGGGATCTTCCCAGACCACGGCTCGAACCTGTGTCCCCTGCATTGGCAGGCAGATTCTCAACCACTGTGCCACCAGGCAAGTCCTCACCCATATTTTAATAAGCAAACTCATCCATGTTTAGCGTATTCCAAATGCCTTTCTTTAGCAGAAATTAGAAATTTCCAAGCTTTTTTTGTTTTGCCCTCTGACAAATACTGCTTTTCTGACCAGAAAGAAGTGACTGCCTTTGTATTAAGGCACAACACAACTGTCACTGTGGCACAAATCCCTGCTGTTTGTCCCCGTGATCTCAGTTAAGACCCTGTGGCCCACAAAACAAAGGCACCTGAGATTTTTCCCTCAGCTGAAGCATAGGGAAGGTACCTGAGAGCTGAGACTCTTGGAATTGTCATGGTCCTTGGTCCTGTGTCCAAGTTCATGTCTCCACTGGTGCTGAAGATAAATATTAAGATTTACCAATGTAAAAGCATCTTCAAGTGTCTTTCCTCCTGAGTCCACCTTTGACCAAAGTCCCTAAAGCTTGACCCCTTAGCAAAGGTACAACTCCATATCCTGGCCACTCTTAGGGTATAAAGAGAGAATGAGTTGCCCAGGGGTACACAATGGATGGACTGTTCTCCGCACATCATGCACTTGTGCAATGGGTGAGGTGCAGTTGTATGGTAACACATGAAGTGTACTGTGAGCCTTTAGGGTGCGTGGAAAGGATAGATGAAAAGAGCATCAGCTAGTCTGTCCCGCTTACCTCAGCCCACCCAGTTCAGGGTCTTCACATGTTTCTTTTGAGAGTGAAAAGTGGTACACATATAAAGTCTAAGTGTCACTGTAATTCTCTTTAAAAAGGATTTTTTGTGCTGTTACATTTTGAGGAGTAATTTTCTACAACTTAGGCAATATTCAGAAAGAAATATTAAAATCTTAAAATTTCATTGTCTTAAAATGACTTAAATGAGTATTAGAAATACAAAAACAGGCATCCAGAACATAAAAAAGATGGGAAAACAAAATTAAATGTTATCATAGACCTACTTTGTTATCTGATTAAGTTTTTTTTTGGTTTGGTCAATGTCAGCTGATAGAATATAAGAACAGACCACGTGTTTACTTCTGAATAAAAATCCAAAACAGTTTAGAAAGACAAAAACAGGTTCTCTTTACCTCATTTTCACTAAAACCAATTATTCTATATGTAGTTTTCCCCCCTAGCTTAGTCATCTCATTTTCCACTTCTAATTTACCTCTAAGTAATAATATAATGGAAAGATTTATATTTTTTCTCCATTCTCCTAATATTATTCTCATTTAACTATCTCTGGGAAAAATAAGTCTGACAGGTAGACTTTATAATGATTTTTCTCATTCAAAATCATACTGTATTAAAGAATTATATTCTTCACTGTCTTTTAGTTAAAAGATTATCTCCAGGATTTTCCTCTGAGAAAAAAACTTTCTAACTACCCTATAATGATTTATCTCACCTAAAAGATAGACAAACATTCATACAGTAACTGTATAATTATGGATCAATCAGTAATTCAACCTCAGAGAAGTTCAATAAACCATTACAATCAGAAAGAGCAACTTAAGGTAAAAAGAAAAAAAACTGGTTTGAAAGAATTTTAGGTATTTTAATCTGTTCCTTAGTAAGAGCTATGTGGATTCCATTCAGCTTAAGATACATGTAACAGGGCACTTACATTCTCATATTAACCCGTTTGGAACACCAAATCATTATTCTAGCAAAATAAAATACAAAAACCCTAATATACTATATAATTCTCTGACAGTGAAACGTTCCAGGGAGGGTTATTTACATACAGAAAACCTGATATTTGCTACAGATGCAATTCAGCTTCCACTAGTGTTATTTCAAAGACATGTTGTTTTTAACCCTATACTCCTTTAGACCAGAGTTTTTCCAGCGGGGCACTACTGACATACGGGGCTGGGCAACCCTTTGTTGCGCTGTCCCATGCAAAGCAGGTGATTCAGCCAAGTCCTTGGCCTCGACCACCTACATTCCAGTGGCATTCCCCTTGGTGGGACGCGTACAGATGGCTCCAGACACTGCTAAACGTCTTCTGGGGGCTAAGGCACCCCCTGTTGAGAACCACTGCTTTAGAGTATGTCACATTTCCTACCTTTTCACTCAATAGTTAATAAACTATTATGTATCTAAAATTCTGAAGGAAGTACACAGACTAATAAAACAAACTATTTTTAATTAAGGAAGACTTAACTTAAGGCATCATACTGACATCTACTGGCTTCGTACTAGACCGTACATTTGACATATACTGCATTTAAAAAAAAACCCCTCAAAATTAAAAGTAATATAGGTGCTATTCTGGGAAACTAGAACAGTTAATTGAAAGCAGTTAACATTAACATCAAAACTATGTGTTTTATGTAAAGCCTAACATATATAGTAACAATGGCAATTAACAATTATTTTCTTAGTTTTTGATGTACTGTCGTTTGGATGAGTTAAATTTTTAATAAATGCTTTTAGAGACTGAAAATTGGAGAGGATTTTAGGACAAGTAAAAAAAAAAGTGTGGTCCAAAAAACTTGCAAAATTTAAGCAGAATCCTATTTTATGATTCATAGTGAAAATTTTTTTAAAATTTATTTTTGCCTGCATTGTGTCTTCATTGCTGCCCGTGGGCTTTCTCTAGTTGCGTTGAGCGGGGGCTAGTCTTCGTTGCGGTGCGTGCGCTTCTCATTGTGGTGGCTTCTCTTGTTGCTGAGCATGGGCTCTAGGCACACGGGCTTCAGTAGTTCTGGCTCGCAGGCTCTAGACTGCAGGCTCAGTAGTTGTGGCACACTGGCTTAGTTGCTCTGTGGCCTGTGGGATCTTCCCGGACCAGGGCTCAAACCTCTCTCTCCTGCATTGGCAGGCGGATTCTTAACCACTGCACCACTAGGGAAGCCCCATACTGAAATTTTAAAAGGCTAAATTTAAAAAAAAAAAACTAGTAATGATAATTCTGTAACTAAAATTACAACTGTCTACGTTTTTAATAAAAGACATTTGTAATTAAACACTACCGTCAATTAAACTGATGAACTTTATTGGGGTTAAAACTATAACAAAGTTCATCCTAAAACATTTTGCAATGCAAAATTATTTCACTCAAGGAGTGTTTAATAATTTGGATGCCGGGAATTACAAGCAATTTTCAAAAGCAAAGACTCACATTCATAAAACTTTATACATCATTTGAACTAACAGATATTTATACTACTAAAATCAAACATGCATCACTTTCAAACATTCTTGTATCATGATTTTATATATTACATTACTTATCACCATTCTTCATCACTACATGTATTTTATCATACACTTGTACCATTCTCCTTGGATTTCTGATCTTTATCTTCATGCTTCACATTATCCTATAAAATACACAAAGGAAAAGTATATTTTATTAAATTCTCTTAAATGTAACTTTAAAAATAACAAACATTAGTAAACAGAGATACTGCAGATAGCCCATTTCACCATCTATGGAAAATTGAACTGGGTGGGGGGAAGGGGAGAGTATGAAAGAAATCTCTCAGTTCTGTGCAGAATGACTTCTAGTATTTGAGAAAGTCATCTAAATCCTAAGAAATTAGAGCTTCTTAGGACTATATTACTAACAGCAGTATATTCCTTGCACTGTAGTTTTTTTTTTTGTCTTCTTGTTCTCTGAGTGAGACCCAGGAGGTGGAAGGTCTCTCAATTACTGAAGTTAGTTTACAAGGGCACTGAGTTACTAGATAGTTTTGAGACAAAGAATACTAATAAATTAATTCTGATAGTGTCAAAAAGTTTCCTGGGCTTCCCTGGTGGCGCAGTGGTTGAGAATCCGCCTGCCGATGCAGGGGACACGGGTTCTTGTCCCGGTCCGGGAAGATCCCACATGCCACAGAGCAGCTGGGCCTGGGCGTCCGGAGCCTGTGCTCCGCAACGGGAGAGGCCACAACAGTGAGAGGCCCATGTACCGCAAAAAAAAAAAAAGTTTCTCAACTCTGCCCAATAAATGGGTTTAAAAAAGAAGTGAATGGCTTTTCTTCCTCAAGTTCAAACTCAATCTCTGATTCTAAAAGAAATGCAAGTAAAACTTGCTTTTTAAGAAGTCTGCACACAAGGACTTACCTGGTTGCATAGTGGTTAGGAATCTGCCTGCTAATGCAGAGGACACAGGTTTGATACCTGGTCTGGGAAGATTCCACATGCCACGGAGCAACTTAGCCTGTGCACAACTACTGAAGTCCATGTGCTGTAGGGCCCATGTGCTGCAACTACTGAGCCTGCGTGCTGAGACTACTGAACCCCACGTGCTGCAACTACTGAACCCCACGCGCATAGGGCCCATGCTCTGCAATAAGAGAAGCCACCACACCACAACGAAGAGCAGCCCCCGCTCGCCACAACTAGAGAAAGCCTGCGCGCAGGAATGAAGACCCAAGGCGGCCAAAAATAGATTAAAAAAAAAGTCTGCATACATAAATCATGTTGACATCTGAAGTAAGTTCTAGGAAAATACCATCTTTGGGGAATTGCTTTTGACTAATCTAATGAAGGACAGAATGCTACCACTATTTTCTGTTAGAAAAGCCACTAAGAGCTAAATACTAAATACTAAATTTGCTAGAAATAGACTTTTTAGAAAAGGAATAAACTATTAAAATGTTGAAGGTACAAAACAGCTAACCTTCTTAAGAACAGTGTGGATCTCATCCATTACTGTGGATAAGTTTCTGATTGTCTTATTCAGCTGGTTTTCAAATTGCAAATTCATGTTTTCTGAAATCTTTAAGTTTTCTTGTAACTGACTAAGGTCCTTTTTCACTTCTCTGAGTTCACCAGAGAGGTTTTTGTTGGAATTCTCCAAATTTAATATGGTTTTTTCATCTTCATCTGTCAAAAAACAAAACAAAACCAAATTCACCATCTTACCCCTTAAAATTTCCAATTTAACTCTGAGGTTAAAAATACTTAAGCTAGGAGAGTAAGAAGTGTATATAATTATTTAAACTGGCCACAAGTGTCAATTTTAATAGTTATAAAGCACACTGTAATAACTCATTTCACTTAAATTAAGTTTTATCTAGTATTACTTCTAAACCCAAGTTCCATTTTAAGATAATTGTACAGACTAGAGAAAGTAGTAGAAACTAATGAAGACTAAGTGAACTAGGGGAGGATTAAAAGGATGCAACAGAACAACAATCGAACCTGAGAATGCACATGAAGATCTAAATTAATTCTTATAAAGCTAAGCAATTTTATAACCTTTAACAGAAATGGTGAAAAGTAAACTTACATTATGTGTCTAGACTAAAACAAGGTATGGATATGCACAAGTATAGGTATGTATATACGTGTGTACACATATATATCCCAATAGAGTGCTAGAAGTACCTCATATCCAATGCTTTTCCTTACCTGTCTTTTCTTCTAGTAACTGCAGCTTCTGTTCCACTTCAGCTCGTACTTTTTCACTCTTTTCCAATTTTTGCAAGAGGCTTCCTACATCGACCATTGCACCATTATACACAATAAGGCCAACATTTTCTTCCATATCCTTTGATTCCTGTTTTACTATCGGTGTTGGAAGTAACAATCTGTTTCCTATAACATAAAAGATACCATATTCTTTTGGCCACACCACACAGCATGTGGGATCTTAGTTCCCTGACCAGGGATCGAACCCGTGCCTCCTGCAGTGGAAGCACGGAGTCTTAACCACTGGACCGCCAGGGAAGTCCCTAAAAGATACCATATTTTGTTATGTTATTTTCTTCTTTAATTAATAATATGGTTATAAAATGGCATGATCTTAAAATAATATACTCAAACCTAGCATATCTTCCTGCAATGCTTCAGATTCTTCATGGTTTTCTTCATCTTTTGAGGTGTCTGTTAATTTTCGGTAAAAGCAAGATTCACGGAGTACTACTTTATTAAGAAGCTTCTTTACCTGTTATTTAAAAAGATGAAAATAAGTTTTTGATTCTCCTTGAACGTCAGTGTTCTAAATTTCACATATGATAAACATCAGTGGCATCTCAGGTATCCACTAGCACTCAATTAGAGCACTTAACACTTTTAACTGTCTTCTCTATAAACCTAAAATCAAATTATCACTTGAAAAAATTTCTCAAAAAAAAGTCTAACTGATAGAAATGTCAATACATAAAGTATACGTACAAACACGTTTATTAAAGCATAGTTGGTAATCCTAAAAAATGAAAGCCATTTAGCAACTGGGACTAGTTAAGGCAATAAAGGCACATCTATACCATGGAATACTGGCAGTAATAAAAATAACAAAATGGGTCTCCATTTTCATGGTAGAATGCCCATGATACATTATTAAATGAAAAAAAGTTGTCCATCAGTATGTTTAGAATGATTTCATGTGTTGTTTATAAAACTGGAACTATCATATATATATACACATATGAGTTGCTTACAAAAGGATCTAGAAGTTTATATATTAGGCCAGAGGAGTGGAACTAGAGGGAGAGGAGACTTTTAACTTCTTTTACTTTATTTATTTCAGTATTGCTTAACTATATTACTATAAGCCTGTATTGCTTTTTTTTTTAAATTTATTTATTTATTTTGCATCACCAGGTCTTAGTTGTGGCATGTGGAATCTAGTTCCCTGACCAGGGATCGAACCCGGGCCCCCTGCATTGGGAGCACAGAGTCTTAGCCACTGGACCACCAGCGAAGTCCCTGTATTGCTTTTATATTTCAAAAAGTCAAAGGTACTAAAAAGACAAAGTTACTTAAACATGCTTTTCATTTTAAATATTCACGAGATAGATTACCTGAGCCCGAGAAAGATGTAGTCCAAGAGTATAAAGTATTTCTTCCAAATCCTTTTCAAGAAGGTAACCACAATGGCTTTGATCAAAATAAACAAATGCCATTAATAGATCTCTGTTAATTGTGATCATCTGAATCTTTTCTTTTTCCTAAAGAAAATGCAGAAGATACAGTACATAATTTTTACCCCTGATAAGTGAGAAAATTAGACTGTGTCCATATAATACCCAAAATTTGCAAACATCTTTACCTCATCTTAGCTAAAATGAATTGATCTGATTTATGTGTATAGAAGAAAGAAGTAAGACATACTGATTATCTGACAAAACCACAAATACCAAAATACAACCGACTGAATTCTGATGAGTGGTAATATATAGATATACAAGGATCAATAAAATTCATCACTTAGTTATGTTTAATAAGTCTAGATTATGTAAGAAATGGAAATTATCGTATTATACAGAAATGTCACATCACTGTGTTGTACACATTAAACATAATAATGTATGTCAAACATACTTCAGTATTTAATACATACCTTATCTTTAGAGGGCCTCTCCTTGCAGTATCTATTAATATCTCTTTTGTCATCTCGTTTGTTTATTTCTTCCTCATCCCGATCTATAAAATAAATACAACAGCAGCAAAAGACTCATTAATAAATTTTCAACTACTGTACAGATTGAAAATACTTTTCTATTACTGATCAGTTTTCAAAAGATAAAATAGCAAAGAAATATTATACGACTAAAAACAGTTTGGATTTTATAAGAAACAATTATAAAGAATAAGAACAGGAAGAAATTTATAAAGAGACTACAAGAAAAAAATGGACTTTACTGATTCAAATACAAGGACTTAATTCAATAAATATTTGGGGGAATTAGTTCCCAAACATGAATGAACTTTATACAAAAAATTGAAACATAAATTTAAACAAAACAGGGCAGAGAATATTTTCTATAAGATAAAAGGAAAAACAGCCAATATAGTAAAACTAACTGCAAATGGATTATTGCAAAATAAAACTACATATGAGAATTGAAATGTTCTTAATAAAGAAGACCTAACAGTATTAATACCCAGATTTGCTGACACTAATGTATGTGTCCTTTGATAAAAGATAGGAATTTTGGGCTTCCCTGGTGGCACAGTGGTTCAGAATCCGCCTGCCAATGCAGGGGACATGAGTTCGAGCCCTGGTCCAGGAAGATCTCACATGCCACGGAGCAACTAAGCCCATGCGCCACAACTACTGAGTCTGCGCTCTGGAGCCCATGAGCCACAACTACTGAGCCCATGTGCCACAACTACTGAAGCCCGCATGCCTAGAGCCCGTGCTCTGCAACAAGAGAAGCCACTGCAATGAGAAGCCTGGGCACCGCAAAGAGTAGCCCCCGCTCGCCGCAACTAGAGAAAGTCTGCGCACAGCATCAAAGACCCAGGGCAGCCAAAAATAAATAAAATAAATTAAAAAAAAGAAAGATAGGAAATTCGATAAATTATTCTTAATAAATAAACAGAAAACTGACAAAAAGTAAACCCCTTTCTCTTACCTATCCATAAGCTACCCAGTTCCTGAAGACCTCAGCCATCGCCCTCAGGTCAAGCACCATTAACAGCTCGTTATTCAACTAATACTGAAGAATAAATCTGTTATGGGTTCAACCGTTATCCCCTAAAATTCCAAAGCTGAGGTCCTAAGCCCCTAGTAGTTCAGAATATTGCCTTATTTGGAGAAAGGGTCTATCTATACAGAGATAATCAAGTTAAAATGAGGTTATTAGAGTGAGCTCTAATCCAATGACTGGTGTCTTTACAGAAAGGGGAAATTTAGACACAGACACATGCAGATAGAAGATGATGTGACAATACAGGGAAAAGATGGCCATCTACAAGCAGCTGAGGAGAGCTGCTTGGAACAGACACTTCCTCACAGCCCTCAGAAGAAACAAACCCTGCTAACTCCTTCACCTCAGACTTGGCCTTCAGAACTGTGAAGACAGTAAATTTCTATTGTTTGAGCTAAACAGTTTGAGGTACCTTTCATGGTAGCCCTAGTGAACTAATACATCATCCTTTCATGAATGATATACAACTAAACAGCTTTTTTGCCGATATTTAATGATCTGTCAACAATTTTAAGAGAAATTTTGTTTCTAGAGGCTTCTGGATCTCTCAAATGGACCTCCATCAGAAAGCCTGGAGTAACAAAGGGTTTGTTGATAAAACAGGAGATACAGTAAACACTAGGAGTTAATTAGCCCTTGAGATGTTACACAGCATAAATTTATAATATTTTACACTATATTCCCTTCATTTTTTTTTTTTTTTGCGGTATGTGGGCCTCTCACTGTTGTGGCCTCTCCCGTTGTGGAGCACAGGCTCCGGACGCACAGGCTCAGCAGCCGTGGCTCACGGGCCCAGCCGCTCCACGGCATGTGGGATCCTCCCGGACCGGGGCACGAACCCGTGTGCCCTGCATCGGCAGGCGGACTCTCAACCACTGTGCCACCAGGGAAGCCCACATTCAATAATTTTTGAGAGGGGCTTCCCTGGTGGCGCAGTGGTGAAGAATCCGCCTGCCAGTGCAGGGGACACGGGTTCGAGCCCCGGTCTGGGAGGATCCCACATGCCACGGAGCAACTAGGCCCGTGAGCCACAACTACTGAGCCCGCGTGTCTGGAACTTGTGCTCCGCAACAAGAGAGGCCGCAACGGTGAGAGGCCCGCGCACCGCGATGAAGAGTGGCCCCCGCTCGCCGCAACTAGAGAAAGCCCACGCACAGAAACAAAGACCCAACACAGCCAAAAATAAGTAAATAAATTAAAAAAAAAAGAAAAAAAAAAGTCCCAAATCTACATGGAAACTGACAGGTACTCAGTGGTACTCCATAAGTACTTTAGGGCTGGCATCTATGACTCGTATTTTAAATATCATTACTACTGGTAAAAGTTTGTTATTTAAAACATGGGTGATAGGTATACAGGTGCTTATTATTATTAGTCTTTAAACTCTATATGCTATATGTACTCTTTTGCTTGTATGATAGTCTTCATAATTAATTAGTTTTCTAAAGAAGATTATATTCTACGAAACAAGGAAGACTATTATACCTTTTCATGACACATTTTAACACCACGTTTGGGAAATTTTTTTTCCCTCAAGTTGAGTTACCATTAACTATATATGGAACATATGATAGTTAGAAATAAACATTTCTGGGGCTTCCCTGGTGGCACAGTGGTTGAGAGCCTGCCTGCTGATGCGGGGGACATGGGTTTGTGCCCCGGTCTGGGAAGATCCCACATGCCGCGGAGCAGCTAGGCCCGTGAGCCATGGCCGCTGAGCCTGCACGTCCGGAGCCTGTGCTCCACAACGGGAGAGGCCACAACAGTGAGAGGCCTGCGTACCGCAAAAAAAAAAAAAAAAAAAAAACATTTCTTAAAACAATCCTCTCACCTAAAAATTAGTAAAACAATACTTAACATATTTTCACTAGAGAATATTTTACTGTTTGTAGTCTAAAAAATATTATAATTATAGATTTCAGTGATACAAAGTCCCCAAACAAAAATTGTATTTTTCATCCTAAGGGAAAATAAATTGGAATCATACCATCTTCTTCATCCTCAGCTTCTTCCGCCTCCATTGGATCATATTCATCTTGATTATTATCTTCTTCAGTTTCATCATCATCTTTAGAATCATCTTTTCTTTTATCTTCTTTCTGTAATTTAAAATGTCTTAAAATTAAGCAAGCTCTCACCAAACATCGAATGACTAAAAGAAAAACATTAAATTGACTAAATTTACCTGAAATAGTATCACATTATAAATATCTTGTAACAATAATATACTTTAAGAATAAACTACCATTCACAATGTACATAAATCAAACCATCATGCTATATACCTTAAAGAATAAACTATCAGAAAACTAGTTATAGATGCTTATATAGGCTTAATTCAAAGACTTAAATTTCTAATAATACACTAAAAGTTTTTAGTTTGGCCTTTACATTTTACTATTCTGATGGAATTCATTGTCATGTGTTACACTCCAGAAGACTAATTAGAAACTAAACCCGGTTGCTGGTCCTGGAAATATTTACAGACCTTCCTTTCATCTCTATCTTCTTTTTTATCTTTATCATCGCCTGATTTTCTCCTTTTGGGTTTTGGCTCATCAGTTTCATCATCTCTTTCTTCTTTTTTATCTTTTCTCTCATCTTTTTTGCTTTTCTTTTCCTTTTCTTTTTTATCCTCTTTCTCAGGAAGAGACAATAATGATTTGTATATTCTGACGCCAAAATCTCTTTGAAGCATTTCATTGAAAAGCTCTGCAAATAATGAAACCTATAAAAAGACAAACAGTAACCCAACCAACTTTAATAGAAATATTGAACAAATCCAGCAAATCAGTAATTTGTCAAATGATAATCTGTCACATCTGACAATTAATGTGCACTAACAGTAAAATTATAATAATTGATGTCAACGATGCTGAGTAGCCTCAAAAACTCTCCTGAAGATATAAATACTATGTTTGGTATACTTTGGGCCAAATATTACAAAAAATAATAACTGCATTACTTTATCATGTACATTTATTATGAGGTGTACTCAACAAGTTTTTATGAAATGCCTACTATGTACCAGGGACTGTTCTTGGCACTGGGGATACAGCAGTGAAGAAAGCAGATAAAAATCCCAACTCTCATAAGCTAACAATCTAGTGGGACAAAGTATGGAATAATCAAATCAACATTGAATTATAAGAAAAACAAGCAGGATAACAGCACAGAGAGTAACAAGGGAGGGTAGCCAAAGACGGCCTTTCTGATCAAGTGACGTTTGAAAAGTGATGTGAGGGCAGCAAGGGAATGAGCCATTAAACAGATATACCCAGAAGAGCATTCCACGCAGGGGAAACCAAATCAAACTCTGAGTAGGGAGTAAGCATTATTACTATGCAAGGATCCAGGGATAATGACCTTTAGTATATTCATGAACCTAAAATTATACACTAAATGTCCTATGTAAATATATCTTTTTTTCTTTCTTTCTTTTGGCCATGCTGCATGGCTTGTAGGATATCTTAACTCCCTGACCAGGGACTGAACCTGGACCCAGGCAGTGAAAGCACTGAGTCCTAACCACTGGACTGCCAGGGAATTCCCTATGTAAATATATCTAAGGCAATTGCATTCAACAGATTAAAAGGGTCTAGAACTTGAAACAGTTACAACAGTTCTAAAATATGTAATTTTTGGCAATGTGTTCAGTATAATTGGTAAAACACTTCAATCAGACTATTTTCCTGATCAGAAAGAAACATACAGTGTATTAAAACTATAATTGATCTTACAATCTATTTTTCTTTCATTCATGCCGTCTTTATACATTTTAAATAAAAAGAAATCTATTATCAGTAAAATGACCATTAAGATGTTGAGAATTCTTTTCTCTTAATCATTAATGTAAAAATTAAATAAAATCTCCATTTGTGTAAGTAAATAGCAAGAGTCACATATTTTTCTTAGACTTTTCTATCTTCTATTACTCAAATAAAAAGCAATTAAGGGACTTCCCTGGTGGCGCAGTGGTTAAGAATCCACCTGCCAATGCAGGGGACAAGGATTTGATCCCAGGTCCGGGAAGATCCCACATGCCGCGGAGCAACCAAGCCCGTGCATCACAACTACTGAGCCTGCGCTCTAGAGCCCGCATGCCACAACTACTGAAGCCCGTGCGCCTAGAGCCCGTGCTCTGCAGCAAGAGAAGCCCCCGCTCACCACAACTAGAGAAAGCCTGCGTGCACCAATGAAAACCCAACGCAGCCAAAAATAAATAAATAAATCAACAAAAACCAAACAAACGAAAAAGCAATTAAAATGTGTTAGCTTGGAAGAAACTTAGAGCAGTAACTAGAAGATCAGTATTAATTCTACATATCTTTTCATCTACAAGCAGTGAAAGACAAAGATACACCTAGCATTAAAATTAAATCAGTCAAAAATCTATTTATAGGGTTTCCCTGGTGGTGCAGTGGTTGAGAGTCCGCCTGCCGATGCAGGGGATACGGGTTCGTGCCCCGGTCTGGGAGGATCCCACATGCCGCGGAGCGGCTGGGCCCGTGAGCCATGGCCGCTGAGCCTGCGCGTCCGGAGCCTGTGCTCCGCAACGGGAGGGGCCACAACAGTGGGAGGCCCGCGTACCATAAAAAAAAAAAAATCTATTTATAAAAAATATCTATTTATTATTGATATATGGTTTTTCTTAGTAGTAATTTCTTTTAAATTCATATACCAAAATGACTTACATTCTAATGACAGATTAAAAGGAAACTAACCAAGGGGGTATGTTAGGTGGAGAGGAAGAAAAATAAAGGATCATTCTGCTAGCAGAGGGCTGTTCCTAAATCACCTTGTTTCCACCAAACAGCATTAATTTGACATCCTCTTACAGCATCCGTTAGGTATACAGTATATACTTTTTTTTTTCAGTATATACTTTTTAAGCAGTAAGTAATACCAAAGACTATTTTTTTCATTTATTTACTTCTTGAATGATTACTACATGATAGGCACTGTTAAGAGTTAAATTTATGGCAATTGGTAATAAAAATAAAATCACATTGTATATAGTGTTTAAGGACACTGGCTTACTGGAATTATCCATGTTTCAAAAAATACAAATATGTTAATATTGTAACATAGTTTATTTCAAGACCAATAAACATGGATTTCATGTTTATTAATTGCCTCAGTAGTCCTCTATATTTGTTTGCAAATGTCTCTGGTCTAAGCACTTCATTTTTATCTTACCATCTGGTGAACAATGCCTCCTGGGTCAAGTAGGTATGATTGATTTTTATAATATAATTTATCAAATAACACAATGTGAGATATGTTGATAAGATACAATAATTGAACACAATTATAATTTTGTACAGGCTATTTGCAAAACTGATATTTGGGGATATTTTACATTGTTTCGTTTAAAGAATGAAGCAATCATTTACTTAGGGATGAAAGTGCATTTCAACTGTTTTGAAAAATGACATGAACTGTTTGTTGTAAAGCTACTCTAAAGTAATGGTAAAAGAAACAGATTCATGTTGAAAATATAAACACCAATTATTTTATCTTACTCCTAAATCAATCACAAGTAAAAGTTTCAATCCCACTAAATGGTATTTTAATTCTAGACTAAATAATAGAGTGCTACTACATTCCCAAGAGAGGCAATTAGAGATTATTGTATCATATGTCTCCGAATATCCTGATAAAAGAACACACCACTACACCACTACTTGTGATGTAGTCTTGGGGAAAAAAATAATTGAACCTGAACTGGATTGAGACTTTAGGTCCAACTATCAATTTATGGGAAATAGAGAGGCCAGAAGAACATTTAAACCATATCACAGGAATGCAATCAGCAAAAGTGAGTCTGTAGGGAACATCATCTGGTTGTTCTTTCCCCAAAAAATACATTGTAAGGAAAATACAAAAAACAAAAACAGTTAAAGAGGCACTCAAAAGAGATTTAAGAGATATATTAACCAATGTGTGAACCTTATTTGGATCCCAATTCAAACTTAAAACATTACCTCAAATGAATGTTCTTTATTATCCTCTAATCTGTAGTCCAAAAGAACACTCAAAGACATGATGCTACAATCAAACTTGCCACTTTTTGCAGCCCAGTTTGGATGTACAACGATGGCTGGCTCATCAGGCAAAATATATCTTCTTTCCCGACGCTGGCGTTCTAGTTCCTCTTGACGTTTTCTTTCTTCTTCCTACATATTTGAAATTTTAAGTAATGGTTAAACCTGCATGTACATTACGTATACATACCATATGTAAAGAAAAAGGGCAAATTTCTATGACTCCTTACGATGATAATACCAACCTTAAGGGCTAAGAAGGGAGCAAAGTTCAAATTTAATAAAGAGGACAGCAGCTTTTATGGCTCCTAATTCTTTCTTTTCAATTTCCCAGCATAAGAAATTGCCTTCTAAAGAGGAAAAAAACCCCACAAACCTATATTAACATCATATAAATCAGGAGATTCTGGGAAAATAGTGGTGGTTACATAGTTTGTGGGTCTACCTGAATCCTCACATTTAAAAAGAGTCAGAATAGGGCTTCCCTGGTGGCGCAGTGGTTGAGAATCTGCCTGCTAATGCAGGGGACACGGGTTCGAGCCCTGGTCTGGGAAGATCCCACATGCCCCGGAGCAACTGGGCCCGTGAGCCACAGCTACTGAGCCTGCGCGTCTGGAGCCTGTGCTCCAGCAACAAAAGAGGCCTCGATAGTGAGAGGCCCGCACACAGCGATGAAGAGTGACCCCCCCCGCTTGCCACAACTAGAGAAAGCCCTCGCACAGAAGTGAAGAACCAACACAGCCAAAAATAAATAAATAAACAAATGTGGGTTAAAAAAAAAAAAATTTAAAATAAATAAATAAATAAAGAGTCAGACTAATCTAGGTACCAAAACCAAAATCCATGTATATGCACAACAAAACGAGGTGATAAGGTATCCCCACAAACCCCAATATACAAGTGAGTAGACCCCAACATCTATGTGTTACTGACATCTATGTGGGGGGAAAGCAGAAGGAAGCAACGAGGTTGCCTGTTGGATCTAAGAACAGGAAAACCATAAAGTAATCAGGCAATGGAAAGCTCAGCAGGTAAATTTAAGAATAGCAGCTAAAAATAGGAATAGGTGAGTGAGGGTATACAAGGGGTCAGTGTTAAGATCTGAAAGGGCCCAGACATTCTAGCCCTACCTATGAACTTGCAAAGCTGATTTACCAGGGTATCCTTCCAGCACAGGGCCCCACAACAAGGAGAAACTTCTGAGAGCAGAATCAATAGTGAGTCGGACAGGGACAACAGAGACAACAAAGACAAGGGAGGAGAAGGTCCAGATAAAAAGTGATAGAGGGCAATAAAGATTGAAATCTCAGCAGACCACCATACTTTTTGACAGAACAAGAAAATAACAGAACACAGGGCTCTGTGAAGTTAGAAAAGCTATCTGAAGCAATCTCCTAACAAACTTTAGGCAAACTACATTCACATAAACAGGAGCAGTAGAAAAGTACTGAGGTCAAATCCCAAAGTTATTATTAGAAAAAAAAAAAAGAACAAGGAGCAGAATCACATCTCTGGCAGACAATGAAAGTGGGCCAGAAAGCCACGGCCAAAAGGCAGATAAAAATCTTAACTTACTATTTTAAAGTGTGCTAGAAGACATTAAGAAAATGTTATAGGGACTTCCCTGGTGGCAAAGTGGTTAAGACCCCGTGCTCCCAATGCAGGGGGCCCAGATTTGATCCCTGGTCGGGGAACTAGATCCAACATGCAGGCCACAACTAAGAGTTCACATGCCACAACTAAGGAGCTGGCGAGCCGCAACTAAGGAGCCCGCCTGCCACAACTAAGACCTGACATAACCAAATAAATAAATAAATAAATATTTAAAAAGGGAAAAGAAAATGTTACAAGATATGAAAGAACAACATGAATAAGAATTTTAAAAGTAGAAAATGAGGTGACAGGGACTTCCCTGGTGGTCCAGTGGTTAACACTTTGCCTTCCAATGCAGGGAATTCAAGTTTGATGCCTGGTCAGGGAGCTAAGATCCCACATGCCTTGCAGCCAAAAAACCAAAACATAAAAAAACAAACAAACAAACAAAAAAACAGAAGCAGTACTATAACAAATTCAATAAAGACTTTAAAAATGGTCCAGGGCTTCCCTCGTGGTGCAGTGGTTAAGAATCCGCCTGCCAATGCAGGGGACACAGGTTCGAGCCCTGGTCCAGGAAGATCCCACATGCCGCGGAGCAACTAAGCCCATATGCCACAACTACTGAGCCTGCGCTCTAGAGTCTGCGAGCCACAACTACTGAGCCCACACGCCTAGAGCCCGTGCTCCGCAACAAGAGAAGCCACTGCACCGCAATGAAGAGAAGCCCCTGCTCGCCACAAGTAGAGAAAGTCCGTGTGCAGCAACGAAGACCCAATGTAGCCATAAATAAATAAATATATACATTAAAAAAAAAAGTCCATATCAAAAAAAAAAAAGAAAATGAGGTGACAGAACTTAGGGAACAATCAGAAAAGATAGTTTCAGAAATTTAAAAATAAACTAGAAGGAATAGAAAAGAAAATAAACTCAAGAGATAATGCCTTAAGAGAACAGAAGGTAATGTGGAAATCTTAAAAATCAAAAGAAATGAAAAGTATTCAAGAAAAAGCGACCAATATTGAGGAAGCAAAAAAGGTCAATACAAGACATCAGAATTCCTTAAAGAAAACAAAAGCAAGGGAACAGAACAAATAAAAAACTATTACTGGACTTCCCTGGTAGCACAGTGGGTAAGAATCCGCCTGCCAATGCAGGAGACACGGGTTACAGCCCTGTTCCAGGAAGATCTCACATGCCGCGGAGCAACTAAGCCCGTGTTCCACAACTACTGAAGCCTGTGCACCTACAGCCCGTGCTCCGCAACAAGAAAAGCCACCGCAATGAGAGGCTCACGCACCGCAACGAAGAGTAGCCCCTGCTCACTGCAACTAGAGAAAGCTCGCATGCAGCAATGAAGACCCAACACAGCAAAAAAAAGAAATAAATTAAAATAAAAACAAACAGGTAACCACCTGAAGATGGCAGGGAACCAATGCATTTTCATGAAAGCTGGATAAACAACAAAAAAATAGTGCTTGATTTAGCAGTGTGTGCGCACGCACGCACGCGCGCACACACACACACACACAAATATTTTTTGGCTGCACCATGCCGTACGTGGGATATTAGTTCCCCAACCAGGGATTGAACCCATGCCCCCTGCAGTGGAAGCACAGAGTCTTAACCACTGGACCACAAAGGAAGTCCTAATATTCTATATTTTAAAAAGAAAGAGAAAAATCAAGTATTGATCCTGCCTTCTTCTATATGAATTTACCAAAAGTCAAACCTGTACCACCTGAGTAACCAAACAGCAGATGAGGGGTATATGTGAACACAGAATAAGAATTATGATATCACCATTTTTGAACCCCAATAAATCAATGGATCTATGATTTGAGCACCAATGGCCACTAACATCAAAAAGCGAAAATCAACTCTCTGCCTTCTTTTTCTGCTCTTCCTGTCCTGAACAATTCAGTTCTGAAGCAATTCCTACAAGCAAAGCAGGTGTCTATACAGGGGATGGAGGCTGTGAGGAAGGAGTGCTACAATGGCCCAGAGCAGATGAGCTGCCCAGTTACCAGGAACTGAAAGCCAAATGAAGCAAGGAGGGTATCCATACAGAGAAAGCACAGAGCAGGGAATGAGAGCAGAGTGAGGATATTTAAATTGGAGAGGGAGTGTGATGGACAACTGAGAAAGTAAGCAAATATACTAAGTATAATAGAAGGTATGTTTCTCATTATTGGAGAAAGGAGTTAAGATGCATGGAAAGAGAGAAAACTAGAATGAACTCTGTGATGCTGGAGTAGAACTGGAGATATAAGTACAAACTTATGACTTTATTGTAGTAAATATGATGTAACATTCTTCACTAAAAGATACCAGGACTTGCTGGAGAAATGGCTGATTTCAGTAATAGGGCAGGGATAGTACACGGTGAGACTAAAACACTGTATTGTGCTGCAAAATAAGAAAGTCCTCAGAGGGCTTCCCTGGTGGCGCAGTGGTTGAGAGTCCGCCTGCCGATGCAGGGGACACGGGTTCATGCCCCGGTCCGGGAAGATCCCACATGCCGTGGAGCGGCTGGGCCCGTGAGTCATGGCCGCTGAGCCTGCGCGTCCGGAGCCTGTGCTCCGCAACGGGAGAGGCCACAGCAGTGAGAGGCCCACGTACCGCAAAAAAAAAAAAAAAAAAAGAAAGTCCTCAGAAAATGACAAGGACATTTCCAAGAACACAGAAGACAACTTGAAAGGCCTCCTGCTGGCCAACTCTTGAGACAATTTCACTATAAAAATAACTTATATAGTAAAATAAGAATCATGCATCTCTTCAGAACAAGGTAATTTCCTTACATAATTACAAAATCATTATCACATCCAAGAAATTTAACAGTTCTTCAATATTATCTAATATCACATCCATAATAAAATTTCTCCAATTACCCCAAAAATACTCTTTATGGCTTTTTCCCCCTCTATCCGGGATCCAGTCAAGTTTCGCTCAGTGCATTCAGTTGTCATGTCTTGTTAACCTTCTGTAATCTAAACCATTTTTCTTCTTTCATTACATGGACATTTTTTGAAAAGTTCAGACAAGCTGCTTTGTAGAATCTCGTACATTCTAAATTTATCTGTTTTCTTACAATTAGATTAAGGTAAAACATTTTCGGCAGGAATACTTCATAAATAATGACGTATACTTCACAATGCATTCCACTGGGAAACACATAATGTCGGTTTATCCAATTACTGGTGTTGTAACACACTTCTGATATCCCCATGTTTCAAATTCAGAAAACATCCATAAGTTACTCTTCTGGGCATAAGATTGAGGCATAAATGGGAGTGAATAAACAGCCTCTGAGTCTGAAGGACTGAAATGCAATCGAACACACAGCTTTAAAGCAGCACAATTCTCAGAGAAGCTCTTCACTAGAATCCATCTCTGAACTTAGTGGCTTTGTCAACCAAATTTCATTTCATTTTTTATATCTAAAACATTATTATTCATTTTTAAGAGGGAGGAATAAAAATACATGACTTGGAAATCACTCAACTGTGTCTCAAGTGGAGAATGAATAAACAAACTGTGATACACTGATACTGTGGAATACTATTCAGAAATGAAAAGGAACAGGGGCTTCCCTGGTGGTGCAGTGGTTGAGAGTCCGCCTGCCAATGCAGGGGACACGGGTTCGTGCCCCGGTCCGGGAAGATCCCACATGCCGTGGAGTGGCTGGCCGGCGAGCCATGGCCACTGGGCCTGCGCGTCCGGAGCCTGTGCTCCGCAACGCGAGGGGCCACAACGGTGAGAGGTCTGCGTACAACCAAAAAAAAAAAAAAAAAGAAATGAAAAGGAACAAACTATAGAAACACAATAAAATGGGTGAATCTCTAATGCATCATGCTAAGTTAAAGAGGTCAGACTAAAAAGGTTATGTAATTCCATTTACGTGATATACTGGAAAAAGCAAACTACAGGAAAACAGATCAGTGGCTTCCAGCAGCTGAAGGGGTGGGAGAAGAAAATGCTTACAAAGGGGTACAGGGTATTTTTAGGAGGTGAAAGACCTGTTTTATATCATGACTGTGGTGGTGGTGGTTACACGACTATATGCATGTGTCAAAACTTGTGCAACTGTTCACTAAAAGGTTGAATTTTTCTATTCTGTAAACTATACCTTAATACAAGTATATACATACATATTCCAAGAACCCTATAAACCAATATTATGTTTAATAGTATTTAAATGATTTAGTATATACCTCTTTATCATCTTCAGATTTCCTATCATCCTCCTCTTCCTCTTCTTTCTCAGATTTCTCTAATTCCTTTTGTTCTTCTTTTTGCTCTTCTACTTTAAGCTGTTTTGTCAATCGGGCTATTAACTGGGATTTTAACCCTTTGGAACTAAGAGCTCGACTTTCTAATTCTTTTCGGAGATCATTTACCTAAATATACACACCATAAAAACACAGAAAATGAAAACAGGATAGTGAAATAGGGAACTGTGCAATGATCTTTTGTATGATTTTTAAAAAAATTTTGGTGAAAGGGACAGTTGTACAGCTCATAAAATGTTTGTGAAAATGCAAAACGACAGAGTATTTTTTGAAAATAATTTGCAACATGTTTTAAGATGGTTTGAAGAAGAAGTTAATGCTCTTTGACCCAGAAATTCTAATTTCTGGGAACTTACCCTAAGGAAATAACCTAAACACAAGAAAAAAACTTTTTATATTGATACATTCCTTGTCATAATCCCTCCCTCCAAAAAAGTGAAGAATCTAAATATCCAATAGAAGGGTAATACCAAAGAAAAAAAGCAGTACATCAACTAAATGGAACAGTATAGAACATTTCAAAATAATTACATGGGAAACACTATTATTAACTGAAAAGGAGCCAGCAACTTTTTTACACAACATGATTAGAACCAACCAACCAACCAACCAACCAGTTTGTACCCAGAAAATATAATGGAAGATAATATATAGAATTTTTAAGAAAAGTTGTGTTCGAATGATAGGCTTGAGAAATTTTTTTTCTTCAATTTTTTATGCATACACCAATTTTTAAAATAAGCATGCCTTATATTTATAATCAAAAGGAATACAAGTTTTCATCAAAAAAACCTACAAACAGTAAATGCTGGAGAGGGTGTGGAGAAAAGGGAACCCTCCTGCACTGTTGGTGGGAATGTAAATTGATACAGCCACTATGGAGAACAGTATGGAGGTTCCTGAAAAAACTAAAAACAGAACTACCATATGACCCAGCAATCCCACTACTGGGCATATACCCTAAGAAAACCATGATTCAAAAAAAGTCATGTACCACAATGTTCATTGCAGCACTATTTACAATAGCCAGTACATGGAAGCAAACTAAGTGTCCATCGACAGATGAATGGATAAAGAAGATGTGGCACATATATACAATGGAATATTACTCAGACATAAAAAGGAACAAAATCGAGTTATTTGTAGTGAGGTGGATGGACCTAGAGTCTGTCACACAGAGTTAAGTAAGTCAGAAAGAGAAAAACAAATACCGTACGCTAACACATATATATGGAATCTAAAAAAAAAAAAAAAGGTTCTGATGAACCTAGGGCCAGGACAGCAATAAAGATGCAGACGTAGAGAATGGACTTGAGGACATGGGGAGGGAGAAGGGTAAGCTGGGACAAAGTGAGAGTAGCACTGACATATATACACTACCAAATGTAAAATAGACAGCTAGTGGGAAGCAGCTGCATTGCACGGGGAGATCAGCTCCGTGCTTTGTGACCACCTAGAGGGGTGGGATAGGGAGATGCAAGAGGGAGGGGATATTGGGATATATGTATACATATAGCTGATTCACTTTGTTATACAGCAGAAACTAACATTGTAAAGCGATTATACTCCAACAAAGATGTTAAAAAAGAAAAAAAATTTCTCGCGATATGGGTAATTTGTCATCTTGTTTACTAAAATTTTTCTTTATTAAGGGAGAGATACTGAAAATTATCCCAATTTTATTGGAAATGTGCTTTACAAATAATAAATTTCTATTCATAAAAAGAAGAAAAGGAATACAACCTTTAAAATAAGAAACAATAGCAGAGCCATCAGTTTGACAAAAAGTCCTTGGAGTGCAGGCTTAATCTAATTTTCTGAATCTATAGGACTCTATATGAAACCTGATGTTGAGGAAAATAACTTGGCGTAGTGTAAGAAGAGCAAACATTCTTATGATACACATTCTCTACTAAAAAATCAATGTTGGTTTAAAAATTACACTTTCATAAAAAAGAAAAAAACCCGTATTTTGCTGAGGACAGAAGGTAATAAAAAGGTCAGCTTTTACGTGTTAAACAGGAAGTTGCAAAAGCAAGCCAGCTTCTGATCTTCTGATCTATGTAGAATTTATGTACATAGAATCTATGGATCTACATTCACAATACAGGCCCAGAGATGCAAAACTGCAAAAAGATAGGTCTAAAGACTCTGGGGAGCAAAAACAAACTAGTATGATGGGTTAATCAAAGATTTTCAAAAAAGGCTCTTAAATTATCTTCTTCCTACTTCAGATGTATATCAATCCATTTTATTTTTAAATTTTATTCAAAAACTGGATAATCTTTTTCCTATGTTTCATTCCTTCTCCTTGAATTTAAGTTAATTAAGTGCAGAAATTCCGCCTCTTGGTCAGTTCCCAAATCAAAAAGCAAATATTGCTCATACTATAGGCACATGTATATTACATTCGACAGACAGTGGCTGAACTGATGTATGAAGTCACCTTTTATTTAATTTTGACACACACACACACACACAAAAAAAAACAACAAAGAATATTTATATAAAACCAGTGGACTTCATTTCTAGTGGCTTATATCTGAAAAACTACTGTCCACAACATCCTCTATTCCTGTTCAGAGATTTCAAATTAAATACCATTATTTTCAAAGTTACCTTCATTGTCTTCGGATCAAGTTTAGACCAATGGGTAGGAGTGGAAATTTCTTTAGCTTCACCATCATCCTTCTCTTCTTCATCCTGATATACAAAGTAAAGAACAGAATTACTATTCTGAAACCTTAAAATAAAGGTAATTTACTTTTAAAAGTCTGTTGCTGATCTGTGCAAGGTCACAAGTGTTTCAGATTGTCTTCTCCTAAAGTTATTATTTAGGCAAGTCCACGTACATACATTCTACCACTTTTAACTGATCACAAAGACACTCATCAGCCAATCAAAGCCAGATCTGTGAAACACAAAAGGGTGATAAATTACAACACAAAGGATATCAGGGATGCACAAACACTGCCGATCTCCACTAACCAAACAGTGTGTGATCTTGCCCCAATTTTCAAGCCACCCAAAGTTAAGACTGATTTAGTCAGACCTTTCAAATGTACCAAAGACGATGCCACATAGCCTGAAATTTCAAATCTCTCAGACTTGTGGTTGTCCAATTTCAAATATCCATGACTAGAACTGATGACCGTGAAAGAGAAAATTTTTTAAATTTTAGAAAATGGCAAAATGTTTAAAATGGCTTAATACTGAATCTTGCTCAACAACTGGTCCCAGATTCCAGCAACTAGACCTATGATAAAAACAAAATTCTGTGCAATTTAAGCACAACTTATTTTCCTTTGAGGTCTCAGCACTCTTAAAGTTAGCATAACAGACAGATTTTTTTTTTAAGAGAAAAGAACATACAACTATACTGCTGAAAGCTGGATTACCAGTCGCTGTTACCAGTTATGTTCCTCCATGTGTGTTTGTTATGTAGTGTGTGGTGTGCATTTGTGCCTGTGTTCCTGTGCCTGTGAGAAGCGGAAATAGAAAAAGGGATTAGCGTTCAGTGCCTGTTCTCCATCAGCCTCCTTGCGTTCACCCTGAAGCTTCTCGACCAGCTGCTGCTTGTATCCTCGGGAGAGGGTTTCCCACTCTGAGCGGGTGGGAAGGCAATGCCAAACATCCGGGAAAAATAAAACCACTGTCTCCACATGAGCTGGAACTGTACGCCCCTTGTGGGTCTCCTCAGGGCGATGGTAGCGAATCTCTGCAAAACGGTACCTGTTGCAAGGGAAGAAGCATGTTGGAAAAAAAATTCTAAAATACATTTTAAAGACCCTAGTTCACTTGTAGCACATCAAGTAAAGAAATTTTGCTGCAAGAACTTGAGGTTGGTCTAAAGAAAAAAAAATTATAGAAGCCATAGTTCCTCTTTTGGTACATTTGTACAATATTTTATGGTTAAAAGAAGAATATGTTCCCCAAGGCATTTTCAAAGTTTGATTACAGAGCTACCCATATTTTAGAGAATACCTGAAGAAGCTGGATAGCTGTTCAGATTTCATGTGCTAAAAAAAGAATATTCTGAATTAAGTCACAAGAAATATACTAAAATACACAGGACAAATAAGCCTCAAGAGAAAATATGGCTGAACAAAAATAATCAGCAACTACATCATTTTATAACAAAAGAATTATAATGAAATGAAGTTCTCTCTTGACGATCTTCTCCAGCTATGCATGAAATGAAAAATATTTTCAACATACATCCAACTTCCGAAGTTCAGCATAACAAAACATTCAGATTTTCAGTTTATTTTGATTAGTTCTTAATCCTTTTTCCCCCAAACATTTTTGGCACAAAATAAACTTTTGCTAAAATTAGTATTTTTCCTTTGAGATTACCTGCATGATCAAGATTGCTAAAATAAGGGGTGGGGGAGAAGGCTGATAGACAAGAACATCTATATAACTATTAGAAAAACACTTCTAATCAAGAAATGAATTGGTACTTACCATTGTGTGCATACACTTAGATCAATGCCTGTCAGAGCCTTACAACAACGAATAGCAGTCTTAATCAACACAGAGGGGTCTTTTTCTGGGTCTGGTCCATCCAACGAAGGAGACCAGTGGCCTCCAATGGCCATGGCTTCATCCTTGCCTTTCATGCCCACTAAAAACTAATTTAAAACAAAGAATCATTTACATATATTATGCAACTTGTCAAATTACAAATGAAATACTGGAAAAGGAAAGGAACAAACCTTTCCAATATCATTTTTACTACCTCGGGTATCTGTCAGTCAAGGAAGAGTTCAGTTCATCGTGTTCCACACTGCATTTCAGCAATGGAATAGGATTTATACATCATAACTCATCCTTCTAAAATACTTCCTCAGATAAAAAGTTCTTTTAAAGAAACAAGCTATAATTCAAAGTTTAAGAGCATCCCGATACACTAAACCCATTATCACTAAGATTTTACTATGCTTCAAATATAAAACATCAAAACGACAGTTGAACTAGTGACATACAAATAAGATATAGCCGTTAATCTGCAATGAGAAAAACATCTACATCACTGAGTGCTGTAACTATATTAAAATTAGATATAAAACAAATCAACAAAATTTGAATGGTAGTATTTTTTAATTCTATATACACACAGTTAGAACTAAGCAAAGCAAATATACACCTAAAGTTAAAATAAATGTTTCACTTTACCTTAACAAGTCTAGCAGGATGCTGAAATCCATCTCGAAGTTCTTGTGGGTCTTCAGCAAGAGCACATGACTTATGATACAAATCTTCCATACTAGGGCTAGCCATCAGCATTACCTATTATAGTCAAATAATTCAATCCTGTCAAAAGTCTAAAGTAATGTAAAAAAATGAGAAGCACTACTAATTATCCTTACATAATAGAATCTGAAGTTTTTTATAAAAATGGAAAGTAAAACGCTATAGCAGAAATGGTATTAGATACCTTATAATTACATAGTTTTAACTTTTCAAGGAATGCTTTTTGCTCAATGTTTTTCGAATAGCAGAAAACTACTGACCATAAACAATACACTGAATGTTACCCTGAAGACTCACATATAGTGCATTCACCCAACATTACATTTTTATCTGGGGCTACCAGAAGTCATAGAACATTCCAAAAAGCTCAGTAAAATGAACTTCATCTTCACATTTTTATAAGGTTCAAAATGTTAAAGCAATAACAACATTTTAACAGCTCAAGAGTTAAGGCAAAAAGAGGTTAAATTAAATTACTTAAATAACCAAAACAGAATCTGGCAGACAAGAAGAAAACACAGGCATTCAGATCTTCAACATAATAACCACTTTCTGAAGATTAATTCCACATACACTCTTAATATGAATAACTACTCAGAAATTTTAGCTGTGTATCACAGAATACAAACCTTTGCACTGTATAAGTGATCAGCATCTGGTGGATCAAGAATGGCCATATTTTTCTCTAAGGACTCTACTTCTCTGTGCATTACATAAAAATTGCAGTAATTTCCCAGCTGAAATGGTCTTGACAAAGGGAAAGCATCCACCCATGTAAACTGAGCATCAAAAAAGTCACTAGGTATATATAAGTTCTGATAACGGCGCCTTAGTTCCATCATGTCACAACTAGGACTGAAAAACAGACATAAGTAGTGAATAAAGAGCTTGAACACCAAATACTATGCAAAGATTCATTCAATTCTAAAGCTAAATATATAATCTGATACAGTTAACAGCCAGCTGAAAATGAACAGCCACTGTTAATGAATGAGCTATAGATTTACATAGAAGTACATGAAAATGTCATTTTCAAATATGTTTACTTACAGTTTTGAATAAATAATTAGTATCTATGTGTTACCGTTATTTCTTTATTTTTTGTGTGTAGCTTAAAATTCATTTAGACAAGACCCTTTGAAATAACTTCAAGCTCCAGAAAAGATCTGAACAAAAGCAATTCTGCCTCAGTTGAAGCTGCATTTTTGAGAAAATTATGATTCATATAAAATGATATAAAAAAGGAATAAGAGTGGTACCAATTAGTATGAGTGCTCCTCAATCAGGTTTATACAGTGTCGGAAAAAATACGCCTTTATTGTACAGTAAGATCCCAGATCAGGCATAGTTAATTTAAAATTAAATATAAAAGTCTATATGAAAACAAAATCTAAACGTTTTTTGGATTGTCCACATCTCCATACCTCTCTATCTAATGATTAAGATCCATACCTAATTATTTACTATGTAAAGAGAGGATAAGTTTCTTGCCTTTTAAATCTGGCATAATGAATTTTTTTTTAAAGGATGATTTACTTTTTCCTACGAAACAAAGCTTTTAAAGGAGAGAAACTCAAAAGTAAATCAATCTGGTTAATAGGCCAAGAGATTTCTGTTAAAAGCATAATGAAAAGTGGGAAACACCAATAGTCTGTAAGATGAAAAGATAACTACGACGTCCTTTCAAATGACAACTAAAGGCAAGAGTATGTAATATGAACTAATGTATCTATAGGGATGTCTTTTTATGTGAAACCTAAAAATAAGAAATATAGAATGATAAACTTGTCAGTTAAGGTTGTTGACATATTTATATTTATTTGGATAAAATTTTGCTGTCAAAATAAAAATGTTAAAAACAGCTGTCTGAGTTTTCTTATTGTCTTTTAAAGAAGTGCTACAAACAAATTATGTGTAATAGTTTCCTAGTTTTTGAAGTCATGTTTTATCCCATAGGAGAAAAATCTATAAACAAAACATCATTTCTTGGCATATAGTCTCCTATAATCATATTACTATAAGAATATCTTGATTTCCACAACTATAGATGGTAAGAGATATGGAAACTTTAAAATCACTTTTATTTATAATGTGTTCATCTGATGTTCTGGGGATTTACTTCCAAGTAATGAAGTGAAACTGTGAAGATTTAATTTGGAAGGAGAAAGACAGCTGCTCAATTTATATCCTAAGTATCAGCTCCTCCCAGAATAGCATTCTAGACTGGGAACAGATGAGTTTAAAAGCAGAGCTGCTCTAGTTAATATTTCTGGGGCTGGAGAAGTGGTTTTGTTTCCAATGAATTTCTCTGAAATATGCAGACAAGGTATTTTTTAAGTATACAAGTAAACAGAGATAACAAGAAAACTAGTAAAAATTAAGAATAGTTGATGATTTGACCACATGCAAGAGTAAATGAACATCTACTACATTAACAATTAAGCAAAGTCATCAAGCAAGGTTTTTTTGGGCATTGAGTAGCTTAAATACTACACTGGTTTACTCAATCTAGAACTGAATAAATAGAAATTTTAACTTTTGTAGGCCAGTATTATGAATATTAATTATTATACTTTGTTGAAGTGCAGCAATACCCTCTCAAGACACTGCGCACAGTTACTTGTTCCTATGCCTAACAGCTTTAAACACTATTAATGATTCATTTTTCTTATTTTACTGTAAATTTGTTTTTTCCGTCTATTTATCTTACACACAATTGCCAGCCCCAAGACCTTTAGATGATTCTTCCTTTCCATTAGAGCAAATTAGTCATTTACCAATTTGCCTCTATATGAATTATGATTTTGCAGCTATTACCTAGTTGGTCACCACATCCCAACCACCACTGAGTATCTACAACTGCCATACACTGGGTTAAGTGCTTTAGATACATGAAATCAACTCAACCTCACAATAATTCTGCTAGTTGATATAACTTCCATTTCACAAGTGAACCTCAGAAATTCTTGGTAACTTTCTACTTACCTCTGATTTCAAAGGCTAAAAAATGTATTGATGTATACACACATATGTGTATATGTTACGTGTCTTGTGAGTATATATGTAGACCTGTGTTTCTATTATACTACATGGCCACAGCTAACTTGAAATAATTGGTGACTACTGTATCATTACTTCATCATACACAATGAACTATGTATGCCCTTAATAAAGTTATCAATAAATCTGAATCTTAAATAATTTTACCTTTAAGGAACTACTCCATTACAGAGGGGCTGCCTTTTTCAGTGGCTGGTATCTTTAATGAGTGTATGAAAATAATGCACTCTTGTGAAGAACTAAAATGCTACTTCAAATGTATTTCTGCCCTTATATAACTAAGAGCACCACATGTCAGGAAATGAAAGTTGTAAGAAAAATATCTCTCAATGCATCACATTCCTCCAAATTACACAAAATTATGAAATTAGTAATTTAAGAAAACAATGGGGGAAAAAGAACTTACCAATCTAAAGAAAACTTTGAAAACTGAACTGTGTAACGTGGAACAACACGTCGAACTCTCCGAGGTGACCGCTCTCTCTCTCTTCGAGGAGATCTCTCCCGGGAACGTTTTCTCTGAGGAGATCTTTCTCTGGATCTACGTCTTTCTCTCTCCCTTTCACGACTTAAAGCAAATTTTTCTAAAATTACTATTATTTCTGGCATTACTGAAGAGTTCTTTAATGAAATAAATGTCATAGGTAATATAAGCAAGAATCCACAGTATACATTTTTCAATAACTTTTTGAAAATTGTGGTAAAATATAAATAATATAATAAACTTACCATTTTAACCATTTTGAAGTATACAGTTCAGTGGCATTAAGTGCATTCACACTGTGCAACCATCACCACCATCAAAAGTATACTTTAAAAAACATACCTTCGGTCATCTTTTCTGTTGGGCACTTGATCCCCTCTGTCATTTCTTCCTGAAAATCTGGATGGTGGATCTAATCTTCGTGCTGGTTGTGGCTGTGAAACTATACGGACAGGAGGTTGCAATAAACCAGCTTTAAAAGACACAGAAAAAGATGTTTTAATTTATTTAAATGAAGTTCAAAACCATTACTTGGTTAAATTTTATACAGAAAAATTTGCCTAATATTTTAGGTTTTGTGACCCATAAATGGTAAATGGTAGAGACCATCTGCATATTTGTATATTTTAAAATAATTGTTTAAAAATGTAAAAACCCATTTTTAGCTCAGGGACCATAGAAAACCAGGCCACAGACCAAATCCAAGAGCTGTAGTTTGCCAATCTCTGACCTACAGACATTAAACCAAAGACCGCTATACAACAAGACATTCGCAGAGCACCGAAGTATCATCCAGACATTATCCACACAAAGAAAAAGAACCTTTATAATGGAGAGATCTACAGCCACCACTTGACCAAGTAATCAAATTTAACATCAATAATAGAAGAATCTAACTACACGTGCCTTCTAGTATGATGCAGTATGAATTAGAAAACATCACCTATAATGTAGTCTTGCCAAAAGCCTTTAGACTTAACTTCTAGTTTATAGTTTATATGGCAGAATGAGAAACAAGGTGAAAATATCACAAGGAATCAAGACAAATCCAGAACACAACATTCCAAAAGAATCTACAAGTCAACTAGACCAATTTCTTAAAAAGTCAATGTTATAAACAAAGAAACAAAAAGTGGGAAACTATTTAGGAATAAAGAAGACTAAAGAAACATAACCAGATACAACACATGAAACTTGACTACCTTTTCGTTTAGGAAACAAAAAACAACCTTTTTAAAAGACATTTGGGGGCTTCCCTGGTGGTGCAGTGGTTGAGAATCTGCCTGCCAATGCAGGGGACACAGGTTTGAGCCCTGGTCCGGGAAGATCCCACATGCCGTGGAACAACTAAGCCCGTGCGCCACAACTACTGAGCCTGCACTCTAGAGCCCGCGAGCCCCAACTACTGAAGCCCATGCGCCTAGAGCCCGTGCTCCGCAACAAAGAGAAGCCACCACGAAGAGAAGCTCGCGCACCGCAACAAAGAGTAGCCACCGCTCTCTGCAACTAGAGAAATCTCATGGGCAGCAACGAAGACCCAATGCAGCCATAAATAAATTTATTTAAAAAAAAAAGAAAAAAATAAAACACAGCTCATTTATTTGATGCACTATGGTTCAATGAGTAAAGTGCTGCCACCAGACTCTACATGTATATAAAATGTTATGTTCATTAAGAAATAAGGCTCAAAACATTTTCTTCTATAAATGATAAGATGCCAATAGGGGGACAGGGGATTATTAGTTTCGATATTTAAGTTCACGAAGAGTATGTCTCAAGAGAAATAAAATAAAACACTTCCAAATCGCTATACAAGTAGAAGTGCTTAACACAAGATATTTAAGTTTCCTTTCAAGTATTCTGGAAGTTCCTGCCTTTTTTGTAATTAATAGCATACTCTCATTATTTCAATAACCAAACAGTTGTGTGTTAGTCTGAACCCTAAAAGGAAAAGATACATTGCATGTAATACCTTTCTGCTGTGGCTGCTGTAATAAAGGCTGGGGCTGCGTCTGCAATAGTGGCGTAATAGAGGCTGCTGAAATCTGTGCCTGCAGCAGTGACTGGGGCTGGGGCTGAGCCTGAACACCGAATGTCGTCTGTGGTGCAATTGGCTGAAGTACTGCAGGAGGAGTCTTCAGTAAAGGTTGGGTTTGTGACTGATTCTTAACAAAAATAAAGAAAAAAAAATTTTAAGAAAAATATTTGTAAATTGGAAGACCCAACCACCAAGTTTTCATAATACCTATTTTATATACCTGATTTGGTAGTGTTTGAATTCTTTGTGCATTCCATTTAAAAGGCATATTGGGATTATACGTAGCTTCAACCAATACTCTGTCACCCACTTGGGGGGTTTTCCCTTTGACAGCACTAAAAAAAAATTAAGTTAAATACAAACAGAATTAGAAGAGATTCCTCCAAAAACGATTTATATATTTAGCATTTTAAAGTAAACTATACCAGAAATGGAAGACTAAAAAGCTCTTTTATTTTTATTTTTATTTTTTTTACTGTATTAAAATACTGAGTTTATTTCACATGTATATTTTTGTCTCCCCACCACTTCCATTTGTCTGACCACCACTACTACTATGTCCTATCATAACATTCCATACATACTTAAAACCAAGCAAAGGGTGGAGTTCCATCTTTAAAAACTAAACAGGCATTTTGGACAACACATTCTTGGCAATGGAACCTGGACAACATTTAACAGACACGGTAGGGAAAGTTCTCACTCTGCATTATAAAAAGGACAGCCAGATATCAACTGTTACAGAAATGAAGTAAGATGGAAAATTTTAACAAACTGTTTAAACTATTTTCTTAAAGAGACTTCCTCCACTGCCAGAGATCTTGAATAGCCTCCTGGTCAGTCATCCGGAAACAATTCTTCACATAATTGATGAATTTGGCTGCCACTTTGGGAAGGGAACCACCTTTTTCTATACTTGCTTGCATTTTTGCTTTAATGTCTTCTACAGAGCTAGGTCCTTTTGGTGTTTTAGGAGCTTTTTCCAGTTTTTTGAAGGATTCTTGACCTTTTGATCTTGGTGTTGATGGTTTTGAGTCTTTTCCATTCTGGTTTGATTTTTGTGCATTTTTGGCTGGAGTATCTCGTACAGATTTCTTTACTGGAGCTTTTTCTTCAGCTTCCTCATCATCAAAGTCATCATCATCATCATCTTCATCGTCATCGTCATCGTCATCATCATCTTCATCTCCATCAGCAGCAAGTTTTACTTTTTTCTGTGGAACCTTGCTACCACTTCCAGGGGCAGAACGCTTTCCAGATATACTTAGGAGTTTCACGTCCTCCTCCTCTTCATCTTCTGACTCTGCATCTTCCTCCACAGCTACTAAGTGCTGTCCACTAATATGCACAGGCCCTGAACCACACTTCAACCGTAAGACCACAGGTGGTGTTATTTCAAAGCCCCCAAGGGAAATCGTTGGCTGCACAGACATTTTCAAAGTTGCCAGTGTTACTTTGATTGGACTGCCTTCATAATTCATCGCCTCTGCTTCGACAATGTGCAAATTCATCCTTTGCGCCAGCCCCTAAACTGACCGTTCGTAAAGATAACTGGTGCTCATTTTCATCATTATCCACCTTAGAGTGATAATCTTTGTCGGCCTTTAGTTCACAACCGAAAAGATAGTTCTGGGGCCTCAGGGAGCTCATGTCCATGTCCATCGAATCTTCCATGGGTTGGTGGCACGCACTTCGGTGGGAGAGAAAGTGGACGGAGATAAAAGACTAACGTTTGAAAGAACAGTCACGCAGGATGGAATCAGACCAGGGAAAAGCTAAAAAGCTCTTTTAAAAAGTAGACATACCTCCTAGACTTATTTTTAGAACTGATCATGTTTCAACCCTTGCTTTATAAACAGTTTCCAGTGTAAGAAATAATTTTCTACCCTCTATCCTCCTAATACTGTGTCCCTCCCTCTAAAGCACTTTCTTTTATAACCCAAGAGTAAGATTTGCCTTGGGGTTTGGAAAGGTGAGAGAAATGCAGAAAAGATGGAAAACAGGAGACCCACTTGTACAGAAAAATCTTATATAGTAATTAAACTTAATTTCCCAAAGTATTTCTAAGGAAGCTAATTAGAAATACATTTGAAATAACTAAGGAAATATATATTTCCTGCAACCACCACAACACTAACAAAATACTATTTCAAATCCATTAATCAGTCATTTACTCTTTTAAAATAAATGTATTTATTTATTTATTTTATTTTTGGTTGCGCTGCGTTTTCATTGCTGCACGCGGGCTTTCTCTAGTTGTGGTGAGCGGGGGTTACTCTTCCTTGCTGTGCACGGGCTTCTCATTGTCGTGGCTTCTCTTATTGCGGAGCACAGGCTCTAGGTGCGCAGGCTTCAGTAGCTGTGGCACGTGGGCTCAGTAGTTGTGGATCGCGGGCTGTAGAGCACAGGCTCAGTAGTTGTGGCACATGGGCTTAGTTGCTCCGTGGCAGGTGGGATCTTCCCGGACCAGGGCTTGAACCCGTGTCCCCTGCATTGGCAGGTGGATTCTCAACCGCTGCGCCACCAGTGAAGCCCAAGTCATTGAATCCTATTGTTTTTTCAACTAAAACATTTTACATACATGTCATTAGATATGTCAAACAGAGGATTAAATTTTAAAAGGCATATGACTATTTCAATTTTTTTTTTTTTTTTTGCGGTACGCGGGCCTCTCACTGTTGTGGCCTCTCCTGTTGCGGAGCACAGACTCCGGATGTGCAGGCTCAGCGGCCATGGCTCACGGGCCCAGCTGCTCCGCGGCATGTGGGATCTTCCTGGACCGGGGCACAAACCCGTGTCCCCTGCATCGGCAGGCGGACTCTCAACCACTGCGCCACCAGGGAAGCCCCTTCAATTTTTAATCTCACTGTAAGTCTGCTCATGAATAGCTAGAAACGTAAACTCACTCCTACAAAACAATTTATAAAGAATTCATGATGACTACTTTGTTCAATAATAAAAAGATATCTTCAGTCACATTCTCCATCAAAAAATGTCACATGGGACTTCCCTGGTGGCACAGTGGTTAAGAATCCGCCTGCCAGTGAAGGGGACATGGGTTCGAGCCCTGGTCCGGGAAGATCCCACATGCCGCAGAGCAACTAAGCCCATGCACCACAGCTACTGAGCCTGCGCTCTAGAGCCCGCAAGCCACAACTACTGAGCCCGTGTGCCTAGAGCCTGTGCTCCACATCAAGCCACCGCAATAAGAAGCCCGCGCACCATAACGAAGTGTAGCCCCCCTCTCGCCACAACTAGAGAAAGCCCGTGTGCAGCAACGAAGACCCAATGCAGCCTAAATAAATAAATTAATTTAAAAAAAATGTCACAGGTACAGGTTAAACGATTAAAGCAGAAAATTAGAGCTAAACCATAATTCCATGCCATAGTTAAGTAGGTGTCTTATCAATATACTTAATGCTAAATACAAGAAGGCATTTGTCAACACCTAATGAAGTTTACCTAAGCTGAAAGAATACATCTTCATCCACAAATCCAAATGTATCATGTAGTTTTGTAACCACCCCTGTAAAAACACGCTGTTTCTGAGGTTGTGTCTGTTGCTGACTGGACCTTGGTGTTGGATATGATACAGTTATCTGAGCTGCTGGTTGAGGAGTTGACAAGCTAAGGCTTGTAGGCAGTCCGACAGCCGGCTATAAAACAAAATCAACACCAAATTAAGGTAATGATATGAAGCAGTCTAGAACTTAAAACTGACTACTTAAAAATAGCTCAAAATGCTAAAAACAATTTGAAGTTAGAAAATACATACGTACACCTTGAAGATGAAAATCAAGTCTGAAAAATTACGTGATTTTTGATCGATTTCATGATTAAGTTCCCTCAGATGAAAGTTTCCACAGGACGTTTCAGGAAAAAATAAGTCACCACAGTGCAATGAGTTAAAAAAACACCGCATACTCTAGCCCCCTCTTAGAAATTCAAAATCCATAATGGCATAACAGAGACTCAGGAAAGTCCTAGATAAGTGAAATAAGTCAGAGAAAGAAAAATATATATATGATCTCACTTATATGTGGATCCTAAAAAAACCAAAGAATTCATAAAAACAGAAAACAGATTGGTGGCTGCCAGAGGAGGGCGTTTGGTGGGGGAAATGGGTGAAGGTGGTTGAAAAGTACAAACTTCCAGTGGGGATGTAATGTACAGGACGGTGATTTTTTTTTTTTTTTTTTGCTGTACGCGGGCCTCTCACTGTTGTGGCCTCTCCCGTTGCAGAGCACAGGCTCCGTATGCGCAGGCTCAGCGGCCATGGCTCACGGGCCCAGCCGCTCCGCGGCATGTAGGATCTTCCCGGACTGGGGCACAAACCCAGGATGGTGATTATGGTTAACAATATGTACCCTACATTTGAAACTTGCTAAGAGAGTAGATCTTGAAAGTTCTCATCAGAAGAAAAAAGAAATTCACTTACGTGAGGTGATGCACGTTAACTAAACTGACTGTGGAAATCACCTCACAATATATATGTATTATTAAATTAAATGTACACCTTATACTAATACAATGTTATATGTCAATTATATCTCAAACTGGGAGGAAAGGTTAACACTTTCATTGGTCTTTTCTAACACAATCAAACATGAATAACAACATATTACTGATTAAAACTTCTGTATGTAAACAGAAATAAAACCATTAAAAAGAAAGGAACAATTATCTGATTCTTAAACTCAAACCAATTCCATAATTTGTTTTACACCTGCCCAATAAAGCAAGTCTCTAAGTTCTACAATTAAAAAAAAAAAAAAAAAAAGCTAAGTCCTATATATATTAAAGGAACTCAGCATTTCTTAAACTACAGCCACAAAATTTTCTCACAAAGTTTCTTTAACATCGTAAGACAAGACACTAATGCTTTATGGGCACACTTTGGGAAGTGTTATTCTAAGAAAAGGCTAACTTTTACAGCTTTTCTACTCAGTCTGAAAATCCTACTATTGGACATTGAAAATAGGACGTAGGTGTTCATCAATTTTAGTTCTTTTTTTTTTCTTTGGTTGTACAGCATGTGGGATCTTAGATCCCTGACCAGGGATCAAACTCACACTCCTTGCAGTGGAAGCATGGAGTCTTAACCGCTAGACCACCAGCGAAGTCCCAATTTTAGTTCTTTAATAAATACAAAGTGAGGTTTATTTCTCAATTGAAGTATACTTTATTTTTTAAAAGTAACTAACAGTTTCAAGACTATAAAGGTACAAAAGGTTATACAGTAAAAAAGCTTTTCACCTATTCTTGTTCCTTAGCTACCTAGTTCCCTATCCATGGGGCAATCACTGTCTCCAGTTATTATTAGAAGTTCTGCTTTCTTTTTAACAGTTGCATACACCAGGGGTCAGTGAACCACAACCCACGGGCCAAATCCAGCCCACAGCTTATGATCTTTACACAAACTTACAAGCCAAGGGTCGTTTTTACACTTTTTTTTTTCTTTTTAGGTTGCGGCGTGTGGCTTGCGGGATCTTAGTCCCCCGACCAGGGATCGAACCCAGGCCCTTGGCAGTGAAAGCACAGAGTCCTAACCACTGGACTACCGGGGAATTCCCAGTTTTTACACTTTTAAAGAATTGTATAAAAAGAAAAAAAAAAAAATGCAACATAGACTGTAAGTGGTCCACAAAGCCTAAAGTAGCATTCATTACATATCGAAAGCTGACAAACTTTTTAATGTTGCTGAAAAATCAAGCTGATAATGCAACACAATAACTCACCTCCTAAGGTCAAACTAAAAAAGATATAACATGTACAAAAAAATTCTTAAAAATATTAGCTACAAAGAAAATGTAAAAGCCAAAATCAGTATTAAATTTAAAATAAGACCTCATATTTATTCAAACTAGATCACAGCAGGAACAGCATCCATCTTTATTTAACATTATATTGCTAAAACTATTATGTGAATCCAACAAATATTCATCTTTAAACCCTGAAAGAGGGACTTCCCTGGTGGTCTAGTGGTTAAGACTCTGCACTCCCTTGGGCTTCCCTGGTGGTGCAGTGGTTGAGAATCTGCCTGCCAGTGCAGGGGACATGGGTTCGAGCCCTGGTCTGGGGAGATCCCATATGCCGCGGAGCAACTGGGCCCGTGAGCCACAACTACTGAGCCTGCGCGTCTGGAGCCTGTGCTCCACAACAAGAGAGGCCCGTGCACTGCGATGAAGAGTGGCCCCCACTCGCTGCAACTAGAGAAAGCCCTTGCACAGAAACGAAGATCCAACACAGACAAAAATAAATAAATAAATTTATTTAAAAAAAAAAAAAGTCTCTGTACTCCCAATGCAGGGGGCCCAGGGTTCAATCCCTGGTCAGGAAACTAGATCCCATATGCCACAACTAAGAGACCGCATGCCACAACTAAAGATCCCTCGTGTCAAAATGAAGATACCGCATGTGGCATGCTGCAACTAAGACCTGGCACAGACAGATAAATAAATAAATAAACAAATATTTAAAAAAAAAAAAAAAAAAACCCTGAAAGAAAACCTAGAATAGGAATAAAACTTTGGTCTACTTTTCATTCAGATATTCATAAGAAATAAAGTAATGCCAAACGAACCTGGGTTAACAGGGTCTGCTGAGGTTGCTGCAACTAAAAACAGGAAAAACAAACAAAAGCAGGAAAGATAAAAGAATCAATCAGAACTGCTGTTTCACAGATGTTTTACAAAAGGAAAAATTCCTATTAAATACTTTATTTCTGATTAAGAAATATGTGAAAAGTAACAGAGGTCATTAGGTATAAGGTTTCCTACAACTATTTTTAACAACTGTAGACCTTAAATATAACTAACTCATTCAATAATGATAAAGAAAATTTTTTTCTGTTATTTCAGAGGAATAACACACACCAAAAAACCCCACAAGTCCCTAGTGGGGTAAATTTCTGCTTCTGCCCCATATTAATTACCATGCTACAGAAATGATTCAATATCATCCGTAAGCTACCTGTATCAAAAATATTACTGGCTGTCCAATTCATATATATCTCCCTAAAATGAGAAGCAATCCTTACAGTCAGACTTGCCAAAGGTATGGGGACCATAAAGGACCATACACTCTAACATATATAGTTTCTCTGGCAATAGCAAAGTATAACATTACCAGAAAGCAAAAGGAATTGGTGGGAAGGAGGAAATTTTAAAACTCTGGAACAGAAGTAAACTTTCTGAAGCCTCAGGACTGTGTCTGTATTAACCATCAGGAGGATCTCCAAAGAAATACTTATCCCTGCTTGCTCCCTGTCATCCTTCAGCATTCTTGTCAAGCTGCCCGGCTTGGAGCTGTCTATCATGCACTAGTGTCCCATGGTTACAGCTAGAAGAGCAGGAATCTCCTGATGATGCTTAATAGCTTGAGGAAAAGGTCTTTTTTCCTATTGCCCAGGTAAGCAGTCTGAGGAGAACATGGGCATCATTTCTGTGTTTGTGGATATCCTGGTCAGGGTAAGATTTGGACTTAGGTAAGATTTCCCTTGGGACATCCTTAATGCTTATTAGCTTCTAACTAGTGTTTTAAGCCCAATGGCAGAATCTGAAGATCACAGTTCTTCTGTTCATGACTTTTTATTCACTATGACTAATAAGCTTCCTAATAAATCCTTGCCAGACTTAAAAATAAGCTAGGAGAAAACAATCTATATGACATTCTAATTCAAAACACTCAGTTTACCTAGGTCGACATGTATTAAAGGTTAAATCTATCAAATTTCTATTTTTCTGTAAGTTAAGAATGGATGAATAATGGCATTTTTTTAGGGCAAGAACATTTGAGTATTGCCATTTTCATGTGATTCAAAATAAAACACAGGCTTTAATAATGTATTTCCTAACAGTACTAAAATAAGCCTAAGGGTATTTGAAAACACGATAGCCAACTTGGACCCCAATTTCTTATCAATTTTTTAAAGTTTAAAGCAATTATTAGTGGGATACTATAATTTTCAGGGCAAATGAAATGCTTCTGAAACCCAAAAGGCAAGGATGAAATTGGGGCATGGATCTAGGGACAAGCGTTAATGGATTGAGAAGCCTCTTGTTTCTCCATAGTGTCTCTGGATCCAAGTTTTTAGTCCTTGTCTCTTGTATCCCCTTTTCCTCTCCTGACTGCTATACTTTCCTGAAGCTTCCTTAATGGCACTGAGAAGGGACAAAGACTACCTCTTAACCCTGGAAAACCTAGAATGGGCGCTTAGACTAGAACCTATCTAGATTTGAGCAAGTCAAACTCTTCTTTGCTTGATATGCTTCTCCTTGGGTTCACTTTGTTACCTCTTTCTACCATCCCAGATATAATAACCCTGGAAGAACATGATTAGAGTATAAGCTTAGGGAAAAGGAGCCAAAGAAACTTTTAGTCTAAGTAAGGAGTTTTCAAATTGTTCAAATGTGCCTTGGGAATAGGGGTGAGAACTACAAGGGGAGGCTTCCTCCCATTTTCAACACTATTTTTATATTTTATATATTAGGTTTCAACACACAATTTCATTAGGGGAAAAAAAGGCAGGGTTCCATTGTTTTAAATAAATACAGGCTGAAGGCCAAAGGTCTGTCTACAGTTTAGCTTCAAATGGGAAAAAGGAGCTTTTCATTTTCACATGTGGTCCAGTACAGCACAGTAGGGCTAGAGGTTTCAAATAAGAGTACTGGGCAAAAGACTCATTAATAGAGTGATTCTTTCCAAATTATCTTCTGCATGCTTTCTTAGAAACATGTGACAAGGACTGGCTACTAGATGAGGATTTGAGTCTTCAGGACCTCTCTGCTGTCTTCCTCTCCCTTGGAGACATTCCGTTTTACCTACCACATTTCCTCCACCCCAAAAGAATTCAAATCACACATTAAGGCTACTGATGGGAAATAAAATCTACAAAAATTTAGTTGGAACAAATGACTTTTTAAAAATCAGTTTTTAACATGGAAAATATAAACTAACCTGTTGTTGCACACTATACAAGGCTTGCTGAGGTTGTGAATATTGCTGGAAAAAAAGATTTTTTTAAGAAAAATATGGACATTAGTTTTAGTCATTCTCAAAAAGCCATATACATATATATATATATACACATTCAAATACACAACCAGAATTAAACTAAAAAGAAATTTTCTGGAACATCTACACTTCATCTAAAATAAACAAAAATGATTACTTATACTTTGGGATTCATCAAGAATGGAATTTTACTCAAATAATTAAGATACAAGAACTTAAGAATTTTGACTATGCAACCACACCTCTCTGTATGTCCTGGGCATAAAGAATTTTTATCACCAGAATAAAACAATAAGAATAGAACCCCACAACTATTCATTCTTTAAAATGTGAAGGTACCTACCCTAGCTACTCAGATTTGAAAGTTCTGCATGTCACATATAAAAACCTATTAAAGATTCACCTGTTGCAATGCTGCTGCTGCAGCTGCGGCTTGTTGCTGCAATGCTGCAGTTTGAGTTAACTGATAGTTTGCTGGGGTTTGTGTAGTAAGGCCTGCTGCTGCCAATGCAGTTTGCTGTGTGTAAATGGTAGGAGATGCTCCAAGGAGTGATGGCTGCTGAACACCCAATGCGGCTAAAATGAGATTAGAAAGAGGGGGAAAAAAAATCAAGATTATTTGGATCCTGTCCAGGAATTTTCAATGAGTGCTTAGTAATGAATTACAGTCTGTCATTGCTTAGTGAAAACCTAAAGAAAAATTTTACTAATGCTTGTTGAATTTAAATGATTCATGCCCCACCTCAGATTCCAATGGCTTTATATTAAATGTATGCTCAAGTCATGACAGATATAAGAAAACATTAATCTATAAAATTAAACTACAGAATGAACCCAACTAACCTTACCTAGACCAAGTGGCTAAAGTACCCTTGAGAAATATTTTTAGTAAGAAAAGCAGAAAATAAACTATCTTATTTTACTAATCTAGAATGTATTATCTTCAAGTAGATTAGAATCATACATTAAGGACAGCATTGCTGGAAGTGACCCACCCTTAAAACATCCTACTGGACAGAACTTTCATGTACTTCTACTCTATTAAAGAACTGTAAAACTAGGAAACAGACAATACGAACAGTTTAAAAACACAAAGTTAAATAGCTGTCTAGCACTGCACTTCCCCAAACTGTATCTCCTAGAGTAATGACTAGCTTCCTGGGACATTAAAGTTTGGGAAAAAGGGGTTCAAGGTTTAAAAAGTTTAGAAAACAGTGAATTAATAAGCACATATTTTACTGCAGGAATCTGCAGAACCTTTAATATGCCACTAAGCATTGTGAATCTCAAAGAGGTCATCATAAAAGCAATATTTGCTCATGTAACACTCCATTTTCCAAAGCATCTTGCTTATATCTGAGAATAACTAAAAAAAATGCTGCTCTATAGCTACTAAGTTAATAACCCTATAGAAAGAACAATATTGTGCCTTACAGGAAAAGAACAGAAATCATTAATGAATTAACCAAAGCACCTAGTCTAGAATCTACCAGAAAATCTTTAGAAGTGTGAGGTTCATCATCAATCAGTTGTTTAAGAGTCCAGGTTAATTCTACTCAAAAGTAAAACAAACCAACAACAAACTTAGGCAAAAACAAACAAACAAATCCCAGAAATCATGTTTGGAATTCATATAAATTACAAATTATCCCCTGCTAAAACACTGATTTTTAAAAATTAAAAAAGGTTGAGGAAAAAAAAAAAAAAGAATCTAAGGTGGGGAAAAAAACCTACTGAGTGTCCTGAATACACAATTCTAGACCCTTACAACATTAATCTCTTATTCCCTTGTTTTTGCTTTTTTAATTTTTATTGGAGTATAGTTGCTTTACAATGTTGTGTTAGTTTCTGCTGTACAGCAAAGTGAATCAGCTATACGTATACATATATCCCCTCTTTTCTGGATTTCCTTCCCATTTAGGTCACCACAGAGCACTGAGTAGAGTTCCCTGAGCTACAGTAGGTTCTCATTAGTTATCTATTTTATACATAGTAGTACATATATGTCAATCCCAATATCCCAATTCATCCCAATCCCCCTGCCCTGATATGTCTGTTCTCTACCTCTGTGTCTCTATTTCTGCTTTGCAAATAAGTTCATCTGTATCATTTTTTCTAGATCTCTCTTGTTTTTAAGGTAAGTCAGACGCCACAGATGGGCAGAAAGGAGAAACCAGGACTAACAAAGTTAATTTAAATAGAAAGAAGTGAGGAATCGCCAACGTAAATTCAAAATGAAGTTAACTGCAGTGAGAAGGGAGATAAAGGTACTGAAACTAGGGCATAGGTTCTGACCAGTAGTTCCTGTTAACCTTCTGAAACTGTATGTAAAATTACAGACAAGAAAAGTCCAAAGCTTTCATCAGATTTTCAAAAGGATAACGGACCCAAAAAAAGGTTAAGAACCACTGTTTTAGGATAACAGAAGCAAAATTCTCTTGTAAACACAGACAGGGAAAGAACCTAGGAAAAATTATTAGTATTTAAAATTCTTAGATTGGGATGTTCTGCACTTGACAAAAGTAACATCTTGTGATTCAAGTACCATACCCACATGCATCTCCTTAATCCACCTGAGCTCTGACCTCAGATCTGCTGGTACCAATTTCCAGAACACTGGAAAGTACTGATAGCTGCCACAGAAGGGCTCAGAGCTAACATCTCAGAAAGAGCTCTTTTTTTCCGACACAGCATTTAGTAAGTGGGATGATAGCTGATATCCACAATCTCTTTTCCACTGCTGACAGTCAATGTGATGAATTAGAAACTACAAAGCAGACCGACTGGTAGGAGAACTTTTTTTTTTTTTTTTTTAATTTTTGTGGTACGCGGGCCTCTCACTGTTGTGGCCTCTCCCGTTGCGGAGCACAGGCTCCGGACGCGCAGGCCCAGTGGCCCTGGCTCATGGGCCCAGCCGCTCTGCAGCATGTGGGATCCTCCCGGACCGGGGCACGAACCCGTGTCCCCTGCATCGGCAGGCGGACTCTCAACCACTGCGCCACCAGGGAAGCCCTGGTAGGAGAACTTTATGGGAAGGAAATTGACATTCTAATAGTTGCTGCAAACTACTAGCTAGTTAATTCAAATTTTGTGAAGTCACTGTGCATGTGGTTGTGGCTTTTATATGTCTGTATAATGTAGCTCTTTTTAAAATCATTTACCTTTGCAGTTTTAACCTCAATAAAGTACATTTCATTAAAATTTATTAATGCTCCTCTTTTTTGTGGCTATTTAAGAAGGTATCCTTGAATACCTGTTCATAGCATTCTCCACTCTTCTTGTGAATTTCTATAATCAATATTCTGTAAGATAATTCTATACTTACAAAGTATAAAGGTATGAATCTCTGACTTAATCTTTCTCTCTCCATAAGTGGCCTAACACTTAGCAGTTGGATATTTTTTTCCAATTACCCAGATTGGAACAGTCTGTTCATTTATCTGTACCTGATTCAATATGATTGTTGAAGGTCTCATGGCCCATCTGAAACAGATATACTTATAACTATGTATCAATACTTCCACAGACAAACCTATGAAATGAGCCTTAAATGACCAAAGGCTACCAGAGGTTAATAAGTAAATCTAAGGGGTAAGTTTCCTTAAAGCTTTAAGGACAAATATAAAATATATTATTTTCTAAAATGTAAAATCAGTTTCATATGACTGAAGCATTCATTTTATGACATACTAGTAATTATCACATACTGAATACCAGTGAACACACCATTAAAACACATAAGAGAAACCTGTCCCCTGTCTGTTGTCCCTTGATCTTATCAAACTCACAAATTTAAAAATCCTTATTACCCTTATACCTAAGATGTATTACCCATCTTTACTAAGATGGGTCATCCTTCTGAAATAATAAAATTCAAAACCTCATGTATATATACACACATGCATAACTGAATCACTTTGCTGTACACTTGAAACTAACACAACACTGTAAATTAACTATACTTCAATTAAAAAAAAAACTACTTAGAAGCAACCTTAGGCTAAATAAACAAAAAAATCTCTGGGACTTCCCTGGTGGCGCAATGGTTAAGAATTTGTCTGCCAATGCAGGGGACACGGTTCGAGCCCTGGTCTGCGAAGATCCCACATGCCACGGAGCAACTAAGCCTGTGCGCCATAACTACTGAGCCTGTGCTCTAGAGCCTGCATGCTGCAACTACTGAGCCCACATGCCTAGAGCCAGTGCTACGCAAGAAGAGAAGGCACCGCAATGAGAAGCCCACGCACCGCAACGAAAAGTAACCCGTTCGCCGCAACCAGAGAAAGCCCACACGCAGCAACGAAGACCCAATGCAGCCCAAAATAAATTTATATAAATAAATAAAAAATAAAAACAAATAAAAAAACAAAAAACCTCAAGCTAACCCAAAAAACTTCATTTTTTTCATCTTTTGCAAAAATTTTTTAAGGCACGGGTCAAGCAATGCTTTATCCTTCTAAATTTCCATATATCAATATACGTTCAAAAGCAATCTTACACTGTATAGAAAGAAAAACAACATAAAGACGTGGGGGATTCTCTTTATAACTTGTGGATTTACTAAAACACGTATAAACCCAAGTTTTAAATCAAGTGAACAAGTCTCCCAAGTGTCATCTTCAACTCAACATCCTTCCTAAAAAGTGATCTTTAAAGATCAGATTTCACAGAAATTCAAAACTTTTGATGCCCTCATGCACAGATAACTTTCTTACAGTCAGACACCTCACTGGTCAAGGCATTGCTATTGCTTTTGAGGTTCTATTCTAAGCCCATAATGCACCCAAATAACTGGAAATACTCATTACTTTTTAAGAATTAGAAATTAAGGCATTAAGAATAAGAAATTAAGAGAGTCAAAGGTATAAACTTCCAGTTATAAAATAAATAAGTCATGGGCATATTAAAAAAAATTAAGGCACAAAATAGTATTTTAAATATAACATATTCTAAATGTTGTAATCTTCTATACTAACCACATTGTTCAATACACTAGCCACCAGCCATATATGGCTATTTCAATTTAAATTAGTGAAAAGTAAATAAAACTAGAAATTCAGTCCCTCAGTCACATTAACCACATTTCAAGGGCTCAAGAGCTACATGTGGCTAGTGGCTACCATATTAGATAATGAAGACACAGAATATATTCATCATCACAGAAAATTCTACTTAGTGGAGAGAACTGTTCTATAAAGAAGAGGCAAAGCCTTAAATAAGTCAGTGTTATATGGGAGTCTCTATAAAGATTAATAGCCTGGCAGACAACAGCTCTTCCACTCTCTTGAAGTCCCATGGAGGTGATGACTAGTGATCCTGGCCATAGTCTCTTCTAGCTACTATTCAAGTACGTTGGTCAACCCTCCCAAAGAAGTTAAAGACACTATTTGTAATGTCATGATTTCTTCCAGCCTTGAATGCCTCAGATATTTACCTAGTTGAAAGAAACTCCATTTCTTTCAACGAGTTTTGTATCACCCAAAGTTAATATTCCGACTTTCAAGGTTACTTCCAATACATTTTCAGCTATAATAGACCAAAATTATTTCCCAGATCATAAAACACATAGTGCAAGAGGAGCCACAAATGCATAAACATGAGTTGCACACTCAACTAAGGATAGAGAGACGGGCACTCACTGGTGTGTAGTTTAGTATGTTGATGCAGCTCTCACTGGATGAGAGCACAAATAAGGCATGCTCAGAGGATAATGGAAAAAATATGTACTAACAATGAGCCTTAACAGATTTCTGTGCATTTTTTTTTTTACTCTTAGAACAATGTTTTGGAGACAGTTTCTTGTTCCATAGCACTAGTAGTGTTTAAAAAGCGTTAAGCCCACATCAATAGCAATCTTCTTTTTGGCCATGCTGGCTTGCAGGATCTTAGTTCCCCTACCAGGGATCAAACCTGGGCCCCGGCAATGAAGGTGGGCAAGGCACCGCATCCTAACCACTGGACAGCCAGGGAATTCCTGCAATCTTCTTTTTCTACCAAATGAGTTGGAAATTCCAGCTCTATCAAGAGATAACGAATGTAAGTATACATAGTACATCAGCTATTATTTGTTTGAAAAGGATCATGAATCTTGCAGTTTAACAATTTGAGCTGCTGACTCAAGAGATAGGGGTTTTAAAAGACAACCACTGGGCCAGATTAAAGAGGTAGAAAAAATGATGTCATATTTTATGGAAGCATCTTTAGTGTTCATCAACAAATGAATGGGTAAAGAAGACATGGGGTATACATATACAATAGAATACTACTCAGCCATAGAAAAGAATGAAATCTTGCCACATGCAGCAATATGGATGGACCTGGAAGGCATTATGCTCAGTGAAGTAAGTCAGACAGAAGAAAGACAAATACTATACGATATCACTTATATGTGAAATCTAAAAAAAATACAACAAATCAGTGATTATAACAAAAAAGCAGATTCACAAATACAGAGAACAAACTAGTGGTTACCAGTGGGGAGGAGGCAGGGATGGGTAAGATTGGGGTGGGGGAGCGGGAGGTACAAACTACTGAGTGTAAGATAAGCTAACAAGGACATATAGTACAGCACAGGAAATATAGCCAATATTTTGTAATAACTTTAAATGAAGTGTGACCTTTAAAATCTGTACAGGGGAGACTTCCCTGGCAGTCCAGTGGTCAAGACTCCATGCTTCCAATGCAGGGGGTGCAGGTTCCATCCCTCGTCAGGGAACTAAGATCCCACATGCTGCATGGCACAGCCAAAAATAAATAAAAATTTTTAATTTAAAAAATAAAATAATATTTGTATAGGGAATTCCCTGGTAGTCCAGGTTAGTAGTCAGTGCTTTCATTGCCATGGGTCCGAGTTCGATCCCTGGTCAGGGAACTAAGATCCCTCAAGTCGCATGGCACAGCCAAAATAAATAAATTAACTAATAAAATAAAATAAAATTTGCACAAAACAATTTTAAATGAAGTTACATTTAAAACAATTGTATTAGCCTCAGTCACCTGTGTTAAAGTACCACATAGCACTATGATCTTAACTCCTCAACTAGTTCATTTTTTGTCTATAGCCAGAATGTAGTCATCTTACGAATGGTCAAAGAAATGGGTGAGAAAATAGGTCTGAATTGGCTAAATCCACCCAAACATTTTAATACTGTTGCAATTATGTACATATACACATGTAAATATTTTGAGTCAAATATACTGAAGATACTCCTAAGTCACTATAATTAATCTAAGGGATATTTAAAGATTCAGTCAGTGATTTGCCAGCTCTCTCTCTCAATGCCCCTTTACACAACAGAAAATTGTTAAGCTTTCAAAACTAAAAGCTCTGGTCCCAATTATGACTGTCATTGAATATGTAACACAGCACTTCAGCTAGGAGATAGAAAAGAGGGTAAATATTTAAAAAGAAGTATTTCAGTGTAGGAGATATGAGAAATGAGGCTGGAAATACAGAAGATACTGAATACCATCTCAAGGAGTTTGAACTGTATTCTAAAAGTCCTTGAAGATATTTTTGAGGATGAATAAAAGAACAGAGTAATGGAAGAAACAATAACCACTATTTTGAGGTCCTAACATTGGACTCTTCTGTGACCTTCTGTTGATAAACAAATTTCCTCACTTTTCTCGGCCTCAAATTCTTCATCTGTTAGAAAAAAGAGCTGAGACAGAATCTAGTTCAGGGCCCATTCAGGTTTGGAAAATTCAGTAATTTAGATAGAAATTATGCTTTAGGAATATCACATCTGACAGACACACTGGAGCTGGGGGAAGAAATAATAAGCAGCATATCCAGTAAAAGAGGAAAGCAAACAAAAGCAGTTAGAACTTAATAAAGGATAATAAATATAGAGCATGACTAAGTGATAGATGGGGAAAAGAACATCCTGACTTAAGTGAATGACTTACGGTAAGCATTACAGATTAGGATATAAAGCTTTGGGAAAGGTATGGAAGGACCTGAAAGTTAGGTGAGAGACTTTGGCATAGGATCTGCAAGCAAGAGAAAGCTGATGCAGTTATCTACATGTAAAGTGCAGAGGGCCTAAATGTAAAATAGAGGAATATATTTGAGGCATTTTCAAGGGGGAAAAAAGTCAAGGTTTGATATATGTTTTGTTTTTTTGTGTGTGTGGTATGCGGGCCTCTCACTGTTGTGGCCTCTCCCGTTGCGGAGCACAGGCTCCAGACACGCAGGCTCAGCGGCCATAGCTCACGGGCCCAGCCGCTCTGCGGCATGTGGGATCTTCCCAGACTGGGGCACGAACCCGCGTCCCCTGCATCGGCTGGCGGACTCTTAACCACTGCGCCACCAGGGAAGCCCTCATATATGTTTGAATACGGGAAATAAAGGAAAAGAAAATTAAATGACAGACATGTAGAAATTACTAACTCCTTAATTGAACAGACTCAGCATTAAAATTAATCAGAAACAATTCAAATACTGATCTTGGACTTTACAACAGATTTCAGCAATAAAGTGCTAGTGTGCATGCTTTTACTGAAGTTTTTAATCTTACTTTAAATACGTCACCTGTGTGAATGCACTGAAATTTTCAAATCACTGTTAGCTGAGAATTTTCAGAGTTAGTACAAATGCAAGATAACCTTGCTAGAACATGGAATAGCAAAGCCATTAACTGAACAAAAACACCTTAAGTTATATACAAAAAGGAAACAGTAGTAATTGTTTATATTGCTTTCAGGAGAAAATGAGTCAGATACATAGCCACAAAGATCAAAATATTTCATCTTAACTGAATTATTCAGTTAACCTTTTTCTGTTGCGTGATTATTTGATTTATGACATTGACCTCTGATACTAATATATCTGGCATGCATATATATATACTTTTTTTTTTAACTAGAATAAAACAGTTAGCAATACTATTACCCAGATTAAGTCCTTTTAAAGCCCTTTGCTGAAATTTTTTCTCAAATTGTAGTTGAAGCTGCCAGGAGAAAACTTAAGGCATTATATACTTAGGCTAAAATGTTCTCCATTGAAATGAGGTGTAAATAAAACTATAAGGTTTTTAAGGTGTAAATAAAATTCTAATTGCCTTAGGGTTGAAAAAAATTCAGCTTTGATAGAAATTAGCTTGGCTCTGAGAATCAACTCTAATAAGATAATGATTAGTCACAAAGACTTGAAAATGAAGGCTAGAAAATATTATATCAGGCTTTCAGGAAACAGCTCAAAATATAGCACTTAAAAATTAAATATTTTAGGGACTTCCCTGGTGGCACAGTGGTTGGGAATCTGCCTGCCGATGCAGGGGACACGGGTTCGAGCCCTGGTCCGGGAAGATCCCACATGCCGCAGAGCGACTGAGCCCGTGTGCCACAACTACTGAGTCTGCGTGCCACAGCTACTGAAGCCTGCATGCCTAGAGCCCGTGCTCTGCAACAAAGAGAAGCCACCGTAATGAAAAGCCTGCGCACTGCAATGAAGAGTAGCCCCCACTCACCGCAACTAGAGAAAGCCTGCACCCAGCAACGAAGACCCAATGCAGCCAAAAATAAATAAATAAATTAATAAATTTATTAAAAAAAGAAAAAAAAATTAAATATTTTAATAAATACATTGTCACTAGAATTCCACTTAGAAACTACTCCAGGATTTCTGTAAGAAAACTAAGCACAGATGCTAACAAAACACTTGCCTAGTTACTGAAGTCATAATGTATCAATAAAATATCAGATTTTGAAAAACTGTGATTAATGACAGGTCCTAGAAAATCCATAAATAATTTCCTACAGCACAAATAGAAACTGTTGGGCTTCCCTGGTGGTGCAGCGGTTAAGAATCCGCCTGCCAATGCAGGGGACACAGGTTCGAGCCCTGGTCTGGGAAGATCCCATATGCCACGGAGCAACTAAGCCCGTGTGCCACAACTACTGAAGCTCGTGTGCCTACAGCCCGTGCTCCGCAACAAGAGAAGCCATGGCAATGAGAAGCCCACGCACCACAACGAAGAAGAACCCCCGCCTGCTGCAACTAGAGAAAGCCCATGCGCAGCAACAAGGACCCAACTCAGCCAAAAATAAATAAATAAACTTATTAAAAAAAAAAAAAGAAACTGTTTACACAAATCCCATTATTTACATTTGGAAACTCTATTGTCAAATATGGAAAAGGAGACCTATATTTACTACGGACTTTGACTAGTTTTTAATCTTTGGTGTCTCCTTTGCTCAGTTTTAAAATGAAAACAAAGAGTATAGTATACATTTAAGTAATTACAATACAAATGTTATGAGCTACAGACAATAGAATTCCACCATAACAGCTACTCTACTGGAACAATACTGGTACAAAATTAAGACAGATTATATGCAGAAAAAACAGGTAAACATGCTTAGTTTGCCCAAAAACCAGTACACAGCACTTGTTTCTGGACACAAAGTAGCTGCTAATAATTCCTGTTTCAACAAAACTAAGTCATTGGGACTTTCCTGGTGGCACAGTGGTTAAGAATCCTCCTGCCAATGCAGGAGACATGGGTTCGAGCCCTGGCCTGGGAAGATCCCATATGCCACGGAGCAACTAAGCCCGTGTGCCACAACTACTGAGCCTGCACTCTAGAGCCCGCAAGCCACAACTATCGAGCCCACGTGCTGCAACTACTGAAGCCCGCGCGTCTAGAGCCCGTGCTCTGCAACGAGAAGCCACCGCAATGGGAAGCCCACACAACGCAAGGAAGAGTAGCACCCGCTCGACGCAACTAGAGAAAGTCCACGCTCAGCAACGAAGACCCAACGCAGCCAAAAAATAAATAAATAAATAAATAAATTTATTTAAAAAACTAAGTCATTATCAGGTTCCCCACTATTTAACACAGAGGAGATATACTTGGATCTGAATTAACATAATCTTTAACTATTATTTCATATTATTTTCAGTTGTCTGCAGAAGTAACTGTTGATCATTTAACCCCTCAAATCAAGAGTAATTAAAATAAAAACCCTAATGTATCCATTTCCTTAAAGAGAAAGATCACTGGGACTTCTCTGGTGGCACAGTGGTTAAGAATCCACCTGCCAATGCAAGGGACACTGGTTTGAGCCCTGGTCCAGGAAGATCCCACATGCTGCGGAGCAAATAAGCCCGTCGCCACATGTACTGAGCCTGCACTCCAGAGCCCGCGAGCCCCAACTACTGAAGACCGCACGCCTACAGCCCGTGCTCTGCAACAAGAGAAGCCACCGCAATGAGAAGCCCGCGCACCACAACGAAGAGTAGCCCCTGCTCGCCGCAACTAGAGAAAGCCTGTGCGCCGCGACGAAGACCCACCACTGCCAAAAATTAATTAATTTTTAAAAAAGAGAAAGGGCACCTATATAACAAGATAATCATGTCCATCATATTTAGAACACTGAAGTTAGACGATCATATTGTCTCTGCAACTGACCTCAAATAACAAAATTTTAAGTAAAATGCAGCAAAGAACTAGTATCAGGTATGTCATAAATAAAAATATATTCAAATTAACAGAATAAGGTGAAACTTTTCTGGGTACTCAAAGAAATCCAAAATTTCATTCTGTAAACTCCTTAGGAAATTTGCTTTAATTTTCAAACCGTAAGTCAAGAAACAGTAAAAAAAAAAAAAAAAAAGTCTTCCTAAGAGCAATGGGAAGAAATATTGAAACAAACACTTTCAACGACATGTTTTGTTACTTTATTTTGAAAATGACTTTTTGTTGAATTTTGAAAATGTAAATATTCATTTGCTCCTTTCACATCTATTTATCATTTTCCTTTACTTGATAAATTTTGGTGTTTCTACTTTAAATTCAAATAATTGAAAACCAGTCATGTATAGTTTTTATAAAGTATGGATTAATACATTTATTTTTAAATGTAACTTATGAATACTGACACCTTAACATGACAAATGAGGAACCTCTAACATAATTAAACCAATTAATCAATTTAATGTTTGAAAAACTATATATAACTGCCCAAACTGCTGTGTAAAACAGATATTTTGCTAGTTGGTCCATAAATTTTTAAAAGAAGCTTCACAGATAAGCTTAAAACATACAGCATTTGCAAACTTTTTTACAATATTATGCATAGCCTAATTCACATAGTTATATCTCCAACCCGACATACATCTACAGTTCATGTGTTCAGAAGAAGACTGACCTGGCTGAGATACCGCAGTGGCTGTAAACTGAGTAGCCCATGGCGGATTCTTCTGTCCTCCAAACTGAGCCATGATAAAAGGGGGAGGGAGAAAACCTTCACTTGTTTGTCTTCTATAGCAGCGATCTATTAAGAAAGGATCCACAGTTTAAGTTCAACCAAACTACAAATATCACAAAAGTATTACTTTAAAGAAATGATCAATTTGTCAAGGACATCTTTGTAGGCCAAGTATAAATAACAAGGGGCATATGAACGTCCGATATGCAGCAAAAACATTTCACATCTAGTAGTTCACCAAAAGTACCCAATTTCAATATATGACATTTGGGGTAGCCTTACAAGAAAGGCACTTCCTTCTGCGACTACAAACTGTCACATTTAAAGAGAATACCATCTGTTGTTTTCTATCCAATTCTTAACAATAAAAAGTACACAGCCTTACGTTCAAAAGAAATATAGCCTGCGTGTTTCTTTTGGCAATGAGCTGGGGACTGAAAGTGGAGAAACCAACGGAAGCTGGGACGAGACACCGAATAAGGGGATTCAAGAATATCATTTAAATAACGAACATCTCCTTACTTTCTAGAGCAGGGAAGGAAATGGGAGGCTCCTTTTCTCTCCCCTCCCTCGAGGGGAAAGACAGTTGAAATAACGGATGCCCCTTAAAGAACCATCGCGAAGACCCCTCCCCCCCAAATCAAGCCAGAAGAGGCGAAGATCTCAGCCCGCGCACTCCCTTTTCCCTCACTCCTCGGAGGGGCCAGAGCTCTGCCATCCATCTTCCTCCACCCCTAGCTCCTCGCGGGCCGCATACCAGGGGAGGCGGAATCCTCCGTCCCACGAGACAAGGCTGAACGCCAAGAGGGGGATACCGAGAGCCCTGATCCCCTTAAGCCCCCGGCGGGGCGGAGAAGGCCTCCATCCCCCATAAGCCGTGCCGCCGTGAGCGGCCCCGACGTCCCGGACCGCAGCCCAGGAGGCTAAAGCCTCAGCGGCTCGAGAGCTAGGGACGGCGGTGAGCAGTCCCCTCGAGCCCGCCAGGCCGAGAATGAGGCTGATGGTCGCCGGGGACACCCGAGGGGCCGCCGGAAAAAAGCGAGGCGGTGGGGGAGGGGCCGGCCGCGCGGGGCCTGCTCCGACCCGCACAAAAGGGACCGTGTCCCTCCCGTCCCAGTCCCACGAGAGCCCCACCGTCGCCGGCCTACGGATGCCGTGCTACCAAAACGGTCGCCCCGAGCTCTTCCGCGGATCCGACTGGACGTTAAGAACCCCGGCTTAGCCGCCGGCCGCTCCAACCGCGAGGACCAGACCTTCACCTGAACCCGGTCCCGGATAACACCGAAGCCATTTCAAACCCGTCAGCCTTACGCGCATGCGCCAATTTCCCCCTTTTCCTCCGCGCCTCTCCCCTCCTCCCCATCTCTCCGAGGAACGGCGCTTACGGGCCTGCGTTCTACGTGCGCGCTTCCCAGCGAGACTTCAAGGCGCTCACCCCTCATACTACGCAGCTAGAACAAGAGCGCGCCTGAGAAGGGTTACCTTGGCCTCGCATAATAATGAGCCTGTGTCTCTGCGCAAGCTCAAAGGAAAAGGCTTCCTTGAGTGAGGGAAGGAAAAGAATCGACAGTCACGTGATCCGATAAGCCTTCCGCCATTTTGTGTTTTTTCGCTTTTTTTTTCTGTACAAGTACTTGGAAGAAGGGATGTATCCAGTGGCATCTGCTAACTTTTTTTAAAAATTGAGATGAAATTCACGTAACGTGTAATTCACTGCTCTAAGTATTTTATGTTGTTCAATTCAGGGGCTTTAATATCTTCATACGAATAGCAACCACCATCGCCTCCTCCCTTGAGACAAACCCCTACCCATTAAACAGTCACTGCTTAATCCCTGCTCCCTCCAGCCCCAGGCAGCTACTAATCGGCTTTCTCTGTATGGATTTACCTGTCCTAGACATTTCATATTAATAGAATCATACAACATACGGTCTTTCGTGGCTAGCTTTTGTAATTTACTATATTGTGTCCAAGGTTCATGTAGCAGGCATCAGTACTTCATTCGATTTTATAGCTAAAATAATTACTTTTAATGGATAATACCACATTTTGTTTATCCATTTGTCAGTTGATCTTTTGGGTTGTCTCCACTTTGGGGCTATTATGAATAATGCTGCTATGAACATTCACATACAAGTATTTGTTTGAACTATTTTCAATTCTCTTAGGTTTATACCTAGGAGTGGAATTCTGGGTTACCTGGTAAATTCTATACTGAACTTTTTGAGGAACTGCGAACCTGTTTTCACAGTGACTACACCAGTTTACATTCCCAGGGTTAACAACATAAAGTATCCATTCTATGAATGTGGAATGTCATTCCATTTATTTAGGTCTTTTAAAATTTCTTTCAACATGTATTACGTATTTCAGAGTTCAATTTCTCACATCTCTTTTTTTTTTCCTGGCCACACCACAGTCTATGGGATCTTAGTTCCCAGATGAGGGATCGAACTGGCCCTGCCAGTGGAAGCATAGAGTTGTAACCACTGGACCGCCAGGGAATTCCCCCCAAGATCTGTTTTTAAAAGATTACTGTTTTAGAAGATCACTCATGGGACTTGGCCCAGGTTTGGTTCCTGGTCAGGGAACTAGATCCCACATGCTGCAACTAAGAGTTCACATACTGAAACTAAAGATCCCACACATGGCAACACAGATCGTGCATGTCGCAACTAAGACCCTGAGCAGACAAATAAATTTTTTAAATATTTATTTGGTTGCGTCTGGGTCTTAGTTGCAGCAGGTGGGCCCCTTAATTGCGGCACGCAAGCTCCTTAGTTGCAGCATGCATGTGGGGTCTAGTTCCCTGACCAGGGGTGGAATCTGGGCCCCCTGCATTGGGAGTGCGGAGTCTTAACCACTGCACCACCAGGGAAGTCTCAATAAATATTTTTTAAAAAATAAAAAATAAAATATTACTCAAGCTGTTGTCTAAAGAGCATCTAAAAGATAAAGGCAGGAATTTCCTGCCGGTCCAGTGGTTAGGACTTAGCGCTTTCACTGCCTGGGTTCAATCCCTGGTCCCTAGTCCCTTGTGGGGGAAATAATATATAGATAAAGGATATTAGTTGAGGTGTTTATTCTTTCATCCCCTAGGGTGTTGCCCAGGTCTGTTTGTATGTTCAGCATCTCACATGTCACCCTTTTAACCAGTCAGGAAGAATGTGGAAAATGTAGTCTCTAGCTGCCCAGCTAAACCTGGGGAGGAGGTGGGGAAGGGGAGGTGGAGGGGAATGGAGTTGTTCCTATCAGTAGAAGGAAGAGGACTACCAGGATGCTACAGAGAAGTAGGTTTCAAACTAGATGAATTTAAAGTAACTTATTTTTCTGTGATATTTGCTGGAATATCACTAAACACCTATTGTCAATATATTTTTTCATTTCAGGTTTCAATAAATACTTTAGGATGTCAACTTTAAAATACTGTTAGCATACTGTGTTCAGGATTAAGTATTATTAAAATAATGATACATCCAAGGGAGGGCATGAGTCAATCTAGAACCAAGCTGATTAACAGCTTTGCTAAAAACAAGGGGTGTGAGCTTAACCACTTTAAGCTCCTGAATTGATCTGTAAAGTGGGGCTGATAAGAGCCCTTACTTAATAGCTTCACTGTGGGGATAAATAATTTATATAAAATGCAAGGTTTCTGCCTCATAATAAGGATTCCATAAGTGTAGCCATCTTGATTTTGTGTTGAACCCAATCCATACATTTGGTCATCTCCAAATATTAAATCTTATAGTCCTTTGTAGTTAAAAATGTGTGAATTTTTTTGGATATTAAATTTTAAAAATATGTTTTTGAAGAGGAAAGAAAAATTAGACCACCAGGTGCAAAATAGAAGTATAAAATTTATTTAAAACGACCCACAAATTTCTGTGTAATCAGGAATGATACAATTTGCAATAGTTTTTTTAAAAACTCATGACAGAGATTTAAAATATAATTTCAATTACAGTATTCATTTAGCCTTATTCAGTTAGAACAATCAAAAAAAACCTTTATGCTCTAAATAAATGAGACACACAGGAAAATATAATAGACACTTTTCACAACTATCTTACATGTATGTTTCAAAACTAGTACATTTCAAAGCATTTTGCTACATAAACATGAAATCATGTACAACTGCTGTGCACCAAAATTTAGCTTAATTAGGTCTTTCAAGTAACACGCAATTCCAACTCACAAGTCTTCAAGTACTGCTAGTAAGTGTTCCCTTGTATGCAGAGCACTACATATTGATCCTGAATAGAAATCATCATAATTAAGATTATCTCTTTCCCTTCTACATGTTGAAGTGCTTTCTCTTTAAACTGTTTCCCCCTTACGTTAAGAACCAAAAATGGATATATGTGGGGTTTGAAAATCTTTTCCTTACTAACCTATTTCAATGTATGGGATATTTAATACAGTAGGACGGCAATAGGTAAAATCCTCCAAAGGAAAAAACCAAAGGTACAAAATAAATAGTACATACACCCCAAAGAGAGAAAAAGTCAGCTAGAGACAGGAATATTATTTTGTGAAATTGATAATTCTCTATTGGGAATTTAGTAGTACTCTACTTCACCATGGTGAAGAATCTGAATATTTTACTCCCACTAATGATGAATATAATGTCTTCTCCTTCAAAACGGGATATGGATATGCATGTGAATCTATTTGGTAGGTCACCACGTATCATAAGAGAAAATGAAGAAACCAGAAATCAATGCTTTTCTTTCTGCTGAGTAGTTTTTCGACCTTCTCTTTAGGGAACACTTCGTGATTTCTTAGTAACCCAAAGAGGACCATCCACCTATACGTAACAATGCAAAAGCTGCCCTTTATTTTTACCACAAAACCATTCTGGAAAAATATTTATCTCAAAGCACCTATCACAATGTTATCTCATAAAAGTTTTTTTTTTTAAAGGACATATATCTTTGTGTTTTTTTAAGAGCTCTTTTTGTAAAGTCCTATGTCATCAGCTATTTATTTTATAATGTCACAAAGAGGCATTAGTGAGGCTAGGCAGTAACTGAACTGAATCACCAAAAATGTTATTTGACTATTTAGGGCAGTCTGGCCTATGTTTTTTGTTAGTAACCCATAATCTACTGATGAAATAGGCCAACTTTCCTACCTCTTTATAAAGAGCTTCCTAAAAACTTTACTAATACATCTCATTATTTTTCTTAACTCTCTGGGCCAAGGTATGTTTAATCTTTGACCCAGAGATTTTATGTGGCTGGAAAAGTGGAACAAAAAACAAAACAATTTCAAATAAGTGGGAGACAGAGCTATCTCTTAGAGATGCCAAAAATTTTACATTTTTACCATGAGTGCCTGGGAACTAAAATAATCATTTTACCCAGCACATTCCCTTCAAGAAAATCGCATTTCAATTTACAAAAACAGTAAACTTCGATTATGAATTGCTGACCTTGGTCTTTAAAAATATTATTTAGGAGGTTTCCCTTTGTTTCAGTAGTACAGGGACATTCTTTAAACAACAAAGAAAAAAATTTTTTACAGGGGAAAAATAAAACTTCATTAATCTACGCCCTAACGCAGAAGTCCTAGGAATTTGGGCAGACCTTCCAACATATGAATAAGAAAATAGCTGGCTAAAATAAATAGTGGAGACAACATACCTCAGAGGCATATTTTCTCTACAATAAGTAGATTTTGTATTATTCTTAGATTAGGTCTAACAAAATTTCCACTCAATAACACTCTCTAAGTCATAGTTTATGGCACAGAAATGTGTTCAGCAGTCTGCAGATATTACCTGTTTTAATTTCACATGGGTTGACTTGCTGTGTGATTTGAAGCAAGCCATTTGCAATTCTTGCAAATCTGCGGCTTCCTCACCTGTAAGATGGGAACATTGTTCTCTGTCCAACCGTCAGTGTTGGGGAGAAAAAAGCAGCACATAGGAAAGCAGTTTGATAGCCTAAAACATTATAAAGTACAAGGATTATAATTCTTCTTACTTCCATATTTATTTTCAAAAGGGTTCCTCATTTTGAGCTGCTATTTTTCAGAAGAAACTGGTATGGAGTGGGGAGTAGAAACATTACAACTTGCTTTTGAGCTGGTAGGTGAACCTGCAGGCTGCTTATAGGAACAAAATTCTCCCTCTTTTCTGCCCCTTAACTTCCCCCTAGTGCACTCAAAAGAGCTTCTGATGACTGATTTATATAAGAACTGTTCGGATTCCTTTCTGTCCATTTTTTTAACTTTCTCGCCCAGATCAAAAAACAGTTCCTATTACTGACAACAACCAAATTCCAAAGGGGTAAATTTACATTAGAAAATAGAAACCATCCACAAAATTGAGCTGGGAGATAAGGAGGAAAACACGCCAAAAAAAAAAAAAAAAAAAAGCACCTTTCTATTCATCAGGGGTCCCCAACCCCCGGGCCGCACAGCAGGAGGTGAGTAGCGGGCAAGCGAGCGAAGCTTCATCTGCGGCTCCCCATCACACTCGTCGTTCGCATTACCGCCTGAGCCATCCCCTCCCACCCCACCCCCCGTGGAAAAATTATCTTCCATGAAGCCGGCCCCTGGTGACAAAAAGGTTGGGGACCGCTGCTATAGGTCACACCCGATAATTCAAAGTCACCAGTCAGACAATTGATAATTAGTATGATGCGTTATACAGAAATAGCGGAGCCAAACAGAGTGCTAGAATATATAACTTCTTACACAACTTTTTGTAAAACATTCAAACACTAATAAACAAGTTGAGGGTCAAACATTGCTGGGATAGGTAAGGGGAACACTTGATGCTAACCTGGGGTTCCTAAAAACTGAATTTGCCTCTAACTGAAAGGGCTGAATAAAAGCTTTTAATTCTTTTTGGTATTATTCCAAAAAGGATTGGTGAAAAAAATTTAAAAGACAGGAAAAGACAACCTGAGCTAGATCACTGCTATCCTTAAAATGAACCCTGTGTGTTTGTGTAGGGGACATGGGGGATGGAGACAGAACAGAGAGGGTGGAAGCAATAGAGTTTTAATTTAAAGAAAATTAAAGAGGGTTAAAAACTGTAAAAAGAATGAAAGTACACTTAGTGACATTGTAGCTTCAGTAAAATGAGAAAAGAAAAATAATAACAAGCAGAGTTTCTAGTCAAAGATGATAAGTTTATGCCTAGCCAAATGGAGAAGAAACCAATTTACGTTCCAATATAGTTTCTCCAAAAATGAAAATGTTTCTGACAGTTGCGAGATTTTTTTCCTGATGAATGAGACAAGAGAGAATGCCTTTCATAACAGCTGCTAGGAAAATTTTTTTTTATTTTTAGGAAAACTAGGTTTATACTGTTAACCCAGGGTTTCCAAAGTTGCACTCACACATAAATGGGTTAAATCGACTAATATATAACATTTCTACCTTAGACTAAGTTTTGCTTTAATTTAAGGGACATCTATGGCTGAACAAACTAGAAGAAAATTTATGACCCAGGCAGGCAGGGTCACGGACATCACAGTAGGGATGGGAAAGGAGTACAACCAACAAAGAAAAGATTAATGTTAGACTTTTAAAGCTAGAAATATTAAACATTGTATACTAGCCAAAGAGAAACACATTTTGGTGCCCTTACAGAAGAAGGGAAAATGAGGAGTGGCAAAATTAGAAATACATTTGGATTACTTGAAGGAACAAAACACATGCCCTTTGAAGCGAACAATGGTATTCCATTGGGTGCCCAGAAGAAACTGGCATTGAAACAAAGTAATTCAGGTCCTGGAACACAGAGAATTAAAGTTTGTAGAGTTCATTGTGGACAAAAAAAGTGATGTCCAAAATTAACGGAGGAACTTACACTCTTATTTTATACACTAGAGAAAAGCAAAGATTCCACTGTTCTCAAAACATTTTAAGAAAATACACAAATTCCACTTCTGATAAAGGACATACTGATTCTTTCCAAACTGTATTCCAGAGCTGTGGATGGCATCTTTTTTTTTTTTTTTTTAAGTTGAGAATTGTGTTTTATTCAGAGGACTTTGTGAGGAATTCAAGCCCAGGAGGCAATCTCTCAGAGAGTTCTGAGGGACTGCTCCTGGCATCATTTTCTAAACCTGTTAGAATAAAGCTAAACATGGAGCATAATTTGATTTAGATAAATCCAGACTTCTTCAGAAATCAGAGCACTGATTCTATCACTTGGTTAAGTGTGCCACAACCACTGACATTGAAGTTATACAAGTTCAATACATTTACGGGCAAGTTTAGGAGCTGTGCACAACAAAACTATTCTAATACTCATAGATAGTCCCATCAAAATAAACTATGCTGGGACTTAGTTGTGAGGCCAACTAGGCAAGAGTGTGAATAGACTGTACAACTATGGCTAGGGAGTATGTACAATAGAAATATACTTTTCCCAATTATTCCAACCATTCAGTCTTTTCTGACTCCTTATATATGCCAAACACTTGTTCGAGGGGAAATAAAAACCTATACTCTATCAGTACTTGATATTTGTTTATTGAAATAGCAAATAGGACTATTGCCACATTTTGTGAGATGAATTAACAGGACAGCTTCATAGGTAAAAGTCATCTAGATTTCCCACACAAGGCCCACAAAACTCTGCAGGCAGGGAAATCTTGATCCAATTTCACTTAAATTCTTTCCCTGAACCACTCAGAAAAAAACTCAAAGCCATTTTATTTTTGACTTGTACCAAAAATAAGGTTACTTCGCAGCGATAAAATCCCCTGTGGGTGAGCAGATCAAGTCTGTTTTCCTACAGTCCTCTTAACCACAAAGTGGCCTTCACTTGACTGTTTGAATTTTAATTACAAACATAATTGCACATTGACACTCACATCTGCTGTCTGGGCTCCAGTGATTGAATTATATGTCTTCTAAGGTGTCTTCCAGGGCTGTGAGAGGCCTCTATATTACCTTATTTCACAATTCTCATAAAAAATTTCTACAAAAGATCAAAATTCCCAGTTGTACTAAATCTAGACAAAAAAGATTTCCATGCATCAAGAAGTTGTGAAATAGAAGGTAGCTATATATTAAAGGTCACATACAGCTACTGATTTACTTGGCACATTCAAAGGAAATGCTGTGCCTATATTCAGTGGAAGTTGTCATGCAATGTCAAAAGTTTGTTCCAGATAAAAGATATAATTTGTTTTAAGAAGACTAATTTAAATAGATTGGGGTGATTTTCATACATGCTATTGTGAAATAAATGATAATCAGTAGGAGTCCACTGAAGTAGTAACATTAGAAAGTAGGTTACTTCATATGAATTCAGTATCTCATTTACACAGGGGTATGCATTCAATTAACTATGCAGTGGGGTTATGTCTAATTGCTTATGAATCTCATCTAGCTGAAATTCTATATTTAACAAATGAAATTGTTTCATCCACATGCAGATTGCATAATAAAGATGTGGAAGGTTATTTAAGATGCAAACATTTTGCTAACATGTTGCAAAAATTTACCTATAGTTAAACATTTTCAGCTAGCCTCACTTTCCAATAATATATTTCAATCAGGTTTATGACATAATGTATTGGTACTTTGTGGATGAATTGGAAAGATGTAGGTGAGGCTGACAAGCACAAGAAAAACTTTTCATCGATGGCCTGAGATCCATTAGAAGCAGGATTTTGAAGGGCAGCATGACATTTTGCAGGATTCTACAACAGGTAGGAATTATTCTCTCATAGTTGGTAGCTCTGTAACTACTATGAACAGGTTGGGCTAACTTGGGAGTCAAGTATCAATGAATTCAATTATCATACCATGAACAAAGGCAGAAGATTAAAAACCCAATGAGTGCTATAAAAGGGGTAAAACAAAAGGTGATAGTACAGTAAAACATAATAGAAGTGTAGAAATAATGTTAGATGACCAGTTTTCTGAGTGAAAATGTCATTTCAAACAAATTTATTTCCTTGCTTCATGAGAAAGAGCATTCTAAAAACAGTATAGCCAGCATACAATCACAATGCTGCAGGACACTGAATAAGCATGAGCTTTGAAAAAAAAAAAAAAAAAGTCACAGGGCAAACAACGGGATGGTATACTGTGAAATTTAGGAAATAGAGTTCAACAAGGAAGGAATCATATGCGGGTCCCACCAAGGGGTTATCAGTTGAGGCAGGCCATTCATGGTGTTACTTACAATAACAGAATGGAAATATTTTAGTTGAGATAGGGTATTTTCATGTACTTGTTTTGGTAAATTGCAACTAACTTCACAAATCCAAATATTCCCCTAAGTCAACATTGGTGCTTCAAGTTTAGATTGTTAAGGAATTTATTTAAGGTTGGTGACAAACTGATTTGAATTGCTGCAGATGTATCACAATGGATTGTTTTGAAGGAAATTTGCTATTTTTGAAAAATATGTGTTAGATTACCTTTTAGGATTTTAATTCTTCAAGTTTACTATGTCATGGGTGGTGACAAAGAAAAACAAAAGCTAATACTTAAATTTGGGGGACAGTCAATAAAAATTGAATGGAAGAATGGATAGATAGGTGAATGGATAAAGGGTCTTATAACTTTATCCATTAAATCTGGTGAGGAAATAATTTCTAGTGGGAGCTAAGGCCTAAATTCTAAAACAAAATATCACAAGGGTGTATTCCTGATAGTCTAATACTAGTAATATCTTATTGAAGCAGCTGAAACAATAAACAATCACTTATTTATATACTTATATGTATAAGTAACCTTAGGCTCACAAAAATATACATGTTTTAAAACAAATCTAAGGCACACAAAATACTAAAACAAGTCAATGAATTACGCTATTTTACATATTCAAGAAGCAGAAATCTACTTGACAAGATGATAGTCTATCAATGGACATTTTCTTATTTACAATCCCTTCATATTCCTTTAGTCAAAATTAGTCAAAAGCTTGAAACTGATACTTTGCACCATATATTATTTTAATATAAGTTACAATGAGTTTTCCTTTAGAGAGCTTGTTGGAACTTTTGCTTTTGCACCAGAATTGTGAGTGTTAGCGGTTGTGGGCTTCCTATGGCATTTCCAAGGGAGAAGCACCAGTAGGTTTTCCATACTCCCAAGGAATCTGACACTTTGAATGTTATAGCACCTCTGCATTTTAATAGAATCAAGTATTTCATTGAAATTTCTTCTTGTTCTAAACATGTTGTTTGGGCAATTACTTTTGTTTTGCTATAAAATGAGTCAATAAAGTAATGGGAAAAAATAATGGCGGGGGGGGGACTAAAGTAAATGGAATGCCTATTTTCCCATTACCTAGAAGAACATGAGTTAACATTTCCCCAGAACAATATACTTAGATGAACTACTTTGGATTAGCTCTTAATGGACAAACCATGCTTATAATACCATTCCTACTGTTTGTTTACAGTGTGGGGGTGTGTGTGATGATGACGATAGGGAATTTATTTTCAAAAGATTTCTACAGGACATTTATTCTTATTCTGGACCAGAATGACTTTCAGAATGAATAAGGCAATTTGGGGTGGATAAGGTTCTTGTTACTTAATTTTTGTATTTTATCACCTTGAAACTTTAGAAGCATTTGACTCTTCAGAATCCTATTATGTCTCATCTCCTTTTGGAAACACCTTTCATGGATTACATTGAGAAAGCTGGGGTGAAAATAAATTAGGGCCATTGTTGTTCAATAAATCAGAAGAGACCATTCTTATTTAATTCCAAAGAAAAGTTAATCAATATTGGTAATATGCTTCCTAATTCCAATTTTATAGAGAATTAATCATTTTTGCATGACCTAACTATTTTATATAAGTAGCTAATCTTTGAATGAGAAAGGACTCATTTAAACACAAACCATATACATGATTAGAATACATACTGCAGGTAACAAGATGGAACTCTACACAGCAAGAATAAATGATTTCTCTTGTATGCAAATATGCACAAACAACAGACAATAGGATTCTTATACTATACTATTTCAAGTTACTTTTAAAAATAGAAAGTGCTTTTAAAATATATATTTACAATTTATGAACAGCCTCCAACCATCACCAACAATAATGAATTATTTTATACAGGAGAGAGATTTTAAGAGAGAAAACATTTCATTGGTTTATTTCAAAGGAATATGCCGAGTTTCTAGCAATGATTGGAAGATGTTAGAACAATGGCACCATGAAATAATAATTCAGCTTATTTTTGTGTCGATGTGGTTAAGCACCAGAAGCTGTGTAGAGTTAACACTGTGTGTCTTAATTTTACATCATAGCACATGAACCTGTTAAAATCCTCTAAAAATGACTCGTTTCATAGTAAACAATTTAAAGCACCAAACTGAGTGATTCTACCAAGGTTAACGCCTAACCAAAACATCTCTTTATGTATTTAAAACTATAAAACTTTTATTTTTGCTTAAAATGTGCACCTTCTACCAATTGTCAAAATATAGTCACAGTTAAGAAATACCCACCCCCCATTTTTTTTTTTTTTACCTCAGCCTTCAAATGGGTGAGATGAAGATATAGTAAACGACAACATGACTTTCTTTTAAGAGCACCTTGAAAAAATACACTGCACTCGCAAAGGCATTAAGAAGGGGAGAAAAGCCTTCAGACCCAATGGTTATAGGGTCCCGCAACATGTGTGAGAGCATAAGGGGACACGGTGACAACATTGTCGTGGGTTAATGTTAACGCTTTGTGGGAAGGAATCTGGTTAAATTCATTAATTTCAATGGACAGTTCAGGACCCTCGTTAGCTGCCTGGTCTTTCTGCTCGGAGGCTTTAGTTTTCTTATTCTTTGCTTCTTTCGCCTCGAACTTAATCTTGTTTAGTTCGAAACCGTGTTGGGGCTTATTCAGGTTTTTGTGCTGGTAGAAGACAAGAGAGAGGCGTGTAGGGTGATTCCGGTTGGGGTGCTCGACAGGAGTCGTGGCGTGAAGCTCTCGCCTGGCGCACTCGATCAGAACAGAGCCGTGGGCGGGCGCTATGGCCACCCCACCAACATTGGCATCCAGGAAGATGTGCTCACTGTCTGACCAATACTCAACAATGTGGGGCAGCTTCTCCTCAGCAGGTGACAGGGGGTCGTCTGATAGGGGGTCATCTGACGGAGGCTCATCTGCTTCAGAATGCTGCTCGTCTTCTTCCGCCAGAGAAGAAGCAAGTTCATGAGGAGAAGGGATGAACGGGGGCTGCTGGTTTGGTTGATCGGAAGTTAGCTGCTCAGATGGACCAGTGGGAGGCTCAGAATAAGCCAGAGAATCTGTCATGGGAGCAGACAAGGTGGAAAGAGGACCCATTTCACCAGGCTGTGCAATTTCAGCACACTCCCCAGCAGCTACGTTAGCACCACTGGGTCTTGCAGAAAGCATTGTGCAGTGGGGATTGCTACCTCTTTCTGAAAACCCGTACGAAACTGATGCATCGTTCTTAAAAGGAACTGTTGGGACCGAAGCAGTCTTAGGGGACCAGGAGAAGCCTGGAGCTAAGTGTGCCTCTTTCACTGGGTGAGGAATGGATGGGGTCGGTGAGTAGGTTTTAGTGTTGTCCGAACCTTTGAAGATAAGGTGGGGTTCAGTTTCACTTTTTATTTCAGGTTGCACAGTCTCTGTTTTATTCCCTAAACAGAGAAAAGGACACCAAATGTGAAGATAAATACAAACTACTTTTGGTAGTTGTTATCTTTAAACAGTATTTTTAAAGAGAAGTACAAAGAATAATAGAACAAAACACCGATGATGGCAATGTTGGCCAGTTTTGTTCTATTTACTTTAAGCCTGACATATGCACATGTTAAAAATTGTAGGTAGTTTACGTACGCTTTTTCACCCAATATTTTTTTCTTAAAAAATTATTTATTTTGGAAATAATCATAAATAAGTTCACAAATTTAGCCAGAAGGGCATCCATTGTCTAAAATGGTAAGATACTGGAAATGACCCAATTGGCTATGAAGTAAATGTTAAAACCATACATCAGAATACAGTGCAAGTGATAATATGGTGACCAAGAGCAATATTTCACTACCCAAAGAGCTGTTTAGATACATTTTAGGTATTGCATGATCTCATTTTCGAAAATGTTAAAGAAAGTAACAGTTTATAAAGATTTCTGAGTAATGAAAGCATCATAGCCAGCAAAGTTAATTATTAGGCAAGGAAAAGTCACATAAATAAGCTCTTCCTACCCCTCCGAACAAGTGCATTTAAGCTCTGTTTCTTTCTCACCAAGTAGGTAGATCATTATTATGACATTGGACAAAAGGTGGGACATCTGCTCTGACATATCCACACAAACCTAACATCAAATGGAAACATTTTTCTTGAGGACATTCTCCCTGTTTTGATGTTCTAATAAAATGTTTGCAAGGCAAAAGCAGTAGATTTTAAGGACCAAGAAATAGCAAAGTAAAGTTGTCTTGTTTTAAAATAATTAATATAATAGTAAACATTTATCTAATTCAGAAGATCTGCAATTTTCCCTCAAATGATATAACCTGGAGACACAATAATTCTCATGTCTAGAGAGAATTTATATACAGGACCCAAGGAGTGGTATATCAAGAAATCTGTGCTACTATCTGTGGCTGAATCTACTATCTTAGAGGTTAAGTTGTCAACAAAGTACAACTCACAGGAAGGAAAGATTTAAAATATGATGAGTCTTTTATTGAATTGGAAAAACCTGTAAAAAAGCTTTCATGGGTAATATTACAAAAGGACAAGAAGTTTTAGGCCAAATATTGTGCATTTGGCTACTAATAGGGTATATATATCTATATCTATATCTATCTATCTATCTATATAAAAGAATAGCATGGTCGGGGTTTCGTACGTAGCAGAGCAGCTCCCTCGCTGCGATCTATTGAAAGTCAGCCCTCGACACATTTTTTTTTTAAAAAAAAAAAAAGAAAAAAAAATAAAAATAAAAGAATAGCATGTAAAGATGCTATTGGGGAATGACACAAAGATGAAAATGTTATGACATGACTGCTGTTAACAAGCAGCACGGAACCAGATATGTGAATCTTAAAATAAACCTAAATTAAATATCTGTAAAGTGGAACTACAAGCAAAAAGGAATGATAATTGTCCCTTGCCTTGCCTCTTCACTATCTCTATTGAATCTTTCTCAGTATTATATAAATGTCTGCACTGTCAGTTGTCTCATCTTAAACAAACAACTTCTCTTAAAAATATAAAAATCAAAGAAGTTAAAGAATACACTGTAATTCTTAGTTTGAATGTCAGTTTAAATTAACAGAGTTTTTTTATTTTTTAGGCTCCTTGGAGGAATGGCTGATTTTAGATATGGGGCAGGATTACATAAGAGGAACCTGGAACATCTTGTCAGAACAGAAACTAAGGAAGTTATCAAAGACAATCGGGGTCACGACAAAAGAATCAGAAGCCACCTTGAAGTGTTTCTACTGATCCAAGACAGGAATTTGAATGAAAGCATATGAATTTGAAGACTTTTAAAGCATTTTCAAATATAGTGAAAAAAAAACCTTCTTAATATACATTGAAATATAAACTATGTTAAAAAAACATAAGTTCAAAATGATACTAAATTAAAAAAAAGAAAAACAATTGATCACACTGGAAGATGCTTGGGAACTAACTTGTATTGTTAACACTGGTGAATAAAGGCAAATAGCTAAGCATTTATTCTGATTTCTTTAATCACCCATACCTCAGAATTAACAAGTTATTACAAGGACAATTTCTTTTTAAAAGAAGATTTAAAAAGTGGAAAAAGAATGACAAACTCCTAATGAAATAAAGAATATGTAATATGACCATAAGTGTTTCTAAAACCATTAGGTAGAAAGCTGTTAGGGAACATTATAATCAGTGAATTAGGTTAACAATACCTGACCTAGTCTTTTTTCTTTCGGCTGTGTCATGCGGCATGTGGGATCTTAGTTCCCCTACCAGGGATAGAACCCGCACCACTTGCAGTGGAAGCGCTGAGTCTTAACCACTGGACCTCTGAGGAAGTCCCCTGACGTAGTCTTAACATCACAAAAAGACACACCAAACACTATGTACTTCCTGATGTGAAGAAATAGGAGTATATAAATCACAGATACTGTTCTGGCCATAGTAATTTTTTTTTTAATTGAAGTTGAATTTGCCTCTATGGATAATGGTTTCTGCTATCATGAAAAATGAAAAAACGAGGGAAAAGAAGAAAAGCAAGCTTTAAATTAAAAAAAAAAGGTATAGGAGACATATCTACTAAATATAATGTGTGACCTCGTTTGGATACTGATTTAAACAAACCAAATGTAAAAAACGAAAAATCAATTAGGAGACAAGTGGAGCAATTTGAACACTGATTTTTATTAAGGTGTTATTTGATTTTTGTTTGTTTTAGGTATTGTGGGTATAAAGATTCCTTCTCTTTTAGTGACACATAAAAGATGATTCAGTGGGTAAGATACGACTTCTACAATTTGTTACCAAAAAAAGAAAACAACAACAAAAAACTGCACAAGTCATATCTTTATATTTTCATACCCATGTGGCCTGGGTAATGGTATAGATGACGTAGAATGGCTATGTATTGAAAAACTTTTAGACTAGGAGTCTATGAGGGAAGTGGAATTCATTATGTAATTCACTCACTTTGTACATTTTTTAAAATTTCCATTTAAGGAAAAAAACCTCAACTCTATAACCTTCACTCCATTCAGTTGACCCCCTTTACAGCCAACATGCATGTCTTCCATTTCTCTCCCATTTCCCTATAAACCTACTTCCTTCATTCTCACCACTGTTCTGCAGACTCTGCTCTAGCAGTCGCCTTCAAATGTAATGATAAAATCTCAGTTTTCCTCTCACTTGCCACAGGAGCAGCATTTGACAGGGCTGATCACTCCTCTCTGTGGTTTCACGCCTACCACACCACACCTTCCCAGTCTCAGTCTCTCTTGCTGGTTTGTCCACATCTCTGAAACCTCTACAAATTGAAAATTCCCAGGATTTGTCCTCGATCAAATTTCTTTTTCACCTCCTTCTCTGTGATTTCATTCACACTCAAGGCTTCAAATACTATCTCTATCCAGGTGACCTCTTAAATTTTATCTCCAGTCTGAACCTGTTCTCTGAATTACACTCTTAATCAACTGCTTACCTAACGTCTAGACTTGAATGTCTACAGGTGTCTCGAACTTTTACCATGTCCAAAAGTGGGCCCCTGATTTCTCTCTTTATCTTGCCAAATCTGTTCTTCTCCCTCCTTTCCTCATGATAGTTGGTGGTTTAACCATCCTTCCAGTTTCTTCCAGCCAATAACATCAGAGTAAATCTTGACACTTTTTTTGGTCCACACTCCAGACTTAAATCTATCAGAAATCCCCAGGACTTCCCTGGTGGCACAGTGGTTAAGAATCCACCTGCCAATGCAGGGGACATGGCATCGATCCCTGGTTCAGAAAGATCCCACATTCTATGGAGCAATGAAGCCCGTGTACCACAACTACTGAGCCTGCGCTGCAGAGCCTGCAAGTCACAACTACTGAGCCCACGTGCCACAACTACTGAAGCCCACGTGCCTAGAGCCTGTGCTCTGCAACGAGAAGCCACCACAGTGAGAAGCACACTCACCACAACGAAGAGTAGCCCCCACTCCCTGCAACTAGAGAAAGCCTGTGCGCAGAAGCGAAGACCCAACGCAGCCATAAATAAATAAGTAAAATACAGTAATTAAAAAAAAAAAAGAAAAGAAATCCCATTGACTCTACCTTAAAAACATCCAGAATCAGACATTTCTCCTGTCCTCCTCACTAGTCACTCTGGTCCAAGTTCCATCATCTCTTTCTTGAGTTGTTAGGATAGCCTGTTTATGATCACCCTACTATTCTATTCTCTACCCCACTTGACTCTAGTTTCAATCCAGTAACTGGGATGTTAGGTTTGAGTCAGATCATAGCCCTTCTCTATTTCTCACTCAAATATAGGCCAAAGTCTTGACAGCAATCTACAAAGCCCAAGATGAATTGCTCAGATGCCCCTCTTACCTCTCTGATCTCACATCCTACAATTCTCCCCATTTCACAACTGTGCTCCAACCATACTGGCCTCTTTGCTTCCATCAAGTATTCAAGGTAAATTCTGTCTCCTGAAATTTGCACTTGCCACTTCTTCTACCTGGAATGCTATTTCTCCAAATAAAAACATTGCTGATCCTCATTTCCTTTAGGACTTTACTCAAATGCCTTATTCTCAGTGAATCCTTTTTTGACAACCGTATTCAAATGCAATTCTTTCACAGCACTATGTCCCCTCTTATTCGCTGCTACATTTCCGATACCTAGAACAGTTCAAAGTAGTGCCCAGTAATATTTGTTGAATGGACTACTTAAACTGATGCTAAAGCTGATGAAGAAAAAAAAAAAAAGCTGATGAAGTAAGACGTCAAGGGAGTGATGTCATTTTATATATGCTGAGAAGGGGCTTTGCTTCAAAATAGCTGGGGAACAAACAATAAGAACATGCTTTGTTTTTGCTTTTTTTTTTTTTTTTTAAAAAAAGAATATAAATAGAGAAAAAAATACCAAGAAATACTGATGGGTCACCTTTTTGTTGGCTTTTAATTTTGGCAAGTATGTAGAAATATATTCACTGTCTTAGTTTAAACTCTAAACAAACTATATAAAAATAATTAGCTAACTTGATTGGTAGATATCTGATCTAAAGTTTTTCTTTTCATAACGCCTTACTCCTAAGAGAGTGGCAAAGATAATAAAGAAAAATAAGATGCAAAGACAAGTGCAAACCAAAGTGCCAGTGAAAATTGTGCACAGAAAATTAGCAGGCTCAATAAGCCTTACCTAAAAGTGGCAGCGATGAAGCCTTACTGTTGTTTGTCATTGAATTATTCTTCCGCTTGATTCGAGGAATAAATTTCTTTTCCACAGCCCTTATCTTATGTGCGAGAACCTCTGTCATCATTGCTGCTCTCTTCTTCCCAGAACGAGGAACTGGCTGAGTAAATCGTGTTCTTTTTCTGCGGTGGGGTGCGAGGACCATGATGGCCCCAGATTTGATCTTGGCTTCCATTCCGTCCCTTGAGCCAAACTCATCTGTGTCTGAAAGTTTATAAAGAGGAAGTACATGCAGCTGCTCATCTTGAGGAATAACACCAAATGAGCGGTTATCTTCTCGTGTTAAAGTGCAGACCTGATAGGAAGAAAACATGAAATGGGAACTAGAGATCCTGCACATTCATAATAGTTATTCCTACTTTCTTATTGTTGTCATTGTGAAAGGGAACTGTCTTCAGTTGGTTACTGCTGGTATATTCATTCATTTTGGAAAAATATTTTATATATCAAGCCACTCAATGCTTTTCAATTTGAATAACTTATCAACTGTTTGTAAGCAGACCAGTATAATGTTGAGTAGATTTTGTAAGTACTTATTATACATGTTTATGCATTTTATAATATTTTAAATCACCTTCTTTGTTACATTCCATCTTATTTCATTGCCTAAGTTAAGGAATAGTCACTGAATTGTTCACTACCTTCAAATTAAATATTAACTAATAAAAAGATATTACTTTAGCTTATAAATCACACTATTTTTTTTTTTTTTAGTTTCTTTTTTTTTTCACACTATTTCTTAATATTTAAATAATGTGGACTTCCCCAGTGGCACAGTGGTTAAATATCCACCTGCCAATGCAGGGGACACGGGTTCGAGCCCTGGTCCGGGAAGGTCCCACATGCCGCGGAGCAACTAAGCCAGTGTGCCACAACTACTGAAGCCTGTGCACCTAGAGCCCGTGCTCCACAACAAGAGAAGCCACCACAATGAGAAGCCTGCACACCACAACTTGACTCAAGTAGAGAAAGCCCTCGCGCAGCAACAAAGACCCAACACAGCCAAAAATAAATAAATAATTAAACAAACAAACAAACATGAGAAGAGGAACTAAAATTTAGTTTGACTCTGAACCTAAACCAACCTGATCACTAATATTCTCTAACGAAGAGCAACTCACATAAAATGTACTAGCCAAGCATGATGTTGAATCACTCTTTGGCTAAGATTCATCTGGATGGATTTATAAAATTTCAGCATTTGGAAATAACTTTGATCTCAGAGACCATAGGCAACATCAGTGAAAAGGTGTGATAGGCAAAAAGTTGTTTTGGCTCCTTAATCTGTTACTGAGAGACCTCACTGAGCAAATAAGGAAGGAAGGCTGCCTTTTGATGGATCAGATGGTACACTTCCAATCAGAATGTAATAATCATAGCTATGTCTTCTAAGAGTCCAAAATGGTGTAGTGCAGAAATAGAGGGAATCACTCTCTATTAATCTGGTTTACTAGGTAAGAAGATAACTACTTGAAGCAAACTCATTTCCCTTATAAAAGGACTATTGCATGATTTTTCCTGTGGTCTTCTCCTTAATTTAAGATTAACTTGATTGACTTCTTGCTATGGGCATGTGATTCTTTTCATGGCTATAAACATAGTATGCACATATATGTGCAAATATTTCTTCTAAATATTTCTACATACTAGCACTAAGAACCAATATTAATAAAAAGGATGGTAAATTTGGCACGGTTCCCTCACAAAAAACCTTAAGTACAGATGGCAAGAAACATTAAGTTGCTTAACTTCCTACCTACCAGTTTGATAGCACAGAATGGTTGCTTTGAATAATCATGTAGTTTTACATCCCAACAAACCTACCACAATTAAATGTATAATTTAAGACTTTCAACAAAGTATTTCAGGCTGGTTCTGTAACTTTTTGGGAGCACTATCGATATATCCTATGTGGAACAGACATAAAATAGGATTTGTCACAATAATCATCCTTAAGGACTTCAGCTTGAACGTACAGTGATGGAGCCTTTAGAATCAAAAGCCACCCAGGTACATACCACCGTGCTCCCATTATTCATGTTGTGAATGTCCCTGTGGGGGTGGGCACAGAAGTCTAGGCAAGCAGTGACCCCAGAGAAAGGACGACCTTCTTTCTTGCCAAGCCGACATTCTTGAGCAGCGTGTTCAAGCGCCACCTGAAAAATAATGTATGACCCATGGTTTTAAGAGATAGAAAGAATCACCTTCGATAAAGAGTAAAACTCACTTTCTGATAAAGTTTATGAGTTAAATACACTTTATAATTTCAGAGATATCTGACACTACAGTATATTATTTTAGTGATTGTCTAGTTTAGTAATATTCAGGGTAAAGAATTTGAGACTACATGGATTAAAATGGCAATCACTGAAGGCAAGGTGAGGGCATTAATACCTGCTGGGGGTTGATAAACAAGAACAGTAGCCTGAAATATTTCATTAGGAAGAAAGAATAATACAGTGCTTTGATCATGTATCCAGTTTTCAATGTCTATAAAAAGTAGATGTACATATATATTCATGAACCAGTATAGAAAGTAAATTAATAACTTTTTTAAATGAAAGGTTGGAATTTAACAGAGCTTGTTATTCATGATAATACAAATAAATATTTTAATTTTTATTAAATATTTTTAAAATATGGACTTCTGGTTATGTTTCTGTTTTTGTATTTGGTTGTGCCACTCTGCTTGCAGGATCTTAGCTCACCAACCAGGGAATGAACCAAGGCCCTCGGCAGTGAAAGCACAGAGTCCTAACCACTGAACTGCCAGGGAATTCCCTATGTTTAAAATTAGGTATTTTACACACTTATTTCCTCCTTTCTCTGATATATGATTTGCAATTATTTTCTCCCAATCTGTGGTTGTCTTTTCATTTTATTTTTTAAAACAATGTGTTCCCCCAACTCAGTTTTATTGAGGTATTCTTGACATACAACATATGTAAGATTAAGGTGTACAATGTGATAATTAGGTACATGTATGTATTACAAAATGATTACCACAATAAGGTTAGTGAACTGTGCAATCTGTTCACATAAGTACGATTATTTGGTGTGTGGAAGTAACATTTAGGATGTCTTTAAAACATTTAAGTATATAATACAGTATTGTTAATTATAGCCACCAAGCTGTGCACCAGATCCCCAGGTCCCTTTTTTTAAAAAAAATAACTTTATTTATTTATTTATTTTTGGCTGTATTGAGTCTTCGTTGCTGTGTGCAGGCTTTCTCTAGTTGCAGTGAGCGGAGGCTACTCTTCGTCGCAGTGCGCGGGCTTCTCATTGCAGTGGCTTCTCTTTTTTCAGGTCATGGGCTCTAGGCGCACGGCCTTCAATAGTGTGGCTCGTGGGCTTCAGTAGTTGTGGCTCACGGGCTCTAGAGTGCAGGCTCAGTAGTTGTGGCTCACGGGCTCTAGAGTGCAGGCTCAGTAGTTGTGGCGCACGGGCTTAGTTGCTCCACAGCATGTGGGATCTTCCCGGACCAGGGCTTGAACCCATGTCCCCTGCATTGGCAGGCAGATTCTTAACCACTGCACCACCAGGGAAGCCCCCCCAGGTCGTATTTATCTTATAAGTGGGAGTTTGTACCCCTTGACCAACATCTCCCCATCTCCACCACTTCCCAATTACTTTCTTGATGATGCATTTCTGCTTTTATATGTTTTATTCCTAGAAACAATCATAACTTTGTCACAATGGACATTTAATTCAATTGCCATAATAGACTTTTTAAAAAATGCTAGACAATTTTTTAAGCTGTCTGATAAAAGATCTACATTAAGTTCAGATTTGAAAAAATTTTCTATTAACAATGACATTGTTTAGATATAAATTTCAACCATGTTTAAGAGTACTCTATAAGGAACCAAAACATACCTGGTTTTGGTAAGCAACTGGAGCATACTGCTTATAAATTGGAGCTAATTCTGTAGCCAAACTCTGTAAATTATCTTCAAGGTTTTTTTCCTATAGGAAGAGATAGTCCATAAAAGTTGTTTCATAATAACATATAAGATGAGTGATGAGCTTATTATATAATGTATGAAAATGAATTATACATCATTGCTGATGTGTGGTTGATGCATGGTTCATACTTACCCAGATAAAAGAGCTACCATAGAAAATGACATGGATTGTTTTCATAAAATCTAAACTATTAGTCATTGTTATGCTTGAATTTAGTCTTTTGAAATTAAAAGTCTGTTATTAGCTAATGAGAAATCTAACTGGTGTTAGAGGTAAGTTGCAAAACTGCTCATGTTGTTAAAAACAAGAACCATATTTCATGTTTATTCCATAGTACAGGGCACTTGAAGCAAATCAAGACAATTTTCCTGCTAACAAGTGGAGACTTGGAAGAATTCTGACAGTGAAACAAGTTTCTGTAACAGAGATGGGAGAGCAACACACATAAGGCACATACTGTGTTATCAGATCCTGTGTTAAGAGCTTCAAATGTAATAAGTAGGCAATGGGCTGTCTAAAACCAGTGTTTTGTTTTCTACACAGGAATGGCTATAAATTGAGGAAGATTTGATAGAACTGTGGAGAAGCCTTAACACCATTTCAAGATTCTAGATTCTAATGACAGTAGAAACGTAAGATTTTTTCAAAGGAAAACCGTCATGACAAGAATATTAAAAATGTCACTGATGACAGCATGAGGTTCGAAGGAGAGATAGGAGCCTTTGGCAACACTAGTTGGAAAACCATTGTGGTAGTTTTTCAGAGATGATTAGATCCTAAATCAAGTCAGAGACTTGATAAATGATCAGTCACATCTAAGGACGACAAGTGATGGAGAACTGGCAGCAAGGATGAATGAAGGACTTAAGAAGGTTTGAAGACTTCTGCCTCATTTGAGATTCGGTGGATGCCTAGAACTCAGGAAGGAAGCCTTTGTGTGGACCAGTTCACCTCTGGTATGAAGCAGACTATTATAAAAACCAAAGCCAATATAGACATAGGAAGTTAATTCTTGAGTGCTTTTTAACAAGCCTCAGTCTTGGCAACTGCAAAGCATCAGTGGTAATCCTTTTGGTTTCCTACTCATTTATGTTGGTGCTTTCATTGAAAAGGATATTCATGTATATAGGGTCTATATCTAGATTGCTCTGTTCCATTCATCTGTCTAATTATGTATTTGTTACTCAATGTAGCTTAATAAATATAGTCAGGGAGGTCAGACCCCTACTTTAAAAACACTTCCTAGCTATACTCACACATTAATTATAAATTTGAGGAAAACTTAGGAATTATTATTTAAATGCCTATTAAAAAGACTTTATTATATTTTATAACACTTGAAATATTGGGTGGGGTAATTGTGTTTTACTGCTAATAGAATATTAAGAATTATTCAGTGTCACAAGTCAGACTGGGCAATTTGTCATCTTATGGAATATCTCATTTATTATGTGGAAATGAAATAAAGTAGGCAAATAGAAGCTAATTAAATGAAACTTAAATAGATGATTATTAGTATCATTTTTGAATGTAGGTTCTTTATTCATATTGTAAAAATCCTGACTTTTCTAATGGTTTCATTAGAATGAATATGTCAGATAGAGATTTCTTATCAGATCTTTACCTAATGGGGCTCACACCTACATCCCTCTGCCCTTTTCACCCTGTACTTCATCTCTAGGACCATCTTCTCCACATCAATGCCTACAATTACCACCTGGACCACAGACCACCCCTTGAGCTTCAGGTTCTTATTAATGACCTGACAGCCTCACTTGGATTTCTCTTAGGAATCTCCAAGCCAATGCATCCAAACTGAATTAATAATCTGCCTTCTATAAACCTGGTCCTGTTTCAGTATATCTTATGTCAAGGAATAGTACCTAATTAAAAAAAATCTTTCCAGAACAACCACTGCTTATCATTTCTTCTGTCACAGCCATATTCTAAGTCACTACTATTCCTTCCCTGGACTGTTCTCAAAGCTAGCCCATCTTGCTATGCCAACTTTTGGCCAACTCCAATCCACAGAGCAGCCAGAGAGATCCCTTTTTAAAAAGAAAAGTTTAATTATATCACTCTCCGCCTTAAAAGTCTTCAATGATCTTCCAAAATTCTTGACATGGTTTACAAGGTCGCTTTATGCACCTCACTTTCCCTTGCCTGCTGTGCTTCACTGGCCTTTTGTCAGTTCCTGGAAAGAGGAATGCTTCTTCCTGTATTATAAACACTACATAAACGTTACTCATTGTTAATAATAACCATAAGCAAAAACTGATCTTACATTCATTATATAACAGAGTTATTTGTTATAGAATAAAAATTTAACAGTAATGTCAATATAAGTAATATATTTGTATACTAACAGCTTTATCAGATACTTATTTGGAAAAAAAAAAAACCTGGTTAATTTTAAGGGAGAATTCACATCTCATTATCAAGTGTTCTGACCTTTGAACATGGTTCCTTCTCATTATCAGGTATTTTATATGTCCTTTTAGTAATTTTTATAGTTTTCTCCCTAAATATCTGATAAACTTCTTGTTAGATTTCTTCTAAGGTACTTTATCTGCAAAGGATAGTTCTCTGTCTAGAGTCATTTCCTTCTTTTATTACAGTAAACAGGAACTCTAGAAAAACCAAATAATTTTGATTGCCTCTTTAAAGGGATTATTTATTTATTCTGAGCTTTCCTTGTATGTTATATTTCTTGTATTATAGATACAATTAGATTAATTCCTGCTGTTTTATCCATTACTATTTATCCTGTATCCTAATGAACTTTTAAATAAATTTTTTATGTATGTATGTATGTATGTATGTATGTATGTTTGTATGTATGTATGTATTGGCTGCATCGGGTCTTCCTTGCTGCGCGAGGGCTTTCTCTAGTTGCGGCGAGCGGGGGCTACTCTTCGTTGTGGTGCGCAGGCTTCTCACTGTGGTGGCTTCTTCTGTTGCGGAGCACGCACTCTAGGCATGCAGGCTTCAGTAGTTGTGGCTCGTGGGCTCTAGAGCACAGGCTCAGTAGTTGTGGCGCACGGGCTTAGTTGCTCCGCGGCATGTGGGATCTTCCCGGACCAGGGCTCGAACCCGTGTCTCCTGCATTGGCAGGCGGATTCTTAACCACTGCGCCATCAGGGAAGCCCCTAATGATTTTTTAAACTAACTTTGCTGACTGATGAATGGATTTTTTTTCCACCACTAGTTCAAATGTTATAAATTCCATTCGTAATCATCTAAAAAATTTTTAAACATACACTTCTCAAATATGTTTTTCTGACAATATCTAGAGCAGTGTTTTCCAAGCTGTGGGTCATGACTCTTTAGTGGGCCATGAAATCAGTTTAGTAGGTCAAAACTAGCATTTAAAAGAGAAATGAAAGTTCATAAAAAATATTTTACTGAATCATAGTGATCCTCAGCAATAACTATATAGGATATATTAACTTTTTAATATCTAGATATTACCTTTGTTACATATAATAAGGTGAAGTATTGTTTTGTTTTATTTATTTACTTGAATATATATATATGTCTGTATAGTTGTTTGTAATATAAAATGTTTTTTACTCGTGGTCACAGCACAAAGTTTGAAAAACACTGATCTTGGAGTTAATCAGTATCTAAATCCTCCCAACTCCAAACAAAGCATAAAACATTACCACACTTAGTTTATATAGGTGCCCCACCCCCTCCCACTACCTACCCACCCCTGATTTGATAAGAGTATTGAATTATACTTATTGTTATTTCAATTAAAAAATGTAAGTACTCAACTTATTTAAACTTAACAGTAAGGTTGACTAATTTCTTTGCTCACCATGGCCTCGTGTTCCGGACAGATTGGTTCCGGTTTCATATATCTTCTTTCTGGATTACGTCCTTTAGTAATTCTTTCATAGTAGTGCTGTGGGTAGTAAACTTACTGAGTCTTTGAAATGTTGGCAAATAGCTTTATTTATTCTTCCTACTTTGGCTGGGTATAAAATTCTAGATTTTTTTCAACAGTGATTCTCTTTGGGGTTAGGGGAGAAGAAGGAGGGAGCCAGGGACAATTGGAATTTGGGTTGATAGTTAAAGACTTTACCTACATTATTTAGAATTTTAAACTATTTTCATATATATATATACATACATATAGTTTACTATTTTGTCACTACTTGTTAATATTTAATTTTTTTACGATTAAAAAAATTTTTTAAGGAATGTACTTATATATTCATTGTGCAATTCATAAGTAAAAAGGACACTTACGTGTAAGGGAGAACTTGGATCAATTCTAAATCTTCTAGGACTTGGGCTTCTACCAAATTTGCAGCCATTGAAATACATACTCCAAGAACAGCCAAAAGAGAAGGAAGCTCCGCAAGTCTCTGGATCAATTCCTTGACATGTACAGGTACGACTGTAAGATGGTAATTGCAAGGGAATGAACTGATATAGTAGGACAATACCTCAAATAGAACATTTCAGGTTCATATAACTACAGAAGTATAGATGGATAATGAAATGATTTTAACACATCTATTTTATTACTTATTTAAAATAGTGTTACGTTAACAACACAGGGCTAACTGTACTTGAATATAACTAAATCTTCAATTGAAATGTTTGGTCAAGATTGTAAATCCAAATAAAAGGCAACAAACTATACAGATCTGATATATCCGTAACGTATTTGATTTGGAGATGTCCAAGGAAGGGAAATAAAGGGCTTGGATTTTAATCCTAGATTGGTTTCCTGTCAAAAGTGAAAATTAAAGCATCTCATTATCTCTTTGGACTTCATCCTTCCTTTGTAAAATGACATTGATATACTTCTGTGAGGACTGATTAAGGATAATATGTGTTGTATGTGAAATCACTTTGTCAATTTAAAGAAAGCCTTTATAAATGTCATGAGAAAAAATTGAGGAGGAAGCTCGTTTCATTCAGTGACTGAGTAATTTTATAACCTTGGGGGCATTTCTGAAACCCCAAAACGACTCTATACTAAGGATGACAATGATAAGAACATACACACAAAGATGTGAAACCAAAGAAGGAATGTACACCCTTGTGGTTCCTATTTGCATAATGCTTGAAACTTCTAATAGTATGGAATTAGTACTTATATGACTTAAAAATACAAATGGACTTCCCTGGTGGCGCAGTGGTTAAGAATCCGCCTGCCAATGCAGGGGACACGGGTTCAATCCCTGGTCTGGGAAGATCCCACATGCCGCAGAGCAACTAAGCCTGTGCACCACAACTACTGAGCCTGCACTCTAGAGACCGTAAGCCACAACTACTGAACCCACATGCCACAACTACTGAAGCCCACGAGCCTAGAGCCCGTGCTCCACAACAAGAGAAGCCACCACAATGAGAAGCCCATGCACTGCAACAAAGAGCAGCTCCTGCTTGCCACAACTAGAGAAAGCCCGCACGCAGCAATGAAGACCCAATGCAGACAAAAATAAATAAATAAATAAAATAAAATTACTTACATAAAAAAAATACAAACAATTAAAAAAAACCACGTTTTTAAAAAACAGTGAGTAAAAAGAATATAGAAATTTAGAGATCAAAACTGTAAGTATTTTTGGACTCCCCTGGTGGTCCAGTGGTAAAGAATCCGCCTTACAATGCAGGGGATGTGGGTTTGATCCCTGGTCAGGGAACTAGGATCCCATATGCTGCGGGGCAGCTAAGCCCGAGTGCCACAACTACTGAGCTCACACACATCAACTGGAGCCGGCGTGCCGCAAACTACAGAGCCCACATACTCTGGAACCTGCGCACCACAACTACAGAAGAGAAGACCCGCACGCCACAACTAGAGAGAAGCCCGAGAACCACAAGGAAGAGCCCTCGTGGCACAACGACAGATCCCGCACACCTCAAAGAAGATCCCACGTGCTGCAACTAATACCCGACACAGCCAAAAATAAATAAAATCTTAAGAAAAAAACTATAAGTATTTTTAGTTGTGAAAGTCAGGAAAATGCCTGATATATTTGAATATAAAAAGGATCATTTAAGACACTATGAAGGAAAAAAAGGAAGGAGGAATAGTTCAAATATTCTAACTTCCACTAAGATGGACTATATGCTTTTAAAGGGGCAAAAGATTACAATAACTTGAAAAGGAAGAAAAATAGGATATAAATAGGATCAAAGAAGGTAAATTTGAAATTGCAGAATTTCAAAGAAGTTGCCAAACAAGTAGAAAAATGTAGTTTAACTCTTAACTGTGAGACCTAAAAGTTTCTGTTAAACAGTCAACATCACCAATGATGAGACCGATAGACTTAAAATAGCTCCTAATATTATGGCCTGCCAAAAATTCCTGAATTGAATTAAATCAGGAAGAAACAATCCTACAATCCAAAATTGAGCAACAGTCTACAAAATTAGCCTGTCCTTTTCAAAAAGGAAATGCCATGAAACACAAAAAAAGACTGAGATAAAAGGATTAAGAGACCCAAAAGACAAAACAACTCAATCCATCAAATCATGGGTAGGGGAAAATTAGTATGAAGTATTACTGGAGAATAGATAATATTTGAATTAGAGAATAGCATTTTATCTAAGTGAAACTTCCTGGTTTTGATAATTGTACTGGTGTTAAGTAAGAGAATGTCCTCATTCTTAGAAAACACCCTCTGAAGTATTATTTAGGGGAAAAAGTCATAAAGTTTGCAACTAGTTCACAAATTATTCCGAAAGAAAGTATAGAAAAGCAATAATGATAATAACATGTAAGCTTGTGTGTATGTGTGACCATGTGTATAAGTGTAAATGTAACAAACCATTAACATCTGTGGAATCTAGATAAGGGGTATATAAGAGTTCACTGAAATATTCTTGCATCATTTCTGTAAATATAAAAATTTTAAAAAGTGATAGGCTGGATCTACATTGAGTGAAATAGAATAAAACTATTTATGATTATTGGGAAAAATAAGTTTATATGTATATCATTTAGAACTGTTTCTCTATACAAGAGGTATTATTATTATTATTGTGAATCCACATAACAAAATAGAAACATTAAAAATGATGTATACAACTAATATGTATAAAATAGATAAGAAATTGCTGTATAAAAAACAAGTAAAATTCAAAACATAAATGATGTATACATACTTGGGATTAGGAAGATTAACAAAAATATAATGAAATGATTTTAAACATAAAGGAATGTTCTGGAAGGTACACAAATAATCTTGTGTGGAGGTTAGAGAGTGAATGATATATATTTTGTTTATAATTTGTATAATGACATTTCTTTTAAAAAAGAAAGAACTTTATGAGGAAAACTACACAAAACGCTCTTGAAGAACATAAAAGTAAACTTTAACAAATGGAAAGAAAAATCATATTATGGGACTGGAAGATTCAATATCATAACAATGTCAGTTTATTCTAAGTTAATTTAATGCAATCCCATTAAAAATACCATTAGATTTATCTTAAAACTAGACAAATTGATTATAAAGTTCATTTGGAAGCACAAACATAAAATAACAAAGAAAGCGTTGAAAAAGAGCAAGAATAGTGAGCTAGCCTTACCAAATATTAAAATATATTATAATGCCTCTATAACTTAAAAAATGTGGTACTAGTATATGAAAAGACCAGACAGTGATACAGAATTCATATAAAAGAGAGGACTCCATTATATACAGTTTTTATATAAGGTTGTATTTCAAATCAAGGGGAAAGAAGTACTCTTTAGTAAGTAGTATTGGGATAAATGGAAAAAAGAATAGAATGGATCTCCTCTTCCCACTTCTGTCCAGCATAAATTTGAAATGCATCAGAGATTTACGTTTTAAAAATGTCCAATTTCAACAATAAAAGAAAACATGGGTGAATTATTCTATAACTCACGTGAGAGAAAAATGTTCTTAAATACCACTCAAAATTCAGACACAATAAGGGGAAAGATAGATACAATAAATTACATTAAAAAGAAAACTTGTGCAAAAGGTGACATAGCAGAAGTAAAAAGACAAATATCAAAGTGGCAAAAGCATTTAGAATTAAATCGCAAAGGGAGAGAAAAAATGAACACTCCTTTTGAAATAGGGGGTAGAATAATGAACAGATGGCTGACCATAAAAAAGAACAAAATAATGCCATTTGTAGCAACATGGATACAACTAGAGATTATCATACTAAGTGAAGTAAGGCAGAAAGAGAAAGACAAATACCATATGATATCACTTACATATGGAATCTAAAATACGACACAAATGAATAAACCTACAAAACCAAAACAGACTCACAAATATAGAGAACAGACTTGTGGTTGCCAAGGGGTGGGGGAGGGAAGAACTGGGAGTTTGGGATTCACAGACTCAAACTGTTATGATATAGGATAGATAAACAACAAGGTCCTCCTGCACAGCACAGGGAACTATATTCAATATCCTGTGATAAACCATAAATGGAAAAGAATATGTATATATATACATATATATATATCTGAGTCACTTTGCTGTACAGTAGAAATTAAACACAACATTGTAAATCAATTATACTTCAACAAAATTTGAAAAATAAAAAACAAATGGCAAATGCTCTTAACCATATGAAAAAATACTCTTATTCATAATATGAAAAATACAAATCAACGTAAACTGATGACATTTATCCTCTGTTAGATGGGCAAAACTCAAGTTTGACAACATTGGAAAACTGTAGAAAAACAGATATTCTCTTACAGTGCTATAGGAAATACAAATTGTACAATTCCTTACGGAGGAGCTGTTCCTTTATAGAAAAACCTCTCTCCTCCAGATTCCAGGGGTGAGAAGGATCAGGTACCAAAGAGAGAAGCAAGAAAAGAATATTCTAAAGGAGAATATCCTAAAATGGTCTTAACCCACTATGAAACCAAGTATCTCTTTAAAGAAATGTTCACTCTTTAGTTGCACAATACCTAAAATTCTGTTCTCCCATATAACATATGTAGTTGGAAGTTAATTTAACATGATATAATAGACTGAATGCAAAACAGTACAAAACAGATTTGATTACTTTTCATTGAGAGTGCATCTTCGGTCTGTGGGATGACCATTGTATGACTTTAGACTTTCCGTAAGCTGCGAGTACAATTTGTCAGCCATTGGAAGAGGGATGCCGTCCCATACCATGATGAGCACCACCATCACAGCTGTTGGACAGTGGTGGCCTGCACGCTGTCGAACGAGACAAAGAACTTTCTCTTCATCGCTGCTTCTTCTTAAAACCTGCCAAAGCAGAATGCATACATTTATGGAAAACAAGAAACCTAATGTCGAATGCAGTGGATATTGTTTTTAAAGCTCTGCATCATTACATTCTAGTTTTTAAAAAATTACTATTTCTTAAAGGGTTGAAGCCTATAGGACCTTCAGGTGTTAGACTAGCTGCCTCCATACAACTCATCACAGGGTATCCAAGGTTACTTGACTAACAAACAACAGGCAGAAATCTGTGGAAACAGTCTGTGTTTTATCTCACTGTTGATACAGTATTGCAAAACAGACAACAGAAGACCCCATGGAAAAGAGTCTAATTAACTCATCTGCTCTTCCATAATTGCCACAACAGGACAAATCTAGCTAGATAGAAATAACCTAGTACTCCCAGCATTAAAAATAAACTCTGAGCACTGTATTTAGCATCTGAGGAAAGTTATTGATGTTTTCCTTGGGCAAATGGTTTTGCCATTTAGAATAACTAATACATAAAGCAATACTCCTGCAATTCCTGTGATTTTTTCCATGCTATCACATGGATTTATCATACCCATCTTATCATAAGATTAAGGTGGTCTACCTGACATGGAGAATGCAAATTACAACAATTCATTTTGAATATTTATCCTTTTATCTTACCCTGCATCATAACCATGAGTTGCTAAAAAAAGGATTCCTAAGTATTTAAAATACTGCCCAGTGGTCCTAGTGTTTATCCTAGTGTTTATTTTTTTTATTACATTAAAATATTGACATCATGTAAAACCATCCAACTATGTTTAAAAGTCCCTCCATATATCACAAATTTACAGCGAGACTGATCACATTAATCAGTACATAATCAGTAAATGATGAAACTGCCCACCCCTGTGACGAGAATGGAGCACCCAATAGCATAATTAATATTCCATTTTTGTTGCTATAATATTACAAAAACTTGAGATGAAACTTCTTAAGATGTTAGTTACCCAATATCACTTTCTTCTGTCACTCCAGATGGTTAACAATCATTGCTACCAAGGCATCCCTTGAGTAGAGTTGGCTTTAGGACCTTCCCCCTAAACACAATTACGTATATTAAAATTTTTTTCTATATTTATATGTCCTTTAACAGCCAAATAAGAATACATTTGCTTTCAAATAAGCTCAAACGCAAAATGATATATTGTAGCAAACAAAATGACACCAGATAATCTTCATGTTGTCAAACCAACAAAGTTATAGTGATCCAGTCTTTGTGTGGGAAATGCTAAAATGCTATGTATTCATTGTATTTGTGCCTTTGCCAGATCTTCCATATTTCCTTCAGTGAATAATGGAAAATTGAACATAATGAGTCTTTAAATTCAGATATAGGTTTAATAAGCTGCTTAAGTATTGCTATGGTATGGATATTTATGTCCACCCCCAATTCATAAAATAAATCCTAAATCCCAACGATGGTATTAATAGGTGGGGCCTTTGGGTGGTGATTAGGTCATGAGGGGGAAGCTCTCATGAGTGGGATTAGTGTTCTTATAAAAGAGACCCCACAGAGCTATGCAGCCCCTTTTACCACATGAAGACACAAAGAGAGGAGGGACCACCAATCATGCTGGCACCCTGATCTTCAAGTTCCAAACCCCAGAACTGTGAGATATAAATTTCTGTTGTTTATAAGCCACCCAGTCTGATATTTTCTCATAGCAGTCTAAAAGGAGTAAGACAAATATTAAACCTGTATAAGAACTTTGAAAACTATAAAAATATTATTGAAAGGAATTAAAGACCTAAATAAATGAAGAGAGATACCATTTTTATGAAAGAGTAATTACTATAATGATGTCAATTTCCCCAAAATTGGTTTCCAGATTTGATACAATTCCAATCAAAACCCTACCAGAGGGGGCTTCCCTTGTGGCGCAGTGGTTAAGAGTTTGCCTGCCAATGCAGGGAACACGGGTTCGTGCCTCGGTCCAGGAAGATCCCACATGCCACGGAGCGGCTGGGCCCTTGAGCCATGGCTGCTGATCCTGCACGTCCGGAGCCTGTGCTCCGCAACGGGAGAGACCACAACAGTGAGAGGCCCGCATACCGCAAAAAACAAACAAACAAACAAACAACAACAAAAAAGAACCCTACCAGAGGGACTTCCCTGGTGGCGCAGTGGTTAAGAAACCACCTGCCAATGCAGGGGATACGGCATCGATCCCTGGTCCAGGAAGATCCCACATGCCACAGAGCAACTACGCCCGTGTGCCACAGCTACTGAGCCCACGCGTCTAGAGCCCGTGCTCCACAACAGAAGCCACCGCAATGAGTAGCCCCTGCTCACCGCAACTAGAGAAAGCCCGCATAGCAACGAAGACCCAACACAGCCAAAAATAAATAAACTCATATATATATATATATATATTTATAAAACCCTACCAGAATTAGTTTTGTTTGGGGGTGGAATTGACAAACTTGTTGCAAAGTTTATATGGAAATGCAAAGGACCAAGAAGTGACAAGGAACAAAGACAGAGAAAGTGATTTACCAGGTATCAAGATCTACTGTAAAGTTATAGTAATTAAGATACTCTAGTATTAGTGCAGTGACAGATAAGAAGATCAATGGAACAAAACAGAGTGCAGGAGATCCATATAAATATGGTCACCTGACTGTATGACGACGTTGACACTGCAGTGAAATGCAAAACAGCAGTCTTTCAATAAATGGTACTGGATAGACATCCATATGGGAAAAAAAAAAAGAATCTTGATGCCTACTTCACACGAGTGACAAGTTATATTGTAGATCTAACTATGAAAGATAATCATTAAGTTTTTAGAAGAAAACACCTTCAAGACCTGGAATAGGTATAATATTTTAAAATAGATTACCAAATTTAATAATCCTAAAGGAAAAAGTTAAGAAGCTGGAATATATTAAAATTAAGAATTTCTGTTTATCAAAAGCATTAACTAACAAAAGATTAAGTATAAAGGCAATCAATACAGTGGGAGACATAGCTGCAATATATATAATCAACAAACTATTCTTACCCAAAATATATAAAGAACTTCCTCAAATGAGTAATAAAAGCAAAGTAGAAAACTGGCCAAAAAAATTAAATAAGCTCAACACAAGACAATATCCAAACAGATGTTGAACATATGAAAATATGCTCAACATTATTAGTCATCTAGCAAAGTAAAAAAACTTAAAAGCACTACATATGTGGGTGGGGTTATAAAACGGTGTAACTGCCATGGAAAACAGTATGAAGTTCCTCAAAAAATTAAAAATAGAACTACCATATGACCAAGCAATCCCACTTCTGAATATATATCCAAAAGAACTGAAAGTAAGGTCTGAAACAGATATTTGCAAACCCATGTTCATTGACTCACACAAAAGAATATTAGTCAGACTTAAAAAGTAAGGAAATCCTGTCATGTGGCAAATGGATGAAACTTGAGGACATAATTCAAAGTGAAATAAGCCTGTCATGAAAAGACAAACATTTTATGATTTTACTTACAAATCATATTCAAAGTCAGAGAAACATAAAGTTGAATGGTGTTAGGGGCTAGGGTCATAGAAAAATAGGGAGTTGTTTAAGGGGTATAGGGTTTCAGATTTGCAACATGAAAATGTTAATTTTCATTTAATTGTTGTTTCACAACAATGTGAATATACATAATACTACTGAACTGTACACTTAAAAATGGTTAAGATGGTAAATTTTACATTATGTGTTATTTTACCACAATAAAAAAGAGAGGAGGGTTTCCCTGGTGGCACAGTGGTTGAGAGTCCGCCTGCCGATGCAGGGGACACGGGTTCGTGCCCCGGTCCAGGAAGATCCCACATGCCACGGAGCGGCTGGGCCCGTGAGCCATGGCTGCTGATCCTGCACGTCCGGAGCCTGTGCTCCGCAACGGGAGAGGCCACAACAGTGAGAGGCCCGCGAACCGGAAAAAAAAAAAAAAAAAAAGAGAGGAAAGTCTTCTTTAAAAAAGCACTACAGACCCAGGAGATTATCTAAAATGAAAAAGATAGAAAATGTCAAGTGTTGATAAGAATGTAGAGCAACTGGAACACTGGTACATTATTCATATGAGAATGTAAAAAAAAGATAACCACTTTGGAAAACTATGTGTTAGTATCAACCAAAGCTGCACACATGCATATCCCACCCCCTCAGCAATTCCACTTCTAGGTATATAACAAACAGAAATGTATTCTTATATTTCCTAAAGATAACACCACTATTGATGACGACCCAAAACTGGTAAAAACCCAAATGTTAATCACCAGAAGAATGGCTCAATGAGATGAGAATGATCTACAGTTACAAGCAACATGGCTTAATCTCACAATTATAATGCCGTGAGGAAGACAACAGAATACATATGCAGAAGAATACATATTACAAGACTGCATTTACATAAAGTTCAAATCAGGCAAGATTAATCAATAATGTTAGAAGGCAGGAGAGTGGTTACTCTTTAGGGAGTAGCTAGTGACTGGGAAGGGGCAAGAGTACTTCTGAAGGGTAAGTAATATTGACTGCTGGTTACACCAGTGTGTACACTTTAGAAAAATTCTGTGACCTTAGGGATTTCTGAAGTCTTCTGCATGTATATCACACTAAACTTAAAAGTGTACCTTAACCTAAATTTAAAACAAAAAACAGAAACTGCTTAGTCATTTACTGGCTCAGGACACTGTAGCAATTTTATTAACCTTTCTATAGTAGCACAGACCTCGGATCTAATAAATATTACCCACTATTTTATGTCTCTTTGCTTTATTACTGCATACTTGGCTCCTGAGCACAGAACTCAGCTTACGGGAGGCTCTCATCAAATATTTGTTGAACGAACCCACAAAAACCCAATGTGGTTTCATTTTATGAAAATTTCAAAAACAGGTGATACTATTAATAAGACGGAAACTCTCATTTCAGAAACAGATTTTAAGTGATACGAATAGTCTAAATTTTAAAACTTTTGAAGGTAACCACATTTTTTTTGTAACTGGAACAAAGTATTGATTGGTAAGCTATTGAAGCTGGGGCCTCTTGACAGACTCACTTTATAAATTTATTCATTTTATTTTCTTTTTGGCTGCGTTGGGTCTTCATTGCTGAGCGCTTACTTTCTCTACTTGTGGTGAGTTGGGGCTACTCTTCGTTGTGGTGCATGGGCTTCTCATTGCAGTGGCTTCTCTTTGTTTCGGAGCGCGGGCTCTAGGCACACGGGCTCCGTAGTTGTGGCTCACGGGCTCTAGAGTGCATGAACGGGCTTAGTTGCTCTGTGGCATGTGAGATCTTCCTGGACCAGGGCCCTGCATTGGCAGGCGGATTCTTAACCACTGTGCCACCAGGGAAGCCCGACATTTACTTTAGATGGTAAATGATGCACCCAAACATCTGAGTAATGTAATGATCATGACTACTGTCCTGTCACTTTTTAATATTTATTCTTATATTACATGCGATGCAATTGTTATATCTGTGAAACACCACACATTCTTTTAGGACTTGTGCTAAAATCATAACCCAGATTGAATAATGTTGGAATGAAGAATGTTTTAAAAAAATATATATATTTTTTTATTGGTCTTTTTTTTTTAATGGCTGAGTAATATTCCGTTGTATAAATACACCACATCTTTTTTTTTTTTTCCCTCTTGCGGTACGCGGGCCTCTCACTGTTGTGGCCTCTCCCGTTGCAGAGCGCAGGCTCCAGACGCGCAGGCTCAGTGGCCGTGGATCACGGGCCCAGCTGCTCCGCAGCATGTGGGATCTTCCCGGACCGGGGCACGAACCTGTGTCCCCTGCATCGGCAGGCAGACTCTCAACCACTGCGCCACCAGGGAAGCCCAAGAATGTTTTAAATAAATGGCTTTTGTAAATACCATCCACTTGTCTTTTTTTTTTTTTTAATATGTATTTATTTATTTGGTTGCATCAGGTCTTAGTGGCAGGGGGGCTACTTAGTTGCAGCCCACCAGCTTCTTAGTTGTGGCAGGTGGGCTCCTTAGTTTCAGCTTGCATGTGGGATCTAGTTCCCGACCAAGGATCAAACCCAGACCCCCTGCATTGGGAGTGCGGAGTCTTAACCACTGCGCCACCAGGAAAGTCCCACCATCCACTTGTCTTTTGATATCAGCTTTATTGAAACGTAATTTAAATATCATGAAATTCATCCTTTCAAAGTATGCAATTCAATGGTTATTAGTACATTCAGAGTTGGCCAACCATTACCACCAATATATAATTTTAGAACATTTTCATTCTCTGAAAAGAACCCCATTAGCACTCATGCCAAATTTCTCTCTTTTCTTGGCCACCATTACTCCTCCTTTGTATTTCTGTAAGTTTTGCTTATTTGGGACATTTCATATAAATGGAATCCTCTAACATGTGATCTTTTGTTTCTGGCTTCTTTTACTTAGCATAATATTCATTCATGTTTATAGTATTTATCAGTACTTCATTCCTTTTTATTGCCAAATAATATTCCATTGCATGGATATTCAATTTTATGTTTATCCATTCATTGGTTGCCATTTGGATTGTTTCAACTTTTGCTATTATGACTGATGCTGCTATCAACATTCATGTAATAAGTTTTTATATAGACACATTTTCATTTCTCTTGGGTATATACCTAGGAGTGGAATTGCCTGGCCATATGGAACCGTGAGTCTTCCAACTTTGCTCTTCTTTCTCAAGATTATTCTGGCTACTCTAACATATTTTACTGTTAACTTAAGATAGGACACTCATACATTTAGAGATGATGCTGAGAGTGTAAACAGCAGCTGAAATCAAAGTGACCAGTGATTGGAGATTGGTATGCTCTGAGAATTTATTCCCATACTTAGTATTTATCCCTGTGACCACTACATTTCAATACTTTGTATCACAGAGAAAACTGAAGTAGGATTTCCACAGAAAAAGCCATTCTCATTAATTAATGTATTAGATGCAACTTTTCTGATTAAAATTTGTATTTAAAATCCATTGTATTGCTATCACTATTTCTCTCCTGAGTTTAAATCCTGCATTTTCTATTTTCTCTAAATTATCATCAAAATTATTTGAGCAAAAGAGTTCTGGGTAGCTACTAAAGCTGTGTCTAATCAAATCCTCCTATAATTTCTAGAGAAATTAACATCAAAAGCAACTAACAAGGAAAAAAATACTGCTGCAAACTAATCTGGAGAAGGAAATGAAGACCTTATGCTCTCAATTTTGAAAAGTAGCTGAAAATGAACAGTAAGTTTCTAAAGAGCCTAATCAAACTTATAAGCTTTTGCACAGCAAAGGAAACCATAAATAAGATGAAAAGACAATATACTGAATGGAAGATATTTGCAAACGATGTGACCAACAAAGGATTAATCTCCAAAATATACAAATAGCTCATACGGCTCAATAACAACAACAACAAAAAAACCCAAACATGCCAATCACGAAATGCGCAGAAGAGCTAAAGACATTTCTCCAAAATGGAATACAGATGGCCAACAGGCACATGAAAAGATGTTCAACTTTGCAAATTATTAAAGAAATGCAAATCAAAACTACAATGAGGTACCACTTCACACCAGTCAGAATGGCCATCATTAAAAAGTCTACAAATAATAAATAATGGAGGTGGTGTAGAAAAAAGGAACCCTCCTACACTGTTGGTGGGAATGTAAATTGGTGCAGTCACTATGAAAAACAGTATGGAACTTCCTCAGAAAACTAATAGAGTTGCCATATGATCTAGCAATCCCACTCCTGGACATATATCCAGACAAAACTATAATTCAAAGAGATACATGCACCCCTATATTCATAGCAGCACTATTTACAATAGCCAAGACATGGAAACAACTTAAATGTCCATTGACAGATGAATGGATAAAAAAGATGTGAGATACACACACACACACACACACACACACACACACACACGCACAATGGAATACTACTCAGCCATTAAAAAGAATGAAATAATGCCATCTGCAGCAACATGGATGGACCTAAAGATTACCATACCATGTGAAGTAAGTCAGAAAGAGAAAGACAAATACCATATGATATCACTTACATGTGGAATCTAAAACATGACACAAATGAACTTATTTACAAAACAGAAACAGACTCACAGACTTAAATAGACATAAACTCAAATACATAGAGTACAGATTTATGGTTGCTAAGGGGGAGAGAGGGTGGAGGAGGGATGGATTGGGAGTTTGGGATTAGGAGAAACAAAAGATGCAAACTATTATATATAGAATGGATAAACAAGGTCCTACTATATAGCACAGGGAACTATATTCAATATCTTGTAATAAACCATAATGGAAAAGAATCTGAAAAAAAAAATGTATATATGTATGTATAACGGAATCACTTTGCTGTATACCCAAAACTAACACAACATTACACATCAACTATACTTCAATAAAATAAATTTTAAAAAAAGGATACATGGTCCAAGAGCTGAAAAATAAAATAATTTTTAAAATAGACTTCCCTGGTGGTCCAGGGCATAAGACTCTGTGCTCTTACTGCTAGGGCCCCGAGTATGATCCCTGGTTGGGGAACTAGATCCCACATGCATGGCGCAGTTAAGAGTCCACATGCCACAACTAAGGATTCTGCATGCAACAACTAAAGATCTTTTGTGCCACGACTAAGACCCGGCACAGCCTAAATAAATAAATTAATTAATTAAAAATAAATAAATAAAGTAAAAAAAAAAAAAAAGGCCACTGTCAGAAACAATGTAAGAGCAACAAGTATATCTTTGTATAACCTGAGGAATGAACAATGGGGGAATATCTCTCTTTTCGGTTATACTCAATCTGTGTGGCAATGAATATTCAATGTGTATTGTTTTAGATGTCAGAAATAAATTGATATAAATTAAGTATATGAATTTAGATAAAGCAATTAGTAGCCAGGTCCAAAATACTGTCAGGTTAGCAAGATATTACTCTGCCTAAACATGATATGCTGAAAATTATAATTACCTGGGAAGCTGATCAAATAATACCATAAGTGAAACCCAAAATTGAATGTAAAGGGTCATTTCCATTAATGGAGAAAATATCAGCAATGCATTTTTCTATTGTGATATTGTTAGGGGAGAATATAAGACACTTGTGAGAGGTTTGTATGAATAAGGGTGAAAAGTAGGGTCATACTCTTTTCTGTTTGGAGAGAGTGGAAAGGCTTCATGGAGGAGACCCTTCTTAGAAGACTGAAAAAGAGTTTGCCACCAGAAAAAAGATAGTACAAAGGCAATTCCAATATTCTTGGAAAACCAGCCTACAAGGCAAGGGTGTCATTTAAGGAAGAATTCCGCCAGTTGTATCCATACCAGATGGCTTCTGTGATTATAAGACTCCCTTTATTAAATTATTATACATAATTGGTTCTATTTCTGAAATCTCTGACATAAAGATAATGCTTGTTCTGTTTTCAAGATGTAGCTCAAAGTTCAACACCTCCCCAAAGTCCTTCCTGGAACCCCGTCTCCAAAAGTTACTCTTGGTTCCTCCCTCTTTGTTTCCTCTACGTGCCATTTTCAAGGGGCAAGTGATGGGGAGTAGTAACTAGCACATGGATGACACGACGTATGGCCATGCCTTCTTCACCTAAGAAGGCATATTATAGATAGGCTGCCGACTTGAGTTACTGAGGAGTGATCTTTTGGGGAAAGCTATGTTACCGAGAAGGAGTGTAATCAACAGTTTGAACAGCTGAAGAAAGGTTTTGAGGATCTAGACTTTCTTTGGCAGTTAAGGTATTAGTGATCATTGTGATAGTACCTTCAGAGAAGTGGAGACAAAAGATAGATCAAGGGCTTCCCTGGTGGCGCAGTGGTTGAGAGTCCGCTTGCCGATGGGGGACACGGGTTCGTGCCCCGGTCCGGGAAAATCCCACATGCCACGGAGCGGCTGGGCCCGTGAGCCATGGCCGCTGGGCCTGTGAGTCCGGAGCCTGTGCTCCGCAACGGGAGAGGCCACAACAGTGAGAGGCCCGCGTACCGCAAAAAAAAAAAAAAAAAAAAAAAAAAAAATCAGTCTGATGATCATTAGGAAAAGATTTCTTAGCATTTCTATCATGGAGTCCCCTTGTCCTGGGTTATAAATTGTTTTGCCTCAACAGCCTCTTTATGTATAGCTCTGAAAAGTACATTGTAAACTATATCTGTTACCCTGGGGACAACCTATTTAAATTCCCCACAGGGAGATCTTAAGGCAAGATAGACCAGGATCAAGAGTGATAACCTGGGATATTCTAAATAAACTCTAGTGGTCTAGTGGTTTAGGACCATATTTTACTAAGGATATAAAAACTGGTGGAGAGGAGAAACAAAGTTACTCTTGCAATTTATAAGGAGGTAACTGTAGGTAACAATATTTTTACATTCTTAGGGCATAGAAAGAAGGGTCTCAAAGACCAAGAGCAGTTTCCACTATAGCAGGCAAACTCAGCTTCTAGCCATAGTATATTTATATAGGTAACAGAAAAAGTAAAGTAGCTTTTTAATTCCCCTGCCTCCAAAATCCAGAGAAAATTAGATATATGCATTCTTGCTTTGTACAAAACAAAAAATATTCATAGTGTCAATGAATGGTACACACTGACATTTAATTATCTTCTACTATAATCACTAATTTCCCTTACTGGTATATAGACTTTGTAATTGTTATTTTGGAAACACAGCATTTGGTTTGTTGGATCAGAATTACTACTACATTTGCTGGTACCTGCAGATATTTGAACATACAAAGGCTAATCAAACTATTACTTCTGAAAACTAGGATTAAATGTGAGAATTTAGATCAAATAGACAATGTGATAAAAAAAATGAAAAGAAACAAGTGGTATTATAATTGGAAGACAATTATTTTTTATAGAAAATTCTTTCTAGAAAATTCAAGAGAATCAAAGAAAACTCTACTGTATTTTTTTTTTTTTTTTTTTTTTTTTTTGCGGTAGGCGGGCCTCTCACTGTTGTGGCCTCTCCCCTTGCGGAGCACAGGCTCCGGACGCACAGGCTCAGCGGCCATGGCTCACGGGCCTAGCCGCTCTGCGGCATGTGGGATCTTCCCAGACCGGGGCACGAACCCGTGTCCCCTGCATCGGCAGGCGGACCCTCAACCACTGCGCCACCAGGGAAGCCCTCTACTGTATTTTTTTTTTTTTTTTTTTTTTTTTTTTTGCGGTATGCGGGCCTCTCACCTCTGCGGCCTCTCCCGTTGCGGAGCACAGGCTCCGGACGCGCAGGCTCAGCGGCCATGGCTCACAGGCCCAGCCGCTCCGCGGCATGTGGGATCTTCCCGGACCGGGGCACGAACCCGTGTCCCCTGCATCGGCAGGCGGACTCTCAACCACTGCGCCACCAGGGAAGCCCCTCTACTGTATTTTTAAAGAGAGTAAAACAGGTGGCTCCTTATAACTGTTGAGGACTCAACAGCTTTAATATATACCAGCAATAACTAAATAGAAGTTTGGTTTACAGCTTAAATTAAACATAGCTGTAAGGATTATCTTAAGGGAAATGCATGTAAATAAATCTTAATTAAGCTGTTCCTAGATGGAAGGTTAGACATTAAAAGATTTTAATTCTAGCCACTAATCTACTCCCCATTCTAAGATATATTTAGCTTGTTTCTAAAATTCATATGAAAGATTAAAGGAACATTAAGTCATGAAAAAGATTTTTTAAACAACTGAGAGGGAAATGTCCTTCTAAATTTAAAACTTTTCTAGGGCTTCCCTGGTGGCGCAGTGGTTGGGAGTCTGCCTGCCGGTGCAGGGGGCGCGGGTTCGTGCCCCGGTCTGGGAGGATCCCCCATGCCGCGGAGAGGCTGGGCCTGTGAGCCATGGCCGCTGGGCCTGCGCATCCGGAGCCTGTGCTCCACAACGGGAGGGGCCACAGCAGGGAGAGGCCCGCGTACCGCAAAAACAAAAAAAAACAAAAAAAACTTTTCTACAAAACCATAGCAAAAAAGGCAGTACCAGCCCAGCAATGGTCTAACCTAATGGGTCAATGAACAATGTCAACAAAAATGGACATGTACATGGGACTTCCTTGGTGGTGCAGTGGTTAAGACTCTGAGCTCCCAATGCAGGAGACCCGGGTTCGATCCCTGGTCAGAGAACTAGATCCCACATGCATGCTGCAACTAAGGAGCCCGCCTGCCACAACTAAGACCAGGTGCAAGCAGATAAATAAATAAATATTTAGGGAGTGAAAAAAAAAAAAGGACATGTGGAAAATTAAGTGGATTTTTTTTTTTGGCTGCGTTGGGTTTTCGGTGCTGCTTGTGGGCTTTCTCTAGCTGCAGTGAGCAGGGGTTACTCTGTTGCAGTGTGTGGGCCTCTCATTGTCGTGGCCTCTTGCTGTTATGGCTTCTTTTGTTGTGGAGCACGGGCTCTTGGCGTGTGGGCTCAGTAGTTGCAGTACACAGACTTAGTTGCTCCACGGCATGTGGGATCTTCCTGGACCAGAACCAGGGCTCGAACCCATGTCCCCTGCATTGGCAGGCAGATTCTTAACCACTGCGCCACCAGGGAAGTCCCGAGATATTGACTTTTTACTTACTAGGTAAACAATGACAAAATAAATTTCACCAGTAGATTAATTTTTTATAGTAAAAATGTTTTTAACAACAAGAAAAAGATTTATTCTTTACTAAGTATTATAAATTAAGAATTTGGGAAGAATCCATCCTTTTTCAGCCTTTTTTTACATTAAGCAATTTCTTTGAAGCCTTTTTTATAATTTCTAATACTGCATTCAAACAACCCATAAAAAATTGAGGTATATATTCTATTTCAGTATGCAAAGAGAATCAAAAACTCTTGAGTAGCCTGTGCTCGAAAACAATCCTATGTTCATTTAATCAAACTTTCTTCAAATTTAGGAAGTTGTAGAATAAAAAGTTTTTACCAGAAGTTTTACTGACTGTCACTCTTCTGCTTAACATGCTTCAGCAGTTGTCCATAATTTTTAATTGCAATTTTTAACACCCTAGCTCTTAGTTTGGGTATACCCAAAATTGCTAATTATCATCTCAGAGGGTAAAACTAAGATGTGTTTTAAAAATAATAGACTTTTAAAATTTAATCTTAATTTAATATGGAACTTTAATTTCTGATTGGATACTTCAAATGAACACTGAATTTAATTTTAGTTTAAAATTTAAATTTAATAATTGTATAAACATTACAGAACTATGTTACTTAAAAAAAAGAGCAAATAAAATAATCATTGTAATACAATCTTAGCTCTAAAGATGGAGCAGTGACTAGGGTCCTACATCAGCTCCAATAAAAATCTGGGCTCCACAGAAGGACTTGGCTAGAATCACAGCTAGGAGCAACGTTTATGTCAAGTGTCCGGTATATTACCAAAGAGAGATCACTTTTGAGCTTATCCATACCCATGTGAGAGAAAAGTAGGGTTAAATTTTCAACACAAATGATGGTGGCCACCCCCCCCCAACAAAACCAAAATCATCCATTTAAATCCGCCTATATATTATAGTTAATGAACTTCAACCTTTGGGGGTGGTGGTGGTGATGATTAGGTGCATACGGGGTGTTCTGGGGTGGTGGTGATAATTTATTTCTTGATCTGGATGGTTTGACTTTGTAAAACTTCAATGTGCTACACAGTTGTGAGTTGTGTACTTTCTTTGTGTATATTATAGTTCAATAAAAAGTTTCCTTAAAAAATGAACTCTATGGGACTTCCCTGGTGGCACAGAGGTTAAGAATCCGCCTGCCAATGCAAGAGACACGAGTTCAAGCCCTGATCCGGGAAGATCCCACATGCCGCGGAGCAACTAAGCCCATGCGCCACAACTACTAAGCCTGCGCTCTAGAGCCTGAGAGCCACAACTACTGAAGCCCGTGCGCCTAGAGCCCGTGCTCTGCAACAAGAGAAGCCACCACAAGGAGAAGCCCACTCACCACAACTAGAGAAAGGCTGCACGCAGCGAAAAAAAGAACTTTATAAGCAAGCAAGCGAACATAAAAGTAGTTCTAATGGTACATTAGTGGACAGTAGGATTAAGTGAAGAAAAACGTTTTATAACAAAAGAAAAACAAGGACAGTGAAAAATGTAAGTCAGTTTAACGTCAACTGATAGCATCAACCTCTCGGCTTTTGCCTAATTTTGATCACTGAAGTATAAAATGTTTTTTTCACATTAGCAAGATTTTACAGACAGCAAACAAGTAGCCCAGGACACCAACTACCCCTTTATTATGTTGACATGGTAATACACAAAGAGGTGCCTGATTTGGGCACAGAAATAAGCAGTACCATGGTACAGGGTGAAGACAACCAAGGCAGATACTAGGCAGAAACTTGGAACAAAGGAATAAAAAAAGGGAAGTCTTTGAAGATTATGTAAATGTATAAATCCAGGTTAGATATTTTAAAACTTTTCGATACTTCAGCTTGGTTTACACCTCACCCCAAAAACTCTGGTCACATCACACCCAAATAGGCAATAAAATATTCACTTGTACATACTCATTGTCACACTTGCTCTATGGACTAATATACAATCCTACATAGGGGAACCCATGAACTGGGGGCCTGGTGTGAATTGCTCAGCACTGGAACCATCTGGGGAAGCTTGCTGTTTGAATTCTTCTCCCAACTCCAGTCATCATCTCAAAGGCTCAGTTGGGGCGGGGTGGGTGGGGGTGGGTAGTACAGGGAGTTAATAGAGCCTACTGTATCCAAGAAACTACATCACCCTTTCGACCAAGATCTACTGAATAACAAGGTAACTACTCCCTGACCAGATCCAAAGTGACGGCAGAGAAGAGTCACAAATGTCTGTCAAAGGCTAACAGTTAAGGAGGAGTGTTAATGACTACCTGGCAAGGAAACATTTCCAAGATTAAAAGTGTTAAGAACAAAGGCAAAACATTGTGAAACTGGCTTAGAAAGTTGTGCTACCCAGTTATAATTTATTTTTAGGCTTTCTGTGTGTGACCTAACCCTAACACCTCCCTTCAAGAAAAGGAGGCAAGGGCAGCATGATAAAAGTAAGATAGAGGGACTTTCCTGGTGGCACAGCGGTTAAGAATCCGCCTGCCAATGCAGGCAACACAGATTCGATCCCTGGTCCGGGAAGTTCCCACATGCCGCGGAGCAACTAAGCCCATGCGCCCCAACTACTGAAGCCTGCGCGCCTAGAGCCCATGCTCCGCAACAAGAGAAGCCACCGCAATGAGAAGCCCACACGCCACAACATAGAGTAACCCCCACTCACCGCAACTAGAGAAAAGCCCATGCACAGCAACGAAGACCCAAAGCAGCCAAAAATAAATAAATAAATTTTTTAAAAAGTAGGATAGAATTCAACCATGATTTCTACACATAAGTCTGCACACAGAGATGAGAAAATGTACATAAAGTCACAAGATGCCTGATTTACGTTAATGTTTAATATCAAATACAGGACAAATGTAAACTATGCAAGACGAAAAGTTTGGAGCAATACAATCTACCAGTTGAAGGTTTATTAGATTCCTTAGTTTAAAATGATTTACCTTCATTTCCTCTCTCTCCTTTTTCTTCATTCCTGCATTAAGTATCCATATAAGACGCTTTTTACTTTTTTAAATGGAGAGCTCAGTTTTTTTTTTAAATAAATTTATTTATTTTTGGCTGCGTTGCGTCTTTATTGCTGCACGAAGGCTTCTCATTGTGGTGGCTTCTCTTGTTGCAGAGCATGGGCTCTAGGTGCACGGGCTCCAGTAGTTGTGGCACACGGGCTTAGTAGTTGTGGCTCGCAAACTCTAGAGTGCAGGCTCAGTAGTTGTGGCGCACGGGCTTAGTTGCTCCGCGGCATGTGGGGTCTTCCCAGACCAGAGATCGAACCCATGTCCCCTGCCTTGGCAGGTGGATTCTTAAACCACTGAACCACTAGGGAAGTCCCTCCATATAAGACTTGATTGTGCTAGTGTCATTCAAAATAATAAAGTCCTAAAAACAATGTAGACTATAGAGAAACCTAACCATTTGCTCTATTTTTTATTTAACCTCAAGAGCTCAAATTTGTATTGGACAACTTTAGAAGACTATTAGTTCTAATACTTACAATGGCCCATGTCTCAGGAAAGAGCTAATAATGTATACCAGAGCAATACTATTTCAAGATATCAATTCCAATTGAAAATATTCAATAACAGTCTTATTTAAGCTCTATATTCATTTACTCAACAAAAATTTATTGAGTCCTGAATATGTGTTGGGCATTGCTCCAGGCACAAGCAAAATAACTTGGGAATTTTGCAAAAAATAAACTTCGATTAACATTATGATTTTTCTAACACATATAATCATTTATGATGCCTATTTTTTTCACAGATACACAGAATTAATTCTTGGTTTTGTTATCAAGATTATTCTTTTGCCGGACTTCCCTGGGGGTCCAGTGGCTAACACTCCGCACTCCCAATGCAGCAGGCCTGGGTTCGATCCTTGGTCAAGGAACTAGATCCCACATGCTGCAACTAAAGATCCCACATAAATAAGTAAACAAACAAACATATAAAAAGATGGGGCTTCCTTGGTGGCGCAGTGATTAAGAATCTGCCTGCCAATGCAGGGGACAGGGGTTCGAGCCCTGGTCCGGGAAGATCCCACATGCCGCAGAGCAACTAAGCCCGTGTGCCACAACTACTGAAGGCTGCATGCCTAGAGCCCGTGCTCCGCAGCAAGAGAAGCCACTGCAATGAGATGCCCGCGCACCCAACGAAGAGTAGCCCCAGGTCGATGCAACTAAAGAAAGCCCGTGTGCAGTAACGAAGACCCAGTGCAACCAAAAATAAATTAATTTTAAAAAAGATTCTTTTGCATTGTCATTAGTAGATATCAAAATTTTCATAAGTTCTTAGCAACTATGCTTTATTTCAGTCTTGTCTCTGAATTGTTTTTGTATTTGTGAAAAGAGCCAGATTCTGAAAGAAAAATTGCAAAAGGTAAAGTAAGAAAATAATTTTGCTATAGCTGCTTCATGGAAAATGCTATATATCTTTTACATACCTAGCAACCCTTAAGAAGACTTAAGCCATTAATAGGACTTTAACAGAAAGTTGCTGCCAAAATCTTTATGCTGCAGATTTCATATTTGTCTTCATAGAAAAAATAGAAGTATTGATATATATATATATCAAAATTCTATCTGTGTAATTATTATTATGCTAGAGAAGGTTTGAACGGCGGGAAGAATCATCCAAAATCCTACCACTTAACCCAGCCACCTTGCTCTTTTGGGTCACTTACTCAAGAGGAAGCCAGCTGCCATAAGCATATTTTCACCCTTTGCTACTTAAAGGCAAATAAGTAAAATATTCAGAAATATCTAACAGATACAGATTAACAAACCTATGTAAACTATCAGTGCCAAATATTGGGAACCAATCCCTACTACTTATTTCTGCAAATATGCAAGGTCGTATGTGGGGGAAAACACAAAAGAACAGTAACCATACCGTTAAGAAATACATAAGGGGGGCGGGGGGGAAGCAGGAAAATTATTACCACAAAAGTTAGGATGGAGGGGTTCTTGGGGCTGCTGGGAACCTAGAAAAATTGTATTTTTCACCTGGGTAGTTGCTTGATGAGTGCTCAATTTATAATCATAGGTCAACTCTACCTTTATATTTTACAAACTTTTTTTTTTTATATATTCCATAACGAACAATGTTGCTGCTTAAGAGCATTATTTTGTGAATCAAGATTCACAAATAAAAGTTTTTTGCCTTTAGAGATGATAGGGCTAAGGAAGATAGATTAGATTAGATGTATTATATATTAAATATATCAGATAGGGCTAAGATAGCTATATTTTACAATGTCAATGTAGTATCCTTAACATATTGATATTTTTAGTGAGGAAGAGATATTGAACTTTGTAATAGCCAGTCTCCAAGATGCCCCCAATCATCACCACCACCTGGTATTCATGCCCCTGCATAGTCCCCTCCCACACTAAATAAGGCTCAATAATGTAGCTACTTCCAAGGTTAATGTCATAAAAGACATTGTGACTTCCTCCTTATTATATTTTGATTGACTCACTCTGGGGGAAAACAAGCTGCTATGACATGAGAAAACACTTAAGAAATCCTATGATAAGAAAGTGAGTCCTCTAGTGAACAGCTATCAAGGAACTAAAGCCTCCTGCAAATGACATGGGAAGTGGACCCTCCAGCACCCTCCTCCCCAGTCAAGTTTGAGATGATAAAGACCTCTTCTGGAAGCACCCTACTAAGTTACCCAGAGATTACTGACTCACGAAAGTGATTAGATAATAAATGTTTTTTGTTCAAAGCTACTAAATTTGGGTAATTTGTAAAGCAGCAACAGAGAAGTAATACTGAGCTTATCAAGTAATTACTTAGAATGCTCTTTATAAAACATAAATCAGATAGAGAACACATCCCTAATTAAAATACTTCAAAGGCTTCATATTATTCATGGACTAAAATTCACTATGGCCTACAAAACCATTCAGGCTCTGGCTTCTGCCTACCTTTTTACCTTCTCCGATTTCCATTCTCTACCTCCTCAACTTCACTAGACTCCTCTTAGATTATTAAAGAATGTACTCTCTTCCTTGACCTTTGTACTTGCTGTTTTCTCTGCCTAGGAATGTTCTTCCTTGCATTCTTGCGGGTATTCTTTGCATACTCAGCTCCTTTTTGTCACTCAGTAGTCCTCAGCTTAAAAGTTCTCTCCCCAATGAGGCCTTCCCTGATGACCCATTCATAAGAAGAAAACCCTGGAAGGTTCCCACTAAAGAGAGGAAAAAGATGAGACCATATTTAAAGCAATATAAACCTGGAGTTAGTATGTTAGACTAACTGTATTAAATGAAAAAAAGAAATTACTAGTTTAAATTTGGAAAGGAGAATATAAATTTGTCATTACAGATTATGATTGTACATCTGAAATACATAAGAGAAATAAATTGGAAAACAAGAAGCACGTAAACTCTATGGGAACAAAACTTTAGAACACTCCTGAAGGACAAAAGAAGGCATCAACAAATGGAAAGGTATAGCATTTAGGACAGGAAGACTTAACATCAAAAATGTAAATTCTCCAAATTCTCTCTGTAATATGATTCCAATAAAAATACCAAAATCGAGGGACCTCCCTGTTGGTCCAGTGGTAAAGAATCTGCCTTACAATGCAGGGGACGTGGGTTCAATCCCTGGTCAGTGAACTAAGATCCCACATGGCGCGGGGGAAACTAAGCCCATGTGCCTTGGAGCCTGCATGCCACAACTAGAGAGAGATAACCTGCATGCCACAACTAGAGAGAGATAACCTGCACGCCACAACTAAGCCTGCATGCTGTAACGAAAGATCCCGCGCACCACAACAAAAGAAAGATTCTGCATGCCTCAACCAAGATCCCGCGAGCCGCAGCTAAGACCCGACGCAGCCAAAAATAAATAAAATAAATAATAAAATAAATCTTAAACCAAAAAAACCCCAAAATCGACAAGGTATTTCTTGCAAATAGACAAGGCGATCATAAACTCATACGGAAAAAAAAAACAAGGCAAGAATATTTAGGAAATTTCTGAAGAATTAGCTCTATCAGATATTAAAACATATTTTTAAACCCAAATAATTAGAGTAATTTGATGCTGATATATAACATGATGTGACAGAACAGAAAATCTACTAATATAAACAAATACAAATCAGTAGGGAGAAGAAAGACAATTAAGTGGTGTTGGGTAGCTGGGTAGCCAGTTGAAAAAACTTAAGTTGTGACTAACATTCTACACACAAGATGAATAAAACAGTTAAGTGTAGAAAAAAATGAAATCATTAAAATATTATAAAAAGAAAATTCGAGATTTATAAGGTAGAAGTGGTAAAGATTTTTCTAATTAAGACACACTGAAGTCATAAAAGCAAAGTTTTCCATTAAAAATTTAACTTAACATTTCATCTCATTGGGGACTTCCCTGGTGGCAGAGTGGTTAAGAATCCGCCTGCCAATGCAGAGGACACGGGTTCAAGCCCTGGTCTGGGAAGATCCCACATGCCGCAAAGCAAATAAGCCCATGTGTCACAACTACTGAGCCTGCGAGCCACAACTACTGAGACAGAGGTGCCACAACTACTGAAGCCTGCGCACCTAGAGACCGTGCTCCGCAACAAGAGAAGCCACCATAGTGAGAAGCCTGCACACCACAACAAAGAGTAGCTCCTGCTCACCACAACTAGAGAAAGCCTGTGTGCAGCAATGAAGACCCAATGCAGCCAAAAATTAAAAAAAATTTTTTTAAAATTTCGTTTCATTTAAAAAAGTCTGTATGTTAAAAAATATGACAAACAAGGACTTCCTTGGTGGTCCAGTGGTTAAGACTCCACCCTTCCACTGCAAGGGGCATGGGTTCAATCCCAGGTCTGGGAGGTAAGATTCTGCATGCTGTGCAGCACAGCCAAAAAAACAAGACAAAGAGGAAATATATTTGCAACTTATCACAGTCAATTTTCTAAAGGATCTTCTATAAAAATCAAGAGAAGCCTAATAACCCAATAGATAAAATGGCCCTTCTGTATTATTTCCTACTTTTAAATGTTTTGGATTGACCGTCTTAACTTTCTCAAGAGTGAATAAAATATAAAAATAAAAATAAAGATCACTCTTCTGACTACCATTTAGATATATCTTCACCAAAACTCTTACATGTGGGGACTGACTTGTGTGGGTGAATGTTTTGTGGAAATTGAGCAAATTGAAGGCAGGTATCTTATTTGGGATTTGATTCTATTTAATGTAACAGAAGACTGCCTAGTAACAGGTTTTAAAGAAGTGAAAAAAAATTCTCTCATGTTACAGAAATCCAGGTTTAAGAAGCCTAAGGTTTGTACAGCGCTTCTATTGGTATCATCAGGGACTCGGACTCCTGTCTTTCTTCTCCCCATTCTAGTACATATCTTCTATTATCAGGTCAATTCATGGTTCCAGTTGGCTGTTGGAGCTCCAGCCATTAAACCCATGTTCTATAAATGTTGAGGGAAAGGAGATAAGACACAAAAGAGTACATTCTATATGACTCTGGTTGTATAGAAATCATGAAAAAGACCTGTATAGTAATGAAGTGGTTATATAGTAGTTATCTTTGCATGGAGTTACCAACTGGGAGGGGCCAAAGGGAGGCTTCTGGGGTGCTAGATAGATTTATATCACTATCTGGGTAGTGTTATACATATGGAGAATGCCTTGATATGTTCATTTATATTTTGACAAGACTATGCACTCCAAACAGATTGAAGAAACTGAAAGTACTCTAACATATTTAGTGTTCAGTGCCCATATCTTGTGCTCATCACTGCTGTCACCCTCCAAAGGCTGAAAAGTAACCAAGACAGGGAATTCCCTGGCAGTCCAATGGTTAGGATTCTCCCAAATTGGTTTGATACAATTGGATACAATTCTAATCAAAACCCTACCAGAGAGACTTCCCTGGTGGTCCAGTGGTTAAGACTCCACTCTCCCACTGCAGGGGGTATGGGTTCAATCCCTGGTTGGGGAACTAAGATCCCGCATGCCGCGTGGTGCAGCCAAAAATAAATAAATAAATAACCAAGTCATACAGTCTGCTGGAATACATAAGGATGTGGCAATTGTCTTGCTTTAGGAATAGCGTGGTTCCAACCCTATCTCCATTTTGCATTTAATGGGCATAAAAACAATGACTTTTCCCTTTTCCGAAATCATGAGTCTCTCTATAGGGATTTATGAGGCAATGTATGTCAGGTTCTTAATATGGTTTCTGATATTTAACGAGAGGTAGTTGTTATTATTTTACTATCATTATTATAGTCATCATCATGATTGACAAATGATCGGACAGCACCCCAAATGATCCTTTGGTCAAGAATTCCAAATAAACTGGTCAATATCCTTGTGCATGTGAACATCCTCCTGATACGATACTGTTTCTCAGTTGAGAACTTCCTAAAGAAGCTAAATCCAGTTCTTACTTCTTATAGCTCCTCAAATTTAGAAAACTCAAAGTAGTCATAGAAACAATTTTGGAAATATGTTGTAAAAAGTTTGGTTTTGTCTTCAATATTGTATGATCTTCATTAAGGTGGCCCTATGAGACAATGAATTAGAAAGAATTTCAAAATAACTAATAAAAGTAAGATATAGATGCAACTAGAGATTATCGTACTAAGTGAAGTAAGTCAGAAAGAGAAAGACAAATAACATATGATATCACTTATATGTGAAATCTAAAATATGACACAAATGAACCTATCTATGAAACAGAAACAAAATCAGGGACATAGAGAATAGACTGGTGGTCGCCAAGGGGGAGGGGGCTGAGGGAGGGATGGAGTGGGAGGTTGGGGTGAGCAGATGTAAGCTTTTATATATAGAATGGATAAACAACAAGGTCCTACTGTCTAGCACAGAGAACAATATTCAATATCCTACGATAAACCATAATGAAAAGAATATGAAAAAGAATGTACAAAAAAAATAAGATATAGGAAACAATATATATAATTTAGTACCATTTATTTACGCTAATTATAAATGCACTGAATGCTCTCTAAAAGTAACAAAAAACTCTAAGACTAATGACCCTATATCACAAGATACCAACTGAGAATGGCCATACCCTTTTGTTCATTAACATAAAAAGCCCAGGCTAAGACAAATAGCTTCCTTTTTTCCCTGGGAATAATGAGGGTGGATATTTTTCTACTCCACATCTTCATGGAAAAAAATTGATTTAGTTTATATGTGGAATATATCCATTTTGAAAAATGTATAAATGCAAAATACTTACCCACTTAGCAACTGGACACCCATTAGAGCTTTTTCCTTCTTTCCCCGTGTACACTACTATTTCTATCCTTATTGCGTTTCCTTTTTGACCATACCTGAGTATGAAACACAGCGAAGGGAAAATAATTGCAATACACTTTTAACATCTTCATATGTGCATAAGATATAGATTTACAGAAGTACAAAATTCAAACACTCCTCATAATTATAACTTTGTTAAAAATTTACTTTCATGTGGCAGATATTTTTATTTGTTATCCAGTTCTGTTTACTTGTCCTTAAGGATCACTCTTTTAAAAAATGGCCTGGCTCCAAGACAAGCAAAAGGAATGTGAATGCAGTGTTGACAGAGGTAATTTTAACTATTTCTACCATTATACAATAATATAAAGATAAGTATGTCTGCATTTAACAAAGATAGCCTTGCTTTGTGAAGGTCTTATTGAGTGCCCAACGGCTTGTGTGAGTGACTCAGCAGGGACACCAGGACTCTATGCTTTTCCTGGGCCCTAAGAAACATCAAATTCATGCTCCTGGAACTTTTCCATTCATCTCAAGTTTGTTCCCAGAAGATGATTTCTCTGCATTGAGTCAGATCCCCAATAATGAATGATTTTAACAGGGAAGCATATTTCCTCACCTATTCTCCATGATTTCCCTGACAGCAGCAACACTTGGTCCTGCCCCAAGGTGTGTATAATATGGGCCTTTGTCTTTTTGTATAACTCGATCTGTGGAAGGAATAAGATTATTAGACCCAAAAGTTTACAGAATTGCATAGGGGCAAGGAAGAGCTTTTTTTTTTTTTTTTTTTTTCAATTCAGAACAATGAATCTTGACAAGATTTTGGTAAGCTTTAGTAATTAAAGTCTAGGACAATAGGCCCTGGAATTTAACTTATCCCTTTCTTTCTGCTCCTAATTAATCCACTCTTTCTCTTAAGAATCAGAGGAGGAAAAACATATTTTAAATTGTGGTTCATATTTATTCTCAGATCTCCTGCTTTAAAAAAATTCTATAAAAATTGAGGTACAAAATTAAGCTACCCAAGAGCAATACATCTTAAAAGCTTGGCCTCAGAATCCTATTAAAATTGAGCCCGACAATTGCACTGCTAAGATTTTATTCTATTACACATGCACACAATTATGTATTTATAATACACATGTATACAAGAATATTCCTTGTTACAATTGTACATAATATTAAAAGAGAAACACTCTTAACACCTTTCAATGAGGTAATAGTTAAATAGTATGTTTTAAAAGCCTTAAATTTTGTAAGACTGGAAACAAAATTAAAATCACTAATAATGTTGATTTATATAGAAAAAATATAACAGCCATTTTTCTCTAGAAAAAGACATTTGCACCATATTTCTGTACCATTTGAATTTTTGTGTAAATTACATAGTTCTTAGAAAATGGTATTTTAAAACTTGGCCTCTGAGATTCATGTCTAACTAGAATCACTGGGAAATGCATGTGTACCTACACCAAAAGATCATTACTTACCATTTTAATTGGACATCAGATATAACATAGGATTATTTCTGGGGCTACTTAAGCAAGATACGGTGAATAATTTTTAACTTATTGGTAATCTAGAGCAGTGGTTTTTAATCAGGGGTATTTTTGCCAAAGGGGACATTTGGCAATATTTTGGGTTGTGACAACTGCAAACGCTCACGTGTATGTGTGTGTGTGTGTGTGTGTGTGTGTGTGTGTGTATCACTAGTGAGTAGAGGCCAGGGATGCCACTAAACAGCCTACAATAGATAAGGTGGTCCCCCTACAACAAAGAATTATCCCATCTAAAATGCCAATAGTGCTAAATTTGAGGAACCTTGATCTAAAGGTTAATTACTCTAATTTTGCTAGAACATAATAATACTTTCACAGAAATCCTTTACCCTCAGATATGATTGGGATCCTTTACCCTCACTTGGATGATTTCTGAGGTCCACTTTTTTGTTTCTCTTTTTAAGTTTTGATTTCTACACAATGAGCACAATAACCTCAAATGTAACAATTATAGGAAAACATGTAACTGACAAGGGTATTCAACAGTTCCAGGTCCACTGCAGATACTGAATAAACTTTGAATGCCTGGCTGTCTTGACTCTGACACTGTGTTAAGGTAGTATGTATAAGGAAAGGATCTTGAAACTAGACAATCAACCTATTGAAATTTATGTATGCAGTCAAATTAGACGAGCTCAGGTATATAAATCTTACTGGCATTTTAAATTAAAGAACTTTTTAACATTTTTAATGATATTCAGAGAAATAGTCTCTTTTTCACTTCAGATTTTTGAAGCAACATAGGATGGAAGTTACAAATACAGCCGCTGGAGCTGGGACTGCCTGTCTTAGAATTCCAGTTTAATCATTTACTAGCTGTGAACTTCTCTTACTCAGTCTCCTCACTTGTAAAATTGGGATAATAAGCATTCCCTTTGGTGGGTTGTTGTGAATATAACAAGTCAAGGGTGTAGGACAGTTATCAGACTTGCAGTAAAAGATCTGGAATAGGAGCCATTATCATTAATACAATCTTTTCTCCTTGGTCCAAGAATCTCTCATTCTGCCAAATTGACCCTACTCAGACAGCATTGCCACCCCTTCCAGATTGTCAGATCCTCCTCCTTGGAGGCTCTTCATTCTCAGAGAAGCCTATCTTTGGTGCCTGGTATGTGGTAAGCTGTCAAAACTGAGTGTTGAATGATGAGCAGAGAAATGGAAAGATTCATTTCAGAATATCAAATGTACTTTGAAAAATCAAGAACTAAAAGTCATTGCTACACTTCACTATTTTTTCTATTGTGGTTAAAAAAATATCAGAATGATATACTTACTTTATCCTTCCAATCAATCCTTTAACCACCCATTCTGGAATATACTAATGAACCATCTGCTTCTTGATTGGGTTAGCAATTACACAGATACTTTTTTTATAGTTATTTGTTAAGTTGTACATATATTTTATGTTCTCTGTATGCATGCTCTACTGCACAATTTAAAAGTATATATTTTTAAACAAAAGACTTAAAGGTTGAAATTCTTTTGAATATAGGAAGAATAAACTGTGATAACGTATTAAGGGACTTCATTCTTATGATATGCACAGTAAACAACTTGAGACATCTAGCTTGAGAGAAATCAAATTTTCCACTTAAGAAAGTTTCCAAATTACCAGTTGGATTTCCTATTTATCTGAGCAGCATAAATAAAGGTCCCACAGAAAAATGGGTATAGAATTATTTAGTCCATCCTAGCTAGAATATGAATGGGGCAAAAATGTCATATATAAAATGTAAACAAACTTGATTCAGTCACAACTTGAGGCCATTAATGCAAGAAAATGAAGAAACTCACTTACCAAGACAGTTGCAGGTAGGCAATTCAGAATCTTTTGTTGTGGACACCAGGGTTTTCGTAGGATTAGTAAAGAAGTTCATTGCATAATCATTAAAACTTTTCTGTGCACTGTCTATTGGGGAAAATTCTGATGCTCCAACACTAGATAAACAGACGTCCTCTTCACTTTTGGTAGAAACCACTGTAATTCCACCTGAACATACTACATTTAGGTTCCTGAGAATTTGTGCTGGGTCCGGTAAAGGGGTCTCATGAGAGATACCAGGCAATGTTGGCAGCCTCTGATGTGTGACTTGGTCTTTAACATCCTGTTGGAACTGTGTTTGGTCATTGCCAGCCATCACATTAGCACACTGGTTAGTTGGAGAGGATGGCTGGAGTAAAGGATGAGCTTTCTGATTGACATTCACTGTTGGCTGTACCTGAGCATATCCATTTTCTGTAAACGCCTGTCCATTGGATTCTGTTTTTAACTGGATTATGGGGAGAGAATCTAAGGGTTCAACTTTCATCTTCTCCTGTGCTAATTCAGGATAATACCGCTCAAATTTTATTTGAGTGAGTGGAGGAAATAATTTTTTGTGTTCTAATGCTGAGCTCCTTTGAGTCAGTGGTTTCCATACTTTGGTTAGGGGAGGAATTTTCCCCAATAGAATAGGAAAGTCATGTGGACCAAATTGACCAAATCTTTGAAATTTAGATGCTATCCAAATGTCATGTAACTTACTATATTCATATGCCAACTGTTCCTGTTTTTTCTGGTCATTTTCTTGACAACTTATAATCACAGGTTTCTTTTTCCGTCGATCTCTTGATGGGGTAGATTTTGTCTTTTTCTGGATTGTGTTCTTTTGCTTTGTTACTGAAGGTCCTTGATTATTTTGTACACTGGAAGGTGGCTTATGCTCTATTGTGCCCTTTTCCTGGCTATAGTTTTGCTGTACATTATATGCAACAAGGCTTGTTGGTGTACTTTCAACTTTTTTGTCCTCCGGTTTTATACAATTGAATTTAATTATTGATGCAAGTTGTGTTAACTGTGCAGCAACATCTTCTTCTATTTTACTATGAACTGTATCTTGACATGAGGGATCATCCTTTGAGTCCAACTTGATGCTGCTGTCCAGTGACTGGTTACAATACTCCGATTTATTAGTTGTTGTTGTCAACTGATGCAAATTTTTGGAACTGTCAAGAGCAATTCTACCTTGAGCAACATTTTTATTGGTATCGGTTTTAGATGAATTTGAATTTGGTATAAAAACAGATACTGAATTTGTGACTGTTGAATATTCCTGTGGCTTTGTGGATGCTTGGTTACTAGGTGAGCTGTTGTGTGACTTAGAAATATTTTGGCCATTGAACATCAATGTGTTACATGAACTTTGCTTTTCCAGAGATGGACAGTGATGAAGGCTTTGTGGTCCCCCTTGTAAATTTGGGTCTTGGAGGTCTTTTCTTACAGAATACAGGATAGCTTTACAGCTGTTAAGCAAACTAGCTGTTCTCTGTTCTGTTTCTTCATCCTTCTCTGACTTCGATGGTGAGGAATTTTCTGATGGGGCTTCTGAAAGTTGTGTTAGAGCTTCTATGGCCACTACTTGTTCTAGCGTTAATCTCCTATCTTTCATTAGGGATAGAAGACTTGGTTGAAGTGTTGGTCCTTCTTTTAGTTCTCTACTTGTTATAATTTCTAGGGATTTTGGTTGATCACTTTCATTGTGTATAATACTAGTATGACTATTTAAGTTGCAGTTTGCAGGATCTGGAAAAGACTTACAATTAAAGCCAGGCTTCTGAATGACCAAAACATTACTTCTCCCCTTGAGATGATCACAGCTTGCACTAGTAGCAATGGTGCTCATGGCATTGTTATGGTTTGCAGTGTCTTTCAGGAATTTATAAGGATTGTTTTCAAATGCCTTGCCAAGTTCTTCAATGTTGATTTTTTTAAAAGACAAATTTGTTTCAGTTGGCAAATAGTGTACATTTTTAATGCCGTTTCTTACAGTTTGTGCAAACAATTTTTGAGGTTCAAGGAGGTCAGTAAGTAGGATTTTTTTCCTGTCATCTCCAGAGCTTTTCAGATTTTCAGCTTCTGTTTTAATTGTATTAAATTCTCCTTTAACATGATCAGTTAAGTGTGATTTCTTGTTTTGTGTCCACTTTTCCACTTCAATACCTGTCATACTTTCTTCATTATTAGTTACATTTTCTAAGGGACATGAATTTAATTCCAATCTTTGTTCTTCCTCATGACCACAACTACCGTATTCCATGGATTCTGACTTGGGGCCATTTACTGGTTTGTTGTCAAAATCTGCCTATAAAATAAATAGAGAAATTACTCTTATAATCTGCTCAAATATCTAAGTAAGAGCTGTAAGAACTTTACAATTTAAAAGCAATTAAATGTGAAGTCCCTGAAAACATTTTATTTTCACTTTTTTACATTTTTAGAAGTTATAAAATACCAAAAAGGGGGAAAAAAAAAAAGAGAGGTGGAAACCATCATATTCCCATGACTATTAATATTTTGGTATATTCATTTTTTTCCAAAATAAAATTTTAAAATATTTTTACATTGATGCCATTCACTGAACAATACTTATCATTTCAAGGCAAACTGTACTGAAGTAGAACACACACACACAAAAATATAAATCATAAATATATAGCTTGTTGAATTTTCACAGAATGAACACCTATATACCCAGATCCCAACCAAGAAACTTACATCTAATAAATAATAAGGTCTTACTGTATATCACAGAGAATTATATTCAATATTCTATGATAATCTATAAAGGAAAAGAATATAAAAAAGAATGTGTATATATATGTATAACTGAATCACTTTGCTGTACAGCAATAATTAATACAACATTGTAAGTCAACTATACTTCAATAAAAAAGTAAAAATAACAAAAAAAATTTTTTTTTATTAAAAAAACACATCTAGGGCTTCCCTGGTGGCGCAGTGGTTGAGAGTCCGCCTGCCGATGCAGGGGACACGGGTTCGTGCCCCGGTCTGGGAAGATCCCACATGCCGCGGAGCAGCTGGCCCGTGAGCCATGGCCGCTGAGCTTGCGCGTCTGGAGCCTGTGCTCCGCAACGGGAGAGGCCACAACAGTGAGAGGGCTGCGTACCGCAAAAAAAATAAAACAAACAAACAAACAAACAAACAAAAACACATCTAGTCATCACTCCACTGTCAAAGGGTAGCTACTGCTATCACATCTATCATAGATTTCTTTGGCTTATTTCCCAACTTTATAAGCTGACTTCCTTTTACTCAAAATTATATTTCTGAGAGTCATCGATGTTGTAAAGTTTAACTGTAATCCTTTCATTCTTACTGCTATACAGTAATTCATTGACTGAATATACTACAATGTATATTCTACTGTAGATGGACATTTAGTTTTAGTTTTTGGCTATAACAAAGAATACTGCTATAATATATTACTGTTATATTTTGGTGAACTTGTACATACATTGCTTGGAGTGGAAGTGCTCGGTCATTCAGTGTATGTATATATGCATGTACTTTAGGAGATAGGCCAAATCATTTTCTACAGTGGTTGTCAATACACACTCCCACCAGAAATTATGAGTTTCAATTTTTATTAACAATTAGCTCACATTCTTATTAACAATTAGTATTTTCTGTCTTTACACATCAGCCTTTCTGGTGAGTGGGTAGTGACACCCCTTTCCAAAAATTTTTTTGAGATGAAGTTCCCATGAAATAAAATTCATCATTTTACCATTTGAAATTGTGTAATTCTGATTTTATTCACAGTGTTGTGCAACAATCACCTCTAATTCCAGAACATTTTCATCACCCCTAATAGAAACACTGTACCCATTAAGGAATCATTATTCCCCCCACTAATCCCTATTTTTTAAACCCTGAAATAGCTCATCCAAAATTATACCACAGGAGGAGACAATAGGGGACATTTTGGTCAGGAGCAAATAGAAAATAACCTCTATAATATTTAACATGGCCCTGGATGTTCTAGGCAATGCCTTGAAGACAGTAAAATCTAAATATAAAAAATTAGGAGACTTCTTACTGAATGATGATTATATAACTGACTCCAAAGAAAAACCAGGAGTATTGACTAAAAAAAAAGAATCAGAGTTCAGAAGAGCCATATCTAATTTCTTTCTTTTTTTTTAAACTGTGGCTTTGATTCCTATCTCCTAATATGCAACAAAAATTCCAGATACATTAATAATGTAAATATAAAAAGATGTAAGAATAAGAAAATTTAGAAAGTAGGAAAAATCTTCCAAAGCAAGAGCAGAAAGTGATAAGCCATAGAAGAAAAGATAGAATTCTTTGACTACATATGATATTAACAATCTTAAAGGCAAAGACACCATAATATGCTTTTCAAATTGCTGATCACAACCTATGAGTCCCAATACCGATATCATGCTTTGTGACAAGTGTCTTTTAATGGAATATTAAAGAAAAATGTGTACACTACATTTAGTAAAGGTAAGTATTATCATATAATTTTTTTTTTTTTTTTTTTTTTTTTTTTTTTTTGCGGTATGCGGGCCTCTCACTGTTGTGGCCTCTCCCGTTGTGGAGCACGGGCTCCGGATGCACAGGCTCAGTGGCCATGGCTCACGGGCCTAGCTGCTCCGCGGCATGTGGGATCTTCCTGGACCAGGGCACAAACCTGTGTCCCCTGCATCGGCAGGTGGACACTCAACCACTGCGCCACCAGGGAAGCCCTATAATATAAATTTTTATGTATGTGTTTGTGCATTGAATCGTGATGTAAAATGTATTTATTTCCTGATATGCATAGCTACTTATATTGCCAAAAATAAATTGAAAAGTCAAGTGACAGACTGGGAAAATATTCGCAATACATATAAACAGTTACCATTCTTGGGCTTCCCTGGTGGTGCAGTGGTTGAGAATCTGCCTGCTAATGCAGGGGACATGGGTTCAAGCCATGGTCTGGGAGGATCCCACATGCCGTGGAGCGACTAGGCCCATGAGCCACAAGTACTGAGCCTGCGCGTCTGGAGCCTGTGCTCCCCAACAAGAGAGGCTGCGATAGTGAGAGGCCCGTGCACTGCGATGAAGAGTAGCCCCCGCTTGCCACAACTAGAGAAAGCCCTCGCACAGAAACGAAGACCCACCACAGCAAAAATAAATTAAAAAAAAAAAAAAGAGTTACCATTCTTAATGAAAAAGAGCTCCAACAAATTAAGAAGGAAAATAACTCAATAGAATAGTGAGGAAAGAATAGGCATATGCAATTCACTTAGGTGGAAATCAAAAGGATCAAAAGCTGTCCAACTTTACTAGAAGACAAGCAAATGAAAATAAATGTTATGTTTTCATCCATCCAAATTGCAAAACTAAAAAAGTAGAAATGTATGTAAGCAAATCATAATACAACATAACAGTTACAGTAGAGAAAGTATGAAATAAACTCATATAATCATATTGTGAAAAATGTGCAGCCATTACTCTATGTATCAATATTCTTAGTATATCATTAACCAAAATAAGATGCACATGTGACATTATCATCCCTTTTTATTTAAAACACACAAACACTGGGAATTCCCTGGCGGTCCAGTGGTTAGTACTCAGCACTTTCACTCCTGTGGCTGGGGTTTGATCCCTGCTCCAGGAACTAACATCCCATAAGCCTTGCAGCACAGCCAAACACACACACACACACACACAAACTGGTCGAGCACAGAAAAAAAGCTGGTAGTATAAACCTAAAGCGTTAATAATAGTTACCACTGTGAAATAGAATTAAAGGGGAATTTTTTTTTTTACTTGAAGCTTTTAATTTTATAGGTATGCATATCCAAACACACTGGACTATACATTCCCCTACAGAGACGATCTTGAGATCCTTTTAAAATTTATGTACTGGGCTTCCCTGGTGGCGCAGTGGTTGAGAGTCCGCCTGCTGATGCAGGGGACACGGGTTCGTGCCCTGGTCTGGGAAGATCCCACATGCCGCGGAGCGGCTGAGCCCGTGAGCCATGGTCGCTGAGCCTGCGCGTCCGGAGCCTGTGCTCCGCAAGGGGAGAGGCCACAACAGTGAGAAGCCCGCGTACCGCAAAAAAAAATAAATAAATAAAATAAAATAAAATTTATGTACTAAAAGCATAAGACAGTCTCATTAATTAATGAGCTTAATTAAAAAGCAACTGACCAACACAGAAACAAACTTATGGTTACCAAAGGGGAAAGGGGGGGAGGGAAAAATTAGGAGTTCAGGATTAACGGATACACATTACTATATATAAAATAGATAAACAACAGGGACCTACTGTATAGCACAGGGAACTATATTCAATATCTTGTAATAACCTATAATGGAAAAGAATCTGAAAAAGAATATGTATATAAATATGTATAACTGAATCACTTTGCTGGACACCTGTAACTAACACAAATTGTAAATCAGCTAAACTTCAGTTTTTTAAAATGTGCTTCCAACCTAAATGTCCATCGACAGATGAATGAATAAAGAAGATGTGGCACGTATATACAATGGAATACCACTCAGCCATAAAAAGGAACAAAAGTGAGTTATTTGTAATGAGGTGGATGGACCTAGAGTCTGTCATACAGAGTGAGGTAAGTCAGAAAAAGAAAGAAAAATACTGTATGCTAACGCACATATATGGAATCTAAAAAAACAGTACTGATGAACCTAGTGGCAGGGCAGGAATAAAGACACAGATGTAGAGAATGGACTTGAGGACACGGGAGAGAAGGGGAAGCTGGGACGAAGTGAGAGAATATAGCATTGACATATATACACTACCAAATGTAAAATGGATGGCTAGTGGGAAGCTGCTGCATAGCAGCTTTGTGATCACCTAGAGGGGTGGGATAGGGAGGGTGGGAGGGAGGCTCAAGAGGGAGGGGATATGGGAATATATACGTATACATATAGCTGATTCACTTTGTTGTACAGCAGAAACTAATTCAACATTGTAAAGCAATTATACTCCAATAAAGATATAAAATAAAATAAGATAAAAATAAAAATGTGCTTCCAAGAATTCTGATAGTGCTAAAGATCTTTACTTTATGATACCCTCTAGTTTCTAGACCACCCCTACCTATTCACAGTTCATTTTGCAACTTCTGATTTTCTTGTTTTCCTACTCAATCTAGATCCCTTGGACTGCTGTTTCAATAGTTTTATTCTTTGATCTCCTGCATTTTTCAAAGACAAAGCAGGTAATAGAACATACTTGGTATACATATTAGAAAAAAAATTGACTTTTATTATTCAGTTATAACTCATGCAGCTTTTAAAAAACACTGTGTATCACAAGTTTATAAGTACATGAAAACATGTCCTACACTCTGCTAACTATAAAACTAAACTTTAAGAAAACGGAATTCCCTGGCAGTTCAGTGGATAGGACTCAGCGCTTTCACTGGAAGGGACCCAGGTTTAGGTAACTAAGATGCCTCAAGCTGTGCAGCACAGCCAAAAAAAAAAAAAAAAGATACATCCAAATAATGTACTCACCACAAAGTGGGTATAGAGGGAACACACATCAAAATAATAAAGGCCATTATGATAAGCCATAAGCCCACAGCTAACATCATACTCAATGGTGAAAAGCTGAAAGCATTTCCTGTAAGATCAGGAACAAGACAAGGATGCCCCTCTTGCTACTTTTATTCAACATAGTATTGGAAGTCCTAGTCATAGCAATCAGACAAGAAGAAGAAATAAAAGCAATCCAAATTGGAAAAGAAGTAGTAAAACTGTCACTGTTTGCAGATGACATGATACTATACATAGAAAATCCTAAAAAATTACCAAAAACTATAAGAGCTCATCAATGAATTTGGTAAAGTTTCTGGACAGAAAATTAATATACAGAAATCTCTTGCATATCTATACACTAACAACAAACCATCCAGAAGAGAAATTAAGGAAACAATCCCATTTACAATCCCATCAAAAAGAATAAAATACCTAGGAATAACTCTAACTCAGAAAACTATAAGACATTAATGAAAGAAATTGAAGCTGACACAAACAGATGGAAAGATATACCGCATTCATGGATTGGAAGAATCAATATTTTTTAAATGACCATAATATCTAAGGCAATCTACAGATTCTATGCAATTCCTATCAAAATACCAAATCAAAATTACCAAATAATTTTTTGTATGAAAACACAAAGGACCCTGAATAACCAAAACAAGCTTGAGAACAAAGAACAGAACTAGGCATATCATACTGCCTAATTTTAGACTATACTATATAGCTACAGTAATCAAAAGAGTATAGTACTGGCACAAAAACAGACACATAGATCAATGGAACAGAATAGAGAGTCTAGAAATAACCCCATGCACTTATGGTCAATCTACAACAAAGGAGGCAGGAATATACAATGGGGAAAAGATAGTCTCTTCAATAGGTGGTGCTTGGGAAAGCTGGACAGCTACATGTAAAAGAATGAAATTAGAAATTTTCTGACACCACATATAAAAATACACACAAAGTGGATTAAAGAACAAAATGTAAGACCTGAAACCATAAAACTCATAGAAGAAAACATAGGCAGACACTCTTTGCAATAAGTCACAGCATTATTTTTTTGGATCTGTCTCCTAAAAGAAAAGAAACAAAAGTAAAAATAAACAAATGGAATCTAATTAAATTTAAAAGCTTTGCGAGGCGAAGGAAACCATCAACAGAATGAAAAGACAACCTACTAAATGGGAGAAAATATTTGCAAATGATATGACCAATAAAGGGTTAGTATTCAAAATATATAAACAGCTCATACAACTCAATATAAAAAAACGCAGGCAATTAAAAAATGGTGAGAAGATTTGAATGGACATTTTTCTGAAGATATATAGATGGCTAAAAGGCAAATGAAAAGATGTTCAACATCACTAATCTTCAGAGAAATGCAAATCAAAACCATAACAAGATATCACCTCACATCAGAATGGCTATCATCAAGAAGACCACAGGTAACAAATGTTGGTGAGGATGTGGAGAAAAGGGAACCCTTGTACACTGTTGGTAGGAATATAAATTGTTGCAGCCACTGTGGAAAACAGTATGGAGGTTCCTCAACAAACTAAAAGTAGAACTACCATATGATTCAGCGATTCCACTCTTAGGTATATCTAAAGAAAATGAAAACACTAATTCAAAAAGATACAAGTACCCAAATGTTCATAGCAGGATTATTTAAATAGCCAAGATATGGAAGCAAACTAAGTGTCCATCAACAGATGAATGGATAAAGAAGATGTGGTATATTATATACAATGGAATACTACTCAGCCGTAAAAAGGAATGAAATTTTGCCATTTGCAACAACATGGATGGACTTGGAGAATATTATTCTTAGTGAAATAAGTCAAACAGAGAAAGACAAATACTGTATGATATCACTTATATGTGGTATCTAAAAAATAAAACAAATGAATGAATATAATAAAACAGAAACAGAATCCCAGATGTAGAGAATAAGCTAGTGGTTATCAATGGGGAGAGGAAAGGGGGAAGGGTCAAGATAGGGGTAGGGAATTAAGACGTATCAACTACTATGTATAAAATAAATATGTTATAAGGATCTAGTGTACAGCACAGGGAATATAGCCAATATTTTATAATAACTTTAAATGGAGTATATAATCTATATAAAAATTTTGAATCACTATGTTGTATACCTGAAACTATAACATACAATTATATAATATTTTATATATAAATATTTTATATATACTATAATATATAATATTTTAAATAAACTATACTTCAATTTTTAAAAATGCATAAAATCAACTTTTTAAATAGATACATCTAAATAAAGTATACATACATCTAAACAAACTATACATAGGTTTGTTTTTAAATAAAAGTGTTGAAAAGAAAAGAAACTAACCTATGTGCTATTACTGGTTAATCTTGAACACTAAGATGGGGAAGGGAAGAGAGCAATCCTTAGGAATTGTGGGACCAGGAGACGGTACTTAGCCTAAACTATAGTTTCTTCCTTCTAAGAGATCATATATGATTGTGATGGGAATTAGATGAGATAATATGACTCAAGAGCACAGTGATGATGAGCTACCACTGAGAGAGCACAATTTCATTACAATAGTTATAATTCAAAAAAAGTTAGCTGTATTCTAATATACTCCTTACTTGCAATAAATCATTTAATCTTCATACAACCCTGATGAAGACACTGTGAAAAGGTGCTCAACATTAAAAGAAATGCAAATTAAAATGACACAGATAACATTTTTCATTTATCAGAATAACAATGAAAAAGTTTGACCACCTAGACTGTTGGGCAAGCTGTAGGGAGATAAACTTTCATAAAATGTTGGTGGAAGTACAAAATGGTGCAACCCCTATGCAATTACTCCTAGGGCAATTTGGCAATAATTAACTATCAAAATTAAGTGCAACTTTAATACAGCAGTTTGAAATTTATCTTAGTTATACCTGCATATAATTACATGTTTTGACAGTTTTGTATATTTTAACAAATAGCTGAAAATATCTCAGTGTCCATCTGTAGCAGACTAATTCAATTGTGATATAATATAATATAATATAATATAATATAATATAGTATAATATAATGCCTTGCAACTATAAAAAAGGATGATAGGGACCTCCCTGGTGGCGCAGTGGTTAAGAATCCGCCTGCCAATGCAGGGGACAGGGGTTCCAGCCCTGCTCTGGGAAGATCCCACATGCCGCAGAGCAACTAAGCCTGTGGGCCACAACTACTGAGCCTGCACTCTACAGCCCATGAACCACAACTACTGAGCCCGCGTGCCACAACTACTGAAGCCTGTGTGCCACAACTACTGAAGCCCATGCACCTAGAGCCCGTGCTCTGCAACAAGAGAAGCCACCGCAATGAGAAGCCTGTGAACCGCAATGAAGAGTAGCCCCCGCTAGCCGCAACTAGAGAAAGCCTGCGCGCAGCAACAAGACCCAACGCAGCCAAATATAAACAAATAAATAAATAAATAAAAGGATGATAAAAAGTTCCAGAGCTAATAGGCAAAGATGTCCAAAATATGTTTTAAAAAATATAGTACTTCGGGGCTTCCCTGGTGTCGCAGTGGTTGAGAGTCCGCCTGCCGATGCAGGGGACACGGGTTCGTGCCCCGGTCCGGGAAGATACCACATGCCGCGGAGCAGCTGGGCCTGTGAGCCATGGCCGCTGAGCCTGCGCGTCCGGAGCCTGTGCTCCGCAAAGGGAGAGGCCACAAGAGTGAGAGGCCCGCATACCGCAAAAAAAAAAAAAAAATATATATATATATATATATAGTACTTGTATATGAAATATTTCTTTTTGTATAAAAAGAAATAATATACACATTCATATTTGCATAAAGAAACTCTGGAAGAATACAGCTCTTCCTAAGCACTGCCTTCAGAGGTGGCAGCCGTCTCCAACTCGGCATCATGGCTGCCCTCAGACCCCCGTGAAGCCCAAGATCATCAAAAAGAGGACCAAGAAATTCATCCAGCACCAGTCAGACCAATATGTCAAAACTAAGCGGCACTGGTGGAAACCCAGAGGCACTGACAACAGGGTGTGCAGGAGATTCAAGGGCCAGATCTTGATGCCCAACATCAGTAACGGGAGCAACAAGAAAACAAAGCACATGCTGCCCAGCAGCTTCTGTAAGTTCCTGGTCCACCTGGTCAAGGAGCTTGAAGTGAGGCTGATGTGCAACAAAGCTTACTATGCTGAGATTGCTCACAACCTCTCCTCCAAGAACCAAAAAGCAATTGTGGAAAGAGCAGCCCAGCTGGTCATCAGAATCACCAATCCCAACGCCAGGTTGCTCAGCGAAGAAAATGAATAGACAGCTCATGTACACATTTAGTTTGTGTTAATAAAACCATAAAACTCGGCCAAAAAAAAAAAAAAAGAAACTATGGAAGAATACAAAAGAAACTAATGCTGAATAGGAAGAGTTTAGGAGCAATACCTGACAGTGAGAAAACAGCAAGTGAGCCTGGGAACTATTTAGACCCAGATCTGATTAAACACTGTTTTGACTTTTTAATATGTTTCCTTTAAAATTAAACCAAAATTGACAAAGCACTCTATGGAAAGATTTCTAGGGTACAATTAAGTGAAAAAACCTAAATGCAGAATAGTTTATGTAGTATCAAATTACAAACAAATTAGAGCAAAAGGAAGAGTGCAGAGTACATATGTATTTGCTAATATTTGTTTAAGGTATTTCAGGAAGGGTACATACAACTGTCAACATTTGTATTATAGAAACAGTACTCAGTGGTATTCTGATAAATGTTTAACAATCAACTTGGGAAGTGGTAGGGAGAAAGCCCTGTTTTGTAGGGTTGGCCAATTTTTGTGGTGTAAATACACCCACCACGGTAAATTGTAAACTATCAGTGTGACCACCTGAGCAAGAGTTGGGAAGAAATGCACACAACTAGTGAGCTCGAAGGAGCTGTCTCCATGACACCACTGAGAGCACTAATCCAAAATACTACATTTTTTTAATGAAGAATTATTGACATTTAATCTGCTTCGGTATAGTGTATTTCCTGAACATCCATCTTGAATCTCAAATTATTATTGTTAACATTTATCTCTAAAGAGAAGCCAACTCTCTGAAGTGAAGTGTTTCAAGAATATTGGAATAGTGGCTGTTTTATCCCCTCAAATTTCATGTACACTCTGGGGACACCAAACTCATGCCACCTACCCACCTGTTTGTGTCTCTTCTCCTCCTCCTCCAACCCCCCTCCCCCTCCAGTCCCACTGCGGTCCTCTGCTACTCCAAAAGGGCCCAAGGGTACAGTTTACAAGACAGTAAGTGATTACAAGTCCCCTAGTTGTCTGTCTTCCACTCTATACCCATTTCAAGATTATAGGTTGTTCGCACTCTGAACTAACAGGAATGTTGAACTCCTTAGATCAGATCTGGGTCCAATAGTTCACAGGCCCCCTCCATCTTGTCATTTTTCCACATTCCTATCATCAGGATACTCTTACACCCACTCTTGAAGGAGCTCAAATGACACTGAGCAAAGGGGTATTTTATTCTGAAATGACCCTGCCCTATGGACCGGATCTGACTGTAGCTCCTCCCAACACACACTCACATTCCTTACATGCTGCATGTCCTGTATCAAGAAACAGGTACCCAGATCACATGAAAAAATAAAGACTTTCAAAGCATGTTCAGAGACGTGGTCCTACAAGACTATGACCTTTACTACACAGGTAGATCAGTGTGTTTCTCAACTTTCTTTTCATTTTTTTTCATCCCTTACTGCAGGAGTCTTTTAGTTTTTTTTTAATTTTTTTGGCTGCCCCGTGGGCATGTGGGATCTTAGTTCCCCAACCAGGGATCTAACACCCCACCCGGCCACTCCCGCCCCGCAGTGGAAGCGCTGAGTCTTAATCACTGGACCGCCAGGAAAGTCCCTGCAGGAGTCTTTTAAAACCTTTTTTTCCCTAATAGCCCTCCCCGTGAGATCTTTTTTTTTTTTTTTTTTTTTTTGCGGTACGCGGGCCTCTCACTGCTGTGGCTTCTTCTGTTGCGGAGCACAGGCTCCGGACGCACAGGCTCAGCGGCCATGGCTCACGGGCCCAGCCGCTCCGCGGCATGTGGTATCTTCCCGGACCGGGGCATGAACCCGTGTCCCCTGCATCGGCAGGCGGACTCTCAACCACTGCGCCACCAGGGAAGCCCCCCGTGAGATCTTAATACCACAGATATTGTGGGTATCTGTTTACGTACTGTGGCCACCTTGTAATATCTAAGATTTTTTCACCACGCCCCCGCACCAATATAAACCCCCTCAGAGTAAAAAACAATTTAAAAAACATGTAGAACAGGAGGAGCAGCCCACAGCCCATTTATTCCTAATCAGAAGTGAACACCTTCAAAATCTACGTTCTCAACCTGAAAATTGAGAGCTTGGAGAAAATTTTGAGGGAGGACCGCTGGGGCCTCCATTAATTTTGACTGTAAGATGACACAATCATGCCTGATACTGTATTTTGCCGCCCATATTCCCTAAAAAGAAGCATGGAGGTCAGCCCTGATCTGCAACCTACCACCATACAATGCTCACCACAACGGCTTGATAACAAAACCAAATTTAAGTCAAAAGTAAAGATCAACCAGCTACTCATCAAAGATCCTCCTAAGGAGATTCTAAAATAAACATTTAACACACATACACCAAAAATATCCTCCTTCAAAGGGGACCTGCAAAAAGCTACCTTATTTTCCTATAGCAGTGAAATTACCTACTCCAGAATCCTAGCCATTAAGCTCTCTTTTTCCTTTTTTTAGGCATAAAAAGGGAATACCTGCCTGACCAAGTTTTGTAGCCCTAACATTCTCTGAGCTTTGCCTCTGATCTCTGTTTCTCCAGTTTGCATAGAGCCACCTGGTGAGGGGTTCAAAGGCCACAGAAAGGCAGGGCTGGGTCAGCCAGGAGAGGGGGAGTCTAAGGAACTAGGTCATGCATGCATCCCCACCTGCCCTACCTCATTGCCATACGGCCTTACGGCTTTTCCAAGCTTGCGCCGAATAGGAGCCATGGCAGAAACTTCAAATGTTTCTCAATTCTCTCAGTCTGATCCAGACACCAGATCCAGGCAGCTTTTCTAAAGTTTTTATTCTTATCCCCAAACAAAAACTCCACCCTCATTTGGCCACAGGGTCTTAGTATCCAAAGTAATTCCTTTAACTTGGGGGTGGGGCGAAGGAAGAGAGTTACTAAAGGGAGGGACAACTTCTATTTAATTAAAAACCAAGTTAGGGGCTTCCCTGGTGACGCAGTGGTTGAGAGCCCGCCTGCCGATGCAGGGGACACGGGTTCGTGCCGAGTCCGGGAAGATCCCACATGCCGCGGAGCGGCTAGGCCCGCGAGCCCACGTCCGGAGCCTGTGCTCCGCAACGGGAGAGGCCACAACAGTGAGACGCCAACATACCGCAAAAAAAAAAAAAAAAAAGTTAATTGCAGATTAGTTCCAAATGTATACAAAACTGACCTAAGAGCTAAACCTCTCTAGTCACAGATGACCTTGTCCTAGACCTCTTCCTCTGGAGCTAAGAATCAGTATAATTTATTCCCAGTCAAAAAGATAAAAACCCTCTCTCTGGGCTCGAACCTAGTTTGTGGTGACAATGCTAAAAGCGCTAAGGTCAGGATTGTCGGTAAATACGGGCCCATTATGCTGCCTCCCTCAGGAAATACGGTGAAGAAAACTGAAATCAGCCAGCACGCCAAGTACACTTGCTTCTCTGGTGGCAAAACCAAAATAAAGAGATGAGCTTTGGGGATCTGGCGCCATGGTTCCTGAAAAGCTTGCAGGTGATGCCTAGACCTACAGTACCACTCCTACCATCGCGGTAAAATCTGACTGAAGGAACTGTAAGACCAGTGGAAGGTCCACCATTGGTAACATTGCTAGCCTACAATAAATGGGTTAATTCATGTAACAACAAAAAGCCTGTCAGACCCCAAATCTGCCTCAAGCTGTCATCCCATCAAATTCCCTCCTGATTCAAATATCCTAAGTAGTTATCCCCCAAGGTTATAAATGAGTTCTCAACTGCCAAATCCAATCATTCCTTAAATATTATAGACCTAACCTGCTCTTTTGTGGATCCCCAAGGAGATTCTCAACTGAAACTATAATCTAGGTCTCCCCTGGAGCCTCACTCTCGTGTGTCTGTCCCTTGGTTGTGGGTGTGTCCCCCTGAGCCCATTACTTAGAGGATTCTAAGTCAAAACCCACTGACTTTTTGTTCTTCGCACTTTTCATGAACAATCCTATCCATGCTTAAAGTTAATAACCAACTCTCATGTTCAGTGCTTTTTTTTTTTTTTTTTTTTGGCCACACCTCACGGCATGTGGGATCACGGTTCCCCGGCCAGGGATCAAACTCACGCCCCCTGCATTGAAAGTACGGAGTTTTAACCACTGGACCTCCAGGGAAGTCCCCACTTATTATTCTTTACACTTTTTATGTACCTTAACTGTTTCATATATTTTTAATAATGTGAGCTTTACTGGAATCAAACTGGTGACTCTCCCACTGCTTACCAACCACATGGCATAGAGCGAGTCCTTGCTCATTGAGCCTCAGTTTCCTTAAGATAAATCAAGACTATGGGATTAACTTATACACACTACTATACATAAAATAGATAACCAACAAAGACCTACTGTATAGCACACGGAATTATACTCAAGATTTTTTAATAACCTATAAGGTAAAAGAATCTGAAAAAGAATATCTGTGTGTGGTATATATATATTCACACACACACACACATATATATATATATATATATATATATACCTGAATTGCTGTGCTGTACACCTAAAAGTAACACGATATTATAAATCAACTATACTTCAATTTAAAAAAATAAATAATAATTTCTCAGGATTTAAAAATTATTTAAAAAAAGATAAATCCCTACTGTATAGCACAGGGAGCTATCTATATTCAATATCTTGTGATAAACTGTAATGGTAAAGAATATGAAAACGAATGTATATATATGTATAACTGAGTCACTCTGCTGTACAGCAGTAATTAACAGAACATTGTAATTCAACTCTACTTCAATAAAAAATAAATTTATAAAAGATAAATCAAGATTAGTAATAGCACTTACTAAAAAGGTTTTTTGTGGGGATTAAATCAAACAACTTATTTATACACATTTATAAGTGTTGGATCTTATGTGTAGAAACGAACTATTTAAGGGAAAAATACATATTAGGTAGTTTTTTTTCCACATGTCCTTCAATATATGGCAAAAACTCAGTAATTCCAGTCTCAAATCCACAATTAAGAAAAGAATATTTATTAATAGCTATTACTTATGTATTGAGGATGTACTGATTGCCAGGCATCATTATAAGCACTTTATATGAATTATCTCATTTAATTTTCCTACTGAGATAAATGTATTTACAGGAATTCCCTGGCGGTACAGTGCTTAGGACTTGGTGCTCTCACTGCCAGGGGCCAGGTTCAATTCTTGGTTGGGGAACTGAGATCCCACAAGCTGTGTGGCACAGCCAAAAAAAACAAAAAGTATTCACTTCTCCAGTCTTCAAACAAGGAAGGTTCTGATAAGTTTAAGTCACTAGCCAAAGTCAGATCAATGCTCTGAGCCAAAATTCAAACCAAATGTCTCTTTAGAGAGGTCCTAGTGTTAGTCACAAGGTCCTAGTGTTTAACCAAATGCACTGTCCTAAAAATAATCCTGTCAGCAGCAAGTAAGTATGAACATTTAAAACAAATTCCTTTACTTACTAATATTTACTAATGCTTACTGAACTAAGATTGCCATAGATGCTTAGAACTAAAAAGAACAACACAGTTCCTATGGAAGTTTCCTTTGTTAGATTGTGGGAATTATCTTTCTGAACTGACTGGCCTACTTTTTTTTTTTTTCTTCACATCTTCATTGGACTATAATTGCTTTACAATGTTGTCTTAGTTTCTGCTGTATGACAAAGTGAATCAGCTATATGTATACATATATCCCCATATGCCCTCCCTCTTGAGCTTCCCTCCCACCCTCCCTATCCGATCCCTCTAGGTCCTCCCAAAACAAGTTGATCTCCTTGTGCTATGTAGCAGTTTCCCACTAGCCACCCATTATACATTTGGTAGTGTATATATGTCAATGCTACTCTCTCACTTCATCCCAGCTTCCCCTTCCCTCCCTGTGCCCTCAATTCTGTTCTCTACATGTGTGTCTTTATTCCTGCCCTGCCACTAGGTTAATCAGTACGAATTTTTAAACTTCCATATATATGCATTAACATACAGTATCTGTTTTTATCTTAGGCCTACTTTTATTCATCTGTTTGTGAGTTGTAGTAGTAAAACATTGCTATTCAAAATATCATAACTTAATCTCCAAATTCAGTATATGCACGCTGGGTTCACACAAAGTTATTACAGGAAGGAGTGAAATTGGAACACAATTTAGAATCTATTTCTTAAGGAAGGAGTCGGAGGTCACTGTCTATTTCCTCCCGCAAATGTTCCTTGGCTTATAACCCTCTTTACTTCTGGATAACCCTGAGATGTTTTACCTTCTAGCATAACTTTTTCCTCAAAATTGTTAGTTTCTGACACTGCAAAAATACAAAGGATCATGAGAGGTTACTACAAGCAACTGTATGCCAATAAAATGGACAACCTGGAAGAAATGGACAAGTTCTTAGAAAAGCACAAACTTCTGAAACTGAACCAGGAAGAAACAGAAAATATAAACAGACCAATCACAAGCACTGAAATTGAAACTGTGATTAAAAATCTTCCAACAAACAAAAGCCCAGGACCAGATGGCTTCACGGGTGAATTCTATCAAACATTGAGAGAAAAGCTAACACCTATCCTTCTCAATCTCTTCCAAAATATAGCAGAGGGAGGAACACTCCCAAACTCATTCTACGAGGCCACCATCACCCTGATACCAAAACCAGACAAAGACGTCACAAAAAAAGAAAACTACAGGCCACTATCACTGATGAACAAAGATACAAAATCCTCAAGAAAGGACTTCCCTGGTGGCGCAGTGGTTGAGAGTCCGCCTGCCGATGCAGGGGACACGGGTTCCTGCCCTGGTCCGGGAAGATCCCACATGCCACGGAGCAGCTGGGCCCGTGAGCCATGGCCACTGAGCCTGCGTGTCCGGAGCCTGTGCTCCGCAATGGGAGAGGCCACAACAGTGAGAGGCCCGCGTACCGAAAAAAAAAAAAAAAAATCCTCAACAAAATACTAGCAAACAGAATCCAATAGCACATTAAAAGGATCATACACCATGATCAAGTGAGGTTTATCCCGGGAATGCAAGGATTCTTCACTATATGCAAATCAATCAATGTGATAAACCATATTAGCAAATTTAAGGAGAAAAACCATATGATCATCTCAATAGATGCAGAAAAAGCTTTTGACAAAATTCAACACCCATTTATGATAAAAACCCTCCAGAAAGTAGGCATAGAGGGAACTTACCTCAACATAATAAAGGCCATATATGACAAACCCACAGCGAACATCATTCTCAACTGTGAAAAACTGAAACCATTTCCACAAAGATCAGGAAAAAGACAAGGTTGCCACTCTCACCACTATTATTCAACATAGTTTTGGAAGTACTAGCCACAGCAATTGGAGAAGAAAAATAAATAAAAGAAATCCAAATCAGAAAAGAAGAAGTAAAATTGTCACTGTTTGTAGATGACATGATACTATACACATAGAATCCTAAAGATGCTACCAAAAGCTACTAGAGCTAATCAATGAATTTGGTAAAGCATCAGGATACAAAATTAATGCACAGAAATCTCTTGCATTCCTATACACTAATGATGAAAAATCTGAAAGAGAAATTAAGGAAACACTTCCATTTACTATTGCAACAAAAAGAATAAAATATCTAGGAATAAACCTACCTAAGGAGACAAAAGACCTGTATGTAGAAAACAGTAAGACACTGATGAAAGTAATTAAAGATGATACAAACAGATGGAGAGGTATACCATGTTCTTGGATTGGAACAATCAACATTGTGAAAATGACTCTACTACCCAAAGCAATCTACAGACTCAGTGCAATCCCTATCAAACTACCAATGGCATTTTTCACAGAACTAGAACAAAAACTTTCACAATTTGTATGGAAACACAAAAGACCCCAAAGAGCCAAAGCAATCTTGAGAAAGAAAAACGCAGCTGGAAGAATCAGGGTCCCTGACTTCAGACTATACTACAAAGCTACCGTAATCAAGACAGTATGGTACTGGCACAAAAACAGAAATATAGATCAATGGAACAGGATAGAAAGACCAGAGATAAACCCCCACACATATGGTCACCTTATCTTTGATAAAGGAGGCAAAACTATATAATGGAGAAAAGACAGCCTCTTCAATAAGTGGTGCTGGGAAAACTGAACAGCTACATGTAAAAGAATGAAATTAGAACACTCCCTAACACGATACACAAAAATAAACTCAAAATGGATTAAAGTCCTAAATGCAAGGCCAGACACTATAAAACTCTTAGAGGAAAACATAGGTGGAACACTCTATGACGTAAATCACAGCAAGATCCTTTTTGACCCACCTCCTAGAGAAATGGAAATAAAAACAAAAATAAACAAATGGGACCTAATGCAACTTAAAAGCTTTGCACAGCAAAGGAAACCATAAACAAGATGAAAAGACAACTCTCAGAATGGGAGAAAATATTTGCAAATGAATCAACTGACAAAGGATTAATCTCCGAAATATACAAGCAGCTCATGAAGCTCAATATCAATAAAACAAACAAACCAATCAAAAAATGGGCAGAAGACCTAAATAGACATTTCCCCAAAGAAGATATACAGACTGCCAACAAACACATGAAAGGATGCTCAACATCACTAATCATTAGAGAAATGCAAATCAAAACTACAGTGAGGTATCACCTCACACTGGTCAGAATGGCCATCATCAAAAAATCTACAAACAATAAATGCTGGAGAGGGTGTGGAGAAAAGGAAACCCTCTTGCACTGTTGATGGGAATGTAAATGGATACAGCCACTATGGAGAACAGTATGGAGGTTCCTTAAAAAACTAAAAATAGAACTACCATACGACCCAGCAATCCCACTACTGGGCATATACCCTGAGAAAACCATAATTCAAAGAGTCATGTACCACAGTGTTCATTGCAGCTCTATTTACAATAGCCAGGATATGGAATCAACCTAATTGTCCATCGACAGATGAATGGATAAACAAGATGTGGCACATATATACAATGGAATGTTAGCCATAAAAAGAAACGAAATTGAGTTAATTGTAGTGAAGTGGATGGACCTAGAGACTGTCATACAGAGTGAAGTAAGTCAGAAAGAGAAAAACAAATACCGTAAGCTAACACATGTATATGTAATCTTAAAAAAAAAAAGGTTCTGAAGAACCTAGGGACAAGACAGGAATAAAGACACAGAGGCAGAGAATGAACATGAGGACACGGGGAGGGTGAAGGGTAAGCTGGGACGAAGTGAGAGAGTGGCATGGACATATATACACTACCAAATGTAAAATAGATAGCTGGTGGGAAGCAGTTGTATAGCACAGGGAAATCAGCTCGGTGCTTTGTGTTCACCTAGAGGGGTGGGATAGGGAGGGTGGGAGGGAGGGAGACGCAAGAGGGAGGAGATATGATGATATATGTATATGTATAGCTGATTCACTTTGTTATACAACAGAAACTACCACACCATTGTAAAGCAATTATACTCTAATAAAGATGTTTAAAAAAAAAGAAATTAACTTAAAGTAGTTAAGAAAATTGTTAGTTTCACATAACTAGGAGACTAAAATTCGTTGAAAACTTCTTGGTATTAATTAGTACCCCAATATGAATTGCCATATTAATTTAAAAAACAAAAGAATGACATACAAATTACAGATTATTTAATCCAATCACACTAGTTCTTTACAAATGCAGTTTATATGCACTTTTTTTTCTTTCTCTCTCTCTTTTTTTTTTTTTTTTTGTTTGTTAATGGCACTTAAATGTTCCTCAAGATTTTAGGAGATTTGTAATCCTGTTTTCCATTAGGGTTTGGCTTCAATCAAGTCACCCCACCTGGAATGCTCCCTCAATCAAAGATAATATTCAAGGACCTTGCCTCACCTAACTCCCTCCAGAAGGCCATCAGATAACTAGTTAATTCATGATCCTACAAGGCACCAAGACAGGTTTCAGCTTTTAGTTCTTTCCACACCACCTATGTGGCTTTGGGTCCCTACTCCCTTCCTCCAAGGTGTTCCTTTGAAGAAAATATGTCTATTTCAGTTTAGACTTTCTAAGAATAAGAATATAATCGTCAAGAATACTGAGTATTTATTCAGCACTTCGCTGGTGATGATATGCACAGAGGTATGTACACACTCCTAACAGAAAAATCAGAGCACATTCTGGAGCCAAAGATCTGTAAATCTTTCCCATCTACCTCCTTCCCCACAGGCTATAACAAATTTAAATATTTTCTATTTTAAGAAAACGAAATCCTCCAGAAATATTTAGCTCCCACCCTACCTCACTGTCCTATTTTACAAAGAACTCCTCCAAATTGCAATCACCCTATCTATCCTGCACTCTTCAACCCATTGTAATTAGGCTTCTGCTCCCACCACCTCACTGAAACTACCCAAGATTCACCAGTGTAGTCCAATACCAAATTCAGTGGACTTGCAGAATATCTTTTGATACCATTTCTCACTTAAGATCCTCCCTTCAATTCTCTGCCCATCATTTCAGTCTCCCTGGCTGGCTTCTCTGCCCACTTATAAACGATAGTGTCTCCCTTTGCCTCATCTCCAATCGCCCATTTATCCACATACTTGCCCTTCAGCCTATGCTTATTTGCTGTTAATTCTCACAACAAGACAAGATATTTCTCCTGAATGTCAAATTCAGTCATCCACCAACTGGACATCTTCACCTGGCAATTAAAACTGAACCACATCTTGGAGCTTTCTTGGTGGCACAGTGGTTAAGAATCTGCCTGAAGGGGACACGGATTCAAACTCTGGTATGGGAAGATCCCACATGCAGCAGAGCAACTAAGCCCATGAGCCACAATTCCTGAGCCCGTGTGCCACAACTACTGAAGACGGCCTAGATCCCATGCTCCACAACAAGAGAAGCCACCGCAATAAGAAGCCCATGCACCGCAACAAAGAGTAGCCCCCGCTCGCTGCAACTGGAGAAAGCCCGCACACAACTAAGACCCAATGCAGCCAAAAATGAATAAATAAAATGTATAAATTTTTAAAAAAAGAAAGTAACCTTAAAAAAAAAAGGAACCACATCTAAAAGTTAATGAATTACCTTGTCCTTGGGGCCTGCTTTAGCCCCCAAATCCACCTAATGATCCATGAGTCTTTTAAGAAGTCTCCTAGTTCAAGACCCAAATTCAGCTACAAAGTTCGATGGATCTTATTACTTAAAAATCTCTTCCATTTATCCCTGCGTTCCCCATTCCTACTGCCCTGCCTCAGTACATTCATTCAACACACATTTATGGAGTACCCATAACATGCTCTAGGTATGGTTAATAGGAGAGAAAAGGTACCAGCTCTTTTTTTTAAATTATTTTTATTTATCTTTGGCTGCATTGGGTCTTCGTTGCGGCACCGTGAGCTTCTCATTGCAGTGGCTTCACATTCTAATGGGTGTTAGATAACAAACATTTTCAGAACCTAATCTTTCATCTTGTACCCTTAGTAGATTAATCTCAGAATTGGGATTGGCTTCCAGAATGTAGCACTCCCAAACCTTCATATTCTTCCAAGGAAGCACTGTCCAATGGAAATACAACGTGGGCTACAGAAATCATTTTAAAGTTTTTAGGAGGTATTTTCTTTAGGCACAAAGAAGCATGTGAAATAAATTTTAATATATTTCTATTAAAGCCACTATATCAAACACAGTATTTCAACATGGAATTACTATAAAAATCATCAGATATTTTACTTTTTTATATAAAACCTATGAAATTTAGTGTATATTTTATAGTTAATGAATCACAATTCAGTGTTAAATATTCAATGGTTAAAGTAAAATGTAGTGGTACCAAAATAAAATTGTATTTAATGGGAAAATATTTCACTTTGCTTCAGTTTTAAATTTGAAATTAATTAAAATAAAATCACAAAGTCAGTTTCTCAGTTGTCCTATCCAAATTTCAAGTAATTAGACAATGCAGTTACTTATGGAATTCATTTTAAATGCACATCTCATTGTTTTAGGCTGTATTCCACACCACCTGGCTAAACATCAACATCACCCAAGTGGGTTTTAGAAAACCACAGATTCTAAACTAACCCCTGTATGGCTCCCTTAGGTCTGAAGCTAAAAACCCCATAAAGATTCAGAGAGTAGCCTGGTAAAGGAAAGTGGGAACCACTAATCCCAAGAGCAAAATTCACATTTTTCAGTCCAGCAAGCAAAGCAAGGCCTCCAGTTCTAGCCCTGGCCAAAGTTTACAGACCATCTTGTACAACAATATTCTCCACAGCCCTACTCCCAGCCCTGCTTCCTCTAGGCTATTTTAAGCAGCTTCATCTTTTCTCAAGTAGCAGCTTCAACATAGAAAGCTCTTTGGTCATTCAACCCTCCCCCATCCAATTTGCCTCTAAAGCACCAATTCACCTCTAGAGAACTAGAGGAAAGGTGACCAGTGGAATCAAGTATTTCTTAACAATCCCCAGCTGGTAGAATCAAGTCATCCTTCTGCTTCACTCAGATAAAACTGATCACTCCCTTCTGTACTAACTCTGCACAGATATTTATCACATCAATTGATTGCACTTACTCATTTGTTTGCAATGCGGTCTCCTCATTTTGGACTTTAGTCCCCAGAGGACAGATCTTGGTGGCTGTCCTCTAGACTCAAATACGTGTGCTTTATTTTGGGAAGAAATCAAAATATAGGCTAGATATTAGATAATACTAGGAAATGGTAATAATGGTATGATTGTGCACAATGTTCTTAAGAGATTTAACCTTAAGGATGATACCTACAGCTTTCCAATGGTTAATACACATACCAAAAGACAATTATTGAATTGAGATAATGGGTACTGTGGTGTTCATTGCATTATCCTCTCAACTTGTTTTACGCTTGAAAATTTTCATTTAAAAAGTTGGATGTTGGGACTTACCTGGTGGCACAGTGGTTAAGAATCCTCCTGTCAATGCAGGGGACATGGGTTCGAGCCCTGGTCCAGGAAGATCCCACATGTCGCAGAGCAACTAAGCCCATGTGCCACAACTACTGAGCCTGCGCTCTAGAGCCCGTGAGCCACAATTACTGAAGCCCGTGTGCCTAGAGCACGTGCTCTGCAACAAAAGAAGCCACAGAGATGAGAAGCCCATGCACCACAATGAAGAGTAGCGCAACTAGAGAAAGCCTGCACGCACAAACAAAGACGCAACACAGCCAAATAAATAAATATAAATTAGATTTTTAGGTTTAATGTTTATCTTAAAGAATAAAAATATGAATAAATGCACAAATGATTTTAAAATAAAAAGAAACAGGTATTGCACAGTGGCTTAATCTGGGGAGATGTGCCAACTCTGCATTTGTAAATATTATTTTAGAATAAAGGAATAGAGTCTTTCTCTTTTCTAAATGTCAACTTTTCCAATACTTCTTTTCAGAATGTGGCTCTTTTGGAACCAGACACATTAAATAGCAGGATTGGTTAGGAAAAGCTATTTTAGATGCACTTGTTCTACTCTTTTCTTGCCTCTTGCAAAACAGTCTCCAGGATCTAGCATCAACTTTGTCACCCACCACTGAGTCTGGATACAACACCCTTCTTCTTAACCACAGCTCTGGTCTTTTTCCATCTAATTCCTCTATTAATGCATGACTCAGTTTTGGAAAGTCAGGAAGAGAAACCAAGATAAGCACTTACAGGCAGAGTCATGAAGCTTATAGGTACTACACACTAATCAAAATTCCCATCATGAGTTGTCCTTTTTTCCTCTTATTCCTGTAGCTAATTTACAATGATGGAAATTTCTCTTTATCTTTCCCTTTTTATTAAAAGTAATAATTTTAAAATATTTTTAGATTTTTCTTTACTAAAAGTAAAAAAATATGAGAATATTTATGTAAGGCTTGATTGAGATGTGTCATAAGAAATATTTCAAAAGAATACAGGACTGGGTGAATGAAGTACGGTATGATATGTCTATACAATGGAATTCTAGGTAGCCATTAAAATAGCATGCACTGATATGGCAAAAGGTCCAAAACATAGCATTAAAAGAACAGCTGAAAAATTACATGTGATACAGTCCTCCATGTGTATGTGGGGAGTGCTGGACAGAGGTATCTATGTAAGTGTAGATTTAAAACATCTGAAAAAATACATAACCTAGTCATGAGGTTACTGCTGTGAAGTATGAGATAGAGAGGAGGGTACAAAGAAAACAGAGAACATTTATCTTTCAGCACTTTGCTATTTTATTATTTTTTTCAACTAGCATCTGTTACCTTTATTATAAAGGTTGAAAAAATTCTAATTACACAAAAAATTGAAATAAAATTCAGAAAACCACATCTACCAAATTTCAGTATTAATAAACTTCCTATGAAAAAAAAGTTTCCTCCCATTAATAATAAAAAAATAAAAATTAAGGATCTAAATAGACATTTTTCCCAAGAAGACATACAGATGGCCAACAGGTACATGAAAATGTGCTAATCATCATTAATCATCAAGGAAATACAAATCAAAACCACAATGAGGACATCCCTGGTGGCGCAGTGGTTAAGAATCCACCTGCCAATGCAGGGGACACGGGTTTGAGCCCTGCTCCGGGAAGATCCCACATGCCGCAAAGCAACTAAGCCCCGTGTGCCACAACTACTGAGCCTGCGCTCTAGAGCCCTCGAGCTACAACTACTGAAGCCCACGCGCCTAGAGCCCGTGCTCAACAACAGGAGAAGCCACCACAACGAGAAGCCCGTGCACCGCGATGAAGAGTAGCCCCTCTCACTGCAACTAGAGAAAGCCCATGTGCAGCAACAAAGACCCAACACAGCCAAAAAAAAAAAAAAAAAAAAAAACCACAATGAGATAGAGCCTCAAATGAAGTAGCAGCATTCTTTACAATAGCCAAGGTAAGGAAACAACCTAAGTGTCTGTCCACTGATGAATGGGTACTGGGTAAAGAAAATGTGGGATATATATACAATGGGATTTTATCGTCTTTAAAAAGAAGGAAATCCTGTCATTTGCAACAACATGGATCAACCTAATGTCATTATGCTAAGTGAAATACATTAGACAGAGAAAGATAAATATTGCATGGTATCACATATATGTGAAATCTAAAAAAAACAACAACAAAAAAGGCAAACTCACAGAAACAGAGAGTAAAAAAGTGATTGCCAGGAGCTGGGGGCGGTGAGGGAAATAGGGAGCGGTTGGTAAAAGGGTGCAAACTTTCAGTTATATGATGAATAAGGTCTGAGGTTCTAATGCATAACATGGTAACTCTAGTTGATAACACTGTACCGTATAATTGAAATTTGCTAAGACAGTAGAACTTAAATGTTCTCACTAAGAAAGGTAAATCTGTGAGGTTATGGATGTGCTAATTAACTCAATGGAGGGAATATTTTCACAATGTTCACTTTAAATAGCTTACAAATCTATTTGTCAATTTATTTTTGGCCCAGCTGTTTGGCTTGTGGGATCCTAGTTCACTGACCAAGGATTGAACCTGCGCCCCCGGCAGTGGAAACACAGAGTCCTAACCACTGGACCACCAGGGAATTCCCTCTATTTGTCAATTATACCTCAATAAGGCTGAAAAAAAATCTCAGTAATAATCTTAAAATGAAAATAATGTAATCACTTAAAAATGTCAGACTGACAAAGAATAAAGATTGATAATATTTAGAGGTGATAAACTTGATGCTCTTGGCTCAAGTTTAAATTTAGAGGGCAATAATTATCAAAAATTTTCAATTTACAATTAGAAGTATATTCTATTTTTGTTTACATTTCTCTGGAATATTTTTTGCCCATCCTTTGTGTTTCAATTCACGTTGCTTTTAGGAGTGTCTCTTGTGGACAATATATCATTTAATTTAATTTTGTTTTATTTATACAATCTGTGGCATTTCTTTTAGATGGGGACGATATTTCATAAGCATTTATTGTAATAATACATGTTTGGTGCAGGCAGGTTTTTTGCTAAATGGGTTACTTTTCTTTTTTTTCTCTTTTCCTCTATTAATTTAAAAGACATACACTCTACTTTAATTTTATGACTGATTCCCTTTATGTCTTTAAATAGTACTCTTAAATCCATATTTCTCAATCTATTAAAATTATGATAGAAATCTACTTACCGGGATCCGAAAAGAAGTACATAAAATTAATATGAAAAGAATGAAGCCTCAAGGAAGTAATATAATACAATCTAATTTTTATAAAATAATAATAAATGTTAGTGTAGTCATAGGAACATAAACCAAATGTATATTATTTGGTATGGGATTAGTTACTGGTTACTTTCATTTTTTTATATCATACATTTCTGTAGTGTTTAATTTGTATAATGATGTCAAATAACTTTATAATAAACATGATTGTTTTTGTAATGAGAAAAAAATAAAAATTTTATGCAAGAGAAAAAAAAATTTTTTTAACTACATGCCCATCTCCCTCCTAGGTATTTATCCTATAGAAATTTACCCTTAAGAACTATACTATCGAAGATGAATTCAGGAATGATAAAACTTTATATAGAAGAACAAAGAAATGATTATCCTAAGGGCAGGAGAGAAACTTCCTCTTGGGGGTTGGTAGGATGATGAGATGGTAGAAGGATATGCACAGATGGTTGCAGGATTGGCAATATTCTGTTCCTTAACCAATTGACTGGTGATTGAGTGTGCCTGTAATAATTCTGAACTACACAAACATCTTACACACACTCTGTATGTATTATCTCAGAACTCAAAAAAAGTTTTAAAAAGTATATGGCAAAATATATTATAGTACGATACCATTCTCTTTATGTACTTATATATGTAACAAAGGAGATCTGAAAGGGACCTCCCTGGTGGCACAGTGGTTAAGATTCCAAGCTCCCAATATAGGGGGGCCTGGGTTTGATCCCTGGTCAGGGAACTAGATTGCACATGCATGCCACAACTAAGAGTTCACATGTCACAACTAAGGAGCCCACGTGCTGCAACTAAGGAGCTCATGAGCCGCAACTAAGGAGCCCGCCTGCGCAACTAAGACCCAGCACAACCAAATAAATAAATAAATAAAATTTTTTTAAATATCTGAAAGAATATTAGACAACTGTTAATACTGTCCAGCTGGGTGAGTTGGAGGAGGCTAATAGTCCACAACAAATAAATTTACAATTAAAGGAAAAGATACTTAATAAGTGTCTAGAATATCATCTGCTTGGACTCACATTATTTGAAATAAAACACCAGCACATGAATTGCCACCATTGCTTCATGTACTTCATAATGCAAACAAAATGCCACAGATGAAAATGAAGGCATTACAAAAACGTAGGCATTACCAAAAATAAAAAAAAGTTAGAAATCATTATAATCATACAGAGGAGGGCACTGCATTTTCCCCCTTCCTTTTAAGTATTTCTTTAACAATTATAAACAGACAAATTCAAATCTGGGCCTCCATTACTTTTTAATTCCTCATAAACATCTTAAACATCATGGAATATAAATCAAATAAAGGAAAAGGAAGACAAGAATAAAGTCATAAATCAGAAAGAAGATTCTGAATTTCACAGTTCCCAAAAGACTGGTGTTATACAATAAAATAGGATATCATTGAATTTTAATATCATACACTGAATTTGGTTGTAACGACTGACAGCTGAGTGTAAGGCTTTTAATAAAAATAAACAAAAATAGCAACAAAATGGTTTCCTAGTCTGTGAACACTGTGGGCTTTTTGCTAACACTGAATTTTTCTCACCTCTCTTTTAAAAATTACAGAGTTACAACCTGACCCTAAATCACCTCTATTCTGCACCTCTCTGGAAAGCTGCGAGCTAGACTTTTGTGGCCTGTTCTTAAACCACATTGATGCTTGCTAACAAATGAGATGACAACCGTGGAAACTAATAAGAGTTTTGAGAACACAAGACTCCAGGCACGAAAATACCTCAGCAGATGTTATACATTTGGGCATTGATAATGAAGCAATTCCAACAAGGTCTCTTGGTATTTTACTTGTAAAACTGATTCAAACCAATAAGCTTGGGGATGAGCAATCAGAGGGACTAAAAGCTGGATTAAATATGGTAAACAAAGGACCCTTGCCAGGAGTGAGCAGTACTTGGGTAGTAGAGATTCAAATAATATCTAAGACCTTTTAACTAACAATTAATTTAAAAACACAGCAAAGAGCAAAATTTGGGCCAGTAATAAATGAGACTAATGCTACAAGCTACTAAAAGGGAAGAAAATTTCAGTGACATTCCAAAAGAACATAAAAATGTGATCATCATTTCACAACATACACATATATCAAGGAATTCCCTGGAGGCGCAGTGGTTAAGAATCTGCCTGCCAATGCAGGAGACATGGGTTGGAGCCCTGCTCTGGCAAGATCCCACATGCCGTGGAACAACTAAGACCATGTGCCACAACTACTGAGCCTGTGCTCTAGAGCCCGGGAGCCACAACTACTGAAGCCTGCACACCTAGAGCCCGTGCTCCACAGCAAGAGAAGCCACCGCAATGAGAGGCCTGCACACCACAACAAAGAGTAGCTCCCACTCGACACAACTACAGAAAGCCCACGCACAGCAAGGAAGACCCAACACAGCCATAAATTAAAAAAAAAAAAGACATATATCAAATCATCACAGTGTACACCTTAACCTTATATAGTGTTATGTGTCAATTATACCTCAATGAAGAATGGAAAAAAATAATTTTAAAAAATGTTTCAATCAAAATAAAGTTTGATTTTAGTAAAATAAATAAATAAATACAAAATAAGAAAAATAATTTTGTTAAAATAATTATGTTGCTTCAAGGAAGTATCATGGAAATAAAGACCAGTATAGAATTCATCTGATAAATATGGAAATGTCTGGGGGGGAATAAATCCAAAGCTGAAATTCTGAAGAAGTGATGAAAAAGGATTTGAAGTGGCATTAGACAACAAATCATAAAGCAATGTACTCGGTACTAGGAAACACAACTATACCAGCAAATGCAATAATCTCCTTTACACATCCCAAGAAGAAGTCACCTTGAGCTAAACTTACACATCATAATGTTTAGTTCTAAGAAGTGAGAACTGAGCTACAAAAAATAGTGGAATCTGTCAGGTCTGGCATTTTTAGATTATTTACACTGAAGTTCTACACACCTTACCCTTTGCCTGTGGTGCCGGCTGGGTTTTATTAATTATGGGACAGATACACCAGGGGCTAAACATGCTCTGATATAAAACCCTTACTGCACAAGCTTAGTGGCTAAGTAAGTTATAAAGTGGCCATCTGTGTTTTCTGCTTAAGCTGCTGAGAGGATCTCAAGGTTAGAAGAGACCTTCAAGGGCATGGAGTGATGCCAGGCATGAACTATCTCTGCATTACCTCTGTTAAGCAATCCATCAACCTCTGCTTAAGTACTCAAAGTAACAAGAAACTACCTGCAAACAGTCCAGTGTGCTATTTTGTCCCACCCCTCACCCATCTGTCCTACTTTTTCCTTGGAACCCAACAGGGCAAGTCTCCCTTAATCCTTCATTTATCTAGCAGTGATGGATTATACTCCACAGAATAAAATAAACAGTGTGAGTCCATATTGATGTAATAAATAATTGAATGAATAAATAAGTTGGAGAAGAGGGACAGTGCTTTTTTGCAGTGGAATTCCCACTGCAAAGATGGAGAGGAATGATGGAAATAGAAAATGACCACTTGGTAAGCACAACATTAATAATTGTTGGAGGCAATAATTATCCATGGGTCACTTCCTTGGTGGTCCAGTGGTTAAGACTCTGAGCTCCGAATTCAGGGGCATGGGTTCCATCCCTGGTCAGGGAACTAAGATCCCGCATACCACTCGGCACAGCTAGAAAGAAAGAAATAAGGAAGGAAAGAAAGAAAGAAGGAAGGGAGGGAGGGAGAGAGGGAAGAAGGAAAGAAAGAAAGAAAGAAAGAAAGACAGAAAGAAGGAAAGAAAGAAAGAAAGAAAAGGAAAGAAAAAAGAAAGAAAGGAAGGAAGGAAGGAAGGAAGGAAGAAAGGAAGGAAGGAAGAAAGAAAAAGAAAGAAAATAAGAAAGAAAGAAAAAGAATTACCTATGGATGCTAAAATTAGTGGGTAAAAACATGATGGAAAACAGGATATTTGCAGTTAAGGCAAGTGAACGATGTTAACTCAAATATGAGACCTGATAAGATATCTGAGAAAGGTACACTGCTTCTGTAGATTTTTGCCAAAAGTACATATCCTAAATTTAATCATGAGGGAGCATCAAACAAACCCAACTTGAGGAACATTCTACACAACAACTGACCAGAATTCTTCAAAAGTGCCAAAGTCATAAAAGACTTCAAAATACTGAGGAACTACTACAGTTTGGAGACTAAAGAGACCTGACAACTAAATGCAATGAGGGATCAAAATTAAATCCTGCACTGAAAAAAGAACATTAGTGGGGAAATTGGCCAAATTTGAAATAGGTCTTTAGAATTGGTAGTAGTATTGTGTCAATGTTAATGACCTAGTTTGTTTTTGGGTTTTTTGGGTCATGCTGCCCGGCATGCGGGATCTTCATTCCCCGGCCAGCGATCAAACCCATGCCCCCTGCAGTGGAAGCTCGGAGCCCTAATCACTGGACAGCCAGGGAAGTCCAATGATATGGTTTTGATCACGGAACTATGGTGATATAAGATGTTAACATTTGGGAATATTGGGTAAAGGGTAAAATGAAATTCTTGTACTATTTTTGCAATGTTTTTATAAATTAAAAATGATATCCAAATAAAAAGTCAATAAATATATACCTATTATAGTCTAGAGCCCATTCCCCTTTCCCAAAGACCCCTGTCCCCTCTCAAAGCTTAACTGGAATTTTCACACAGAGGGAATAGTTTTCACAATGTTCACTGTGCTGATCACTCTGCTTTTTAATCATAATATTAGGGTTTGTGTTTTTGTTTTTTGGGGTTTTTTTTGTTTTTTAATTTTTATTGGTGTATAGTTGTTTTACAATGTTGTGTTAGTTTCTGCTGTACAGCAAAGTGAATCAGCTATACATACACATATATCCCTTCTTTTTTATATTTCCTAGGGTTTGTGTTTTTAAATTTTAATTGGAAATTTATTTGCCTTTATTACATTCTCAGAACAGAAAACAAACAAACAAAACCCAGCAGACATAGATAAGGAAAACCAGAGGAAAGACTCCATATCATCTACCCAGGAAAAACTAGTATGTAGTCTGCCAGATTCCTTTTTATGTATATAAATATATTATATTTGATGCACTATATTTTTAAAACAAAAATGAGATCTATACCATGTCATTTTGTAACCTAATTTTTTTCACTTGAAAAATACATTGTTGAATGGAATATTACTCAGCCATAAAAAGAAACAAAGTTGAGTTATTTGTAGTGAGGTGGATGGACCTAGAGTCTGTCATACAGAGTGAAGTAAGTCAGAAACAGAAAAACAAATACCGTATGCTAACACATATATATGGAATCTAAGAAAAAAAAAGAAAGGTCATGAAGAACCTAGGGGTAAGATGGGAATAAAGACACAGACCTACTAGAGAATGGACTTGAGGATATGGGGAGGGGGAAGGGTAAGCTATGACAAAGTGAGAGAGTGGCATGGACATATATACACTACCAAACGTAAAATAGATAGCTAGTGGGAAGCGGCCGCATAGCACAGGGAGATCAGCTCTGTGCTTTGTGTCCACCTAGAGGGGTGGGATAGGGAGGCTGGGAGGGAGGGAGACGCAAGAGGGAAGAGATATGGGAACATATGTATATGTATAGCTGATTCACCTTGTTATAAAGCAGAAACTAACACACCATTGTAAAGCAATTATACTCCAATAAAGATGTTATATTAAAAAAATACATTGTTGAAGCTCTCTTCCTTTCTTTAGACTGAAGTAGGCACTCACACTTTCAAAACTATCCAAACTGCTCTCCAGAAAGACAGTACCAATTTATTTTCTCACAGAGTTCCAAGACTGTCCCATTTCAACTCACATTTTCCTTATTTGCTAATTGTGTTCCTTTATCTTTCCAAATTCATATGAAAAAAAAAAGATATCTTATAATAATGTATGTTTTTCAAATTATTATAGAGGCTGACCACTTAGTAAGTTTTTTCCTTTATTTTAAACTTCCGGGCACCTCCTTTGTTCTCCATGACATCATAAACCTCACTGATGGTATTTAGGTGCTCTTATTTCCAACTACTGTCAGTATTATAGGATGTAATCTACCTTAATTAGAAATCTGAACTCTTTTTAGACAAAGTATGAGGTTTTGTTTTGCTTTGTTTTGTTTTTTCTTTTTCCCATCAGACGTCAACATTGGTCCAAGTATGAAGTTTTTATCCTATCATGAAACATCCTGAACTTTAATTCCTCTTCTCTATGTTCCATCTATGCTTTAATCTAAAGATTAAAGGCAAATAAATGGCAAACTACAAGATAAATTCTGTTTCCTCTCTACAGTTACCAAAATTAAACACAAACCATTAGAATAAAAAAAAAATCTCACCTCACTTTTAACTTTATTCTTCTTCATATTGTTATTACAGGCTTAATGTTATATGACATGCTCATAGATTATATAACATTTTTCAGAAATCTGTGTTCAGTCAAGTATGTTTACTTTAGCAATAACTATAATGATGAAAAACTAGAAGCCAATTAATTCTCCTGAACAGTAGTATTTTCCTGAAAATGTTATTGTAATTGATAATGCTACTATTTCAGGTAATGTAGAGAATATTATCCAAAAATAAGTTAAAGCAGTTATTATAGAGCCATTTAATGGGTAACAATGAACAAGAACAAAGCTATCATTAGAATGACTAAATGAAACAATTGACACACCAAATGTTGGAGAAGATGTGGAGCAACTAATATTCCCTTATTTTCACTGGAAGATTGTTAAAATATTAAACATACACCTACCCTACAGGCAATTCAATTCCTATTTATCCAAGATAAATGAAAAATATATGTTCACACCCAGAAAAAGTACTTGTATAAGAATGTGTTGGTCAGAATGTAGAGAAATTGGACCTCTCATACACTGGCAATTCCTCTAAGAGTTAAACACAGAGTTAATATATGGCCCAGCAATCCACTCCTAGGCGTATACCCAAGAGAAATTAAAACATGTCTATGCAAAAAAACTTGTATGTTAATGACTATATCAGCATTATTCACAAGAGCCAAAAAGTGGAAACACCCCAAATGGCCATCAAATGGTGATTGGGTAAGTAAAATGTGCTGTATTCACAACAGCCAAAAAGTGGAAACACCCCAAATGGCCATCAAATGGTGATTGGGTAAGTAAAATGTGCTGTATACATACAATGGAATATTATTCAGGAAAGAAGGAAGGAATGAAGGAAAGAAGGAAGGAAGGATACATGCTACAACATGGATGAATCTTGAAAACATTATGTTAAATGAAAAAAACCTCTTAACAAAGTACCATGTTTTATATGATCCTATTTCTATGAAATAGGTTATTTTGAGGGATAATGAAAATGTTCTAAAATTGATTGTGGTGATCCATGCATGACTGTGAATATACTAAAAGCCACTGAATTGTATACTTTAAATAAGTGAATTGGGTAGTATAAATTATATCTCACTAAGGCTATTAAAAAAAACCAACAAAAACAAAAACTAAGGATGGGGCTACCCTGGTGGTGCAGTGGTAAAGAATCCACCTGCCAATGCAGGGGACACGGGTTCAAGCCCTGGTCTGGGAAGATCCCACATGCCGTGGAGCAACTAAGCCTGTGCACCACAACTACTGAGCCTGTGCTCTAGAGCCCGCGAGCCACAACTATTGAGCCTGTGTACCACAACTACTGAAGCCCACGTGCCTAGAGCCTGTGCTCTGCAACAAGAGAAGCCACCGCAATGAGAAGCCAGCACGCCACAACGAAGAGTTTCCCCTGCTCGCCACCACTAGAGAAAGACTGCACACAGCAACAAAGACCCAATGCAGCTAAAAATTAAAAAAATAAAAATAAAAAAAAACTAAGGATGTTCAAAACCATCTACCTACCTAGTCCTGAGTCAAAGAAGCCGAATACCCCCCCAAAAGTATATTCTATAAAATTCCATATGTAAAAAATTACAGAAAAGGCAAAACCAACCTAAAGTGATAGAAATCTAATCAGTAGTTGCTTGGCGGGGGAGCAGGTTGACTAGGAAGAGGGGCTGAGATGACAGAAAAGATTGATGTCTTTCTGGCCATTCATTGAAACTGGTTGAGTAATATATTTAAGACCTGGATATTTCACCATATATAAAGAACATTTCAAAAAATAAGGCCGTTGTTTAAAAACAATGAGTTGATGCAGTTGTGTATATACCCGACATATATGTAACTATAGCTACTCTGGTATGTATACAGACTTTATCTGGAAGAATACCCACAAAACTACTAAGAGGTTATACCCCTCAAATGTGAGAATAAGGAGGATGAACGAAGGGAGGGACAATGAGTATAAAGGAGAACATTTTTCCTTTCCTTCATACACTTCTGTTTGAATTCCTTTCAAGATGATGCTTTGTTTTTTGTAATTTAAAACTATTTTTAAATGAGTTCATTGGATTTCCTTTTAAATCATACTGATGTTTGCATTTTCTTCCTCAACAAAGTTTTGACTACACTTTGATGTCTGTCTCAGATCACTAATTGTACACAGGATTTTAGTATGCTTTTGCTGTTTTTCTGATAACCTATAAAGGTCACCTGGAGTTAATTTTGTGAGTTTTGTTACTTATATACACCCTGAAAGATGTTTAATGTAATTTGTTTCCTATCTGGCTCATAAACAAATCTTTTTTCTTGTCTTTAATGTTACTTTGTCCTAGACTAAGGGAGTAGGCTGTCACTGCTTAACTGGTTATCTTCTATTTTACTTTGTCTCCATTGAGTTCCTCTGAGTTAGGCTTCTTTCTTTTGTATTGAGTTCTTGGTAAGATAGGGTTGCCGGGAAGATAAAAGTGGAAAGGACAAGATAAAGAAGGAATGAAGTCTAAGTCACATTCTCTTGGAATTCTAGGCCTAGTTAGCTTCATCATCCTCATACCTGCATTTTTTCAACATCCCAGATCCTTACTATACCCATTTTATCATACAGTGACCTGAGTCCAACTTTCTCAACCAAAATTAACCATTTGGCTACACTGTGCAAGAGGACATTAAATAGTTATAGGCATTTTTCATTATTACTTAAAAGTTTTATTCATTTAATCTCTAAAACTTAAATTATGTGCTATTTCTATGCCCAAAGGAAAGTCAAGATGCCTTAAAGGTAACAAAATACAAAATAAAATGTTTAGCTTAAAATGGAGTCCATCATAATTACATCAGACAAGAAACATGGATGGATACTAAAAACCAATGAGAAGTAACAGAATGCTTACACAGTTTTAAAGTATCTCCACAGGAGATATTAACTGCAAAAGGTAAAAGAGTAACTTAGGAGAAACCTGGCAGATGCTTCATTAACCAAGTTTTCAGTGTAAAGATCGTAATAATGGAAGAAACTGACATCACGTGCCTCCAGATATGATTCACTGGGAAAAAAAAACCCACTAACTCACTTCTGTGGCATTCTTATTAAAAATGCATAACGTGAATCTAATCATGAGCAAACATCAAATAAACCCAAATTAAGAGACATTCTAACTGACCTATACTCTGTGAAAAATGTCAGACTGATAAGACTAAACAGACAGAACAACTGAATGAAATTCATAACCTGAGATTCTCTTTTGATATGCTCTACATTATTAAGAACAAATAGTGAATTCTGATCAGTAGATAATAGTATTGTGTCAATGTTAATTTCCTGATTTTGATCATTGTACTATAGTTATGCAAGAGGTCCTTGCTTGTAGGAAATACACACTTTAGTACTTATGGGTAAAGAGAACTCATGTCTGAAATTACTCTCAAATAATTCAAGGGGAAAAATTTACATATGAGGAGAGAGAGATAAAGCAAATAAGATAAAATGTTAACATGGGTAAGCTGGTTGAGGGATATATGAGAATACTTGGCACTACACTTGCAGCTTTTCTGTAGTTTGAGATTATGTCAAAGTATTTTTTTTAATTTTAATGAAGCTAACAAGAATGAAGCAGGAAGACAACATGCTTTCTCATTTCGTACTTGAGCATATTACACTGCTTGACCAACAAATTTGAGTTTTCTGACTCAAAAATAAAAATAGAAAAACACATTGTTTATATTGTCTTTTTTTCTGACCATGGGCAGCACATAAATTAACCTTGACAATTTTTCACTAGAAATTATACTGAGCAAAAGTTAGCCTCTCCCTTACATAACTATGGTATGTCATGATGCACAGTATCTTAGGAAATGTGGTCCAGATAACTCAGTTTGCTGATGGTCCTAACTTGTTTGTTTGGGTTTTTTGGGGGGGGATTTTTTTAGCTGCATTGGGTCTTTTTTGCTGTGCGTGGGCTTTCTCTAGTTGCAGGGAGCAGGGGCTACTCTTCGTTGAAGTACGCAGCCTTCTCCTTGCGGTGCCTTCTCTTGTTGCGGAGCACGGGCTGTAGGTGAGCGGACTTCAGTAGTTGTGGAACGGGGGCTCTAGAGTGCAGGCTCAGTAGTTGTGGCTCAGAGGCTTAGTTGGTCCGTGGCATGTGAGACCTTCCCGACCAGGGCTCGAACCCATGTCCCCTGCATTGACAGGTGGATTCTTGACCACTGCACCACCAGGGAAGCCCTCCTAACTTGTTTTAATGAAGTGATCAAATATCAGAGCTTTAAGTAAACCCTGGACAGCTGGATTAAACTTCTGATGAAATGTTCTAAACTGCAGCTATTTTATCCTGTCCATTAAGTGAGGGCATAAACTAGATTTCATGGGTGTAGAGTGACAAAAATCAACATTTTGAAATAATTTCTATTTATTTTAATCAGCAAATAACATTCAGATTTTTATAAGGTTCATCAATACCCTGACTTCAAGCCAATAGTACTGAAAGTGCTTCCCCATGGCTCTATAAATACCCCTACTTCATTTTTTTTCATTTCTTTATTTCAGTGAAACCATAATTAAGGTATCCATTTTCTCTTCCACTCCCTGCTACTACCTGGTATAGATGGGGCAGGTCAATTTAATCTCTGAGTTTAGCCAACTACATTTATTTTTTCAATCTGCTACTCTCCTCTAATTAAGAATTTAGAATCCAATCCAGGAAGCATTGGGCAAAGACCCCAACAGCTAAATGTAGACTGGACAACCTACCTGACACCTGAAATTTATTGTAATTTACCCAGATTGCTTGATCTTCAAATCAAAACATTTTATAAAAATGTAATGAAAGAGAAGTAGTGTTCAAAATCACCAGTCAAGAAACACACACACACACACACACACACACACACACACACACACACACACACACACACACACACACACACACACACACACACACACACACACACACACACACACCGGCTTCCCTGGTGGCACAATGGTTAAGAATCTGCCTGCCAATGCAGGGGACACAGGTTCAAGCCCTGGTCCGGGAAGATCCCATATACCGCGGAGCAACTAAACCCGTGCGCCACAACTACTAAGCCTGCGCTCTAGAGCCCACGTGACACAACTACTGAAACACGAACGCCTTAGAGCCCGAGCTCCGCAACAAGAGAAGCCGCCACAATGAGAAGCCCGCGCACTGCAATGAAGAGTAGCCCCCGCTCAACTCAACTAAAGAAAGCCCGCGCACAGCAACGAAGACCCAACGCAGCTGAAAATAAATAAATAAATAAATTTATAAAAACACACACACACACTCAAAATGATAGTATAAGACCAAATAAAAGAAGAACAAAGAGACAAGACAACCAACTCATGATCTAAGATTAGAGGCTAGGGCTTCCCTGGTGGCGCACTGGTTGGGAGTCCGCCTACTGATGCAGGGGACACGGGTTCGTGTCCCGGTCCGGGAGGATCCCACATGCCGCGGAGCGGCTGGGCCCGTGAGCATGGCCGCTGAGCCTGCGCGTCCAGAACCTGTGCTCCTTAGCGGGAGAGGCCGTGGCGGTGAGAGGCCCCTGTACCACCCAAAAAAAAAAAAAGATTAGAGGCTAGATCAGGAGGAAACAGCTAAAAATGATTTTGGGGAGGGGGGTAGAGGGGGGAACGATGGAAAAGATTTTTAAAATGGACAATATCGGGCTTCCCTGGTGGCGCAGTGGTTGAGAGTCCACCTGCCGATGCAGGGGACACGGGTTCGTGCCCCGGTCCGGGAAGATCCCACATGCCGCGGAGCGGCTGGGCCCATGAGCCATGGCCGCTGAGCCTGCGCGTCCGGAGCCTGTGCTCCGCAACGGGAGAGGCCGCAACAGTGAGAGGCCCGCGTACCGAAAAAAAAAAAAAAAAAATGGACAGTATCTTCTGAATCATTAACTATCCTCAGTGTGATCCTGTACTGCAGTTAAGGAGAGCCATGCTGAAGCATTCATAGGTAAAATGTCGCATGATCCAGAAAAAAAAAAAAAAAATTTGATGTACAATGTGTTATTCTTTCAACTTTTCTGTAGGTTTGATTTTCAGAAAGTACAATTTCCCTTATATACCCAGATGTCACTATAATAATTTCTACACTTCAGACCTGACTAAATAAAGTTAGGCCATGAAATGCATTAATTCAATCATTCATTAAACCAACATTTATTGAGTTGTAGGCACAAGATATTACATTAAGACTGCAGAACACAAAGTTGAATGCTGCTCTAAGCTTAAGAGGTTTACAATCTAGTTTAACGAATAATAAAAGCAACTAAAAATCTAAACACATCAATATTCTATAAAGCATTTTATTTTATATTAACAACCATAACAAAAACAATCATAATGATGATAGCCATCATTTATTGAACATCCACTCTGGTTTAAAGGTAATGAAAATAGGGCTTCCCTAGTGGCTCAGTGGTTAAGAACCCGCCTGCCAATGCAGGGGACACGGGTTCAAGCCCTGGTCTCAGAAGATCCCACATGCCACAGAGCAACTAAACCCATGAGCCACAGCTACTGAGCCTGCACTCTAGAGCCCATGAGCCACAACTACTGAGCCCACATGCCACAACTACTGAAGTCCACATGCCCAGAGACCATGCTCCGCAACAAGAAAAGACACTTCAATGAGAAGCGTGCGCACCACAAGGAAGAGTAGCCCTGCTTGCTGCAACTAGAGAAAGCCCTCACGCAGCAACGAAGACCCAACGCAGCCATTAATTAATTATTTTTTTAAAAAAAGTAATCCAAAAAAAAAAAAAAGAAAATAGCTCTCAGATAGGTCAATTAAATTTCCCTCAGTCAGGTACTTTCCTTTGGGTACTGCTGATACCACAAAAAGACACACGGTTTAAATTTTAAAATTAAAAGTAATCAACAGCCCTAAATACCTATGATATCAAAATTAAATACTCAGGGACTTCCCTGGTGGTCCAGTGGTTAAGATTCCACACTTCCAATGCAGGGGGCATGGGTTAGATCCCTGGTCAGGAAACTAAGATCCCACATGCCAAGTGGCAAAAGAAAAAATTAAATACTCAGAAAATTTCAGATTTGTGTTTCCTATTTTCAGAGAAGTTATGTCTAAAATAACATTAAACTTACTTCAGGAAGTGGAATACACAGTTATTAGATTTTTTTTCCCTTTCTAAAGTAGAATGAATACACAAGATATTAAGTAAAAACATTTTTTTTCTAAGAAAAAGATACATTCAGATTATCTAAGATAAATTTTGTGATAATTTAGTGAGAACTTTCTTATGTGATTCTTATCTGGAAGAAGAAATCATGCTTAAGGTACAGAGCTTGCAAACATCACTATAACTTATATCCTGTTTCAAATGTGTTCAACCTAGTCCACGTTTTTCTTTGCAGCTGAGTTCTATAATTGAAACTAACCATCAGCTGTGAGATTATTTTTCATAGTGATGATATTCTAGTCTTTATTATAGAATTGATTCTATAAAATATATACATATAAATAAAACAGGAAAGAGAGAAATTTAATATATTCAAGGTTTAAAGACTCCTTTCTGATAATTCTTATTACAAAAAGCAGAAGTGGGGCTTCCCTGGTGGCGTAGTGGTTGAGAGTCCGCCTGCCGATGCAGGGAACACGGGTTCGTGCCCCGGTCCGGGAGGATCCCGCGTGCCGCGGAGCGGCTGGGCCCGTGAGCCGTGGCTGCTGGGCCTGCGCGTCCGGAGCCTGTGCTCCGCAGCGGGAGAGGCCACAACAGTGAGAGGCCCGCGTACCCCAAAAAAAAAAAAAAAAAAAAAAAAAAGCAGACGTGACATTTTTAAAAGGAAAGAAAAGGCTTTTTGTAATACAGGTTTATATTTCTCAAATAAGGCAAGCGAATATATTGCTAAGAAAATACACATTTTCTTAAAGGCTCACTTAATATTTTTAGTAGGATAAATTATACCTTTTTTGAGAAATTACTAATTGAGAAATTACTATATGTCGAGCTGTCCTAGGCAATGTAACATGTATTAAATAATTCACTTAAGTCTATAACAATCTTATGATCCTATGAGTGTGTATTTTATGAGTGTGTATTTCTGTATACTATATTTAAAATTAAGCACACAATATAGTGCTTAAAATAAATAATTTAGTTACTTAAAAATAACCAAGTTGCTAAAATAAGTTTACTGTTTAACATCTGGTTCCCTAGAACCATAAAAAGAACCTATGCTTTAATCAAATTCATATATCATTAATTTTAAACATAGATAATAAAACTGTAACATCTCTTCCCTTAAAATTTTTCATGTGCAGAAAGCCCTGTTTTTAGCTCAAAAAGGACTAAAACAGTTAGTATTTAAAACTATAAAGCATCAGAACAGGTTAAAGAATGACACTGTAATCTTCATTCTCTTGAATAGGCCACTGTGGTGGATAAATCTTGCCATCACATCTTTTTTTTACCAAAGGTTTTTAAATGATGTTTGATTGATTGATTGATTGATTGATTGATTTAGGCTACATTGGGTCTTCGTTGCTGTGCATGGGCTTTCTCTAGTTGCAGCAAGCGGGGGCTACTCTTCGTTGCAGTGCATGGGCTTCTTACTGCGGTGGCTTCTCTTGTTGCAGAGCACGGGCTCTAGGCGCCCGGGCTTCAGTAGTTGTGGCACATTGGCTCAGTAGTTGTGGCTCATGGGCTCTAAGAGCGCAGGCTCAGTAGGTGTGGCACATGGGCTTAGCTGTGCCGCAGCATGTGGGGATCTTCCCGACCCAGGGCTCGAACCCGTGTCCCCTGCATTGGCAGGTGGATTCTTAACCACTGCACCACCAGGAAAGTTCCCTTGCCATCACATCTTTAAAAACATTATTTTTATGACACATTTTGAATATTGAAAGGCATTCCATTATAAAATTAATTATAACTTGAAAATAACTTAAGATGCCAGTGAGGTTTTAACAAAAATTTAACAGTTCTTATTTGGCTCTTTTTACCTGTCTATTGAGATGATATTCTAGCCAATAGATGGAGAGCTATACAATAAGCAAGGCAGACCTCAGAAAACAGTATGAATCTAGCACTATCAAAACACAAACACATTATCAGATGAGCATAAGGATTCAAGACACAAAGCATATGTTCTTTTCTAAGCTAGGAAAAATTCAACAGACTTTTTTTGTAGCCTGAATGAAATTTTCTTCAAGCCTATTCACCCCACTTGGCTTCTATTCACTGATTCTCTGTTTGGGATCATTCCTAGAAATTACAAAATGGACATGAATTTTGAATGACTGGAAATGTTCGTGTTCCGATGATAAATGAATGATTTGACTGTGTGTGAGCTGACTTAGTGAGAACTCAGCCCTGAGTCTGAGTTCTCAGCCTGAACTCAGTCTCATCATCCCTGGTCAAAATGCTATGTTACAATTTCTGGGTATGCAAACCAGAAGTCCCATGTGTGCCTTTGAGCGTGTGAATAAACACTGATGGATAAGTACCAGTCTTTGATAGTTTTTGCCAGCTTATGACATGAGGAAAATAAGGACCATGTGTTGAATCATAAGGCTAAATTATTAAATTTTATATGACCACACTATATTCTGAGATTATCTTCTTCCAATTTATGTTTGTGGGGTTTTTTTTGTTGTTGTTATTGTTTTGTTTATAAAGCTGGTATCCCTTTGTGGATGCTCTCACCACTCTGAATCTCCCCTGCCCCGCCCCACTCCCCGCCCCCCCACTGCCCCCATGGTCTGTTATATTCAGAAGTCCGGGATTCTTTGCCTGGGACTATGTAAGATTATCAAGGGACTTCCCTGGCGGTCCAGTGGTTAAGACTCCATGCTTCCACTGCAGGGGGTGCAGTTTTGATCCCTGGTCAGGCAATTAAGATCCGCATGCCGCATAGTGCAGCCAAAAAAAAAAGACTATCAAATGGCTTTTTTTCCCCCCTCAACAACCATCAAGCTCAGTATAGGATGTCACTAAAATTTGTAACATGTTGCTGCTATAAGTCATGGAATGTTACTTTATAACTAGAGTTAAGAAAAGTTGATCATTTTACCAATGATTTCTTTAACTAACTGAAACAAAGTTGTAGATAAGTGTGCACAGAAAAAAAATCTTTAGTAACCCTGTTAACTTTCATTTCTTGTAGCTTAATGAGTTTTTAAGATAAACAGGGTAACTCAATTGTATCTAATTTGGTAGTTTTAAACCCTCACTAATGTATGTAACAATTTACAAATGAAGGGAATAGTTCTCAAAGATACCAAGTAAATTTCCCTAGGGGGTGTTTTCCCCTGTCTTGGCAATTTTTTTTTTGTTTCTTTGTTTCCTTCAAAGTATATGCCACAATTTGTAATTTATTAATTTGTCTTTAATTTTTTTTGGCCTTTCCTCAGCAACACTTAATCTCCTTGAGGGCTGAAATCACTTTAGTCTTACACACCATTGTAGCCCAGCATTTAGTATGGGCTAAAAAAGTATTTATCGAATGTTAGTAATACTGTTGTTCAAGAAACAACACATATTGAGCATTAACTGTGTGCCAGGCAATGATGGTACTAAATATTTTGAATATCACTGTCATGTAAATCAAGACCACATATGAATGTGATTCATTTACGATTTGATTCTCCTTTTAAAACGTTTCTAAAAGACTTACCACTATAGCTACATGCCAGTGTCTTGTCCTTCTCTCCTAGTGAAACATGTCTTATTTACCCCCATCCCACCCCCTGCCACCCCAACAACCACTCGTTCTACTTTTATCAGCATCATCAAGGAAGGAAGGAAACAGTGAAGAACAGGGCTGCCAGCATAGAAGCTAGCAGGAAGATCACTTAGTTTTCTTTTTCTTTTTTTTTTTTTTCATTTCTAAATCATTTGTAGACAGTTTCCTGGTTTAATATCCACTGACATTTCTTTATATTTGTTCACCCAGTTCTTCCAAATAATACTTTGATGATATTTTATAATCAAATAGCTAGAAACTGTCCCTTACCAGATAAGAAATTACAGAATGTATAAATGCAGTTCATGCTCAGGGATATCCACACTTTTGATTTTGACATGATTTTAGATTTTCAGGTAAGTTGCAAAAATAGTATAGAGTTCTTATATAAACTTCACCCAACCCTGTCCAGTGTTACTTTCTTACATAATCATGATTCTGGTACCATTTTTGACCCTACCATACTGCCCCTGTGGTCAGTAGTGATGCTGAATATATGTTTGGTTTGCCCTTCAGGTCCCCACTCCATCTTCTACACCCTCTTACATGACACAGGAGGTGGAACAAGATATATTTCATCATCAGTAGGCTCCCTTTTTCCTTTTGGCTTCTGATTGGGATCAACCAATGAAAGCAGCAGGAAACTGGATGGCAGAGTATTTATTTCCATACCCACCTCCCCATGACTTTCTCTTCAAGAAAGATCCCATTATCAAAGGACACACAAAAGCCCCTGCCCCTTCAGGCCTAGGAATGGCAATATCTCTCTGCTGTCATTAGTCCTGGGATGCTTTGTCATCCCTAGATTTTTCTAAACCCTGCCCACACCTTTTAAACAATCTCTTTATTAAATTCTACCCAATACTCCCAACTGACTGTGTAATCTGATTTTCTCTAGGGACAGGGACTGACAACCTAACCAAAGTGATACTACCTTAAAATTGACTTTCTCCCACCCCAAAACACAAAATAGTGATTATTTACATAAATGTTTCTACCAAGAGGAGTTCCAAACCATGCCACTCACAAGTACAAGTTCATGAATCAAGGCCTGAAATCATCTCATACCTTCCCCTTACTCAAGAGTCAAGCAAACAATTATAGCACAGCTAACATGCTGCCATCTATGAAGACAGATCAACTCCAGTGATCAACAAGAGCGCCTGAACAGGAACCTGGTCCTTCAGCCCCAGTGGGGGCAGGAGCCTGTGCTGAGCACCCCCACCCTCACCCCCATCATTTGATACCCATTCTGGCCATTAGAGTGCTTTGGACAGAAACCGTCATTTCAGCTCGAGGAAAACGCTCTCTGTAGTCTGGGATTTGAGATCACTATGTATAGTTTTAAATTTCGAATTGTAACAGAATGCATACAGGTTTTTGATATAGATAATAGATTGTTTGATATAGATAATAGATAATAGATTGTTTAAAGATGAGAGGTGTGAGACACACCAGGCAATTTCAGCACCACAACTGGATTCAGTATTTAGTTCGCAGGTTCAGAGTAGGATGAGACAAGCTTCAATTCTATTCCCAATTTCCTTAGTCAGACTCTTCATTTATCCAACTACCTCCCAATAGATGAAGATGAAAATGAGTCAGAATACCTATAGGTAGCAGCCACCCTGACAAAGAGCAAGGGACCCAGGAGATGTGAAGACTTAAGAGGCCAGAGTCAAAGGAAGAAGAGTAGAATTCTGGTACAATGCCAAAAGCAAAGAAAGAATTATGAAAGGAAACCAAGGTGTAACCTGTAGATTCCCATGACTGATCCCCTGGGTAGCAGCCAGCTGGAATATTAAGTTCCCACCCATAAAATCCTAAATGGAAAGTTTTGCTTTTCCTCCACCCTCCCTCCCAAAAGTTGGATTTAGTTTTCTTAACATCTCCTTCAGGGTTATATAATATTCTACACTTGCTCTAACTATATTTTACACATATCAAGCTAAAATCTGAAAGTATTTTAGCATTTCTACTGTGGAGCAGAGAAACAAAGCTTTCTCTGAAAAGGAACAAAAAAAATTATGCCCAACAGAAAATTAAAGAAAACATTTAAAAATGCCAACATCAGAAAAAAAATTAATTTTTTCCTTTTAGAGCATTTCTCTACTGTTGTACAACAACTGATAACTATAGAGGAAGTGAGCAACAGTTTGGTTCTGCATGCTGTGGCACATGAATTTCAGCCATCCACAGGCACTTATTTCTTTTTAAAAGTCAGGGTCCATTGCCATGATTCAAAAAAGCAATACACAGTATATTTACTTCTGAAATTTATTTCAGGTGACAGGACACCCACAGACTAACAAAATAAACATAGAATTAAATAGTATTCCCAAAGTCCAATTCTACCTTGTAGGAAAGGCAGGTGATGATTTAGCTACCAAGATTAGTCCATGTTAGTTTGTCCATGCAGTCTCCATCCCTTTCTTCCATGCTGCTTTCCCACCCCACACCACCCCCACACACACAAATTTGAGAGCCATTTATAACAGCAGGACTGAAACTATTTCTCACTTGAAGATTTTAAGACAAAACACCTGAGATGGATACACCCAACACAGAAAGTGTAAAAAGAGATTAAGAAATATACTTAGAGATTTTAATGATATTCTTCTATAATTGGGGGAGGGGAAAGGATTAAAAGGGGGCAGGTGGATCAATATGCAGGAGAAAAACAGAGAAGGGTTTAATTTACCTTGAAAATAACCAGTATTCTATTTGTCCAGGCCCAGTGAGAATTTGTGCCAAGCAATTTCATTCATTTCACAGTGCCTGGCACATTGATGACTGTGTGGTAAATATTAAATAAATACTTGTTGGTTGATGAAAAATATACATGGCAATGCTGTGTACACACAGGAAACAGAAACTTGAAGTGGTCAGACAAATTAGAAAGCAATGCAAGGTTTGGTTCTGCATGTCAATAGCATTTTCAAGGTACACAACTGAGGAAACAAATGAGATTTTAAAATGTGCTATATCCATAGTTCAAACATGTTGTTCCCCTATGGGTGCCAAAACTTTATTTGCAAAAGAAAAGCTAAGATTAAGATAAGATATTTTCAATTATATATACACAATATAATTTTAAAGACCAGTCATTTTATTGTTTAATATGTCTTCTTGAATTAAAAAGGTTGACTGCTCAGGATACTTACATTCATAATAGCAATATACCACTTGAAACCTTTAACACATAAGCACCTATTTGCTAAAGCTAGTCTTGAACTTTTAGTAATGTCATATGCTTTTAAATTAACCATTTTAAATACTATACAAAGCTCATAACACAGACTGCTAGCTTATAACTGAATTAGGTAACTACTAAATACTCATTAGGCAAACTACTGAAAATAAAGAAAACATACACATTCCTACAGCTCCATGAATGCCCAAATTAAAGATGATATAATGAGAATTTGGGATTAAGCAATTGTAATTTGCCTGTAAAACCTCAATGGCTTACACATTTTAAGCTGAACTAGAACCTCTAAGCACGTTTTCCTTGGGAAAAATCACACATTTAAAAATAGTGTCTAATGGAAGGTCCATTAAAATCACAATGGATCATAGCTGTCAACTTTAAATAGTGTCTTTCTCCTTAAGAGCTGAAGTTTACACACTGGTGCAACACCACAAATGCAGATGCTACAAAGGGAGCTACAAAAAAAAGCCACAAATTTTATTCACAACACTTGCATATAAAGTTTTCTTTCTGCAGACTCGTGTGGAGTTGAAAATAAAGGATGCTAATATGCATATTATGCAACATATCAAAAAAAGAGAGAGAGAGAGAGAGAGAGAAAGAGAGAGAAAACACTTTAGTTGAGTGAAAATTCATTTATCTACTGAAAATCTGGGAGAATTTACATCCACTGTACTCCAAATTTACCCCTAAGTGACAGAAAAATACTATATGAAATGGAAAAATATTAAATATGAGTTAATCAATAGCTGATTACCTTTAAAACTTTGGGCTTCTTTTCCCTCTGGGGCCTCTTGTTTTCCTTTATAACCTAAAAAAAATCAAATTGCAAAATGAGCCTCCATATAAGAGAAAAAAAATTAGCTCCCACCTCCCCCCCAAAAAAAATTTTTGGCTATTCTCTATAAAACTACTTATACCATCTAAAATCATCAACATGTTTGCTAGACAGAACCTAAAGAGCTTATGTAAAATGTACACTTCAAAAGTCACTGAAAAAAAGCCTTGCATAAAGATGAAGTAGGGAAATACCCTTTTTTCCCCTTAAAGTCTGTCTTAATTAGCCTCTGCATTCTTCACAGCGAAGCCCACGAGGTAGCCATCTTGCTTGCTTCTGCAGAGGAAGCCTCTACAGTTGAACAGTTCTGCAAACTGCTTTTTGGTATTATTATCATGGTGTTTAAAGGCAGCCCTGGCCTGCCAGCACTGTAGACGTGCTGGGCATGCCTTTTGCAAAAACAGCCCCACAAAGAGTGCAGCCAATGGCAATGCAGAGCTTAGCAACTCCAAAGTGATCTTCTCTGCCTAGCCTTCCTAGACAAAGGATCTCCTGTGCGGCTCCGCTCTCACCACAGGACACAGGCAGCCACAAGCTGCGACATGGAGTTCGCTGCAGAGGATCTGGTCGCGCCGAAATCACAGGAGGCTTCAGCAAAAACAATGCACACAAATCCCCCAGGTCTCCACCATCGGATCGATGGCGGATTCTCCCTGATTAGTAACCTCTTGGCGGCTCCGAGGGCAGGTCTGCGCAGGGGGAGGGGTACACGGTCCTGCCTTTAACGTACAGGAGATATAACTGAGCTGAGGGGGGCATTTGGGCTTGCTGAAACTCTGGAAGGTATTGTGCATTTTTACTTTATAAGGCAAGGCTAAATATTGGCGATATTTAAGGCAGGGAGGTTATGTGAGGACAGTGTAGGCTCAGCTGCTGGGCTGCGTGTCTCATTCCTCGGGAACCACACCTCTCTGCAGCAGGCGCTTTGCCCAGAGACACAGCAATTTGATTTCTGTCAATAAATGTCCAATGATAAAGGCGGATTAAAAAAAATAATAAAGCCACTTAAAAGGGAAAGGACAGGATGAGGACAAGGAGAGGTGGAGGAGTTTTCAAAATACACTTGCCACTCTGAGTGGCTGGAGATTTCAAAAAGATTTCTCTCTCTTGCTCTGGACATTTCTGATGACCTTCATTTCCCAAAGAAATCCATCCCTTCCAGAAGGTGGATTCATAACTCTGGGACAGAAGAAGCACCTCTGGCTCCTCTGCCTCCCAGGATCATCAAGTGTCACTGAGCATCTCTCCGCAGAGCTGCCAAGCAAGTCCCCACGTGGAGCCTGTCTGTGCACAGGCTGATGGACAGACACAGCCACTTACTTCCCAGGGACTGGGAGTTGAGCCAGAGTGGAACAAGCAACCAGCCACACTCAACACACCTGAACTGCCCCCATGCCCAGTGGGTGGTAAGCACTGGGAGAGCTGGGCACCACAATTAGAACTTGCCAGACCCTGGGAATGACAGAGCCAGAGAAGTTTAGCCCCTCCCTTCAGCCTCCTGGACATGTAACAGGGGCAGTAGACGAAGAACCAGGACAGCTGTTTGAGCTGGCAGGTCTCAAGGTCACTGCCAAAATGCAGTGCAGAGGCCAGTCACAGTCCCATCACAGCCACCTTGACAGCTGCACAGATCTTGGGAAGACAGCCTCAGCTCCATCCTCACAGGGCCAAAGTTTCAGCAGCACATTTGGGGGATTGGCAGGAGGGCCTCACTGGCTGCTCAGCCAAAGATTGGTTTTCCACTTGCAGTTGGATTCAGAACAGATTCCCACAACCAGAAATCGGGAACAGAGAGAGGGCCGGAAAGCCTGTATTTCATCACCCTTGATTCCTAGCCTTTCAGTCTGCCACAAAAGCATGCTTTTCTTGTTGGAATGGGAAGTCCAACATGCATTGTTTCCCCACTTTAAACTACCTCTCCCTCACCCACCCACTTTCAAATTTTTTAACAAATGTAAGCAGCAAGCAAAACCAGTGGATTTTGACCTAACCACGTCCACTACGGCAACTTAAACACACTGAACCCACGCTAAAAAGCTCTCTGTGGGGAATGAAGCAACCGTGAAATGAATGGGTAGAGAAACAGGAACAAACACAAGATTGGAAAATGAGTGCAAAACCTTTTAACCCTACATTTCTTTCTCTTTGGAGATTTTTGTGTGTGTGGTAAAATATACATAACATAAAATTTTCCATTTTAACCATTTTAAAGTGTACAATTTAGTAGCATTAAGTATATCCACAATGTTGTGTAAGTATCACCACTTTCCATTTCCAGAACTTTTTCATCATTCCAAACAGAATCTCTGTACTCATTAAACAGTAACTTCTGTTCTACTTTCTGAGTCTATAAATTTGCCTGCTCTAGGTACCTCATATAAGTAGTATCACACAATATTTGTTCTTTTACGTCTGGCTTATTTCACTTAGCATAATGTTTTCAGGGTTCATCCATGTTGTAAGATGTATCAAGAATTTCATTCCTTTTTAAGGCTGAATAACAACATTTTGTTACCCATTCTTCTGTTGATACACTTTTGGGTCATTTCTCCCTTTTGACTATTGTGAATATTACTGCTATGAACATAGGTATACAGGTATCTATTTGAGTCCCTGCATTCAATTCATTTGAGTATGTACCTGGGAGTAGAATTGCTGGATCATATGACAATTCTGTCTAATTTTTTGAGGAACCACTAAATCATTTTCTGCAGCCAAACTATTTTTTACCATTTTACATTCCCATCAGCAATGCATACAAGGGTAGCCCTACATTTCTTAAAGTGTCTTCCATTTCAATTACAGATTATGCCTCTCCCCTTGAGTAGCCGAATAACATTTTATTTATTTATTTATTTTATTATTATTATTTTTTTGCGGTACGCGGGCCTCTCACTGCTGTGGCCTCTCCCGTTGCGGAGCACAGGCTCCGGACACGCAGGCTCAGCGGCCATGGCTCACGGGCCCAGCCACTCCGCAGCATATGGGATCTTCCCAGACCGGGGCACGAACCCGTGTCCCCTGCATCGGCAGGCGGACTCTCAACCACTGAGCCACCAGGGAAGTCCCGAATAACATTTTAAAAAAGCATCAACATTTTCCCAGGTTGATTGCTCACTATTTAGTAAAATGGCCATGATATATTAAGATATAATTATAGGGGACTTCCCTGGCCGTTAAGCAGTTAAGACTCCGTGCTTTCAGTGCAGAGGATGCGGGTCCGATCCCTGGTTGGGGAACTATGATCCCATGTGCCGTGTGGCGAAAAAATTAAAAAAAACATAATTATATATTTTAAATCATTTTATTACCTGTGTGATCCATATGTTTGCCTCAATAAAATAAAATCAGGATCAGAGTGTTAGGTCTACTGAATATCCACACTGGTGAGAGGTCCATTTTTTAAAGCCTCATGGACAGGCGTTTTCACTGTATGGGATACTCATGAAACCACACAACATCGCACTTGGCAACCTAAGCAAACATCGAAGGTCTATGTTTAGTGTTCTGTAAAATGAGTTAATAATAAAGCCAAAGCTCACCCCAGCTAAATGGGGGTTAATGGAAGTGACCAGAAGTAACATTAACTCCAAATATCCAACTGATACTACACCATGAAGATCTATACTTGTTTGAACACAGAGTAGATTGGTAACATCAATTAGTTGTGACCATCTGTTCTAAATCCTATACCTAGCGATTTGTCCATCTCAGCTCAAGGCTTAGGTGACATGAACTTTGATGGAGAAAATAATCAGAAATTACTAGCAGAGAAAGTGGAGGTCGAGAGCCATTCCCATTATCTTATTATTTAGGGCAAAATGCATACAACTAGATCCAGTTGAATGAATGACAAGTTGAGAAACTAAGACACATTGTGTTGTAGTCCAACCTATTCAGAACTTATTTTTGTCACTTAAATCTATTTGTTTTCCCCACAAGGAACCATTATTAAGTTGCATGAGCTACTTAATTTTGTAATAACTTAAGTGTATTAGGTTTTTTCAAATATTACAAAATGAGATCTCTTTTCTCTTAAAAGTCACATGATTACAGAGCTAAAAAAAGAACATCAGAGAAAATTTAGGTCATAGATAAACTGAGGCCCAAAGAGGTAAAATTACTTAACTCAGGTTACACAGCAAGTTAAAACCTGAAATTGAGCCTGAATCTAACCATTTACATTGCTCTCTCTATAATTCCCCTTCATTACTTAACAATAGAATTTGAAAATATCCCAAAAGAACCTTAAAAGAACCATCTTCACACACAAAAAAAGGGACTTCCTTGGCGGTCCAGTGGTTAAGACTCCACGCTTCTACTGCAGGGGGCACGGGTTCAGTCCCTGGTCGCGAACTAAGATCCCACATGCCGTGTGATGCGGCCAAAAACAAAACAAAAACAAAAAACACTTCAAAACCACACCCTTATTTATAAAAATATTGAATCACTATGTTATACACCTGAAACTAATATAATCCTGTAAATCAACAATACTTCCCCCCAAAAAATCCTCACATGCATCGTTTTTAGGCTAGAACAGCAGCTCAAGAAGATTAGTATTTTTTTCCTAATATTTGTTTATTTATTTATTTGGCTGCACTGGGTCCTACTTGTGGCACGTGGGCATTGCGGCATGTGCGATCTTTAGTTGCAGCATGTGGGATCTAGTTCCCTGACCAGGGATGGAACCTGGGCCTGGAGTGAGGAATCTTAGCCACTGAACCACCAGGGAAGTCCAAAGAAGATTAGTATTTTTTAAATTAATTAATTAATATATATTTTTGGCTGTGTTGAGTCTTCGTTGCTGCGTGTGGGCTTTCTCTAGTTGCAGCGAGCGGGGGCTACTCTTCGTTGCAGTGAGCAGTCTTCTCATTGCAGTGGCTTCTCTTGTTGCAGAGCACAGGCTCTAGGCGCACAGGCTTCAGTAGTTGTGGCTCGCGGGCTCTAGAGCGCCGGCTCAGTAGTTGTGGCACACAGGTTTAGTTGCTCCGTGACATGTGGGATCTCGCTGGACAAGGGCTTGAACCCATGCTCCCTTAATTGGCAGGCAGATTCCCAACCACTGCGCCACCAGGGAAGCCCTAGGTGTATTTTCTAAAAGATAATATTGTGTGCCCTCAGAGATAAATTTATGAATAATTTCAAAATCCTACTTCTCTTTCTAAACATAAGCAATTCTGTACCCACAAGAAACTAGACATAAAAATACTGGCTAGGAGGAGTCTTCTTCTAAATTAATCTTGAGTTATTTACTATTCCTCAAAATTTATAGCTGTGCAGCACAAAATCCTTCCAATATAAGCCACACTCTCGCCTCCCATGAAATCCTCCTATATGTCTCCTCTTATTTACTGTTGGAGACATAGCTTTTGCTGTGATACTTGGTTAAGATATTCTAAGTACCACCTTTTGTAAACTTCCAATCAATAAGAATAACAACAAAAAAAAGGCGGTTCATACTTTAACAATTCTAATGGAGATCTTAAAATTAGTTTGATTTTATGTCATGTGAGACATAGGAACCTGAAAGGCTAACACTGGAGATCTTCTCAGTTTTTAATCGTGAATGATTTGAGTCGATCCCCTGGCACAGCCTTTCCCTGGCTTCCCTCCCCCACTTCCTTCCCTGAGGCTTATCTGCAGTAATGCTTTTTCCCTCTAAGGGGCCTGGTCTACCAAGTATCCAACTCCATTCTCTCTAGCAGTCCTGCTTACTGCTGGTAAAAATAACTGCTCTTCAACAACAAGAACTAAGGAACAAGTAAGCAAGCAGTGATCTTCAGCAGCTGCCAAGTGAGAACAGTTGACAATGAGGTGAACCATAGATAATGCCAGAGACTAAATGGGGCTAAAATATCACCTCTCCCCAATTTCTTTTCAACAATTCGTAGTACTAACTTGAAACTGACAAGTCTACTCCCTCTATTACAGTCTAGATCCATAATTTGAACAGCTAAATCCAATAACAGCATCTATGGCTTTTTGTCAAAAACAAATCACAAAGGATGCTGCAATTTAGAAAAATTTCCCCTTTTGTGAATGATATATTGAATGCTTCTTATTATTCCTAGTCTGTCCTGTGTATTTTATAATTAATGTTATTCTTTTTTTTTTAAAAGGAAGTTCTGTACCTTCGGGCTCCTTCTCTATGTTATTCATGCAAGAGAGCTGACTCTAGAGAACATCGTACCCTCAGTTTTTTTGTTTTATTTATTTATTTATTATTTTTTATTTTGGGCTGCGTTGGGTCTTCGTTGCTGCACGTGGGCTTTCTCTCGTTGCGGCGAGTGAGGGCTACTCTTTGTTGTGGTGTGCAGGTGTCTCATTGTGGTGGCTTCTCTTGCTGCAGAGCATGGGCTCTAGGCGCGCGGGCTTCAGTAGTTGTGGCGCGCAGGCTCCAGTAGTTGTGGCACGCGGGCTCAGTAGTTGTGGCTCCCAGGCTCTAGAGCGCAGGCTCAGTCACTGTGGTGCACAGGCTTAGTTGCTCCGCGGCATGTGGGATCTTCCCGGACCAGGGCTCGAACCTGTGTCCCCTGCAATGGCAGGCAGATTCTTAACCACTGCACCACCAGGGAAGTCCAATACCCTCAGTTTTTGATCTAATAGCAAAATCCTAAAACTGTCTTGTTTCACTGAGAAGCTCAAAGCATTTACACACATACAACTTCTTTCAGAGAAAGTTAGACCTAGGTGTCTCCTAAGTTTAGCAAAATCAAGCCAATTTGTTAATTCATGTTTTTACAATGAAATTCCCCCATTTAATAACCAAAAACCGTTAAAACAATAGTGTTGTTTTAAAACAAGTGTTGGGCACTTTCAATATGCAGACATGGTGCTGGGCTCCCCGCTCCCCCCCAGACCGTACCATCTCAGGAGAGACACAAACAGATAATTATTATGAAGTAGTATGGAAAGGGGATGAGCCCAGAAATCTATGCAAGACCAGAGAAGGCTTCCCAGAGGAAGTGACATTTATTTCCACTGTAAGTAGGAGTTAGTTAAACATAGAGGGACAGAAGAAAATTATGTGCCCCAGATGGAGGTAACAACATATACAAGGACACTGGGAGCACTGTGGCTATTGACAGTCACACTATGGGGAGAAATGCATATATACAGATACGCTACAACATGGGCATTAATGTTGATCATTGAGAATGCATATGAAGAGATGTAATCAGCTTTAATTCTCTACCATTCTGGTTTGAAATGTTTCTGTTCCATCCTTCAGCTTTCCGTAATTGGTCCTTTCAAAAGACAACAGTGATACCCCTGTTAAGTTGTTCATCACAAACAGCTACCTTTTCAAGAGAACTAAGGAGAGGTGACTGGTTTATCCTAGGTCTGAAACCTTTGTATTTTAGCTAGAAAAAACCCTCATGTAACTAAGTCTCCTAATCAGAATAAAGCAATATTTTGAGAATAAGTGTACGTAGGTTTTTGTTGAGATGCGATCAGTTACTCAGGAAGGGTTAACCTCTTTAATTTTTGAACTAATTTACTCGAGTCCCACACAATCTATGGAGAAGCAAGATTTGCCTGCCAAGCAATGTTACTCTTTCAGCTGGGTAACTCTGGTTGTACTGGAGAGATGCTTCTGATGTTTGGAGAAAGGGATGCCCTTCCTCTGTTCATTCCAGAAATAGAACAGAGAACACCAGCTATATTCGAGGCACTGCCTAACACCTGTGGAATCTCTGACAATGAATAACTTTTCCATTGAGCTTAACTCAGGTAGAGAGAAAAAACAAAAAACTTGACATGGAGCCTACAATATTTATAATTATGGAATGCCTAAAATTAATTTTTTTAAGGTCTGTTTGACTTTCTTGATATCCAAATACTTATTTAGTGGGTACATTAGCTCTTGTTTAAACTAAAATAAATAAACAGTCCTTGATATTCTTACTAGAGACTTTTTTTTTTTTTTTTGGCCGCAGAGCATGTGGGATCTTACTTCCCCAACCAGGGGTCGACCAGGGATGGAACCCGTGCCGCCTGCAGTGGAAGCACAGAATCTTAACCACTGGATCGCCAGGGAAGTCCTAGAGACATTTCTTCTAACTTGAGATTACCATTTCGTTGTCGGAGGGGATCCTTTTGAGCTTTTGCAATGTAAAGCCCTTTAGGAATAACTTGTAGGATCAAGAGGAGATATATTTGTCGTAGCAAGAAAACAAAAAAGTTATTTTCCCCACAGTCCACCTTAGAAATCAACAAGTATGGAGCTCAAGGTTATACCTGTGTTAACTGTGCAGATTTAAATGAAAAACTTGCCTATCTTTATCAGGAGTGTTTTAGCCTAAACGATTATAATTGTGTTTCCATAGATACTCTTAATGGCTAGTTAAGAAAATTCAATTTTCCCCCAAATCTGTTTGATTTACCTGACTTCCAAACACTTATTCAAAGTGTACATTAGCTCTTGCTTTTTAAAATAAATGGTTCTTAATGTTTTTATAGATACTTATAAACTGTGAATTGATATTTTCCTTGCTCATAACAACAGTTCTTTCATGCACATCATTTGAGAATAAGTCAAACTGCATTCACTGATGCTGTGATTGTTTCCAACTTTATGAATATATACCATATTTTTATAAGGCTACTTTCGCTAATCATCATAAATGAAGCATTAGTGGGTTTGGGGAGGGGGTGGTGGGGATGAAGGACCACTATACCTAACAATTCTCTTAACCATAACTATGTATGTGATAAAAGAAAATTAATTTAGATTTTTTGAAAAGAAAGTATTATTTCATCGTGGCTTATCCACCTTAAGATGTTATATCATACAATATCAAAATACGATCTTATACAAGATCAGTATGTCCTTGGTGGGATCCAAATCCCAATGATGCTTATTAACTATGGGACCTGGAGTAAGTTAACCTTCCATAGACTCAGTGAGGGACAAAGCTGACTTTAGGGTTAAATGCTGTAATGGCTATGAAAAAAGCTTCTGGTATGGCAGCTGACTTGCAGGTGGTTCCACTACAGCAACGGAGAATGATGGCTGTCACATGAACATGTACAAATAAACAAGGTATTAAGCAATTAAAACTCACTTAAGGGCTTCCCTGGTGGCGCAGTGGTTGAGAGTCCGCCTGCCGATGCAGGGGATACGGGTTCGTGCCCCGGTCCGGGAGGATCCTGCATGCCACGGAGCGGTTGGGCCCCTGAGCCATGGCCACTGAGCCTGAGCGTCCACAGCCTGTGCTCCACAACGGGAGAGGCCACAACAGTGAGAGGCCCACGTACCGCAAAAAAAATAATAATAATAAAAAAATAAAACTCATTTAATATAAAAATGGAGATATTCAAGCAAACAATATTTTGGGACATTGGAACCTCTCCCAGATAAGTCTAGTATTAACAAGATTTCTGCTAGAGTTAGGGCGTGCTAATTTCACCATACCATTATAACATAATCTTACATTTATTAGTTAAAAAAGAATATGGGGCTTCCCTGGTGGTGCAGTGGTTGAGAGTCTACCTGCCAATGCAGGGGACATGGGTTCGAGCCCTGGTCTGGGAAGATCCCACATGCCGCGGAGCGGCTAGCCCCGTGAGCCACAATTACTGAGCCTGCGCGTCTGGAGCCTGTGCTCCACAACAAGAGAGGCCGCGATAATGAGAGGCCCGCGCACCGCGATGAGGAGTGGCCCCCACTTGCCGCAACTAGAGAAAGCCCTCGCACAGAAACAAAGACCCAACACAGCCATAAATAAATAAATAAATAAATAAATAAATAAATAAATAAATAAAAGAATATGAAACTTTCACTTCCAGTGATAACAAAATTGATCATTTGGAACAACCCGCCAGCTGAAGACAATTAGAAAAACTACACAAAATAAAAAAACCATCTCCTTGGAGGCATAAGAGAGTGAAAAAATTCACACCATAGTGTAGAATTAATTACCATCCCAAGATTCAGAGGGTAATGAGGTTCAGGGGGGTCAAATTTTCTTAGGTAAAAATTAAAAATGGAGAAAAAAAGCTAAAAAGGTTGTTAAAGAGAAGTGTAACCTTGAAATTAAAATACAGAAGCAGTGGAATTGGCAAACTCAAAGAGTTTAAATAGTTGATTTATGTCAAAAAATTATATTTTTGCAAAATGAGACTTTAAGATTCTTTTTTTTTAAACTTGTACTGAAGTATAGTTGACTTACAATGTTGTGTTAGTTCCTTTCTTTTTTTTTTTTTGGCTGTGCCGTGTGGCATGCAAGATCTTAGTTCACCCACCAGGGATCGACCCTGTGCCCCCTGCATTAGGAGCACGGCGTCTTAACCACTGGACCTCCAGGGAAGTCCCTAGGGAGCTTTTTTTTTTTTTTGGTGTGTTGGTTTCTGGTGTACAGCAAAATGATTCAGTTACATATATATATATGCACATATATATATTCTTTTTCAGATTCTTTCCCATCATAGGTTATTACAAGATACTGAATATAGTTTCCTGTGCTATACAGTGCTATATAGTTTCCTGTGCTATATAGTTTCCTTGTTAAAATGAACCTAGTATAAGATTCTTATACAACATCTCTTTCAAAGTTTCAAAAGTCTAAAAGATAGGAGCAATCACCTTAGCAGGGCTATCCTCAACCAGTCCACATTTTGGTTCCACTTCTCTCTATCCTCCAGGTTCTTCATATTTGGCTTGTTGCCCTTGCTCAGAAACATGGTGGTTAATTTTATTTATTTATTTATTATTTTGGCCATGCCACGCCGCTTGTGGGATTTTAGTTCCCTGACCAGGGATCGAACCCTGGCCCTCGGTACTGAAGTGTTGAGTCCTAACTAATGGACCTCCAGGAAATTCCCGGGAACGTGGTGCTTTAAATGAGCACTTACCATCCAAGCCAAGGGCTCTAAGCCAAGATCAACTGTGTAGTCTTAGGCAAGTTACTTGGCCTAAGCCTCAGTGTCTTACTTTATACATTGGAGGAAGAATGTATGCTTCATAGGATTATTACAAGGATTACATGAGATAATGATCATGTCAGTGCTTAATACAGTACCAGGCACTTAGTAAGTACTCAATATATAATAATTGTTATAACCCCTTCAGATATCAATGTTTACTACATACCAGTTCCACATCTATGACTAGTATCATTTAATTCAACCAACATTTGTTTGGTGGCTACCAAATGACAAGCACTACACAATGTTTGTGTCCCCCCAAAATTCATTTTTTGAAATCCTAAAGCCCAATATAATGATATTAGAAGATGGGGCCTTTGGGAGATGCTTAAGTCATGAGGGTAGAACCCTCATGAATGGGATTAGTGCCTTCTGAAAGAAGCTCCATAGAGCTCCCTAGACTCTTCCACCATGTGAGGATACAGTGAGAAGGCACAAACCATGAACCAGGAAGTGGGCCTTCACCAGAATTCAACCATGCTGGTGCCTTCTCCAGAACTATGAGCAATAAATTTCTGTTGTTTATAAGCCACCCTGTCTGCAGTATTTTGTTATAGCAGCCCAAATGGACTAAGACAGACTTGAACAGACATTTCTCCAAAAAAGATATACAAGTGGTCAATAAGGACATGAAAAGATGCTTGTATCATTAATCATTAGAGAAATGCAAATCAAAACCATCCTGGAATACCACTTCACACCGAGTAGGAAGGCAATAATCAGAAAGTCAGATAATAAGTTGGGTTTTTTGTTTTGTTTTGTTTTTTTGTGGTACGCAGTTCTCTCACTGTTGTGGCCTCTTCTGTTGCAGAGCACAGGCTCCGGACGCGCAGGCTCAGCGACCATGGCTCACAGGCCCAGCCGCTCCGCGGCATGTGGGATCCTCCCAGACTGGGGCACGGATCCGTGTCCCCTGCATCGGCACTGCGCCACCAGGGAAGCCCAGATAATAAGTTTTGATGAGGATTGTTGAATCTAAAATGGTACAGCTACTTTGGAAAACAGTTTGGCAATTCCTTAAAGTTAAACAAAGAGTTACCATATGACCCAGCAGTTCCAATCCTAGGGATATACCCGTAATAACTGAAAACACATGTCCACAAAAAAAAAACCTGTACACAATTGTTTGTAAATGCATTATTCATAATAGTCAAAAAGTAGAAACAACTCAGAAGTCCATCAACTGATGAGTGTTTATACAAAATGTGGTTTATTCATGCAATGAAATATTATTCAGCCATAAAAGGGAATGAAGTACTGATAAATGCTATGACATGGATGAAACTTGAAAACATTATGCTAAAGTAAAAGAAGCCAGATACAAAAGACCAAATATTGTATGGTTTCATTTACATGAAATGCCCAGAATAGGCAAATCCATAAAGACAAAAAGTAAATTAGTGGTTGCCAGGAGCTGAGGGAGAGAAGAATGGGGAGTCACTGCTTAATTATACTGGGTTTCTTTTTTGGGGTGATGAACGTGTTCTCGAATTAGATTGTGGTAAAGGTTGCACAACTTTGTAAATATACTAAAGACTGGGAATTCCTTGGCGGTCCCGTGGTTAGGACTCTGTGCTTCCACTGCAGGGGGCACTGGTTCGATGCCTGGATGGGGAACTAAGATCCTGCAAGCTCTGCAGGCAAAAAAAAAAAATATATATATATATGTATATAAAACCACTATTGCACTATTGTACACTTTCAAAAGAGTGAATTTTATGATACATGAATTAGATCTCAGTTTTTTAAAAAGAAGAAATTGGGGTTTCCCTAGTGGCACAGTGGTTGAGAGTCCGCCTGCCGATGCAGGGGACACAGGTTCATGCCCCAGTCTGGGAAGATCCCACATGCCGCAAAGCGGCCGCTGAGCCTGCGCATCCGGAGCCTGTGCTCCGCAACGGGAGAGGCCACAGCAGTGAGAGGCCCGCGTACTGCAAAAAAAAAAAAAAAAGAAAGAAAGGAAGAAGAAATTGTTTGATTCTCCTTTATCGTAATGGAAAGAGTGCCTCTACTACTTGCTAACCAGGGGGAATTAATACATTTTTTAATGTGGGTTTCCATTTCCTGGTCTGCTAAATGGGAGTCCTAATACTTACACTTCATGGGTCACTGTCAGGATCAAATATGGTAACATTAAGCCTTCTAGCACAGTGTCTGGCCCATAGTAGACTCTCAATAAATGTTAATTTTTCCCTTTTTCCTTTCCTTTGTTAGTTTCCTGCACTGCAAGTCAAAGAAGGTTAAATTTTGTTAAAATCTTATGTACCTAATTATCAATGAAGACAAAGTTCCCTGGTTACTGACTTTTTTAAAAGAAATAAGTTAAACACTACTTTGTTTTGGTTTCCTTGTTTTATTGATTTTTTTTTTTTTTTTTGCGGTACGCGGGCCTCTCACTGCTGTGGCCTCTCCGGTTGCAGAGCACAGGCTCCGGACGCGCAGGATCAGCAGCCATGGCTCACGGGCCCAGCCGCTCTGCGGCATGTGGGATCTTCCCGGACCGGGACACGAAACTGTGTCCCCTGCATCGGCAGGCGGACTCTCAACCACTGAGCCACCAGGGAAGCCCGATTTTTGTTTGTTTTGACATCTCATAGTGTACCAGAAATGTCCCTAGAAAATGGAAGTAGGTGAATAAAGAAGGTAATTTAATTTTATGTTGCCTAGTAGACAAATCTCCCTGCAATTCTGTGTTAATCCCTAAACACGTTACTTACTCCTGCAAGCATGGAGGAAACTAACACACACACACACACATACACACACACACACACACATTTTCTCTCTAAATCTAAACTGGATCAGCTCCCTCCAAAAGTCCATGGCTTGGGGCTTCCCTGGTGGTGCAACGGTTGAGAGTCCGCCTGCCGATGCAGGGGACACGGGTTCGTGTCCTGGTCTGGGGGGATCCCACATGCCGCAGAGTGGCTGGGCCCGTGAGCCATGGCCGCTGATCCTGCGCGTCTGGAGCCTGTGCTCCGCAACGGGAGAGGCCACAGCAGCGAGAGGCCCGCGTACTGCAAAAAAAAAAAAAAAAAAAGAAAAGAAAAAAGTCCATGGCTTGGATCAACTGTGGGCTTCCACTGTCTTGTCCTCCCACTTCCTCCTGTCTTGATCCTACTTTTGCCCTTTAACAGAAAACTCACCACAAAATGGTGTTCCATATGAAATATGATACGAAAATGAGCTATGTAGTGTAAATGTCTAGAATATGGCAGAAACACCAAAACCCTCTCATTATACAAGGACAAGAAAATAACTGTGGCATCGTCTCACCAGAAACCACAGCTATAATTCTGCATCACATGGGAACAGTGAAACCAATTCATTCATAATCCTAATGCTCTTGCAGGAAAAATGCATTTGCAGATACTGTGAAATGGTGTGTACTGGCTACTTCTGAGGACTTTAGTTACTTTCCTCTAAGTAACGTGAGTCAAGTAGCAAGAGGGAAATGGGTGAAAGTAATGAAATGAATAGGCAAATCTCTTCAAGGATAAAACAACAACCAACACCTTAAGCCCCTACTATGTAGCAGGGACTCTGCCAGACCCTTTGTAGACACCACTTCTGCTCCTCAGGCATCCCTGCTTCAGGGGTCTATCACAGTGTTACAAATAGATCCATTCTCACACTGATGACCACATGGGGGGAATATAGGATCTTAGTATAACTTAACCAGAGTAACAGTTGTCAATTTCCCTCCTTCAAAGTCTTAAAAATTGGTGTGACTCCCTTACTTGTTTTTACTTTGGGGAGTAGGAGACATGATTTATATTTCTGTGAAATCTAATGAAAGCTAAAGACCATCTCTCCAGAAAAATGCATATAAAACAACATGTTACATATAATTTTGAGGGGATGGGATCACAAAACACTGAAGCCCATCCAGATTAAAAACCTTTGATGTAGAAGTTCTAACTTTATGACTTTTGAAACATCATATGAAAGACAAGTGTTGGGATCATTTAAACCAGGATCAAATTAGTCTTAGGAACTCTTGTCTAGCAACCCAAAAACATGTAGAAAATTTAGTGGGACTAAAGCACTAATATAATAATAATAACTTTAAAATTCTGGGTTTTTCCATGGTAGCTAAAAATACACCAAGTACCTAATCTGATCTGGCTAGTGTCCAGTCATTTAGCTACGCTAATGAGATATGCTTAAATGCTGGCTCAACCCCCATCTTTGAGAGGGCATGAAGATGTGTTTACCAGAAAGAAGGTAAAAGAAAACTTTAGTTTCTCTTTTTGAGAGAAGGAAATGGACCTGACTTTCCAAAAAATACCTGTACTACAAACTTCAGGTTTCCAAAAGTGGTAAAGATTTAGAAACCATTAGGCAATAATAAATCATTAACAAAATACTAAATATTTTGGTTATGCTAATACTTCTAGCTTGAAATACAGGACTAGTAGTTTCCACTGTCAAGAACATAATCTGAGGTGACTTCGCTGGTGGTCCAGTGGTAAAGAATCTTCCTTGCAATGCAGGGAACGCAGGTTGGATCCCTGGTCAGGGAACTAAGATCCCACATGCCCTGGGGCAACTAAACCCGCGTGCCACAACTACTGAGCTCCTGTGCCTCAACTAGAGCTGGCCTGCCACAAACTACAGGGCCCACGCACTCTGGAGCCTGTGTGCCACAACTAGAGAGAGAAAACCCGCACGCCACAACTAGAGAGAAGTCCACACACCACAACAAAGAGCCCACGCTGCAACAAAAGATCCCGCATGCCGCAACTAAGACCCAATGCGGCCAAAAAAAAGAGAACATAATTTGAAATGGGACCCAAAATAATTCATCCAGTCATGAAAAGTAATTTAGTAGGTTATGTTCATTTACCCAAAGGAATATTATACACATACTTTTTAAATCTTTACAAATTTTTACTTACAAGGGAAATGTTAATGATATACTGAGTTAAAAAAAGAAGAAAAAAATTTACCTCATTCAACTTTAAAGATGTTATTTATTTTTTTCTGTGTGTGTGTATACATGGTTAGTTTTATTATAACAACGCAATTTGTATACTTTTTTTTTTTTGGCCACGTTGGGCCTTCGTTGCTGCGTGGGCTTTCTTTAGTTGCGGCGAGCAGGTGCTACTCTTTGTGCAGTGCATGGGCTTCTTACTGTGGTGGCACGGGCTCTAGGTGCCCAGGCTTCAGTAGTTGTGGCATGCGGGCTCAGTAGTTGTGGTGCATGAGCTTAGTTGCTCCACGGCACGTGGGATCTTCCCAGACCAGGGATCAAACCTGTGTCCCCTTCATTGGCAGGCAGATTCTTAACCACTGCACCACCAAAGAAGCCCACAATTTGTATACTCTTAACATTTACAACTGAGCATCATCTTTCCAGTGAAACAAAAAGAAAATATTTAAAAACTACATTATTTTTTAAATGCAGGGATCTCCCTGGTGGTCCAGTGGTTAAGACTTCGCCTTCCAATGCAGGGAGGTGAGTGTTCGATCCCTGGTTGGGGAGCTAAGTTCCCATATGCCTCAGGGCCAAAAAACCAAAACATAAAACAGAAGCAATATTGTAAATTAAATAAAGACTTTAAAAATGGTCCACATCAAAAAAATCTTAAAAAAAAAATGCAGAAAAAACACTGGAAGCAAATATGCCTATATACTCATCGTGGTGGCATCTAGGTAGTAGAATTAAAGTTTGTCTTTTTCTTGTTTCTAAGCTTTCCAAATGCAAATTACACTACTTTGATTTTATTACTTTTTAAAGTAACACAAGCTCTTTATGTAGAAATTCAAAACATGTATAAGAATTTAAGCAAAATTTAAAGTCACTTATTTTCTAATACACCCATCCTCCATCCCAAAACTCCAGTCCTCAGAGGTAAACACTTCCAACAGTTTGGTTTGGTAGGTATGTATCCTTTTAGAATTGTTTTTCTAAACTCCATTTACAATTAGAAAAACGTCATTTTGAGCTTTCATGGTCCTCTTCCCTTTAGAACTTTGAGGTGTCCAAACTTTGCATCTTGGTATAACTCATAATCACAAATGGACATGGCAGTAATTTTAAACAACACAAGCAGCTGCTTTTTAAGCATATTTTTAAAGCACTGTGTACTTCCTATAAACTTTTTTCTCAAGTCCTCTACTTGAATTTCTGCTACAGACATCCCATGATCCTAATACCTTTGGTACTTGAAAATGACATATATAGAATAAACCCCAAACTGTTTTGAGGTACTAGCTGCTGAGATGATATATTAAGTACACATGGGATATAATGGTTTACAGTGCACTTTTTTTTTAAGAGACATTGGTATGTGAGATAGGCCGAATCTTACGTTTTTGATGGGATTTCATTCATTCATTGAATCATTTGTTCAGCAAACATTTATTGAGCACCTATGGTGTGCCAGCACCCTCTATAGCCTGAGCCTGGGCTTTAGAAGTAATTTACACATCTCACTTCTAATCACTGCTTTCTCACCATGTCCTTTCTTAAAAAACTGTAGCAGTGTTAACAGGACATAAATAAATCAGAAAAGAGCAAGATTTCTCTTGTTGCTTACTAGCAGACATGAAGAGCTGACGATAATTAGCCAAGACTTTCTGGATAATCATGACTTGAGCACTGAGTCTCATGATCAAGGTAATAACCTGAATTGCTTAGATTAGTTTGATTCATTGGCTAGCTGTGTCTTACTTTAATACGATAATAGTACGAAAATATATGATCCCACCTTCTCTCCTAGCTGGTTACTCTAGTGCCACATCCATAATAGTACCGCAGTGACTGGCTGCTTCATAGGGAGAGTGACTTTTGCAGCTTTGAAACCATCAACTCTTGAAATATTACTCTGGAATAAAAATATCAAGAAGCTGACCAACAAAGACATGGGGAGATAAGCTCTGTAGCAAAATAAACATGTACCAAACTACAGTGCTCACTAGTAAGTGATAGTATAACTTGGATTATACTGATACTAGATGAAGGTGTTAAGTCAGTTTCACACATTTTTCTTTCTGGATAACATGGTCTACACAAAATGGCAAGGTAAGATTTGAACCATACTGACAAGATTCCAGAAATTAACACCCACCAGTCATAATCAATCAAGATCAGCATGGTTTTGTTTACATGCTTGGGGTTTATTTTTATTTATTTATTTATTTATTTATTTATTTGAAGTATATTTGATTTACAATGTCGTATTCATTTTTGGTGTGTAGCAAAATGGTTCAGTTATACATATATATACATATTCTAAACATGAAAGATCCTAGACGCCACAGACTTTTTTTCCTATGGTCAGCTCTGTGGTGAGGTATACTACTGAAGTCTCAGTAGTGATCCAAAGAGATTCCTTAAAGGCACATTTAGGGACATCTAACATCTGCCCTCAATTGCAAGAGTTGGTAGCAAAAATTTGTTCCATATGCCATATATAACATATGCCAAAATGAAATCTGGCTGTTTGAAAACATTGAGAAAAGCAGTGGCCAGAAGAGGCCTGTCCCACGCAACTCCCACTAAAATGGATAAAATAAAATTAAACAAGTATGTCAACCAATTCTGAAGGGACATCTCCGGAACTAGACTATTATCACACTATCCACAGGATAGTGAACAGTCAGTGGTTCAATTTGTATCATATAATACACTTAACTTTTAGCTTTTCAAGCACAAACTATATAGGTATTGCTATTTTTCCAGGTGTAATTTCTATTAGCTAAGAAGGTAGCATGGTAATAAATAGCACATTTTACAGTGTTATCTAATATACTGCTATTAATCTAACCAAGCATATAATAACCCTTTAATACTTGGAGGAAAAAAAATCAATATTAACTGGAGTAGGGAATTCCCTGGTGGTCCAGTGGTTAGCACATGGAGCTTTCACTGCCATGGCCCAAGTTCAATCCCTAGTCGGGGAACTAAGATCCCACAAGCTGCCTGGCATGGCAAAACAAAAACAAAAACAAACAAAAAAACCCAAGAAACAAAAAATATTAATTGGAGTAAATATTAAGAGACTATTTCACTTTGGCAACCAACTCACAAACTGCTTAGTCATTCAATTCATGTTAATTAAATGTGTGATACTATACCAATCATCAAGCTATAGATATATAATTCAAAACACTGCCCTCAGAAGCATATCTGCAAACAACTGTGTTTTGTTGTTGTTGTTGTTGTTTTTGAACATACTAAAAAGTGTGTGAAAGTGTAGCCTGGCCAAAGCACCTACCCTTTAAGTCCCTAAAAAGCACCCCCCCTTTTAACATCACTCACTATTCAATAAATAGAATAATGCATATGTCTCAGTATGCTAAATTACAAATGAAAAATGAGGAATACCTAGCCAGGAGCAAATTCCTAGATGACTATGAGTTATAAAGTTAATGGTTTTAATTAACTGTATTTCTGAATATGGAGAACACTAAGCTGAACTAAACTTGGCAAAAAATAGCACTTTATCTCTTGGCCAAAGAGATCACTGGGAAGACTATCTAATCACCTTGTTGTTCAATTAAAAGAAACAATTGGGAGACAAAAATATAATCTATGATCAAAAAGAGTAGATCAAAATTGTTTTTACTTCTCCCAGACATTAGTAGTTAACATTCTGAGAAATGGCATATGCCTTTGGGGGCTAAGTATATTTTAGAAGAAAAAAATTTTAACAGTTCTGTTTTTTTTTTTTTTTTGTGATAAGCGGGCCTCTCACTGCTGTGGCCTCTCCTGTTGCGGAGCACAGGCTCCGGACGCGCAGGCTCAGCGGCCATGGCCCACGGGCCCAGCCGCTCCGCGGCATGTGGGATTCTCCCGGACCGGGGCACGAACCCGTGTCCCCTGCATCGGCAGGCGGACTCTCAACCACTGCGCCACCAGGGAAGCCCCAGCAGTTCTGTTTTTAAAATGTACATTTGTTTCATATAATAAAATATTATTATAGGGCTTCCCTGGTGGCACAGTGGTTGGGAGTCCAGCTGCCGATGGAGGGGACACGGGTTCGAGCCCTGGTCCAGGGTGATCCCACATGCCACGGAGCAACTGGGCACATGAGCCATGGCTGCTGAGCCCGCGTGCCACGGCTACTGGAGCCCACGTGCCAAGAGCCCGTGCTCCACAGAGGGGGAGGCCACTGCAATGGGAAGCCCACGCACTGCAGGGAAGAGTGGCCACCGCTTGCTGCAACTAGAGAAAGCCTGCACGCAGAAACGAAGACCCAACGAAGCCAAAATACATAAATTAAAATATATATATATATTATTATAAATAAATAATAAAATAAATATTCTAATAATAAAAATATTAACATTTAAAAACTGTAAATGTATTTTCTCTTTCTCTTTCTCACTCCAACTCTCAATAATAAGTAAAATAATTCTGATGTGAGGAACAAACAAATACATGAAATATATTTGCTTACCAATATTCTTACTTATCAAAGTAAATGGGCTTCAATCACTGATGTGTGTAAAATAAATATCAAAATTTTTAATATCAAATACCTAAAAATAAAACAAACTAAATAACTCTATACTGAAAGCTACAAAATGTTATTGAAAGAAAGTAAGTCATAAATAAAGATATACTATGGTCATGAACTGGAAGATTCAATATTGTAAAAATGTCAATCTCTTCAAACTGATGAGAGGGGGTATAGCTCAGTGGTAGAGCATTTGACTGCAAACTGATGCACAGATTCAACACAAACAATAAAAATTCCATCAGCGTTTTTGGTGGAAATTTACAAGCTGATTCAAAAATTTTGATGAAGGGATTTCCCTGGTGGTCCTGTGGCTAAGACTCCAAACTCCCAATGCAGGGAGCCTGGGTTTGATCCCTGGTCAGGGAGCTGGATCCCACATGCCACAACTAAGAGTTTGCATGCTGCAACTAAAAAGACTCCACATGCAGCAACGAAGATCCCCCACACACACGGCAACTAAGATCCAGTGCAGCCAAATAAATAAACAAATACATATATTTAAAAAAAATTTTGATGAAAATGCAAAGAACCAAAAAAATAGCCCAAATAAATATTGAAAAGAAAACTGAAGGACTTATACTACCAGTTAGCAAGACTAGTTGTAAAGTCTAGTAATGAGAGTTCAGACAGAAAAATAGACAAAAGGCCAATGAAACAGTCTAGAAACAGACTGAGAACTAATCAGTCACTTGATTTGTGACAAAGTTGATGTTGTAGTAGTGGGGAAAGGACAGTCATTTCAGTAATGGTGCTGGTTAAGTAGATATCCATGTGAAAAAGAATGAGTCTTGACTCCTATCTCATGTGATACACAAAAGTCAATTCCAGCTTGTACATCTAAATGTGAAAGGTTTAAAAAAGTAACTTTTTAAGAAGAAAACAAAAGAGAACATCTTCATGACCTTGGAATTTGCAAAAAACAGACAAAATTTTCTTTTTTTTAAAAAAGATTTATTTATTCATTTTATATTTTATTTTTGCTGCTTTGGGTCTTTGTTGCTGTGCGCGGGCTTTCTCTAGTTGTAGCGAGCAGGGGCCTACTCTTCATTCTGGTGCTCCGGCCTCTCCCTGCGGTGGCTTCTCTTGTTGCGGAGCACAGGCTCTAGGTGCACGGGCTTCAGTAGTTGTGGCATGCAAGCTCAGTATTTGTGGCGCACAGGCTTGGTTGCTCTGTGGCATGTGGGATCTTCCCGGACCAGGGCTTGAATCTGTGTCCCCTGCATTGGCACGTGGATTCTTAACCACTGTGCCACCAGGGAAGTCCAACAAAATTTTCTTAAACAGGAAATAAAAAGTTATCATAAAGGAGAGGATTGGTAAACTGGATTACATTAAAGTTAAGAATTTCTGTTCATTAAAAAGCACAATTGGGGGCTTCCCTGGTGGCGCAGTGGTTGAGAGTCCGCCTGCCGATGCAGGGGACACGGGTTCGTGCCCCGGTCCGGGAAGATCCCACATGCCGTGGAGCGGCTAGGCCCGTGAGCCATGGCCGCTGAGCCTGCGCGTCTGGAGCCTGTGCTCTGCAACGGGAGAGGCCACAACTGTGAGAGGCCCACGTACTGAAAAAAAAAAAAAAACAAAACAAAACAAAACAAAAAAGCACAATTGGGACTTCCCTGGTGGCACAGTGGTTAAGAATCTGCCTGCCAATGCAGGGGACACGGGTTCGAGCCCTACTCCAGGAAGATCCCACATGCCACAGAGCAACTAAGCCTGTGTGCCACAACTACTGAGCCTGCACTCTAGAGCCCACGAACCACAACTACTGAGCCCGCATGCTGCAACTACTAAAGCCTGCACACCTAGAGCCCGTGCTCCACAACAAGAGAAGCCCCCGCAGTGAGAAGCCCGCGCACCACAATGAAGAGTAGGCCCTGCTCACCGCAACAAGAGAGAAGCACACACGCCACAACAAAGACCCAATACAGCCAAAAAAATAAAGAAAATAAATATATTTTTAAAAAAGACAGAGGGGCTTCCCTGGTGGCGCAGTGGTTGAGAGTCCGCCTGCCGATGCAGGGGACACGGGTTCGTGCCCCGGTCCGGGAAGATCCCGCATGCCGCGGAGCGGCTGGGCCTGTGAGCTATGGCCGCTGGGCCTGTGCGTCCAGAGCCTGTGCTCCGCAACAGGAGAGGCCACAACAGTGAGAGGCCCGTGTACCGTAAAAAAAAAAAAAAAAAAAAAAAAAAGACAGAAAATATTCAGTGTTGGCAAGAATGTGGAGCAAGTGGAACTTTCATACACTACTGATGAGAGTCTTAATTGGAACAACCACAGCAGTTTGGTAATATTTATGGAAGCTAAACATACACATATTCTATGACCCAGAAATTCCACTCCTAGGAATACACTCAACAGAATTCATGCATATAGTCACCAAAAGACTTTTATAAAAATGTCCAGGGGGCTTCCCTGGTGGTGCAGTGGTTAAGAATCCACGTGCCAATGCAGGGGACACGGGTTCAAGCCCTGGTCCGGGAAGATCCCACATGCCACGGAGCAACTAAGCCAGTATGCCACAACTACTGAGCTTGCTGTGTCACAACTACTGAAGCCCGCGTGCTAAGAGCCTGTGCTCCGCAACAAGAGAAGCCACTGCAATGAGAAGCCTGCACACCGCAAGAGTAGACCCCGTTTGCGTCAACTAAAGAAAGCCCACGCACAGCAACAAAGACCCAATGCAGTCATAAATAAATAAATAAAAATAAAGTTCCGTTAAAAAAAAATACTATAGAGACTTTTTTTTTTTTTTTTTTGCGGTGCGCGGGCCTCTCACTGTTGTGGCCTCTCCCGTTGTGGAGCACAGGCTCCGGACGCACAGGCTCAGCAGCCATGGCTCACGGGCCCAGCCGCTCTGAGACATGTGGGATCTTCCCGGACCGGGGCACGAACCCGTATCCCCTGCATCGGCAGGCGGACTCTCAACCACTGTGCCACCAGGGAAGCCCAGAGACTTTAACATAGAAAAAAAAAAAAAAGGTCCAGGGAATTCCCTGGCGGTCCAGTGGTTAGGACTCTGTGCTTCCACTGCAGGGGGCAAGTTTGATCCCTGGTGGGGAAACTAAGATCCCACAAGCTGCGCGGCCAGCCCACCACGCCCCCGCCCCAAAAAAATCCATAGTAGTACTGCTATGTTCATTCTACTGTTCTGTTCTGTACTGTAACATTTCACTTCCCATTAACAATAGAATGGATACAGGTATTGTGATATATACATACAATGGAATACTACACTGCAATAAGAATGAACAACTATAATTATAAGCAACATTATTGGCAAATCTCATAAACATAATATTAAGCAAAAGAAGGCAGAAACAAATGAGTGCACAACTGTTCCTTGCTCTCTCAGAATGAAATTCCTCAGAGAAGTGTTCCCTATGTTCTCCTCTGCGTCTCCACACATTGTTGGATGAGTAAGTCTCTCTACTGTCAGAGTTCAGTATAAGGACAACACAATACATTCTTCAGAATCAGCTTTGTCAGGGGTAAGGGCGATCTTTTGGGGGAGGGGGAAAGCAAGAGAATATGAATATCATCAACTATAGGGGATCTTTGAAATAGAAAATAAACAAATAAACTAATTAAAATTGTATTTCAAATGAACAACATAACTACATTGAAGCATGAGGGTGGTGTGTGTGTGTGTGTGTGAGAGAGAGAGAGAGAGAACTAATTCAACATATGCATATTCTAACTTTTGAACACACCACTGACATTTCAGCAACAATGATAATACCTATTAACAAGATCTTGGTTTCTAAGTATCATTCTCCACCAAAAAGAACCATGTTTCCTTGGATAAACAGCTGGTCATCTCGTCTGGGGCAGGATGGAAAATAGAAAACCTTAGAACACTTGTCCCAGAAAATAAAGAATTATTCAAACAATGGTTGAAGGTGCTCCCTGGCCAAATTTGGGGAAATGTGAGCATCAAAATAAGTAATGATAAAAAAGGAGTATAACTTACTGAATATAACAAAAATCTACAGGTTCACACTGAAACAAATAAGAAGAAAAAGCTCTTCTTTGGAGTTTAAAACTAATTAACAGATTTAGAAGAAACAATGGAAACAGAACCACTATTTGGCAACTATCAGGCAAAAATCACTGATGAACATTAAAATTGGGTGTGAAAGTTTGAGGGATAGCACTATATTTACATGTGTTGATCTCTCTGTAAGATATTTATTAAATACAAAGTGAAAAATACTGATTTTACAATGGAGAAATCTGGAAGACACTATCTTTAACCAAGTGATCAAAATTAAGATCATGAATAGTCGGACAAATGGACATTATGTCCCTCCTATGTATTCATGCAAAAATGTATAATCCAAATCTAGTCATGAGGAAGCATTAGACAAACCCAAAGTGAGGGACAAAATAAGTAATCTGCACTTTGCAAAAGAAGCAATGTCATTAAAAACAAATATTGAGGAACTATTCTAAACCAAAAAAACAAAAGCACATGTTATATGATTCCATTTATATCAAACTCTAGAAAATGCAAACTAATGTAATGATTAAAGATACAGTTTTATTCTTTCAAAAGAAAAGAAGTTTAATTCCTCTGGTTTCTCAGGCTGCAAGACAGTTAGTGACTTTGTGCTACTAATTTTTAAATCTGTAACTCCCAAAAAAAGACACACAACTAGCCAAAATGAGGCACAGTGGAAATCTTTCCAAAACCACATTTCATACAATTTCCCTATTCTCCATCAAAACTTATAATGGAAAATGTTTATGTTCTAGTTTTCTGAGACAAATTCTAAAAATAAGCTAATGCATCACTCAGTGCACACACACAAAGAAAGTACATATTATATGATTCCATTTATATCAAACTCTAGAAAATGCAAACTAATGTATAGTGACAGAAAGAGTGTCTTCCTGAGGAGAAAGGGTGCAGGTAAGAGAGTAGGGACTATGAAGGGGTACAAAGAAATTTTGGGGAGTAATGAATTTTGACCGTGGTAATGTTCACACAGTGTATACATATGTCAGACTTACCAAACTGTACTCTTTAAATATGTGCAGTTTATTATATGTCAATTATACCTCAGTAAAGTTGTTTTAAAATTTGAGGAACTATTCCAAATTAAAGGAGGTCAAAAGGATATTTTCTTATAGGCAAAATACGAATAAAGTCTGTGGGCTAGATAATAATAATGGTTCAATGTTAATTTGCTAATTTTGATAATAATAGGAGAGAATATCCTTGTTTTTAGGAAATATACTCTCTAGTATGCAAGGATAAAAGGATATCATGTTGGGGCTTCCCTGGTGGCGCAGTGGTTGAGAGTCCGCCTGCCAATGCAGGGGACACGGGTTCGTGCCCCGGTCCGGGAGGATCCCACATGCCGCGGAGCGGCTAGACCCGTGAGCCATGGCCGCTGAGCCTGTGCGTCCGGAGCCTGCGCTTCTCAAGGGGAGAGGCCACAACAGTGAGAGGCCCGCGTAATGCAAAAAAAAAAAAAAAAAAGAAAGGATATCATGCCTATGAAAAACTTACTCTCAGTTGATTCAGAAAAAAATATACACATGGGGAGGAGCTAAAAAGAGAGATAAAGTAATAAAGTAATATGATAAAATGTTATCATTTGGCTGAAAGATAAACCAAATTCTCGATACTACTCTTGCAATATTTCTATAAAACTGAATTATGTCAAAATAAAAGAGTTTTTTGTTTTGTTTTTAATAAAGAATGTGGTGCTTAGGAGATTGTGAGCAATAGCCAAGGTATTCATTCATTCATTAACAAATACTGGTTTTTCTCACACGGATGGACCTTGACAACAGTGGCCACACTTGCTTGCCAGAGCAAGTTTACAGAAATAAACCATATGCCAACATCTAAATTTCTAAACCTGATTATTTGAGTTACAAATATATTCTTTTCATTTAACTAACAAGTGTTTATTTAGCACCTGTCACTGTAGCAAGGCTAGATAGGCACTAGAAAAACAAAGTCCCCTGGAATGAAACCGGGGGAACATGCACAGATACGGGTGTGACACAGGGAGGGGTGAGTGAATGGGTGGAGTCTTGTCAGATAGGGAAAGGACCAACCTCCATAAAATCCTTTAAACAAAGTGTAAGTAAACCAATATTTTTACTACCTTAGTTTCATAACTGTAATAATAAGTACAAATGTTTGTATGTCACTTTGGAGTTTAAAAACCATTTTCAACTTCTGATTACCATTGAATCTCAACAATCCTGTGAGCAGGTGAAAATCACAAGCCAAAAGTTGAGATGAAAGCTTTATCATTACTATACCTCCAAGGCAAAGTTTCAAGATTAAAGATACAGACAGTTTTATTCTTTCAAAAGAAAAGAAGTTTAATTCCTCTGGTTTCTCAGGCTGCAAAACAGTTAGTGACTTTGTGCTCCTAATTTTTAAATCTGTAACTCCCCAAAAAAGACACACAACTAGCCAAAATGAGGCACAGTGGAAATCTTTCTAAAACCACATTTCATACAATTTCCCTATTCTCCATCAAAACTTATAATGGAAAATCTTTATGTTCTAGTTTTCTGAGACAAATTCTAAAAATAAGCTAATGCATCAGTCAGTGCACAAGACATACTTCAGGTAGGTCCACAAATTCCTATAGGCAACTTAAAGCAACATTTTACCAAAGCAAAAGGATGTAATACAGAAGCAAATTGTCTCCACACAAATCACACTACTAAGTCTCATAGGTGTCCCCAGCCCCTTGGGTATTTACTTACCTCCAAAGGCACAATGATGGATGGCTTCTTTTTCAGTTCCTCACATTTCCTCTTCTTACAGATCTGATGGCTGTTCTTTCTATTCTTGCAGTAGGTACATTCACCACAATTGGTCTTCTGCTGGCAGGGCTCACAGACCCCACATCGCTTTCGTTTCTTCTTTTCCAAAGTAGGTAGCAAAGTTGTGTAGGAAGGAGAAGAGGAGGTACTGACAAGTGACACTGGCCTAGACACCACTGTGGTGTTGATGTCAACCATGCTGGTGGCACTGATCTGGGAGCTCCCTCCTTCCAATTTGCTGGGACTGGCCTGGGAGAGGTGGACAATGCCCTGTGAAGCATGGTGGAGTCCTCTCTCAGGGGCTATTGTGAACCCCTGAGTGTTAGCTGGCAGAAAGCTTATATGAACCTTCTTCTTATTTTCTATATTGTTTATAGCCATTGCGGGAGGTACCGAACTTATCTCTGAGTTTGATGATGGTTGAGGAGTGTGACCTAAGCCCGAAGGCAAAATCTGCATAGTGCCCTGGACCTCAAGCCCAGATGAAACAGTGCTCTGGGGCTCAGGCCATTCTGGAAGAGCATTACAGGTAGCAGTTGGGTTAAGAGGAGCAGGAAGAAAGATATCGGGGTCTGAGGCAGTACCACCAACCATACCGAGGACTTGTTGATTTAAGAGAGCACCAAAGACCTCTCCTTGGACTGGAATAGCACCAGGAATCTCTGGTGGGTCTGGGGTCTCACCCAGAGGCTCTCCATGAACTGGGTTAGCACCAGGAACTTCCCATTGATGTGGGACAGCACTAAAGGCCTGTCCTAGGACAGGGGTGGTATCAGCAACTTCCTGTTCATCTGGGGTAGATTTGAGTACCTCTTGATGATCTGGTTTAGCACCAAGGGTTTCTTGTTCTGAACCTGCCAAGAGGAGTTTTATTAATGAGGTAGGATATATTGACCCACCAATAGACAAACAGTTTCTAAGGTCCAATTCAGGTACAACCTTATTAAAGCTGGAGGTGGGGCAGCAATCATGTTCACTTTTGATGGGATCCAGGTAAGAATCAGATAGCTTAAGAGATTCTACTCGTGAACCCAAATCTTCTAACTGAATGCTGGGGTTTCCTTCAGAGGTAACCCTGAGGGCTGCTTTTTGGAGCAAAGGAACACAGAGAGTGTCCTGAGCAAACATTCTAGGGGAATCACTAATATCATTCAATGTCTCTCTAGAGAATAGTCCTTCACCACCACGTGTCCCTTCCAATGACCCAGAAAGAACCTCTGCTGCAGGGCCACTATGAGTAGAGCGATTTATTTTGGAATCCTCCACACTTTGGGACCAAGACTGGGTTGTCTCTTGGCTCTCATCTTTTATTAAAGATGCATTTTGTATGCCAATTAGATTCTCTATATCAGGAGGGATTGAGGGGTCTTGCACTGGGACTGAATCACTTTCTGAGTGCTTTACTCCCATGTCAGTAAGTACCTTATAATCACACTCATGTTGCTTTCCTAGATTCTTAGGAGGTGGAACTTTCTTGGGTTTGGCTATGACCGCTGGGGGTTGGGACAGTCGTCTGCTAAGAGAGGTGCTTCGGAGAGCCATTGTAAACCCATTGCAAGTTAAGGACTCTGGGTTCTGAAAAAGAACTTCAGTCCTATCTAAATTCATTCGTGCTGCTCCAGCTCTTGTCAGAAGGCTTCTGACTGGCATAGGCAGTTTGGGTTCTGTTTTTTTCTTAACACCTCTTTCTTGAATTAATTGCTTTAATTTTCCAGGGCTCACAGTCTTGACTATCGCCACATTTTTGTTGGCTGGCTTAGATCCCTCCTTCAGTTGGCTGTTTTTCTTTTTGTTTAGATCTTCCCTCCTGACTAATTTGGAAGGCCTTGCATGGCGAGATCGAGACATAGCTACGGAGCAGGAAAAACTGAAAGGGCATGAGGAAAAGAGTCATTGGTCCTTTGGAAAGTCTCACTTCTGAGGAGAATCCAGATGCACCATGGTTGTGCTCAGTCGCAGGAGGTTTTGGTCTGAAATAACAATGACAAAACATTGGGAGTGAGTCTTTTTCCTATGCATTCCCTCATTTGAAATAGAATATTTACTAGCAATTATTAATTAAAATTAAGGAACTGAGAATATTGACTGCAAAAGGAAAATATAATAGACATAAAGTATAAAATATCCTATAAATCCTGGATTCACAAATAAAGCTCCTTTAACTTTAATTTCTGTGACAACTGATTAAGGTGATGAAGTTCTTTGAATAAGCTAAGCATGGGAGGTTTTGTTTTTTGTTTTTTTTTTGCCATATGCGGACCTCTCACTGTTGTGACCTCTCCCATTGCGGAGCACAGGCTCCGGACACGCAGGCTCAGCGGCCTATGGATCACAAGTCCAGCCGCTCCACGGCATGTAGGATCTTCCCGGACTGGGGCATGAACCCGCGTCCCCTGCATCGGCAGGCGGACTCCCAACCACTGTGCCACCAGGGAAGCCCAGCATGGGAGTTTCTTTACATTAGAAACCGCAACTATGGACTTCCCTGTTGACGCAGTGGTTAAGAATCCGCCTGCCAATGCAAGGGACACGGGTTCGAGCCCTGGTCCGGGAAGATCCCACATGCTGCAGAGCAACTGAGCCCACACACCACAACTGTTGCAGCCTGCATGCCTAAAGCCCGTGATCCGCAACAAGAGAAGCCACCGCAATGAGAAGCCCGCGCACAGCAAGGAAGAGTAGCCCCTGCTCGCCATAACTAGAGAAAGTCTGCGCGCAGCAGGGAAGACCCAATGCAACCAAAAAAAAAAAAAAAAGAAACCACAACTATTGTAGTTACATGTAGTTTAAAGCTCAAACCCTAATCTTTACAAATATGGATACTTAAAAAGTTATCTCTTAAGCTCTTTCCTCAGCACATCACCATACGGGCAGAGGTGTCATCTGTTGGACAGAAAAGCTGGTAAAGCCAGAGGAAGAAGAGGCTTGTATTATCCAAGAAACTCTACTCTTTGGAGATCCAGTAACATTAATAACATATTCCAATTAACCATCCACAAATTTTGAGTTTTATACATGCACACAAAAGTAGCATAAACTCTTGGGAGTTAGTATTTACAGATTAGGTTACAAATAAGAGGTCCAACAAATAACTGTTGAGTACCTCCTCTGTATAAGGAAAGCATTGTGGCGGGCACTGCCCACACCCAGAAATGATGTCCCTCCTTCCTCTTTCACCCGACTTAATCCAACGACTGATGGTTCTAAACTCCCTTCTACCAAGGGTCCCAAAAGTCTCATGATCAATGCCTAGGCAAAGAAATTGGAAATAAAGAGAAAATGAGATAATTAGAACAGTAAAGCATACTAGATAAGCAACTATTATTTGAAAAGTAAGAGGAGAAAATGAAAGGGGACTAAGAGTCATCATCAGTTGCATATTTGTCTCCTCAGATTGCCTACCCTGACCCCAAATAAGACCAAGCTATGAGGAAGAGTGAAGCTCACCATACAAAATATATCAGTAGACATCCTAAAGATCATGGAATCAAGAGTGTGACAACAAACTGGGTGAGGATTCTTTAACAGTTGACAGGTTGCTGGATTTGTAAGAAAATCTGGTGTAGGAGAATGGTTACCAAAAACTGGTCTGCAACCAAGTGATCATCAGTTTGTGGCGAAATGAGAAAAAAAAAACAAAAAGAGGCTGAGTACACCTGAAACTAACACAACACTGTAAATCAACTACACTTCTATTTAAAAAAAAATAAGGCCGGGGCTTCCCTGGTGGCGCAGCGGTTGAGAGTCCGCCTGCCGATGCAGGGGACACGGGTTCGTGCCCTGGTCCAGGAAGATCCCACATGCCATGGAGCGGCTGGGCCTGTGAGCCATGGCTGCTGAGCCTGCGCGTGAGGAGCCTGTGCTCCGCAACGGGAGAGGCCACAACAGTGAGAGGCCCACGTACCGGAAAAAAAAAAAAAAAAAAAAAAAAGAAATGAGGCTGTATAAAGTTTTTCATAAGGTTGAATTTATTATTTAATCATGCTTTCCTGTTTTCTCTCATTAAAATGTCCTTTCTAAAAAACATGGAGAATTCCCTGGCAGTCCAGTGGTTAGGATTCCGCACTTCCACTGCAAAGGGCACAGGTTCAATCCCTGGTTGGGGAACTAAGATTCCGCAGGCTCTGAGGCTTGGCCAAATAAATACATAAAGTAATAAAAGTCCTTTTATTGTGAAAGGGTGGAGATAGGCTTATTTTTTTAATGTTATTACTTGGCAAAGTAAAAATTTGACAGCCCTCTACCAAGTCTCAAATTTTGTTTTTGTTTTTGTTGTACTCATCTGATCCTGGTAATCCTGGGATGCACTAGTTGGTTCAGTGGCTAGAGATGGTGTCACATCGGAAAACCCTAAATTTGAATCTGTGATCACCAGCTGTGTCCTTCAGGAAACAACAGGAGTCAAGGTTTCTGCATCTGAAATGAGGTTGTTTTGAGATATCAATGGGTTCCTCTGAGGAAAACCTAGTGGTAGTTGTTTCATCCTTGTGATATCTGAGGTAAGAAGAAGAACTTTGGAATTAGGTAGACATGGGTTCAATTTCCAGATGAGAAACATACTAGACATAAGCTTAATGGTAGTTATCATTATTGTAGAACAAGTTTAATCCTCAGTCTGCCATATCCTGCAAAACAAGATCTAGTTCTTTTGTTTCTCATCTAACACGTTGTAGGCCACACACCATAATAAAAGATCCCAGAGAACAACATTTAGAGTCAAAGCATTGAGCCTTTAAGAAAAACTTTTAAAATAGACATTAGTGATAACATTAACCACAAGAAAAATAACATTTTGATAAACCTGTGCTGAATACAAATACTAGGCCAGAGAATACTCCACTTGAGTTCTTGGCATCTAAGCTTATGGCTTTCCCCCTTTTCTTAAATAAAAAAATAAAAAGTTTGGCTGCACTACCTCTTTGGCTGTGAAAAGCTGTAGGATATTTCCAAAGACCACTGCTTTTTGTACCAGCATTTTTAGAAAACAAAAGACATTCCAATTCTAATCTCCAGAAAGTCAGCAATCTTTATAAGGATGTTTTTTCGGATAACAAAAAACAATCCATTCCATTCTCTAGAAATTCAACAATATCTGTCTAAACATGCTTTATCTCTTATGTCAGGATTACCTTGTTAAAAAATTATTAAGAGCATATAATCTAAATATTGCAATCAGCCATGAAAATTAAAATTCATATATGTTGCAAGTAATCTGAATATGCCAGAGGGTGTCATGGGATCTGCTTTTGAAAGTAGTTTATAAATTGATCTCTGTCTCATATATTCTTTTATATTTTTAAATGGAAGTGCTTTAGAAATCCAGACTTGTAATTAAGATAATGTTTACTATTCAAACCTTATCTCTTGAAAAAGAGCCTGTCAAGGAAGTGGAAAAGGTATGAGCAACATGGATTGGCAAGATGTGGCCTCTTTGAATGGTAACAGCCTTTTTATGAGATTGTGAAAGAGGCCAATGACCCCTGAAAAACCCAAATGCAGGGAAGAAACCACTGGGTACCACCCAGCCAAAGAAACAATCAGAAACAAAATAAGGACTCCCACAAGATCTTAATTTTATTTGGCTCCACCGATGAAATGTAACCCCCTTTTGTAAATAAACTAAGTTATCCCCAGGGCTGGGGGGGCTGGAGCGGGGCGGGGGGAGTCCATTCTATTATATAGATCCACATTTAAATATGGAATTATCTGCACAGATCTTCTGAAATTTATTTCCCTTATTAATTTGTAAACATTATTAAATGCTTTATTTCCTTTTTTGTGCTTTTATTTACTATAGAGTGTTTAAGTCATAGAAAAATACATTTACAATTAAATACTAATTCCACTTCTGTTTTTCATTTCTGATGAAAACTGACATTTCAATATTTCTCAAAATCAGTTTTATTCTACTCTAGAGTATATTCAAGAGTCTGAGTGTTACTGAGGTTGCTACAGGATAACATGATTGGAGAGAAAATAAGAGAATAATGTCCCTGTTATCAAACATATATAGCAGGCCCCGGAGGGGGAACCACATGCAATTAATTGACACTATCCTGTGAGTTTTTGTTTTCCTAGAAGAGAAAACAAAGTGAAACAAACAAACAAACAAAATTCCCAACAACTATGGGATGCAAAACATTACTTAACTAGTTTTTTCACCAGAGGGCACCAAGACCCCTAACCCATAATAAAAAAAGAAAAATTTTTTTTTCCTAAGATGTCCTTGTGACATAGGGGACTGGAGTAGTGTATGAGATCCAAATATTACTGTCCAGGAGATAAGGGCCAACTCATAATTTGAAACATGAAAAGAGATGCCAGCCCAAGGAAGAAAATATAAGATTACAGAGAAAGAGGAGAAGTGGCAAGATCAGGCCCCAGGGCCTATGTAAGGATCTACTAATTATTCACACATAATTTAAACATACCTAACCAAATTGGTCAACAAACAGGATCAGACTTTTGCCTCAATATTATCTGAGCTTACTAAGTAGTCAACCTTTCCCAAAGAGTCTTAAAATATATATATATATAAATAAAAAGCAATTTTTTAATGTGATCACCTTGCCTAGAAACTGAAAAGCTGACTTCCTAAACTGTATCAGTTGTCTGTAAAGGACAATATCGACAGTATACCGTGTCAGAAAAATTCTCTCCCACTTACATCCCCCCTCCTCCTTCTGGATCTCCCAAAGTCCCCTGGGCAGGAAGTGGCTGAACTGATGTAACCATCCAGCCCACATGTCAATTTAAAATTATACTGCAATCCTTCCCACCACCAGCAGTGGCCAAAAAAGTGGTATTTGCATACATAGAGCTAGTTGCAAAAGAAACTCTGATTTAATAGTCACTCCATTCAGCTCCTTAGAATTTAAAGGCTACTGCACTTGACTGAGAAATACAAGACTTAAAACATTTCTTTTTAAAAGGCACCACCTGGCTTAGTTTCCTCCAGCAACTTAGTTCTAAGGAAGAGGAGGAGGTGGGCGGGCTGCTTGCTGTTCCTAGATAGTTTTGTACCACAGGAAGTGTGAGAGCCTTCGGCACATGGAAAGGCTGTGGAGGCAAACTCACTAGAATGCCAGCAGATTTAGTCAAAGGCTCCTTCCATATGTAAAACACCCCTGCTGCCCTGCAGAGAGCGAAGAAAAAAAGGCCAAAAAGGGCCACAGAAAAGGGAAGGGACAAGTTAAATGGAGATGGAATGACCATTCCAAAAACAAGAAAAGCATAAAACACATTAGGAAGAAGAGGAAAAAGCAGAAGGAAGAAAATGTCTAAAATGAAAAAAAAAAGCCAAAAATAGAGGAAGGGGAAAGACTATATAGTAATAAAGCTAGAATATAAAAAGACAGCTGGGATCAAAATGCGGAAGACTAAAGGTAGAAAGATGGAGGGGGTGGAAAAAGAGAAACTTAAGTGTACAAAGAAGGAAAAATACAGAGGCAAAGAAGAGGGTGGGGGAGGGGAGGGACGAACAAGATAAAGAAGATTGGAGGAAGAGAAACAAAGGGCAGGGACAGAGGTGATCCAAACCTCCAACCGATCAATTCTGGAAGACCAGAGCTGGGAGCCATAGTTAACCCTCATTAAAATGGTAAGCAGTGATCCAGGAGTTCTTAATCTGAGCTACCAATGTTTGCAAAGAGATACAGACAGTGTATACTAATAACTCTCGTACTTGATTCGGAAGTTTAATTAAAATCATAACATTGTTTTAAACACTGTCATACATTGACAACCAACCTAATTAAGATCTCTTAACTGGGGAGGCAAGGGACTTGGGCTTTAACCTGTGTAACTAATACAAACCAATAAAACCAATAAAATCAGGAAGCGCACCCAACATCACGTTACCTGAGGCTTTTCGTTCTTAGAAACAACGCTGACCAATCCCCAAACATATACTTATCTACACCTCCGCCTTGTTTAATTGTAGACAAAATTCCTAATATGCCTTAAAAAGCTCTCGCCCTAACTGGTTCACAAACACCTTTTCCATATTCATTTTGGCAACCTGAGTGAGGACTGAGGAAGCCAACGTTTTTATTTAACTCTTTAACGCTGAGATGGGGAGGAGAGAAGGATGGTCCCTTTTCGGTTCAGGGCGGACCTGGGGTTGCTACCCTGTAGCGCCGCCCTTCAACTCATGGGGGTGCAAGCGCTCAGCCCACCCTGCCGACACTAGGCTGTGCACCTAATCTTTTCCTCGCTCAGGGTCTTGAAACACTTTTCAAACATGTCTTTATAAACTGATCGTTACTATGATATATCATGCAGCTCATTGTGTGCCCGAGAGTGTTACGGGGGAGGAGAGAAAGAGGCACTGGAGCGACCTGGTTAATTTGGGAGGAGGACGAGTTGCCTGCGGGGAAAAAGACTCCTAGTTCAAGCAATATCTGTTCTCTTGTTGATACATTAATTTTTATTGGGTCAGAAAAGCCCAATCTGTGTTCCCCATTACCGTGGAAAGCCTACTGGGGCAGGCCAGCAACTTCCCGACCACTTTCCGTAGAAATTTATGGACTGCACACAGCCCTTAGTAGCCGAATCTTTTGGGAGTGTGGGTGAGAGGGAGGGAGGGGAGGGGAGGAAGAGAAGAGAGGGGTGAGGGGGAGACGGCGAGAGACCTAGCCCAGCCCCAGCCCCTCACTTGCCGCCCGGCCGGTCCCCGGCACCCGGCTCTGCGGACCTCTCACCCTTGGGGCCCGCTCCGGGATTCCGCCCGAGTGGGACTGATGCGACGGCAAGCCAGCGCGTTCGGCGACCCAGTGGCGCTCGTAAGAGTTTTTAGAAGGCCATTTTTGACAGAACACTGTTCCATTCCTCCACTCCCTTCTTCCCGGATCAGCGTAACTGCAGGTCAGCCTCTGGCAAGACTCTCCTACTACCTCCACTCCAAAAGCTCCGTCCCTGAAGCCCCCTCCCGGAAAAGCTCAAGGAGGCAAGTGCCAAATGTTTTCTCAAGGAACCGGCCCCCTATATTAGCATAGGGGAGGGAGAAAACTTGTTTGGGGGTACGCTTGAGCGCGGGACAGCCAGGCTTCCCTGCCCGCAACTTGCCCTAACTCTTCCCTCTCCTCAGCGCGAGCCGCATCAATCGCCGGCCCAGTCAGGCATCCCCACCCCAGGCCGCACTTGCCCTCCCCACCGCACTCCGGTTTCCAGCAGAGCCCGGGGTCCTACCTCGAGGCGCTCCAGCTCTCCCCACCCGGCGCCGCAGCCGCGTCCTCCGGCCGGGGGGCATTGTTTACCACCCGCAACAAAAGCGCCCCAAGCAGCCCTGGGTGGGGGGTCGCCGCGGGTAGCGGGCCCAACCCCGCGGCCCCGGCGGCCCCGCGGACGCCGAGCCGTCCAGCCCCAGCGGTGCACTGCCCCTCGCAACGCCTTCCGGCCTCCGCGTGTGGCTCCCCGGACCCCTGCCCACTGCCCCAACCCCAACTCACCACTGGCCCCCTCAGGCTCCGAGGGCTGCGCGCGTCCCCCCGGCTTCAAGCCTGCACCAGCCCTCGGGCAAACTTTCCAACTTGCGCTCGTCCCCACAACTTCGGAGCCCGGGGCCCCGGCGGGCGCGAGGGGCGCGGGAGGGCCCCGGGCGAACACCTACCGGCTCCTGGCAGGGTCAGGGCCCGAGCCCCCGGGGTGGGCGACTGCTTCCCAAAGGTCCACAGTGGAAAGGCAGGTAGAGTTGCATGACTGGGGCGGGGCAGGGGGGCGTCCCGGGGGGCAGACCCGGGAGCAGAGGGCCCAGCGGCTGCGCGCACAAAGCGGCGCGGGAGCGGACTGCGCTGCCACTCCCCGCCAGGTCAGCCCCCCGGAGCAGCACTGTCTCCCCAGGACAGACCTCAGGGAGCGAAGCTGGGGCTCTGCCTTCCCTGGACCCTGCACTACTGAGCGAGAGGCAAAAAGCGAGCTGGATTTCCCCAAACTGGAGCTGGACTCCTCTCTCGACCCTTACCCCTCCCCTTGGCCCTCCTCTCTCTTGACATTTTTTATTTTTTATTTTTTTAAGGTCAAAGGAGAGTATTGAAGAGGGAGAGCGTTGTCAACGTTTTCTTGTCATTATCTTTTTTCCGAGGGACTCTCGGGCTAAGAGGAAAGTTCTAGGGTCTCTCAATTGAATGTTTATAGGTACATTAATGGGACGCCAGGTCAGAGATGACACCATTGAGGCATATCTGCGTCGCGAGCAATGGAAAACTGCCCTCAACACCTTAGAGAGAAGCCAGAGGAGGGTTGTGTTCCCTTGACTCAGAGCTTGATGTCTGCAAAGGTCGTCATAACATTTTTGCTAGTTATTTGCCCCCGTACTTTGGCGGTATTCACTTTATGGATGAAGAAATGAAGGCATAGGGCCTTCCCTGGTGGCTCAGTGGTTGAGAGTCTGCCTGCCGATGCAGGGGACACGGGTTCGTGCCCCGGTCTGGGAGGATCCCACGTGCCGCGGAGTGGCTGGACCCGTGGGCCATGGCCCATGAGCCTGCGCGTCCGGAGCCTGTGCTCCACGGCGGGAGAGGCCACAACAGTGAGAGGCCCGTGTATCACAACCCCCCCCCCAAAAAAAACAAGAAATGAAGGCACAGAAAGAAGTAACTTTTTATCATTGGGAGGAATAACCAGTAGCATTATGCCAAAATTAAGACTGACTGGGGCATCTGAATTTCTCCCTAAGTGTTTGATGGCTGTTGCTTCTTCCAGCAGTCAGTTATTAAACAGACATGGGAATCCAGATCTTCAATGGAGTCACAGTGGTAAGGAAAATGCTGTTCATGGAACAATCATTCCTCCCAGGTCAAACTTCAACGGAAGGTAAAGACTCCTTCTATCATTGCCTTCCACACCATTCTATCCCCATTCTGCACATAATTTATATTCTTTGTTATACCTGCATTAATAAGCATAACCAGATTCTTCTTTTGAGAAAGACTCCTAAACTTTCAACCTTTCTCACTGATTGATTCATTCAAACTTATTATTGAGTTAGAAGCTAGGCCTACAGAGTTGAATGCAATTTGCTTCCTACCCAGGAGGAACACATTCTGGGTTTGCAAGCAGAACAAACTAATGGCTGCACTACAGTGTTTTCAGTGCTACAGTCAGATAAATACCTTGATTGGAGAAAGAAATGTGGTGTTTAAAATAAATCTTATCTGAAAAATGGGACTCTTCTCAGTCAATGTTTCCAAAAGCCTAATTGTAAATATCTTGTCAGAGTCTGACTCAAAACTTGATTTTCTTAAAGAACAAAAGGAGAAAGACTATCACGTAATAGCAATATCCTGGCTTTTGTTAATTAATTGAAATGATTAACTTAAAATGTATTGAAATGGGAAAATCACACAAAGATGTAGAAAAATGACCATGGTGGGACTTCCCTGGTGGTCCAGTGGTAAAGAATCCGCCTTACAATGCAGGGGACGCGGTGAGATCCCTGGTCAAGGAACTAAGATCCCACACACCCCTGGGGCAAGTAAGCCCTCGTGCCACGACTACTAAGCTGTAGTCGTGGGCGTCAACTAGAGAGCTCGCATACCGCAAACTATAGAGCTCACGTGCCCTGGAGCCTGCACGCCACAACTAGAGAAGAGAAGAAAACCTGCACACCACAACTGGAGAGAAGCCTATGCGCCACCGTGAAAGATCCCACATGCCTCAACGAGGATCCCATGTGCCACAACTAAGACCAGGCACAGCCAAAAATAAATAAAATAAATTAAAAAAAAAATGACCACGGCAGGGGCTTCCCTGGTGGCGCAGTGGTTGGGAGTCCACCTGCCGATGCAGGGGATGCGGGTTCGTGCCCCAGTCTGGGAGGATCCCACATGCCACGGAGCGGCTAGGCCCGTGAGCCATGGCCGCTGAGCCTGCGCGTCCGGATCCTGTGCTCCGCAATGGGAGAGGCCACAGCAGTGAGAGGCCCGCATACCGTAAAAAAAAAAAAAAAAAAAAGACCGTGGCAATGCTTATTCTCTTCATTCCATAAATATTAGTTGAGTCCATACCATGTGCCAGGCACAGTTCCATACTTTGTTTTTTTTTGTTTTTGTTTTTGTTTTCGGTACGCGGGCCTCCCAACGCCGTGGCCTCTCCTGTTGCGGAGCACAGGCTCCGGTCGCGCAGGCTCAGCGGCCATGGCTCACAGGCCCAGCCGCTCCGCGGCATGTGGGATCTTCCCGGACCCGGACACGAACACGAACCCGTGTCCCCTGCATCGGCAGGCGGATTCTCAACCACTGTGCCACCAGGGAAGCCCAGTTCCATACTTTGGGGAAACAGCGGTGAGCAAAATGAAACCTCTGCTCTTGTGGTGCTTGCATTCAATCATGGAATGGGGCCAGGAGAATAAAAAAGGCTAGAAAGCAGAATACATACAGTGTGTCAGATGGTGATGGTCAGAGGGAGGGGGAAAAAAGCAGAGAAGGGGACAGGGAATGCTGGGGAAGGCTGCAATTTTAAATACAGCTATCAGCTCATGGAATAGCTCATGGAATAGATCTGAAAGAGATTAAGGAAGAAAACCGGGGAAGATTTTGTGCTTAGGAAGGAGCAAGTGCAAAGACCCTGAAGGTAGGTTTGTGTCTGCGGCAACACAATTCCACTGTATTTCACAATGGTAAAAAAAATTGGAAACTGTAAGTGCCCATTAAAAAAAAAAAAAAAGGATAACTCCCACTGACCAAGTCTGAGACAATTTTTAGTTTGGAAAAGAAGTTTAGCTTGGAAAAACAAATTTGGAAGTCATCAGCATGTAGATGACATTGAAAGCCACCTTGGCATCTGAGACTTAAACATAGCACCTAGCAACGTCATGTCCATCTGAACCTGTTAGAAAAGGGGTCTGATAATTATAACAGAAACTAAAAGGTTGAACAAGTCATGGGAAGCTAAACAATAACACGAGGTGTCTACCCAAGGAGAAAAAAAGAAAATGCAATTCTTTCCAGTACTTAATATCAAAGAATAAATGTTTAAGCAATTTCCCACTATCCTTATCTATTCTTTCTTAATAACAAAACAAGAATTCCTGTCTTGTTTCCAAACACCTCTCTAGGAAAGAGATGTGAAAATACACATAAGGTGAATATTGGAACTGTGCTTATATAGCTTCCTAAATACATAACTGTACTTTCATCTTATCTGTCCTGCTTACTAATTACCTTAGGCAGTGTCCTAGGGAAAAATATATTCTCCCCTCAAACACACACACACACACACACACACACACACACGGTTTCTTTCCTAAGGAATATAATCTCCATTGACAAAAAAAAAATTTTTTCATTCCATTGGAAAAATTTCTTAAATTGGCAATACTAAGTGTTGATGAGGAACTCTTACACATTTCTAGTAGTATAAATGGTACAAACAAATAAGAAAGGCAAACTTATGATTCTCTATAAAGACAGCAGGGATAGATAGATAATATAGTAGTAGGTAGGAAAAAGTTAATAGTCCCTTGGTGATCTGGGACACTACAATCTACAAGGTCCTGGAACAGCAGGGGAGGCTGGGCAAGACAAACCTGCAATAATAGCTCAGCATTGAAAAAGATATAATGCAGTCAATTCTGCTAGGAGTACAAGAGAGCAAGGAAAACTCAAAGTAGAAAAGACCCAAGGGAATTCTCAGAGAATTTGCATGGAGCAGGTTTGCAGGAATTGGTATTTACTGGTCATTTTACTGGCAGACACAGACTTAAGGTCTTTTTCTCACTCAAGCTTCTAAATTGAATCCAAAGATTGTCAAGAATACACAGGATACATACAATACATGGTAGGTACAAACCAAAAGACACCTCAGTAGAGAAGGTGGAAGAAAGAGGAAATCAAATTGATACTGTGAGGGAGAAAAAAAAATTGGGATTGCCAGAATTGGTTTTGGAAGGAACTGGAAAAATGAGTATACCTTCATAGTAACTGCAGAGCATGAAGATATAGTCTAGTTATGATAATGAAACAGGATCTTTTATAATATAGTCAGCTTCCAAAAGGACCGTATATCAAATCAAGAACTTGAGTGTGATCAAGTATGGTTTTGGTGAAAACTCCTTCACTACTTCTTATGACAAAATTAGGCCATTTTCTCCATTTATGCCTTGCCCAGCAACTTTAATGGTAAGCTTTCCAGCCCACTAATTCATTTGTCCGTTTAACCTCTCCCAAACTCAACCTGGAAGCACACTGACTTGACTTCTATATCCCCATCATTCATTTTCTCTGCTGCTTGCAAGCGGCAGAATTCTGTGGGAGCCTTAGCCAGCTTTGAAATCTTAAGACCTAAATCTGCCTGAGATCTTTATTTCTCCTCAGCAATCCCTATTTTGGAAGATTTTGAGTATCCTTCTGCCATGGGACCTGTTCTAAGCCTTCCTATGCCTCACCTCCAAAGCTGCCCATAGCCCAGGCTGTCAAGAGAGGCCCTCAAGGGACTTTCCTGGTGGTCCACTGGCTAAGACTCTGCCCTTCCACTGCAGGGGTCAGGGAACTAAGAAACTAAGATCTCACATACCAAGTGCTGTGGCCAAAAAAAAAAAAAAAAAAGAGGCCCTCAAGCAATAGGTTTCTTTTTTTCTTCTTCAGTTTTATTGAAATATAAATGACATACAGCACTGTGTAAGTTTAAGGTGTACAGCATAATGATTTGATTTACATACATCATGAAATGATGACCACAGTAAGTTTAGTGAACAACTTTTATTTCATATAGATACAAAATAAAAGAAAAAGCAATATTTTTTCCTTGTGATGAAAACTCTTAGGATATACTCTCCTAACAACTTTCATATTCGGTGTACAGCAGTGTTATATTTATCATGTTGTACATTATATCTCCAGTACTTATTTACCTTATAACTGGAAGTTTGTACCTTTTGACCACCTTCACCCAATTCCCCCTCCCCCCTCCCCCCACCCCCCACTCCCCTCTTCTGGTAACCACAAATCGGATCTCCTTTTCTATGAGTTTCTTTGTTTTTTGTTTGTTTGTTTGGTTGGTTTGTTGGGTTTTTTTGCGGTACACGGGCCTCTCACTGTTGTGGCCTCTCCCGTTGCGGAGCACAGGCTCCAGACGCGCAGGCTCAGCGGCCAAGGCTCACGGGCCCAGCCGCTCCGCAGCATGTGGGATCTTCCCAGACCGGGGCACGAACCCTTGTCCCCTGCATCGGCAGGCGGACTCTCAACCATGGCGCCACCAGGGAAGCCCTGTTTGTTTGGTTTTGAAGTGTAATTGACCTACAACACTATGTTAGTTCCTGGTGCACAGTATTTCTATACATTACAAAATGATCACAATAGATTTCTTATTAATCTTTTCCTCCCTTGCTCAACAGTACAATTTCCTTCCTTACCTGAAGTTTCTTCCCTGTTATGGGGCTGGGAAGTCCCTCCATGCTACTTTATTTAAGCAGTTTTTACTACATTAATGAGCCCTTCCTTCTAACATCTTCAGTCTCTTCTTCATTAGCGCCTTCTTCTCTGCTGTCTAGGGGTTGTCCATGTTTATCATGCCCAGGTCATGCCTTTGCTTGACCTTGCTCTCCCATCTACCTTTAGCCCTATTTCTCTCCATGACAAATTCTGTTTCTTGCTGTTTCTTGTTCCTATAACATCTGTTTATTTCTGAGTCCATTGACCTACTCTCCTGAAGTTACATTCACAACACAGCTTCATTCTCTTTTTCTCCCCCTACATTTTGAAATTCCTCAGTCCTGGAATTCTGCGACACCTATAGGCCATCCTGGTTCTCCTCCTATAAGTCCAACCAAAATGCCTTCACCATCTTCTTTCTCTGGATGCTTCCTTCTTCAGACCCCTCTTGGCACTGCAAGCACTTCGAGACTCCTGGTCCAGCCAAAGACTTCCAAAGCTGACTCTCCAGCCATGAATGAATGGGGGTTTTTTGGTTTGGTTTTGTTTTAACTTTTTGGCCTCACCCCGTGGCATGTGGGATCTTAGTGTCCTGACCAGGGATCAAACTTGCACCCCCTGCATTGGAAGCACGGAGTCTTAACCACTGGACCGCCAGGGAAGTCCCCAGCCCTGAAGGTTTTGCTCTGTAACTGCAGCCCATTATTTCTAACCCCTGAAGAACTGTGCTGTGTCCCTGACCTCTTTTTTTGCATTTTTCACCTGAGACATTCTGGGACCTGCTCCGCTCTGATTCTTCCTTCTTGTTGCCTCACACATCATGACCTCTACATAGTAGGCACATTAAAAACAACTGACTGAATTATTTCTGAATGTTTTCTTCCTCCCCTCTGAGAATTCATTTAAAGTTGTCTTGATTATTTGGTGAGTCTGTTCTAACAAACATACTTTCTCCAGCTCTGTGAATAGAGGGGATGAAAAAGTTGGGACAGATGCAGGTCTGCCTGGAATGTCCTTCTCCCTCTGGTTCCGTCCTCTCCTTCCTCTACATTATTCTCATTCCTGCCAACCTGGCAAACTTATCTTCATCCCTAAAAACCCAGCTCACAAAACTCCTTGTCTGTGAAGCCTCATGTAATAACCCAGGCAGAATTAGGAGCTTCATAGCTCTCTCCACACTGCTTCTGCAGCAGCCCCAGATCTCTGTCATAGCACTTCTCACACACTCCACTCCAGTTACCAAACTGTACGTCTCTCAAAGGACTTACCCTCCTTTTTTTATATTCCCAGTGCTAGCTCAGGACTAAGCACAAAGCAGATACCCAACAGCTCAAGAAACTTTGTTAAATGCCTCTCAGAGGACTTCCCTGGTGACACAGTTGTTGAGAATCCACCTGTCAATGCAGGGGACACGGGTTCGAGCCCTGGCTCTGGAAGATCCCACATGTCGCGGAGCAATGAAGCCTGTGCACCACAACTACTGAGCCTGCATGCCACAATGAAAAGTAGCCTCCACTTGCCAAAACTAGAGAAAGCCCACGCACAGCAACGAAGACCCAACGCAGCCAAAAATTAAAAAAAAAAAAAATGCCTCTCAGAGGTCTTTTTTAAACTCTGTGACTGCGATTATGTAATTCTATATATTTGCACAAATGAGGCTAATTTCTTCTTTTTTTTTGCGGTACGTGGACCTCTCACTGTTGTGGGCTCTCCCGTTGTGGAGCACAGGCTCCAGACGCGCAGGCTCAGCGGCCATGGCTCACGGGCCCAGCCGCTCCGCAGCATGTGGGATCTTCCTGGACCAGGGCACAGTATGTGTCCATGTCCCCTGCATCGGCAGGCAGACTTTCAACCACTGCGCCACCAGGGAAGCCCGAGGCTAATTTCTTGATAAACTTCACAGTGTTGCAATACCTTAAACCTGACAGAAAATGTAAAGCACCTACTACAGGCTCACACAAAGCTGGGACTCTGTGGGTCCCTTTCCCATTCCCTCCTCTTATATATAAGATGCATTTCAAAAATAGTTATCATTGTCTTAAAGGTTTCTAAGGCCTTCATCATCTGTAGAATTCTATTATTTAAAATCTACTGACAGCTCAGTTCCTCTAGGAAATTGTTCTTAAACAACCCCACCAAACACAGATAAACTCTGAATTATCACCTCTCCTCAGCATTCATGAAGAATAGTGTTGAACTTTATTAATTTGTATCACTGATTATGTAATTTTGACTCTGTTCATCAGTATTGCATATGTCAACATTATGTTCCCCCAACTACGTGAAAGCTTAAGGGTGAGACTCATCTTCAATTTCTTTTGTGTCTTATCTTTTTATAGGACCTAATACTATAATACCCTCAATAAATATTGCTGACAGGTCAAACACTGACTGACAGAAGCAATTGGATAATATCTCCAAAGTGTTTTTATCTTCTCAGAGAAAAACACTAAGTAAATCCATCAGTGTTATTATTGCTTAAGTGTGTGAATAACAATTGCTACCATTAATTGAGTAATGTCTTTACACATTATACTATGCTTTCTAAATAAACATGGCTTTAAATTGTAACGTAAATGCCCCAAACTTCCAAATTTATATCTCTAGACTGAATCCCATTGCTCCAGACTTTCCTTTTTTTTTGGACACGCCTGTGGGATTTTAGTTCCCTGACCAGGGATTGAACCCGTGCCCCTTGCAGTGGAAGTGCATAGTCCTAACCACTGGACAGCCAGGGAATTCCCAGAATATTTCAGCTTAGATCCTTCATAGACATCTTAAACTCAACGTTTCCAATACTACATTATTCTTAAAACACTCCTTTCCATTGGCTTCTATCCTACCTCCCACCCCCTCACCCACACACATCTCTAGCTACTCCTCTATCTCCTTTACCGCCTCATCATTCTCCAAATGGCCATTAGGTGTTGCAGTTACTCAAGGCTGAGTTCTAGGTTCTCACTCTCTCTCTTTAGGCTTGACTTACTAATATTATATCTTCAGCCCAGGCTGCTCCTTATATATTCTACTCTTTAATATCTCCTCTTAGATATCTCTGAGGCCTCCGCATACTCAGTGTGTCCCAACCATGCAGCTCATTCTCTCCCCTGTCCTTCTGCTTTGCCCTAAAGCAACAACAAACTGATCCTCTTCCAGTGATTCCTGCCTCAGTGAGTCTATCCAGTTATGTTTTTTGTGGGTTTCTTTTTGGCCACGCCACGTGGCTTGTGGGATCTTAGTTTCCTGACCAGGGATCGAACCCATGCCCCTTGCAGTGGAAGCACAGAGTCCTAACCACTGGACTGCCAGGGAATTCCCCATCCAGTCATGTAAACCAGGAACCTAGGAATTATCTTTATCTCCCCTTCCTCACCCCCTAATTGAATCCATCACTATGTTCTGTCCATTTCATCACTTCAGTGTGTCTCGAATCCATCTACTTCCCTCCACTCCCATGGCCTTTACTCTAGACCAATTGCCACGTCTTGCAATAGTGTACTCACGTCCACTTTTGTCCTTATCCCATTGTCCAAGCCATGAGCAGAATGATCATTTTGAAATACACACCTCACCATGTCAGCCACAGCTTAATACTGGCTTCATATTGCTTTAGGATAATGTCAAGACTGCTACACAGGCTACAAGGCTGCCAGTGGCTGTAAGACTTGACCTATTTCTCTATCTCATCTTATATCACTAACATCCTAGTTCTTCTCACTCCAGCCTCAGTGGCTTTCTTCTGTAATCACAAACCAACAATTCCACTCTTGTAAACCAGTAAATTTCATTTGCAGAAAAGTTTCATTTTAGGCAAAGCAAGCACTTTACAGTTCTTCAGTCTAGCAGCTCCCTCTATTGTCTTACACATTTGTCAGTGTGAGTGACCTGCCTGAAGCCTGGAAGGACATAGAATGGTAATGCATTTGAAGTTGTGATCGGACCCTTGAAGACACCAAACTCTTCCACCATAAGTTCTGTTTCTTTTTTCTGGAACGCTTTTTCTTTTTCCTTTCCTCAGTTAAGCCCTAGTCATTCTTCACCTTTGGGTTCAAGCATCATTTCCTTAAGGAAGGTTTCTCTAAACTGGTTTAGGTCAATCCCTGTTTTATGGTCTTTTTTTTGGCCGTGCTGTGCAGCATGTGGGAACTTAGTTCCCTGAAGTACTTATTCCAGTTTAAATTTTACATAAATTTCTGTGGTTACTTGATTAAGATCTCTTTCCCGCTAGAATATAGGCTCCCTGAAGTGCAGGGACCAAGTTTTTTATTTACTATTGTATCTTTGATGCCTAGCACCTGTACAAGAAATACGTGATGGACAACAACAAAAATAAATTAGATCAGTTCTCTAATTTCCAGTTCATTGCTATATCTAATTGTAACTACACTGAGATGATGTAGTTCCTCTCCTGAAATATTCAGAAAACTCTTACTCATTTTTCAAGGCTCAGCTCAACTCTGTAGGTTTTCTTAATTCCCCCCCCCCAATAGAATTGGTCTCTTCCCTCTTTGTTTCTTATAGTACTCTATGCATACCCCTCATACTGGACAGATACTGACAAATTATACTTACTTTTTTTTATAACTGCTTGCTCTCTTACAAAAGTCTTTGTAGGAATTTTATCTTATTTTCATAGCTTGACCATCTAACGTAACACCTGGCGCACAGTAGGTGGACAGTAAATACGTATGGATTGAATGAATAATGATCTGTTCTGCAGGTTTAAGGGTGCACATACTGAGGAAGTGAAAGGAACATAGCACATATTATGTGCTGTGCACTGTGGTAGGTCCTTTGTCTAAATGATTTTATTTGATATCCATATCCTATCTGGGGGATCACCCATATTTTCCAGGTTAGAAACTGAATATCAGGTATTTATTGTTTTAAGATCACTTACGGGACCTCCCTGGTGGAGCAGTGGTTAAGAATCCGCCTGCCGATGCAGGGGACATGGATTCAAGCCCTGGTCCGGGAAGATCCCACATGCTGCGGAGCAACTAAGCCTGTGCTGCACCACAACTGCTGAGCTCGTGCTCTAGAGCCCATGAGCCACAACTACTGAGCCCGTGTGCTGCAACCACTGAAGCCCGCGCACCTTGAGCCCGTGCTCTGCAACAAGAGAAGCCACCGCAATGAGAAGCCGGTGCACCGCAATGAAGAGTAGCCCCCGCTCACCGCAACTAGAGAAAGCCCATGCGCAGCAACGCAGATCCAAGGCAGCCAAAAAATAAATAAAATTTAGAAAAAAAGGTCACTTACCTACTAAATAGAAAAACAGACATTCAATGTTTCTGTTCTTTTTCACTATACTCTGTTAGAAATTTAATGTATACAGTTTTGGAGGACTGTAGAAAAAGATTTGACTAAAAAATGTCACTTTTCATTTTTTGAATACCAGATTACTAGTGCCATAATAAAAAAGGAACCTGAAGCTGTTTCCTAAAATCCCTGCTTTCCTGATTAAACTTTACCTCATGTTCACAAACTTTTTCAACTGTACACTAGCCATGGAAAGCTGACGTCACAACGTAAGCATATCTAATATTATTTCTAGAGTCAAAAATAATAAGAATCATCTTTATCTTATGCAATTTCTTAAGATCTAATTACGTAAGGTCAAAACATAGGGCTTGGGCTTCCCTGGTGGCGCAGTGGTTGAGAGTCCGCCTGCCGATGCAGGGGACACGGGTTCGTGCCCCGGTCCGGGAAGATCCCACAGGCTGTGGAGCGGCTGGGCCCGTGAGCCATGGCCGCTGAGCCTGCGCGTCCGGAGCCTGTGCTCCGCAACGGGAGAGGCCACAGCAGTGAGAGGCCCGCGTGCCGCAAAAAAAACAAAAACAAAAACAAAACAAAAAAACCAATGTGTGCTTTAAAAAAAAAAATCAGGGTGCTTCCCTGGTGGCACAGTGGTTACGAATCCGCCTGCCAATGCAGGGGACACGGGTTTGAGCCCTGGTCTGGGAAGATCCCATATGACACGGAGCAACTAAGTCCATGCGCCACAACTACTGAGCCCGTGCTCTAGAGCCCGTGAGTCACAACTACTGAAGCCCGCGCACCTAGAGTCAGTGCTCTGCAACAAGAGAAGCCACCGCAATGAGAAGCCTGCACACGCAACGAAGAGTAACCCCCGCTCACCGCATCTAGAGGAGGCCCGCGCACAGCAATGAAGACCCAATGCAGCCAAAAAATAAATAAATAAGTAAATTAAAAAAAAAAAAAGAGTAGTTTTAAAAAAAAAAATCAGGGAATTCCCTGGTGGCCTACTGGTTAGGATTCCAGGCTTTCACTGCCATGGCCCAGGTTCAATCCCTGGTTGGGAAACTGAGATCCCCCAAGCTGCACAGCTCCGTCAAAAAAAAAAAAAAAACCAAACCATATAAAAGACTGTACAAATGCTACTAAAGGATCAAAGATCATGTGTTATATATCAGATAAATTATATATGACTCCAAAATTATTTAAATTATAAGGCATCTGTGATATATGATGCTTATTCCTGGTAAATATAAGTAAATAAATGTTAATGATCTGTGGTCTAAAAGAGACTACCTAGCTTAACTTAAAGATAGCTAAGGAAAAAAAAAGTAAAATGAAACATGAAATAAATGTTGATATCTTTTACTTAAAAAAAAAAAGATAGCTAAGGAAATTCCCTGGTGGTCCAGTGGTTAGGACTCTGGGCTTCCATTACAGGGGACACGGGCTAGATCCCTGCTCAGGAAACTAAGATCCTGCAAGCCTCACAGTGTGGCCAAAAACAAACAAACAAACAAACAAACAAACAAATAAATAAATAAATATAGCTAAGGTCCATGACAATGTTTATTAAAATGAGGCCTCCCCTGGATTTTGGGAGGCCCAGGTCGGAGCGGGGGGGATGGGGGAAGGTGTAATGCCCCCCAGGCAGGGACGACCCCCTGTCCCCGGCTGGCCTAGCCTACTCAAACCTGGTATATGAGTGGGTGAAGGTGGCCATCCTCTTCAGCATCGTCAACACTGTTGCAACCACTTGGACCCTCCCCAGCCTCCCAAGTGCATCACAGCTCTATGTCTTCGTGGAGTCGCACTTTGACAGGGCATCAACAACTGGCTTTGCAAGTACATGTATGACCACATTGGTGGGGAGCACTCTGCGGTGATTCCAGAGTTGGGGGCCAGTGTGGCCACATTTGCCATCACCACTCTGTGGCTTGGGCCTTGTGATAATGTCTACCTGTGGTCATGTCTTAACTGCTTTGGCCTCAACTTTGAGCTCTGGGTACAGAAACTGGTAGAGTGGGGGTCCCTAGCGCAAATTGAGGCTTCTCTGTGGGAGCAGATGTCCCGCAGGGTCTCAGCCATCTTTGGAGCCATGAACTTCGGGGCCATCATCATGTACAACCTTGTAAGCCTGAGCAGCCTTGAGTTCACAGAGTGGGTCGCCCAGTGCCTGCTACTCACAGGGTTCCCCCAGACCACACTGGCCATCCTGTTTGTCACCTACTGTGGTGTCCAGCTCGTGAAAGAGCAAGAACAAACCCTGGTGCTGGAGGAGGAGCAGAAGCAGGACAAAGAGAAGCTTGAGTAGTAGGGAGGGGGATGGGCTCTTCTCAGCTATTCCTGGGCCCAGGTCTAGGCCAGACCAGACGGGGCCTGACTAATGTAATAAAAGACTTTTCTACCTTGAAAAACAATAATAATAATGATAATAATAATAATAATAATAAAAGGCACATTGATTTATCCCTGTTTCATGAAACGTCGGGGTATGTGTGGGGTTGGGTGAAGCTTTCAAAGAAGGCTTTTTAAATTTATTTATTTATTTAAGCTGCATCCTATGGCATATGAGATCTTAGTTCCCCTACCAGGGATAGAATCTGTGCCCTCTGCATCAGGAGTGTGGAGTCTTAACCACTGGATTGCCAGGGAAGTCCACAAAGAAGGCTTTTTAGGTAGTTATTGCTATATCCAGTCTATATGGTATTCAGGTATTGCCCATATTTTAGAAAACTGCCTGCGACATCCCTGGTGGTCCAGTGGTTAAGACCTCACCTTCCACTGCAGGGGGTGCAGGTTCAATTCCTGGTCAGAGAGCTAAAATCCCACATGCCTCATGGCCAAAAAACCAAAACATAAAACAGAAGCAGGGGCTTCCCTGGTGGTGCAGTGGTTAAGAATCCGCCTGCCAATGCAGGAGACACGGGTTTGAGCCCTGGTCCAGCAAGATCCCACATGCCACAGAGCAACTAAGCTCGTGCACCACAACTACTGAGCCTGCGCTCTAGAGCCTGTGAGCCGCAACTACTGAAGCTCGCATGCCTAGATAAGGGACACCTGCGCACCGCCACGAAGAGTAGTCCCGGCTCACCGCAGTAAGAGAAAGCCCGCACGCAGAAACAAAGACCCAACGCAGCCAAAATAAATATATAAATAACTTTATTTTTAAAAAGAACAACAACAACAAAAAAAACAGAAGCAGTATTGTAACAAATTCAATGAAGACTTAAAAAAAATAAATTTATTTATTTATTTATTTTTGCCTGCGTTGGGTCTTCGTTGCTGCACGTGGGCTTTCTCTGGTTGCGGCGAGCGGGGGGCTACTCTTCGTTGAGGTGCGTGGGCTTCTCATTGTGGCTTCTCTTGTTGTGGAGCACGGGCTCTAGGCATGCGGGCTTCAGTGCTTGTGGCTCGTGGGGCTAGTTGCTCTGCAGCATGGGCTCAAACCTGTGTCCCCTGCATTGGCAGGTGGATTCTTAACCACTGTGCCACCAGGGAAGTCCCTTCAATAAGGACTTTAAAAATGGTCCACAAAAAACAAAAACAAAAACCTTTGCCAAACCTTTGTCCTTTGGTATTCTGTATATTTTCATCTTTACAGTTTGTGCTAACATAAACCAGTCCCTCTTTCTAAATCTATCTATCTATCTATCTATCTATCTATCTATCTATTTATTTATTTATGGCTGTGTTGGGTCTTCGTTACTGCGCGCAGGCCTTCTCTAGTTGCGGTGAGCAGGGGCTACTCTTTGTTGTGGTGCGTGGGCTTCTCTTGTTGCAGAGCTCAGGCTCTAGGTGCACAGTCTTCAGTAGTTGTGGCGCATGGGCTAAGTTGCTCCGTGGCATGTGGGATCTTCCTGGACCAGGGCTCGAACCCGTGTCCCCTGCATTTGCAGGCAGATTCTCAACCACTGTACCACCAGGGAAGTCCCAAACCAGTCCCTCTTTTTGTTTTCTCTCTTCTGTTAATGGTCCATCAAGTCTTTTAAACACCCTAGCCTAAAACTGCATCAGTTTTGACTTATCCTATTCCTTGCCTTCCATATTTAATTCCTTAGCAAGCCCAGAAGGTGCTATCTCCTCCATCCATTTTCTTTCTGACTATGTTTTCATGCTCTCACCCACTCTCTTGCCTGGATTATTGCAAAAGCTCCCTAACTGGCTTCTTTACCGTCAGATCTGTCAGTGACTGTCTTCCCAATTATTGTATTCATCTCTCCCAGATTAACTCTTCTAAAACATAGCTGTCACCAGTTTCTTATTAGCCACTAAATTAAGTCTAAACTCTTTAGCCCAAGATTGAAACTGTTCATGATATAACCTTGACCTATTTCTCTAATGCTGTTGGTCAGTGGTCTGTCATACAAGTGTTGGGGAGTCAAGGAGAGGGTGTCAAGAATCTTAAGACAGGCAAACTGGACAATTCTTTGTTCTTTGACCAAGCTGAGTTTCCTTATTTGTGTGTGTGTGTGTGTGTGTATGTGCACGTGTGCATGCATGTGTATACATGTATGTGTGTTTGCCCTGGCCCATGCTTGGCTGTGTCAAAAGCCTGTTCAATTACCTTCTTCCCTGATGATCTCTGACAAACATGGTCTGTTTTCTGCATCCCTACTTTTTATTTGTGTATGTTATTTATTTAACTATTAGATTCACATTCATTCCATGAAATAGTACATTCATTGAGGGAAGGGATTCATTTTTCTCCATTTCTTTAGCCTCTGGCCACTTGTTGCTAGATATTCTAGCAGTGAAAGACAGATATAGAAAGACTTGGTCTTTAAGTAGAGGCACCATTGTATATCATCTATTCAGTGTCAAGTGACATATCAAATGAACAAAACAGATAATTCCTACCTTCATGGAGCTTACATTCTAGTGGAGGGAAACTAATAATAAAAACATTTTATATATATTATAAGCACTGGTAAATACTGTGGAAAAAATTAAAGGAGAGAAAAGAGATAGTGAGTTTTGGTAGGGGTGAGGGTGGAGTGGGTAGTAATTTTAAATATTACAGCCGAAAAGGCCTCCTTCAGAAGCTTACATTTGTGTAAAACCTGAAGAAGGATATAGAAAGAGGAAGTTACATGGAATATCTAGGGGAAAAGTAGTACAGGTGGAAAAAACAGCATGTGCAGAGGCCCTGAGGGAATCATGCCAGGTGTTTATGAGGAACAAAGAAGCTGGTGTGACTGAAGGAAGTTCGAGGAGCTGAGGCCAGAGATATAACAGGAAACCAGTAGACAATTTTAAGAATTCCCCCAAGTGATATGGGAAGCCATTGAAGGGTTTGGGGATAAGGTGTGACAAGATTTGTTTTAGGTTTTAAAGAATTGCTTTGGCTGCCATATTAGGAACAGAAAGTAGGAAGCAAGAGAAAGCAGGGAAATTAATTAGGAAATTACTCAAGGTTTATGGACTGAGGTTGGAGATGTGATTTAATGAAATGAGGAAAGATAGCAGGAGTAGCATGTTTGGGAAAGAAGATGAGGAATTTAGTTTTGGATATGATAAATAGACGCCAGTTAGATATACAGGTGGAGATGTGGGAAATATGGATCAATAGATTTGGAGAGTGGGTGGGAAGGGCTGGAGATTAGCAGTCATCCCAATGACTACATATAAATATATTTCAAACTCTGAGGTTGGGTAAGATCTCTGAGAGTGAGTGTAATAACATCTGTAGGTTGAGTAGCTTAGTTCTAACCAGCTGAGTAGAGATGAAAAAATTGGATGTTTAAGTCACTAGACTTGTCTGTTATCATGTATATAAACTTTCCATCCTAGGTCTGGATTGAGTTTTGGAGTTGAGGGCCATTACGTGATAAATTAAATCTGTAAGGTGCATCTCATTTGAAACGGAAATGGATTAGAAGAGATACTAGTACAGCTTACAGGACAGGGGAAAAATACACATTAGCACTAGGAGCTGGTACAGCTTTGCTAGTTATGTAATATGAAAGCATAGACCTTTCTCTTTTTTTTTGTTACATAAAAAAACCTGGGGACTTCCCTGGTGGCACAGTGGTTAAGAATCTGCCTGCCAATGCAGGGGACACAGGTTTGAGCCCTGGTCTGGTAAGATCCCACATGCTACGGAGCAACTAAGCCCGTGTGCTGCAATTATGAGCCCACGAGCCACAACTACTGAAGCCCATGCGCCTAGAGCCTGAGCTCTGCAACAAGAGAAGCTACCACAACAAGAAGTCCGTGCACCACAGCAAAGAGTAGCCCCTGCTCGCCACAACTAGATAAAGCCCACAGGCAGCAACGAAGACCTAACTCAGCCAAAAATAAATAAACAAACAAACAAACAAAAACCTTAGGGAGGTTTTTCTTGTACTTTTTTATTGTAATAAAACATACTTCAGGGATTCCCTGGCGGTCCAGTGGTTAGGACTCTGCACTTCCACTGCAGGGGGCACGGGTTCAATCCCTGGTCACTCTGCAAGCCGCATAGCCAAAAAAAAAAAAAAATTACTTTTTTAACCATTTTAAAGTGTACAATTCAGTAGTATTAATTACATTCACAATGTTGTGCAACCATCCCCACTTTTGGGAGCTTTCAATTCTTCACGTTAGACATGCAAATTATAAATAATGATATTATTATATGAGTCTGTATTTTCTGGTAGAAATTGAATATTGGGAACATGGGAAAAAATAAATTTGAAATCTAGACTCACCATTAATGATAAATGTCAGCTAGAAACACCTTGCAGAGGCATATCCATAGAAAGAGAAAGTGGGGACCAGTGTCAATAATAGGGAAGATTGGAGTAAGTATTAACAAAAATTATAACAGGGAATTTCTGAAAAAGAGGAAAAAAGTTCAGAACAACTTTGGTCACAAAGAATAGGAATGAAGTTTGCTCAAGTAGGAGGTGATGAGGGACCCGCAGTAAGAGAATAGGGCTGGGTAAGGGGTGGTTTGAAAAAAATAGTCTTGTAATACAGCGGGGTCAGGGAGAAGAAACTGGGAGGTTCCTGAGAGTTTAGGAGTTGGTGGGGAGTAGAGCGGTGGAATTTCACAGCTAAGCACAAAGCACAGATTCAGAAAGTCCTGGCAAGGCAGAAGTATTTGTGTAATTCGTAGCGCCCCAAAGAAAGAAGAACTTGCTTTAGCAATTATTTCTTTGGCAGAGGGGTTGGGGGTGGAATAGAAGCTTAGTTGGCGGCGGGGGGGGGCGGTTAGGGAGGCTGAATGTGAGGTTCAGCGAGAAGATCTGAGAAGGCAGAGCTGATCAGGTGGGAGACAGTGCAATTTCAAAAGTTCCTGGAAAGAGTGAGGAACCAAAGGTTGGTTCTGGAAAGGGTTCATTTTGGGAAGGTCAGAAGGCAGCCCGATGGACGGTTACATGTCGATCAATGATCAATATGGGTTGATGGGCGGGGTAGAGCTTTCTGAGGTGGTGGGTTTTGGAAGGACCTTCTCGCTGGCCATGCTTCCCTTTTTCCGCCTGCACAGCGAGGCCAGAAGTAGAGATGTGGGGCGAAGCTGGGGAGAGGGGGAGGTGTCCAGCCCTGGCGACTCCCGCTTCGGGCCTTGACCCAGGCCCCGCCCCTGGCCTACGCCATCAACCAGCGCCGCGCCGCCCGTGGTGTTCTGTCCCGCCGTGCGGCGGTCGGTGCCCTGTCACCGCCTGCTCTGGCCATGGCTAGGGCGCTTGGGTTATAAATTGGCGACCAAAGCTCCCGACGCGGCCCTGGTCCTGATGGCGGCGGCGGCGGCCCTGGCAGCAGCCGAGCCACCTCCCGCGATGCCGCAGGCGTCAGGAGCCGGAGGGCCAGCCGCCCGCAGAGATTTCTACTGGCTGCGCTCCTTCCTGGCCGGAGGTGGGTTTCCGTCGGGAGGACCTGGCCGCACACGGAGTGGCCGGGGCGGGATCCGGGGCAGGTCGGGTGTATGCGGCCGCGATGACATTCTTGGACTCTGGCTGCTCCAATGCCCTGCCAGGTGTTTGCCCGGACCCGCTGTAACCTCTAAGAATCACTTGACTAATGACAGCAGGATCCTAGGGAGGAAGGGCCTCGAGCTGTCGAGGAGAGGCTGGAGCCGTGGAAGGGCTGAACCAGGCACCAGTTCTTCAGGGTTAGATAGCAGGAAAAAGAGGGGAGTCCCTTAAAGGACGTCAGGGTTTCAGTGCAACATGCTGGGCACTCCTTTCTTTTATAAAGACTGTGCACGACCGAGAGTAGAATTGGATTTTGCTGTTTGCTTAAAAGAAAATAAACATTGGAGGTCAGCTTTTTAAGGATGACTGGGAAATTGTGCAAAACTGTCTACAACCAAAACTGGTTCCGGTGATTCTAGAAAACTGTGCCACAGGTACTTGACAGGTAGCTGGTGCAGCCCTACTATTGGTGTGACTGTCGGGCCAGAAGTTTCATATTGTCTCTCAGAAATTTCTTCTGCTTTCCCGTAAAGAGGTGTTTCAGTTTCTACCCTCTCTTAGTTGACTGTCTGGGTTGTCATCACTTAATTATTTGTAAAGGCTGGGATTTTTTTTTTTTTCTTTCTTTTTGCGGTACGCGGGCCTCTCACTGCTGTGGCCTCTCCCGTTGCAGAGCACAGGCTCCGGACGCGCAGGCTCAGCGGCCATGGCTCACGGGCCCAGCCACTCCACGGCATGTGGGATCCTCCCGGACCGGGGCACGAACCCGCGTCTCCTGCATCGGCAGGCGGACTCCCAACCACTGCGCCACCAGGGAAGCCCAAGGCTGGGGATTTTTAAAATTCCGCATTATGAGGACTTGTAGAAAGATATCTGTATGCTGCAATAGTATTAAGAATTATTTTGTTCTGCTGATAAAAAGGTCATTCATTTATTTATACAAGGAATATTTGAGTGTCTGCTACATGCTCAGTGTACATCAGGGAATAAAACAAAGATCCTAGAGTTTACATTGGTTGGGGACTTGTTGTGAGAAAGGCGATAAGCAAAATGAAGAAATAAGTTATATAGTATATAAGAACATGACGAATGGAATGGGAAGAAGTAAAAAGGAGAATGGGGCAAGGAAATGGAGAGGCTACATGGGTACAGTATTAAATAGGATAATTCGTGGTAAGTCTCATTGGGAGGATGACACTTGAGCAAACTTGAAAACGTGAGGGAGTTTAGAAAGTTGATGTCTAAGAAGGAGCCTTCCAGGTGGGGAGAAAAGCTAAAGCAAAGTCTTCAAAGTCAGGGAGGACCTTATCGGTTCAAAGAACTGCAGTGAGACCTATGTGGCTGGGGCCAGGTGGTGCTGATGGGGGAAGGAGGTTTACTTGGAGTGAAGTAGGGAGCCATTGCAGGTCTTTAGTAGAGAAGTGACATGATATGATATGTTTCCAAAGGATTACTTAGGCTGCTCTGTGGAGAATAACTGCAGGGGTGTAAATATGGAAGCAGGGAGACCAGTTTGGTGGTTATTGCAGTAATTCAGATGATAGATGATGGTGGCTTGGATCAGGTTAGTAGCAGGGGAGGTGGTGAAAAATTGTGATAATCTGGATATAGATAGAATAAATTATGTTCTGACAGATTAGAGATGGGCAAAGAAGAGAAGTCAAGGGGGACTTATTTTGGTTTGAGCAGCTGAAAGGATGAAGTTGTCATTGACTGAAATGGGAAGCCTGTAGTTGGGACAACGTTCATGATGGTTGTTGGGGGAGATCAGGAATTCAGTTTTGGACATGTTACATTTTATGATGTTGACTAGACATTGGAGTAGAGTCTTGGTAATGTGTAGGCAACGTTAGCAACCAGGTAATGCAAATTGGTACAACCTCTTTGGAGAACTGGCTGGGTAGTTATCTATGAAGCTGAACATTTGTATACCCGCAGTTGATCTAGCAGTTGTATGATCCAGCAGTTCCACTCCTAGGTATATACCCAACATATCTATTTCTGCTCTTATCTGTGATATTCATAATATCCCCAAAGCAGAATCAACCCAAATGTCCATCAATGTTAGAATGTATAACAAGGGACTTCCCTGGTGGTCCAGTGGTTAAGAATCCGCCTTCCAGTGAAGGGGACATAGGTTCAATCCCTGGTCGGGGAACTAGGATCCCACCTGTGGGGTAACTAAGCCCGTGCTCCACAACTACTGAGCCTGTGCGCCACAACTAGAGAGCCTACGTGATGCAACTACAGAGCCCACATGCTCTGGCCACAACTAGAGAGAAGCCCATGCACTGCAACGAAGAGCCTGCATGCTGCAACTAAGACCCAATGCAGCCAAAAATAAATAAATTAATACTTTTTTTTAAAAAAAGGAATGTACAACAAAATATGGTATAATCATACAGTGAAATACTATGCAGCACTGAAAATGAGTAAATTCCCGCCACACCAACAATGTGTATGAATCTCACAAACATAATGATGAACAGAAGAAGCCAGATACAGTGTAAACTGTGTGATTTTATTTGTATAAAGTTCAAAAACAGCCAAAACTAAATCCATGTTTTTAGAACTCAGAAGGCTGATTGGTTGTCTCTGAGAAGGAGGAAATAGTGATTTGAGGAGAGGGACTTCTGGGAGGCTGGTAATGTTCCATTTTTTGATTTGGGTGGTCTTTATGTGGGTGTATTCACCTTACTGTAATTCATTAAGTGGCATACTTGTGATTTGTGCACTTTTCTCTATGTATCTTATACTTACTACACAAAATCTATTAAGAGGAAGAAAGAAATGGGAGACAGCAAGTATAGGAAACTCTGCAATGGAATCTTGATTAAGCTGTGTACTTTTTAAAACCTTGCACAATATTTTTATTTGTTTTTATAGTTTTTTTAAATATCAGGTTAATTAAAGTATAATTTATATACAGTAAAGTTCACCCTTTTTCGTGTGTACAGTTTAATGAGTTTTAACAAACATGTTTTGTAATGACCACCACAGTCAAGATACAGAATAGTTCCATGACCCCCAATTATTTCCACTTTCCTTTGTACTCATGCCTTTCCTCTCACCTCCAACCCCTGGCAGCCACTGATCTGTTTTCTGTCTCTATAGTCTTGCCTTTCCCAGAATGTTATATAAATGTAATCATACAATATGTAGTCTTCTGAGTCTGGCTTCCTTCACTTAGCAAAATGCATTTAAGTTTCATCCATGTTGTATGTATCAGTAGTGTGCTCCTTTTTGTTACTGAGTAGTAGTATTCCATTGTATGGATTTACCAGTTTCATCTATTGTGAAAATTTGCTTTGTTTTCTATTTTTTTGTTATTTGAATAAAATGGGTATTAAAAAGTTGCTCACAGATTTTTATAACCATTATAGGTGCTCCTGGTCCAAGTGATATGAGAAAATACCATTGGGCAAGTTACTTAACCTCCCTTTGCCTCAGTTTCCCCATCCTTTAAATGGGAAAATAAGAGTACCTACCTCAGAATGTAATTGTAATGATTAAATGCGAAAGTACCTGTAAAAGCCTTGGCATAGTGCCTGCAGTTGAATCTCTTAGCCTAGTACCTGGTACAAAGGAAACCATACATGTTTTTTATTGGTGATTAGCAGTGGTCTTTGGCAAAATATCTTTTTTTTAAAATAAATTAATTAATTTATTTTTGGCTGCATTGGGTCTTCATTGCTGCATGCGGGGTTTCTCTAGTTGCGGTGAGCAGGGGCTACTCTTCATTGTGGTGCGCAGTCTTCTCATTGCGGTGGCTTCTCTTGTTGAGGAGCACTGGCTCTAGGCGTACGGGCTTCAGTAGTTCTGGTATGCAGGTTCAGTAGTTGTGGCTTGTGGGCTCTAGAGCGCAGGCTCAGTAGTTGTGGCGCACGGGCTTAGCTGCTCCGCAGCATGCAGGATATTCCTGGACCAGGGCTTGAACCCATGTCTCCTGCACGGGCAGGTGGATTCTTAACCACTGTGCCACCAGGGAAGTCCTCTTTGGCAAATATCTTAAGTTCAGCTGTTCAAAATGAAGATAAAGGCTACTTGACCTTACTCAGTGGACTTGTAATGATTAATTGAGCTATAAAGTGAGGTGATAAGCAAGTAAAGATATTATTAAAAGAAACTACTTATTCAACAGTTTCTAAATATTTTTATATGGTTATTTCATAATGAATGGGAAGATAATAATATAAAAACCTATTCTGAAACCAAATATACCTGAATGAAAATTAGTTTTAGCTTATCCTCAATTTTGAGTGGCCATGACTGTTATTTCTATTAGTTCAGATAAGAGAAGCTTGATATAGAAACTTATATTTTAATATTTGAGTACAAATAGGCATTTTATTTTGGGGTGTTTCATAATATGCATTTTAGCATCAGTTACATGCTGAGCTATTAAGTAAATGTGTGTGGATTTTGAGTGATTTTGTCTTATATTTTTAAAAGTTTGTAAAGTAAGACTCTTCATTCATTCAGTAAACAGGTATTGAGTACCTGTTAGGTGCCAGGCCCTGAACTGGTCTCTGGGGATGCAGAGATGCACAATATCCCAGTCCTCTTGTACCTTCCTTAACAAATATGCAATGATGAAGAGCTTAACATAACCATAAAAAAGACACCAAGGACTTTTTTGTCCACCTTTTTATAATAGTAACAACTCATTTGGTTGAGTGCTTACTACATGTAAGGTACTTTACAGAAGTGTCTTAGAAGGTTCAGGCTACTATAACAAAAATACTGTAATCTGGGTGACTTATAAACAACAAACTTCTTTCTCATAGTTCTGGAAACTGGGAAGTCCAAGGTCATGGTGCCAGCGAATATCTGGGGAGGACCTACTTCCTCATAGCTGGTGTTTCTACTTGGTGGAAGGGGCCAGGGATCTCTCTGGGGCCTCTTTTTTTTCTTGGCCGCACCGCACAGCCTGCGGAATCCTAGTTCCCCCTGCAGTGGAAGCACAGAGCCTTAACCACTGGACCTCCAGGGAAGTCCCTCTGGTGCCTCTTTTATAAGGGCATTAATTCCATTCATGAGGGTCCTAATCACCTCCTCTAATACCACCTCCCACCTCTAAATACCATCACTAGGAATTAGTTTTCAACGTATGAATTTTGAGGGGACACAAACAGTCCGTAGCAAAAAATCTTTATATATTGTCACCTTAGAAGCATGCCAAGCTATTAGGGCTCACCTGGATTCTGATTTATGCTAAAGCCCATGTATGCACTTTACCGTCATCCACACGTCTGCACAGTGGCATGTGGTAGGGACCAAATACATAATTGCTGAGTGGATGAATGAATGACTGAATTTTACAGGTGAAATTTGATTATTTCAATGAGAAGTCATCCAGAAGAAGAAGATGTTATTTCAAACAGAGGCTTATAGGTGGGTAAATCCCTCCAAGTGTCTGTCTCCATAACCACATTTAGCAAGATTCCAGTGTTCATCAGGAATTAGGGGACAGATTTACACTCTTCAAACTTATTAAGTCTGACATGCTCAATAATTAAACTGTAGAGAATGGGGGCCCATCATCTACATATCCCTGCTACTGGGCAGTTCTACCCATGGAGATCAAATTAGAGATTAGAGGGTATGTTAGCCTCTAAATAATGATTTCCATCTGGAAAGAAATGGTATGGAATTTCTTCCTGATCTTTTCAAATTTTTTAGGTATTGCTGGATGCTGTGCCAAAACAACAGTTGCTCCTTTGGATCGAGTGAAGGTTTTATTACAAGCTCACAATCACCATTACAAACACTTGGGTGAGTTAATGGATGCTAAAGAGAAAAATGAAAATGTTATCCATCTGCTATCTTTGTTTCTAATTGTGAATTATAGTGGAAAGAGGACACAAAAGGGAGTTCAAGTTTGGGGGCAGATTTTACGAGGGATGTATCTCTTACCTATTTTAATCGTTTCATTTGCAGTAGTGGTTATATATGTTTATCATTTTAGAGTACTAATGTACTCTAAAATCTTTGAATCATTGAAGTAAGTACTACATATTTGTTTATTGAGATTAACAAATCACATCCTTAATGGACACATATAATAGCTCAGCTTGATTAAAAAAAATCCAACTAGTGATAGAGATAAGGTTTATTCCTTTAAACACTTCAGCATGTGCTATAGATATCTTAGGGCAAGCAGAATCCAATGCAATTAGTATATATGGATAAACTTGCATTGTTAAAAAATATCGAGCCCTTAGTTGTTCCTTGTAAACATAAAAATCAGCTATTATAATTAACATGGACACTCTAATATATCATTGGTGGGAGTAAGGATTTTTTATAGCCTTTTTGGAGGGTATTTTGGTAATATGCATCAAAAGTCTTGAAAAGATACATATTCTTTGGCCTTGCAATGCTAGTTCTAGGAGGTTGTTTCAAGGAAGTAATCAGAAATGTGCTCAAATATGTATATACAAGAATCAAAGCATTATTTATGTTGGTTAAAAAAAAAAGAGCCAACCAAAATGTTTAATAATAGGGAATTGGCTAAGTTAAATAATAAGTATTACTTAAATAAATAAGTCCATATTATAGACTATTTTGCAATCATAAAAAATTGTAAAAGAATATTAATTGACTAGGAAGAATGTTCATAATATATTAGTTAAATGAAAAAATGTTGCAAATGGTTTAATCATATTGCATTTTATCTAAGTAAACGTGTTTAGACAAAAGGCTAGAAGGAGAAATATGAACATTAAGTGGTTAATTTTCAGTGGTGAGATTATAATTATATAATTTTTAATATAATTATAAAATATAACTATATATAATTATATATTATTATTATATATTATTATATAATTATATATAATAATATATAATTATATAATTAAAATATAATTATATATTATATAATATAATTATATAATATAATAATTATATTATTATTTTTTTCCTCTAAGCTAATTTGTAATACATGTTGAACATATATTAAATTTTCAATTAGAGGGAAGAAGATTTAAAAGAAAAAATTTAATGTGGATAGAGACCAAGAAAGAAGTTAGGTCAAGGCAACTAACTCATACTACTCCATTGCTTTACAGTTTCATGCTTCAGTAATGGGAATGATGTGTGCTCTGCATGATCTATGCATCATTTTTAAGGAGGATATTTAACAGGGTGAATAAGAATCAATTATTTTAACAATTAGGTTTTTAAAATGTGATTTTATATTTATTGTGTTTCATTTTCCTGTCAATATTTTTAATACAAAGTAAGTCTGTTCTTTAAATTGAAAGAAAAATTTTGCTAATATCTTTGTATCCAGAAATGAATTCTATATCTTCTCAGTGTACTGCTCATATATAGAAAGAATCAGACCTTTGAACTTACTGAGAGATTATATAAAACTGGAAAGGAAGGAAATGATTTTCTTTTGTAGTCTAAATTGAGGGTGAAAAGTAGATGAATTATATTACCCAGTATCTCGTGGTGTTTGACAGTGACCCAGCATATGAATGTCTGAGCAGTATTGTTTTATTCTTTTAAACTTCTCCCCATGCTGATGTATGTTGTTTTGTTTCCTGATTTGTAATCGTTAGTTTACATATTCACATTAGATTTCACGCTCTACAGGGCTGCATGCCACGGGTTACAGTGTACCCTACAAGACATGCAAAATTTGAAACAGAATTCCTGTAGTGCAACAATGAACTCTTGGTGTAGTGTATGGAGTTTCATGTATCTTTAAAATATACAAGGCAAAAGAAAAGTATTAGTGGCTTATTAATTTATTTTTAAAATATTGTTGGGCATTTTATTCTAGGTGCCTCCCTTTTTACATGCATAACAGTTTTTCAGTTTTGCTTAAATTTAAGAACATGATTTTTCACAAATTAAAGATGATAAAGATATGCTATTGAATAAAACTTTTACTTTAGCTTCTTTTAAAAAGTGTATGGCGGGGCTTCCCTGGAGGTGCGGTGGTTGGGAGTCTGCCTGCTGATGCAGGGGATACGGGTTTGTGCCCTGGTCCGGGAGGATCCCACATGCCGCCGAGTGGCTGGGCCCGTGAGCCATGGCCACTGAGCCTGCGCGTCCGGCACGTGTGCTCCGCAACGGGAGAGGCCACGGCAGTGAGAGGCCCGCGTACCGCAAAAAAAAAAAAAAAAAAATTATTGTGGCCAAATGAAAAGGAAGGGGTAAAATTAGAATTTCTTCTTCCCCAATTTGCACCGAGTGTAAAGAAGTTTTTCCTGTAATATATTAAAAATCTTTGACCTCCATTTAACTTTTTACAGTCAATGTGATATAAAAATAGGTAGCTGAATCATAATAGGATTCTTTAAAAATCCTTTAAATTTTGTTATTTTTACATTTTATTTATTTTTATTTTTATTTTTTTTTAAATTTTTATTTATTTATTTATTTTTGCCATATGCAGGCCTCTCATTGTTGTGGCCTCTCCCGTTGCGGAGCACAGGCTCCGGACGTGCAGGCTCAGCAGCCATGGTTCACGGGCCCAGCCGCTCCATGGCATGTGGGATCTTCCCGGACCGGGGCATGAACCCGTGTCCCCTGCATCGGCAGGCAGACTCTCAACCACTGCGCCACCAAGGAAGCCCCCTATTTTTATTTTTTGAATGTATAGTATTTTCACAAGTTCATAATTCAAAAAGTACAAAAGCAAACATCTTCCTCCTTGACCCCTCGTTAGAATCAAGCATTTACAGTTTTCTTCCCTTTTCCTTCAGAGCTTATGTACATATACACAAGCATATGCTTATATTTTACCGTTAGTTCCTTGTAATCCTATCTTGACAAAATAAAGATACAGAAAAGGATCTAAATAACACACAATCTTGATATAACATAGACAAGAGGACTTTGCACCCTGCAGAGAATACATATTCTTTCCAAATATGCTTGTAACACATGCAAAAATTGGTTCAGTGTTATGCCATAAAGAAAATCTCAATTTCCCAAAGTAAAAATAGTACAGACTATAGGTTGAAGGAGAAAAATAACGTAATATCTCAATTGATATTTAAATGCCATTTGAAAACATTCAACATTCAGTCTTCCTCTGTTTGTCTTTCTGTGTTATTGTTTTAGGTGAGATTTTTGTGAAAAGCATTTGGTTAGACATTGCCTTTTAACAGAATTTGAGAGTCTTTGGCTTTTAATAGAAGAATTTATATCTTTTTTTAATATTTTTAAATTTTATTTATTTTTCACTGTGTCAGGTCTTAGTTGCGACATGCGGGATCTTCGTTGTGGGTTCTTTTGTTGTAGCACATGGGCATAGTTGCCTCGCAGCATGTGGGATCTTAGTTCCCCAACCAGGGATCGAACCCGTGTCCCCTCACTGGAAGGCAGATTCTTTACCACTGGACCACCAAGGAAGTCCCGGATTTATATCTTTTAGATTTTTTTTTTTTTTCAATCATAGATTTCTGTTTTCTGTTCATTGTGCTTTTCTTGTATCCTCCCCAGCCACCCTCCCCTGCTCCTTGTTTCCTGGATTTCCTTTTTTTTAAAAAAAATTTATTTATTTATTGGCCCCACGGCATGTGGGATCCTAGTTCCCCCCGCAGGGATTGAACCTGTGCTCCCCTGCACTGGAAGCGCAGGCTTAACCACTGGACCACCACGGAAGTCCCTGGATTTCCTTTTTTTGAAACAACTTTATTTCACTTCTACTAATGATTTCTCTTTAAATATTTGTAACAATCAAAGAGTTTTAGAGAATAATATAATAAACATATGGGGAGCTGCACAGAACTTCAGAAATAAACATCATCAGTACAGTTGAAACCTCCTCTGTACTCTCATCGTCAGCCTTCCTGTTCCTGCTAGGTGGCCACTGTTCTAAGTTTGATTACCCTTAAATTATTACAAACACATTTAAATAAAATTAAACTGGGCTTATCATTAGTCTTCTCTTCCAGCAAGAGGATGTCTTTGATAGAATTATTTTTAGGGAGGGGTGAATATATTTAGTTGTATTATTCATGTATTTTGGAAGAACTTTATATTACACATATAGGTGTGTGTGTGTGTGTGGGGGGGTAGAATTCTATTTTTTTTTTCCCCCTGGCCGCTCCAGGTGGCTTGCAACATCTCAGTTCCCTGACCAGGGATTGACCCCGGACCACGGCAGTGAAAGCCTAGAATCCTAACTACTGGGCCAGCAGGGAACTCCCCAAATAGAATTCTTCTTAATACATTATTAGTCCACTTAGATATCTGCTTATTAAAAATGCTTTTAGAGTATATCTTTTCTTGGATGTTAGTAAGTACCTACAGTTTTGATTTCTGCGAAGGGATCAAAAGGTTACTTGAATTCTAAACTTCGAAATGAGCCCAGTGATTTGCTTTCATATTTGATCTAATTTTTGTTTGAAAAATTTGGAAAGGAACCTGAATTTAAATAGTTTAATATTGGAATTTAAATAGTTTAATAATGGAATGTAGAAGTCTGTACTGCAAATAGGATTAGTGATTGACATTATTAGAATAATAAACATATCAGTATATTGGATCAGAACTCAGGCCTTTGTTTATCTGTATTCCTAATTAAAGTGTACTACTAATGAAAATTTGCCCCCCAATTTAAATAGTTTTTTTTTTTTTGCGGTACGCGGGCCTCTCAGTGTTGTGGCCCCTCCCGTTGCGGAGCACAGGCTCCGGACGCGCAGGCCCAGCGGCCATGGCCCACGGGCCCAGCCGCTCCGCGGCACGTGGGATCCTCCCGGGCTGGGGCACGAACCTGCGTCCCCTGCATCGGCAGGCGGACTCTCAACCACTGCACCACCCGGGAAGCCCCTAAATAGTTTTTTAATTGGTAGGTTTGTTATTTGTTTCTTTTATTTAGCAGCTTCTTTCGTAAACAAACCACACAGGTATCCGGGTCAGTCTGGGAAACCTTCCTTCGTCCTTCCAGATAGTCATCCACAGTGCATTATCTGGATGTTGAATATATTTCTATTAATATTCTTTTAGGTTGCTAGAGATTCATTAATTTACAATAATTATAAATATAATTTACTATAATTTGTAGCTGTTCTTGCTATAGTATGTTTTATATTTTTACATGAAGAATATTTACATAATTTGGACATATGATGTATTTTAAGTAGCTTTAACTGTTATACAGAAATTACTATTCATGTAATTCCTCAAGCAAAATTATATCATGAATGATGGCATAGTAATCTTTATCTGTGATTGTCATGAAAATTTGAATTTAGGTAGTTTTCTCTGTTTTAATAGTATTTTTCTTCTAAAAATCTTTCTAAAAATAGGAGTATTTTCTGCATTGCGTGCTGTTCCCCAAAAGGAGGGATACCTTGGATTGTATAAAGGGAATGGTGCAATGATGATTCGAATTTTTCCTTATGGTGCAATCCAGTTTATGGCATTTGAGCATTATAAAACGGTACTTGAACCTTTATCTTGTTTTCTTCTTTTGTGTCTTTGAATATCATACTTAATTGACAAGGCATTTGCTTTGACCTTTAAAGTTACTTTGGATGAATGGATAAAGTAATGCCTTTTTGAAAGACTAAGGCTTGTGATAGTTTAAGTTTTTAAATATAACTTGGTTTTGGAGTTATCTGTTCCAGGATTGTTAGTCATTTTTGAGTAAATTGTTTATGTTCATACTTACGAAGAAGAGCCAAAGTATCCTTCAAGTAGCTAATAATAAATCCATAAAATATTAATAGCTTTTTGATATGCTTTTTGTTTCTCAGTTGTAGGAGAGGAACATTGCAACTTTGGATTTTCTTATTAAATAAACTAGTGAGACCATATTGTGAAAGTCTGTTTTTGAGTAATGCTGTAAGTTAACAGCTTTTCCCATCATACTAAGTTTCTCTTTTCTGGCTGACTGAAAGTTTATTCTCTCAAACATCTTAACACAGAAAGGAGTTTAATGAATTAAATTTCATAGGGTATCTTAAGAATAATTTTTTAAAAATTATCATAGGGTATCTTAAAATGAAAAGTAAGCAGTATCAAGACTTCACTGTCTATAGTAGCATTTTATTCCTACTACTCCCATTCACACTTTGAGTATTTGTGATCATCAATGTGTAATATAGTACATTTGGCAAATTGCTTCTGTAAAAGTGCATAATTTGATGTTTTTGGTTTCTAGTTAATTACTACAAAACTGGGAGTTTCTGGTCATATACACAGATTAATGGCTGGGTCCATGGCAGGTAAGAGGAATGGGTAATTTTTTGTTTTTAACTGAAGTAGAGTTGATTCACAATGTTGTGCCATCTCTGCTGTACAGCAGAGTGACTCAGTTATATACACAGAGACATTCTTTTTTTAATATTCTTTTCCATTATGGTTTATCACAGGATATTGAATATAGTTCCCTGTGTTATACAGGAGTGGGTATATTTTATTTCTACAAATTAATTTTCTATTAAAATACTTAATTTGCTTTAGGTAGTATGTGTGACATTGATTAAGTAGCACACATTTGTTATCTTCCTATGCTCAATTATGCAAGAAATCATTAATATACCAACTCAGAGTGTTTTACAGTAGGAGATGTAAGGAGTAGTCTAAACTTAGAGCTATGTGAAAATCATATGTTCCCTTTGACAGTTCTCCTTCTGGAAATGTTTATTTTTTTCTTTCAAAAATTTTAAAAAAATTATAATGACTATAGTAATACATATTCCTATACAATGAAAATAGTTCTGCTCCCTAGAAGCAATCACTATTAGCAGTTTCTTATGTGTGCTTTTTTCCAATACTATTTTATAGGATTAGAACTTTTATAGTTATCTTCGGACTCTCTTCTGTATCAGTACATAGATCTTTCTTAATTTTGTGAAGAACTGTGTTATATTCTAAGGTAAAAATAGCCCATTATTTATTTACTCAGTCCCCTATTGATTGATGTTTCGGATATTTAAAATTTTTGTTTTGCAAATAACACATTGTACTTGTGTGAATGTAGAAAAATTTTCAGAAGGGAAATTACTTTATCAGAGGATATGTGTATTTAATTTTTGATAGACCTTTCCAAACAACTGATCTCCTTAACGCTTTCAGTAGCCCTTTCCCCTACATACCATATCAACACTGGGCCTTATTAAATTTTTAGTATTTGGCAATTAATTATGAGTAAGCTTGGTCAGCTTTTCAAATGTTTATTGACCATTTGTATTTCTTACTTTCAGCCTTGAATTGTTTCTATTCTTTAAATATTCATTTTTATGAGTTTGGGAATTAGGACATTATTTTTTTTTCTGTCAAATATTGCTATTATTTTATTTCCCAGTTCTAGATTTGTCTTTTAACCTTATTTGAGATTTTTTTGGAAAAATCATCCAAAAGTTCCCCCCCCATATAGAAATATTACATAGCCAAATGGGTTATTCTTTTCCTCTGTGGCTTCAAAATTTTTTGAATTGTGTTGAGAAATGCCTTCCCCATTCTAAGATAAAAACATTTATTCATGTTTTCCACTAAAACTTTTTTTTATATTGATTTTTTTAATGTTAGATTTTCATTGTTTTTTTTTGTTTCTCACACCAAAAGGTAATTTAAGTTTGTAGCAATAGAAGAGTGGTAAAAAAAAAAAAAAAAAATCCATGTCAGAATTCTATACTTCCAGTACTAGATTTTTTTTGTACATTTGTAGAATTGTATTTATTGACAGAGAAGGATGTTTACGTCATGTGTAGAAAGAAAGGAAGTTACAAAAGAGAATGTTTAATATGCTATATCATATTTTGATTTTTAAAAAATAAATACATATGTAAATATTCATTAAAAAAATCTGCAAGGTTATAAACCAACACGTTAACAGTTTTTATTTCTGCTAATGGAAATAAGACCATTGGAAGGTGGTATATCAAAATCTTAACTATGTGGTTATCACAAGGTTTGTAGGATTTCAGTTGGTTTTTTTGGACCTAGATTTATAATGTCCAACCTGACCTACCTTACCCATGGTTTTGCCTTACGCAATGTTTATTTAACTCTTTTTGACTTCTGGCAGACTGACCCAAGATCAATAAGTATTAAAAATAACCAGGAATAGTATCTAAAATATTTAGCAAACCAACTGTAGAGGTACTAACAAATAGGACAGGCTCTGAAAGCCTCCAACTGACTTTTTCATGGCTGGATCAGGACACAGTATGTGGTGGTGGTGGGAGCTCTGGTTGGGGGAGAGGCTACCAGAGTCATGATGTGGGAGATCTTGGAAGCTGGAGCAACAGCTATTTGTCAACTGCTATAGAAATATTTTAGTATTTTACACTGGCATGGTAGTGCCGGTGAGTAACATTAGCTAGCATGTATTGTTCACTTACTTTGTACCCTTCACAGACCTGAGCACTTGCCATGTAATCTTTGAGTACTTGACATGTAGTTCACAGAAAGATACTGTGAGGAAAGTGCTATGATCATCTCTCGTTTTACAGAAGGAAAATTTTAGTAAAGTTTCCAAATCTTAAAATTTATTATTTCTTACATCACTTAAAATTTTTTTTGTCTCTTAAATTTGATTTTATAAGTGACAGGTCAAATTCTTTCTTTTAGGGTTGTAGGAAAGATGAAGTAGGATTATGAGTATGAGTAAAATCCTAAAGACTTTGTATTATTTCCTTTTCATGGCACTTGATTATTTCTTGACTAGCGTGTTCAAATGGTGCTTTTAGCTTCATATTTCTGAAATGAAAGATGTGTTAACATCAAGCTTTCAATATACACTAGAAAATAATAATAAACCAAAGGAACTTCAAGTATAAATTTTAATTTTTAAAGAAAAGAGTTTTAAAAAATTCTAGCTATTGTAGATAAGACTAGTGCTTCCATTAACCAATATTTCTCTTTTTATTACCATGTTTAAGTAATTATAATTTACATTTTGCTTTTATGATTTTAAACAGTTGAAATAAATGTTCTGGTTAATTTTATTTATATCTGGTATCTTTGCTTCTGTACCTCTGGTGGTCTTTGAACATAAGTTTGGAAATTTTATATTTGCCAAAATTAAAAATGGTATGTTTTTCATGATCATTTCAACAGAGCTTATTTTAAAGTTTTTTTGAACTTCAACCTTTTCCCTCATCCTACAACTACAATCCAGTACATGTTGAATCTCAGTCATTCAAAAAGGAAAAACTAGAGACTGAGAATCAAGGTTTGTATATTTAAGGAAGGCCTTCTCCTTTCTTTCTGTATGTTTCACTTGTTTGAAATAAATCTTGATCTGCCAGTTCCTATGAAACTAAGAGTGACAGGATAGAGAAGAGGACAAAGAAGGAAGTTGTCAGAAACCAGAAGCAATGAGCTGAGTCCTGCTTGTGGCCATTTCTGGTCTACTCTAGTTTAGTGCTTGGCATAAGGCTGGGAGGTCAAATGGACAGAACACTTAACTGCCTGGGATCGTGGCTGGCCTCCATTACATACATGTCCTTTGACTATGGGCAGGTCATCTGAGCCTTCCATAATTCATTTATCCATTTGTTAAAGTAGAACTTATGATTGCGCAACTCGCTTTCTTTCCTAGTTGTTCTGAGGGTCAGAGTAAAGAATTCTGTGAAAACATTCTGAAAGATCTGAGGTCCTCCATAAGTATGGGGGAATGTTATTAAACCTTCCATGCCAGCAGCTTGTTACATTTCTTGAGCCAGCCACTTGAATTCCTTAATCCTCAGAAAATGAACAGCCCAATCAAAAAATGGGCAGAAGACCTAAATAGACATTTCTCCAAAGAAGACATCCAGATGGCCAACAGGCAAATGAAAAGATGCTGAACATCGCTAATTATTAGAGAATCGCAAATCAAAACCACAATGAGGTATCACCTCACACCAGTCAGAATGGCTATTATCAAAAAGTCTACAAATAATAAATTCTGGAGAGAGTGTGGAGAAAAAGTAACTTAATGATGTGGTATTTTTAAAAAGCATTGACACAGTCATCAGGAAGTGAATCAGAACTTGGTTGGAGGGACTTCCCTGGTGGTCCAGTGGCTAAGACTCTGCGCTCCCAGTGCAGGGGGCAGGGGTTTGATTCCTGGTCAGGGAACTAGATCCCACATGCTGCAACTAAAGAACCCGCATGCCGCAACTAAAAGATCCCGCATGCTGCAACTAAGACCCAGTGCAGCCAAATAAATAAATAAATGTTTTAAAAAAAGAACTTAGTTGGATATCCTCAAACTTACCTTACAATGCATTATTGTTTTTCGTTTGAACAATATAAGATGTCATAATCTTTTCTGTATTTAGGGCTTTTAGACTTTTACGGCTTTTGAAAGTCTAAATCCAGCCTGTAGAGGGCTTCATAATTTTATACTTAGAGTGAAGGGTAAAATATGACTATCAGAAGAATAGTTCTCACCTCCCACTTATTCCAAGGATAAATAAACATTTAAAATCTTAAGGAGGGGCTTCCCTGGTGGCGCAGTGGTTGAGAGTCCGCCTGCCGATGCAGGGGACATGGGTTCGTGCCCCGGTCTGGGAAGATCCCACATGCCGCAGAGCGGCTAGGCCCGTGAGCCATGGCTGCTGAGCCTGCGCATCCGGAGCCTGTGCTCTGCAAGGGGAGAGGCCACAACAGTGAGAGGCCCGCCTACCGCAAAAACAAAAAAAAAAAAAAAAAAAAAATCTTAAGGAGTTTTCAAGATTTATCGGAGTACAAAATTATTAAAAATCTTCTTGCTAAATTCTAAATTTTAAAATTACATTTAAATCACTGAGTTGCTTTTACAAATAGTGAACAACAGCAACAACAAAAAACTTTGTAAGTTTTGAACATCCTGGTTAAAAGGTTTTGTTTTTCTTTAGGAAGATTTGATTGCTCAAATTCAAAAGAAATATACCATATAAAAACATAGTGAAGTAAACTGGCCGAAAAATTGTAAAACTAGATCATCAGTTTAGCATTATAGTAATCATTGGCATTATTTTTACCATTCTCTGATGTACAATTAGGTTATGCCAGTTCCTCAGCCTGACTCATGGTCTTACAGCTTTTAAACGAATGCCTCCCTTACCTTTAGAAGTTTCTGGATGTCCTCATTTTCTACCAATTTACTGTTTTGATCACTTCGTTAATTCAGTTATTTCATGTTAAGCCACTTGAAACCAGTAAGAAGACAATGAGAAGGCTTGGAGCATGTGAGAGGAAAGAAGAAATAAATGGAGTCAGGGAGAACAAATAGGAGAGGCAAGACAAAAGTGATCCAGATAGGGAGTAGAAAAAAAATATGGGAGTTGTAAAAATGTACAGAAGCATAAAAAAATAAAATGAGTAGTGATGATCTGGGCAAATCCTAGCAAAATCTGATGTTCAAATTGTGTCAGGATGATCAAGCCTTAAAATGGTCAGCCTTTTGATTCTTTTCTATATTTGTTAAACTCCTTAATATGAACCATTTTCAATAAACATGGAACTAGTTTATAGATAATATCTCCTCATTTTATTTTGTAAAATTTTCCCTTGCAAAATATTTAGCACAAGCTGCAAAAAATTAAACCAAGCTGCGCAATATGTAGTTTTATAAATATCTGGATAATAAGGTATTTAGTGTGACTTAAATGTGATATTATTGCCAAACCTTGTCTTAGGAACATCACATTTCTACTGTATTAGTTTAGATTCAGCTTCAAAGAGGCCATTTAGAAGAGTCACTGCCTTGGCTGCCAGACATGGCTGCTTGGAATACCAGTAGATAAAAAACAAGTTAAATAGTTTGAAAATGAATAGCTTGAAAACAAATGGCTCAGCTGAACAGCTCAAAATCAAATTGGCTGAAATGAGGGACTGACATTTCTAATCACTGAACTGATGGAATTTCTGAACTAAAAATTTAAGTTTAGAAAGTACTAAGTAAATGTTTGAGAAAAGAAGATTACAGGGAAGGCAGTATATGTTGTGATATGAGCCAGAAAATTTAGTCTCAAATTCTACTCTGTGATACAGAAACTGTGAATTTAGTCAACTCACTTAACTACTTTGAGCCTCAATTTTCTACCTTGTAGGATTGTTGGTGGTCCTTGGTATGTGAGGATTAGAGGTGGTATTTGTAAAGTGCCTGGTATGGTGTGCTTGGCACATAGTAGACAGTCTTTATTGTTATGTGCAAACTAAAAAAAGGAAGGTTTAAAATATCACTTACAGCTAAATCACAGATAATCATAAATCAGCCTTTCTTCTATGAGTCTAACCTGTTCTGAGTACCATTAGGCTAATCTTGATACAAAGTATTCCTTTTTTTTTTTTTTTTTTTAATTTTATTTATTTATTTATGGCTGTGTTGTGTCTTCGTTTCTGTGCGAGGGCTTTCTCTAGTTGCGGCAAGTGGAGGCCACTCCCTATCGCGGTGCGCGGGCCTCTCACTATCGCGGCCTCTCTTGTTGCGGAGCACAGGCTCCAGACACGCAGGCTCAGTAATTGTGGCTCATGGGGCTAGCTGCTCCGCGGCATGTGGGATCTTCCCAGACCAGGGCTCGAACCCGTGTCCCCTGCATTGGCAGGCAGACTCTCAACCACTGCACCACCCGGGAAGCCCAAAGTATTCCTTTTAAAATTAAACATATTCAAACTGACTTGCTGCTCATTGTCTAAAGGAATTGAGGTCATTCTCAAGAGAGAACTAAGGGGGGAAAAAGAGAATGAGGGGTTGCATGTGTTTGCATTAAAGTATTAACAGTATATTAGCTGTGTAGATTTTTAGCTTAGAGATAATGTTATAATCACCCAGGTAGAGATGCCGTGAGAGATACCTAGATAATAACATAAAGAACATTGTTTTCTAATCCATGTATAAGGAGTGGCGAACTGATTTAGATTTTTGGGAGAGTGGCAGAAGCTCTGAAAATTAGTATAGATTTAAGTTTGGGCTAATAAAAATGGATGCAAGTTACAGCAGCATTTGCTAAGTAAATGGGGTAAGGTATCTCAGGTCTATTTAAATAATATTAAACAAATACTAAAAATTTAACACTGGGAATTCCTTGGCAGTCCAGTGGTTAGGACTCTGTGCTTCCACTGCAGGGGGCACAGGTTCGATCCCTGGAGAGGGAACTAAGATCCCACAAGCCATGTGGTACAGCCAAAATAATAATAATAATAATAATAATAATAGTAGTAGTAGTAGTAGTAGTAATAATAATAAAATGTCAAAAAAATTAAAACTAAAAAGTTAAATTAGGTTAAGAATACAGAAATCACTTAAATTGCCACTTTTATATGCCTAGTATGCTATTGTAGGCCAAAATTGTGGCAAAAAAATTATATTTTCATTTGGTAAGACTAATAAAAAGATGAAATTATCATGTTAAAAGCCTACAGAGAAAATACAGAGACAATACCTCACGCTCTTCCTTTCCAACCTGGGCCTGGAAGGATGGCTCCTGCAAAGAAGGGTGGTGAGACGAAGTGTCGATCTGCTCACCAACCAGGTCGTGACCAGGGAGTACACCACTAACATTCACAAGCACATCCCTGGAGTGGACTTCAAGTGTGTGCCCCTCAGGTACTCAAAGAGATCCAGAAATTGGCCAGCAAGGAGTTGGGAACTCCCAATGTGCTCATTGACACTATGTTTAACAAAGCTGTCTGGGCCAAAGATATGAGGAATATCCCCTACCATATCTGTGTGCAGTTGTCCAGAAAACATAATGATGATGAAGATTCACCAAACAAGCTCTATATGTTGGTTACCTATGTACCAAGGAGGTAACCACTTTCAAAAATCTGTCACCACTCTCAGAAATCTACACAGCTGATGTGGAAGGGAACTGACCACTGATGGTCAAAGAAAGTTATAAAACTGCCCCCCCCCCAAAAAAAAGAAAAAGAATGTCATATGAGAAACAAACCAAAATAACACAGTGTTTTTTTGCCCATCCAGTGTTGGAAAAATTGTCTAATAATTGAATATTCTGCTTGTCTAATAATTATCTAATATTTCTGATAAGTTAGAGAAATAGGACTTATATTCTAACGGATGACATTATAAATCAGCACAATCATTCTGAAAGTCAATTTCTATTGAAAGCCTTATGCATTGTAATAATTTTATTTTAGGAATTTATCCATAATGAAATATTTTGTTATAAGGACGTTCATCAAAGCACTGTTTACTATTAAAATATCATGTAGCAAATAATGGAGACAACCTAAATGTCTAAGAGGATTGTTTAAATAAATTATAGTACATCCAGGTAACGTTTTTCTCATGTGGAAAGATGTTCACAATATAATGTAAAGTAGGAAAAATTGACTACAAAATAGAATTACACCATTATCATGTTTTTTTTTAAATAAATTTATTTTATTTTATTTATTTATTTTTGGCTGCATTGGGTCTTCGTTGCTGCACGCGGGCTTTTCACTGGTTGCGGTGAGCAGGGGCTACTCTTCATTGTGGTGTGCAGGCTTCTCTTTGTGGTGGCTTCTGTTGTTGGCAGAGCATGAACTCTAGGCATGTGGACTTCAGTAGTTGTGGCACACAGGCTCAGCAGTTTCGGCTCACAGGCTCAAGAGTGCAGGCTCAGTAGTTGTGGCGCACGGGCTTAGTTGCTCTGCAGCATGTGGGATCTTCCCGGACCAGGGCTCAAACCCGTGTCCCCTGCGTTGGCAGGTGGATTCTTAACCACTGCGCCACCAGGGAAACCCATTGTCATGTTTTAAATGTGTGTATGTGTTTAGATGTGTGTAAATGCCCCTGTATAAAAGGTTTGTAATTATATATTTAGGTGGTTATTACTGGAGGATGAATATGTTTATTTAAAATTTTTTGATTGTCTTTATTTTCTAATTTTTTTTATCTTGAGCATATGTTTCTTTGGTACTTTACAAAAATAGAAGATTATTTTTAATTTTAAAAATAACTGATACATAACTATACCTCAGTAAAAAAGATGTAAATAAAAATTCAGCTGGGGGACTTCCCTGGTGGTGCAGTGGTTGAGAATCCACCTGCCGATGCAGGGGACACGGGTTCGTGCCCCAGTCCGCAAAGATCCCACATGCCGCGGAGCGGCTAGGCCCTTGAGCCACGGCCGCTGAGCCTGCACGTCCGGAGCCTGTGCTCCGCAACGGGAGAGGCCACAACAGTGAGAGGCCCGTGTACTACAAAAAAAAAAAAGAGAGAAGCCACCGCAATGAGAAGCCCGTGCACCGCAACGAAGAGTAGCCCCTGCACAGGGCAACTGGAGAAAGCCCCTGCGCAGCAACGAATACCCAACGCAGCCAAAAATAAATAAATAAATAAATAAATAAATAAATAAATAAATAAATAAATATTAAAAAAAAATTCACCTGGATAGTTTATGGAATTTGAAATCATATATTGATGAAAATCTAGAACTTAATACTAAATTTGTTTATCAGGAGATTTTATTCCTAAAATAAATTGTTTCTATGACCTTGGACATTTATATTTTTATTATGTTTAGTCAGTAACAAATTTATGTAAATTTTATTTATTTATTTATCAGAATTCCTGTTTGTTTGTTTTTTTTGGCCTAGCTGTTCTGCTGGCAGGATCTTAGTTCCCCGACCAGAGATTGAACCCAGGCCCTTGACAGTGAGAGCATGGAGTCCTTCCTAACCACTGGACCACCAGGGAATTACCCTTACCTAAATTTTAAAAAGAAAATAGTGACCATGCTTTGAATTTTTTAAAAAAATGCCTTTATTTTATTTTTAAAAGAATTCCTTAGGTAGGTTAGGCATCTCTCCATTTTAGGATTAGAGAAAAAAAGGAAAAAGTCAAATATCCTGCCTAGTGCTTTGGAGATAGTCAGTTTTTCTTTTCTGATATTTTACCTGTGAATAGGCAAGTAATAGAATTTTAAAAATGCTAACATGATCCACTAACACTGTACTATTTTGGTGCTAACATTATAACTTCACAGTGGGAAGAACTTGAAAAGATTTTACAAACTGACCCTTTTACTTACAAGTTTTTCAGCTGATAATATTATGGTATAATTCTGTCAGTAATATTACTTTGATTTCATTGGATTTTCATCATTACTATATAATTTGAGAGCATTACTAATGATAGGGAAGGTATATATATATATATATATATACACACACATAATATATGATTCTTATACATTTAAATTTCTGCTTTCTTTTCAGGTATGACAGCAGTTATCTGTACTTACCCTCTTGATATGGTTAGAGTACGCCTAGCATTCCAGGTGAAAGGGGAACACACTTATACGGGAATTATTCATGCATTCAAAACAATTTATGCAAAGGTATTTCATTTTTGCTTTTCTTGTCTATAACATGTCCTTTTATATTTAGGCAAGTGTTTTGAATGTCATTGTTTTGAATAGTTATTATTTTACTTATCATTACTGATACTAATCATAATTGTGAAAACACATCTGTGTTTCAGTGTGGGTCCAGAATAATTTTTCCTATATAATGTTTGCTTTTGTTCTTTTGCATTTATCATAATGAGCCCAGTGTAATTTCACTTCTAATTTTTCTTCACTCAAAAGGAAGGTGGTTTCCTTGGATTTTACAGAGGCTTGATGCCTACTATATTAGGAATGGCTCCATATGCAGGTATGTTTTAAATTTGGCAAAATCTTCGTTTTTCATTTTCTTGTAGGAATGATTTTAAAGTTTAGCATTTTATATTTAAGCCCCTAATCTGTCCAGAATTACTTTTTTTCCTCCCTAAGGATAGTCATTGATTAATTTCTCCTTTCCCCGGTGATCTGTAGTGCTAGCTCTTAAAACAATAATAGAATGCAGTTTTATAGTAAGTCTTTATATTTGGTAGGACAAGGCCCTTGCTCCTTTTTTTCAGGAATGTAAGGACTGTAGATATCATGCTATTCCATGTGCATTTTAGAATCACTTTTTGATGTTGCGCAAAAATCCTTGCTGGAATTCTGAATGAAATTGCATACAGATCTTGGACATTTTTGATAGATATATTCATAGACACCTTATAAGTTTCGTTGTGTCTTTTAGAAAATTACATTTTCAGTTTATTGCTTGATTTAATTTTTCTATGATTTTATAGCTAGCCATTATTCTACTTGTTGATATGATAGCCAGCTACCATGTTACTTGTAAATGCTTTGGATTTTCTGTGTGAACCATCACATCCTGTGCAAATAACATCATATTTCTTACTTCTGTTCAAATCCTTATTTCTTTGTCTATTTGTGTTTATCTTATCTTACTGTACCAGCTAAGGACCTACAGTGCAGCAGTCAATAAAAGTGATGATACTTGGCATTTTGGCTCGTTACTGATTTTATAAATTTATTTTATTTATTTATTTTTGGCTGCGTTGGGTCTTCATTGCTGTGTGAGTGCTTTCTCTAGTTGCAGTGAGCAGGGGCTGCTCTTCGTTGCAGTGCGTGGGCTTCTCATTGCGATGGCGTCTCTTGTTACAGAGCACGGGATCTAGGCGCGCGGGCTTCAGTAGTTGTGGCACGTGGGCTTCAGTAGTTGAGGCTCGTGGGCTCTAGAGCGCAGGCTCAGTAGTTGTGGCATACGGGCTTAGTTACTCCACAGCATGTGGGATCTTCCCAGACCAGAGCTCGAACCCGTGTCCCCTGCATTGGCAAGCGGACCCTTAACCACTGCGCCACTAGGGAAACCCAACATTCTTTTTTTTTATATATATATTCTTTTCCATTGTGGTTTATCATAAGATATTGAATACAGTTCTCTGTGCTAGGCAGTAGGATCTTGTTGTTTATCCATTCTATATATAAAAGCTTACATCTGCTCACCCCAACCTCCCATTCCGTCTGTCCCCCAGCCCCCTCCCCCTTGGCAACCACCAGTCTGTCCTCTATGTTCATGATTCTGTTTCTGTTTCATAGATAGGCTCATTTGTGTCATATTTTATTTTATTTTATTTATTTATTTATTTATTTATTTTTGTGGTACGCGGGCCTCTCACTGTTGTGGCCTCTCCCGTTGCGGAGCACAGGCTCTGGACGCGCAGGCTCAGCGGCCATGGCTCACAGGCCCAGCCACTCCACGGCATGTGGGATCTTCCCAGACTGGGGCACGAACCCGTGTCCCTTGCATCGGCAGGCGGACTCTCAACCACTGCGCCACCAGGGAAGCCCTGTGTCATATTTTATATTCCACATATAAGTAATATCTTATGGTATTTGTCTTACCATTATGAAACTTTCTTAATATCATCTAGTATATTGTCATTGTTCAAATTCCCCCATTCATAATTTTTTTTTTGCCCAGATCCAAGTTAATATTTGCCTGGGATATCTTTTTTCATCCTTTTATTTTCTACTTTGTCATGTTTTTGTTTTAGGTATTTATTTTGTAGTCATTATATATATATAGCTGGGTATTTCTTTAATCTGGTCAGTGAAATCTTTTACTTGACAGTTAGTATACTTAATGGTTATTGTGATTATTGATATATTTGGACTTGTTTCTTTACCTTGCTTTGATTTCCACTTGTTTTTCTTTTTTTTATTCTTTTTAATAAATGTATGTGTTTTATTTATTTATTTTTGGCTGCATTGGGCCTTCGTTGCTGCACGCAGGCTTTCTCTAGTTGCAGCAAGCAGGGGCTACTCTTCCTTGCAGTGTGTGGGCTTCTCGTGGTGGCTTCTGTTGTTGTGGAGCTTGGGCTCTAGGTGTGCGGGCTTCAGTACTTGTGGCACGCAGGCTCAGTAGTTGTGGTTCACGGGCTCAAGAGTGCATGCTCAGTAGTTGTGGCACACGGGCTTAGCTGCTCTGCAGCATGTGAGATCTTCCAGGACCAGGGCTCAAACCCATGTCCCCTGCATTGGCAGGCAGATTCTTAACCACTGCACCACCAGGGAAGCCCTGTTTTTCTTTTTACGTTTCTTTTTATTCCTTTCTTATCTTGTTTGCTTATTTTTCTGAATCCTTAGACCCCCCAATATTTTATAAATATATGTTTATTTGCTTCCTCCTATGCTTGATGGTCTTTATTTAGTTAGTTAGTTCATTGTTTGTTTTATTTCTTGTGGCTTTTTTTGAGTGGTCTTTAATTATGAGTCCATTACTTGATCTTAACCTCTGAGTTTCTGACCCAATGATTCCATCTTCTGTAGGCCCAGTGGCAGGATCTGTCTCAATGGCTTGGCTGCTATTGCCATCAAAACGTAGAGTCAGACTTCCCTGGTGGCGCAGTGGTTGAGAATCCGCCTGCCGATGCAGGGGCCACAGGTTCGTGCCCCGGTCCGGGAGGATCCCACATGCCGCGGAGCGGCTGGGCCCGTGAGCCATGGCCGCTGAGCCTGCGCGTCCAGAGCCTGTGCTCCGCAACGGGAGGGGCCACAGCAGTGAGAGGCCTGCATACCGCAAAAAAAAAAAAAAAAAAAAAAGTATGGGGACTTCCCTGGTGGCGCAGTGGTTGGGAATAAGCCTGCCAATGCAGGGGACACGGGTTTGAGCCCTGCTCTGGGAGGATCCTACACGCTGTGGAGCAGCTAAGCCCGTGTGCCATAACTACTGAGCCTGTGCTCTAGAGCCCACGAGCCACAACTACTTAGCTCATGTGCCACAACTGCTGGGGCACGCGTGCCTAGAGCCCGTGCTCTGCAACAGGAGAAGCCACTGCAGTAAGAAGCCTGCGCATCGCAACAAAGAGTAGCCCCCACTCACCGCATCTAGAGAAGGCCCGCGTGCAGTGACAAAGACCCAATGCAGCCAAAAATAAATAAATAAAAATAAAATTAAAGATTAAAAAATAAAAACCACTTCTTTAAGAAAAAGTGTATGAATATTCTAAAGTTGTATAGCATCGTTATAAAATACTATAAGATCCTAAGAATTTAATACAAAGAATAAATGCATATATTGAGGTGTTATCCTAGACTGAATTTTTGTTAGTGCTTATTTGTTCTTAAGAGTCAAGTATCGGGACTTCTCTGGTGGTGCAGTGGTTGAGAATCCACCTGCCAATGCAGGGGACACGGGTTCTAGCCCTGGTCTGGGAAGATCCCACATGCCACGGAGCTACTAAGCCCATGGGCCACAACTACTGAGCCTGCGCTCTAGAGCCCGAGAGCCACAAGTACTGAGCCCACGTGCCACAACTACTGAAGCCCGTGTGCCTAGAGCCCGTGCTGCGCAAAAAGAGAAGCCACCGCAGTGAGAAGCTCGCACGCCGCAACTAGAGAAAAACCACATGCAGCAACAAAGACCCAACAGCCAAAAATAAATTTAAAAAAAATAATAAATAAATTAAAAAAAAAAAGAATCAAGTATCTTTTTCAATACGTTTTTTAAATTCAGTAGATAGCAAGATATCTTGAGTAATGTTTAGTTAATAAGTATACTTGAGTTCTGTTAATTTTTTTAATGTATGACTTTAATCCTTTTATTATAAAATGGTGTAAATATTCAGTCAGCACCAGCTGCACATTATCAGTAACTTAATTCAGTATTCATTAGATTCCATGTGTCTGGTGAGTGTCTCTCTCATTGTCATAACTCTTCCTCGAAGACAGCATTAGACACTGAATTGAAATAACAATGCTTTATCACTTTTGAATTTCTTGCCTCTACCTTACATTATCACCATCATTGTTATTGTAAATATGTCATGTTTACTTAAGGTTACTAACCATTAATTTAACTTTTACTTATGTAAAACCTTGGAAAACTGTTCAATTCTATTCATGTATAAGGTGGCATTATACTCAATTACTACCTTTATTCAGTGAACTGAACATTATGTTAGTGTGTGAAAAAACAATGTATAATTTTTTATAGGTGGTAATTTTGTTATCTTTAAGTTATTTGTAAACATTAATTAAATCTTTTTATCTTAGGTTAAGCCAAACATTGGAAATCAGGAAATGCATAGTTAGTCCCTTGAGTTAATTGGTTATTATGTAAGAATGGTGTATTCTCACAGCTCACATTCTGTTAAGCATCGTGGTGAATTTATATTTTGTTTTTCAGGTGTTTCATTTTTTACTTTTGGTACCTTAAAGAGTGTTGGGCTTTCCCATGCTCCTACCCTTCTTGGCAGACCTTCATCAGACAATCCTAATGTCTTAGTTTTGAAAACTCACATAAACTTACTTTGTGGTGGTGTTGCTGGAGCAATAGCACAGACAATATCGTAAGTTTCTTCATCAACTTAATTAAGTCAAATTACATTTATCCAATACTGATTTTTAGCATTAGTTAGTTGTCTTATTTTTTCTAATAGATTAATAAAACACAGGATCCCTTGCAAAATATAAATATTAATTTAATACATTTTTTCCAAAGTGCCTGCACTTTAAGCATATTATAAATAACTTCGTGCCAAATTGACCAAATTAGTTTGAACCTATTCAATTTCTGTGGATTTTAAAAGAAAGGAAAAAGAAACACTATAGTTTTCACCCATATTTCCTCATGAATTGCCTGTATGAGTTTTCTGAAATTTGAGCCATTTATTGTGTGTGTGTGTGTGTGTGTGTGTATGTGTGTAGGTACAACTTCTCTTGCACTAAATCTTGAAGGCCTACTTTGTGCCAGTCAGTATGCTAGGCATTGGGAGTTTCACTGAAGGAAAAACAAAAGTATTGCCTCAAGAAAGAAGCCTATACTCTTTTTTTTTTTTTTTGGCTGCTTTGGGTCTTTGTTGCTGCGTGCAGGCTTTCTCTAGTTGCAGCGAGTCGGGGCTACTCTTTGTTACGGTGTGGGGGCTTCTCATTGTGGTGGCTTTTCTTGTTGCGGAGCACAGGCACTAGGCTCACAGGTTTCAGTAGTTGTGGCTCACAGGCTTAGTTGCTCTGCGGCATGTGGGATCTTCCCGGACCAGGGCTTGAACCCACGTCCCCGCATTGGCAGGAGGATTCTCAACCACTGTGCCACCAGGGAAGTCCCAAGAAGCCTATACTCTTATTAAGACAGTAGCAATGCAAAGGAGTTTTATATTAATATAAATGTATTAGGGACATAGATAAATTAGATGGAAAGTGTAATTGGAAAGTTGGCTTTAGAGAATTTCTGTAGACCAAGAGAGATTGGATAGATGAGATTTAAAAAAGGCTGGAATACTAAGAAGCAGGAACTTTTCAGGAACAGGAAGAAGGGAAGCTCTCTGTGACTGAGGAGTATCCTGAGAAACAGGAAGACAATAGGAAATAGTAGTGTCACAAAGGCTCAAAAAAAGAGTATCCAAAGGAAAAAGAAAACTCAAAGTAAGATAAGTACTGAAAAGTAAGGTATTCATCAGATTTCACAATGAAGGATTACTTTTGTGAAGGCAGATTCAGTATACTTGTGTGTGGGAGCAGATCATACTAGACTGAAAGTAAAGGAAAAAAGGTGTAGGGACTTCCCTGGTGGTCCCGTGCCTAAGACTCCGTGCTCTCAATGCAGGGGGCCCGGGTTCAATCCCTGGTCAGGGAACTAGATCCCACATGCCGCAACTAAGAGTTCACATGCCGCAACTAAAGATCCCAAATACCACAACTAAAAGATCCCGCACGCGTCAAGAGTGATCCCGTATGCCACAACTAAGACCTGACACAGCCAAATAAATAAATAAATATTAAAAAAAAAAAAGGTGTGTAGTTTACTTTTAGAAACATGGCTGTGGAACCTTGTTGATTTGCAGAGACATGATCATCTCTAGCTATTCTGATTCTTTTCTTGGTTTTACTGCCCCTTTTCTTCATTATTTACTTCCAATTTAGATCTTTAAAATCTGTCTTCTCTTTTCCACTTACTTCATAAGCTATATTCTACACCCACTGACTCTTTTTTAAAATATTTATTTATTTATTTGGCTGCTCTGGGTCTTAGTTGCGGCACACGGGATCTCTGGTGCTGCATGCAGGATCTTTAGTTGTGACATGCGAACTCTTAGTTGCGGCAACTTTCCCTTTTCAGGTATCTTGCTAATTCATGTCTTCCTCCTCCTACCTATCTGTGCTGATTTTTTTAAGGCCTAGCCAGGCTTTGGTCCTCTGCTCTTCCCGTAAACACCCAGAATAGCTCATCTATCTTTATGGTTTCAATGGTCACCTCTGTACAGATAACTAATTCTATTTAAATCTTCATTGCTGACTCTCATTACTTCTCTAGCAAGCTCTGTGATGTTTCTACCTGGACTTCTGTCCTCAGTTCAAGCTCTGTAATTCATATACTGCTTTCTTGTCTTCTTTTTCATGTCTGTCCTCGGCCCCCAACTTTCCTATTTGTTATTGATCACCATTAATCTTCTAGCCCTGATAATTCCTTGAGATCATTTTTCACATTGTACATATCCAAATATTTTTGTCATTTTTTTGCTTAAAAACATTACCTAGAATGTTTCTTTTTTTTTTTTTTTTTGCGGTACGTGGACCTCTCACTGTTGTGGACTGGCTCACGGGCCCAGCCGCTCCGCGGCATGTGGGATCTTCCCAGACCGGGGCACAAACCTGTGTCCCCTGCATCGGCAGGCGGACTCTCAACCACTGCGCCACCAGGGAAGCCCTAGAATGTTATTTTCTTTCTTTCCCATTGTTATTTCCCTAGTCCTGATCCTTGTACTTTGTCTTCTTACTTTCTCTTTATTAATCAATTCCTTCTACCCAGACACATCTTTTCCTGCTTGGAAACTGAATCCTTCAGGTTGAGGTTTTGGTCCCTTTATTCCCCATAAAGTTTTTTCCTCTCTCCACCTCCCATTGAAAGATAATTCAGGACTTCCCTGGTGGCGCAGTGGTTAAGAATCTGCCTGCCAAGGCAGGGGACATGGGTTCGAGCCCTGGTCCGGGAAGATCCCACATGCTGCAGAGCAACTAAGCCTGTGCGCCACAACTACTGAGCCCACGTGCCACAACTACTGAGCCCACGTGCCACAACTACTGAAGCCCGCACGCCTAGAGCCCGTGCTCCACAACAAGAGAAGCCACCACAATGAGAAGCACGCGTACCACAACGAAGAGTAGCCCCCACTCGCCGCAACAGAGAAAGCCTGCATGCAGCAACGAAGACCCAACACAGCCAAAAATAAATAAATAAATATTTTAAAAATTAAAAAAAAGATAATTCATGGAGGGGAATTCCCTGGTGGTCCAGTGGTTAGGACCCCTCACTTTCACTGCAGGGGGCATGTGTTGGATCCCTGGTTGGGGAGATAAGATCCCGCAAGCCGTGAAGCAGGGCCAAAAAAAAAAAAAAAGGTAATTCATGGAGATGCTGCTTATATGCATAGAGCTCTTCATCTATTAGTAATGTTATTTCTTAAGCTGTTTGGTTGGTACATGGGTGGTTTTTTTATTATAATTATTTCATAGTAAATTTAAATGTATATAAAAGCATATAATTATTTTTGTCATATATCACTTATGTATATATTATATATATGTATGTATGTATATATACATATGTGTGTATATATATATATATATGTATAAATGAGAGCTTTGAATAGGGACGTAGAAAGCAGCTTTATGACATGGAAAATGTCTCTAAGACTCAATTTTCTTTTTTTTTTAAATATAAATTTATTTATTTATTTATTTATTTATTTTTGGCTGTGTTGGGTCTTCATTTCTGTGCGAGGGCTTTCTCTAGTTGCGGCGAGCGGGGGCCACTCTTCATCATGGTGCATGGGCCTCTCACTATCTCGGCCTCTCTCCTTACGGAGCACAGGCTCCAGACGCGCAGGCTCAGTGGTTGTGGCTCCCGGGCCCAGTTGCTCCGCGGCATGTGGGATCTTCCCAGACCAGGGCTCGAACCCGTGTGCCTTGGCAGGCAGATTCTCAACCACTGTGCCACCAGGGAAGCCCTAATACTCAATTTTCTTATCTTAATATTGAGATAACAGTACCTACTTCACACAGTTGTTGTAAAGATGGAATGAGATAATGTACATAAATTGCTTATCACAAGACCTAACATAAGCAGTCAACATTAGCCCCAAAAAAGTAATTAAAAAAAAAATCACCTGGGGTCCCACTCCTAAGAGATTACTTTTGTGTATTTCATTTTAGACAATCTTTAAAAATTTTTTTAAATTGAGGTATAATTAACATAAAATATCATATTAGTTTCTGGTATATAACATAATGATTTGATATTAAGTCTAGTTAACATTCGTCACCATACATAGTTGCAGAATCAGGCAATCTTTTCACATAGAATTTTCTCTATCCTCTAAATGCAATTATCTGTATTGTTAATTTTAGCCCTTAAGGAGAATTTTTTGTTGGCCTACTGTATACAGGGGCGCTTGCTGAATACTCTTAGGGTAGTGGTTCTTAACTGGGGTGGTTTTGTCTCTAGTGGACGTTTATTAATGTCTGGAGACATTTTTTGTTGTTACAACTGGGGGTGTGCTACTGGCATCTAGTGGGTAGAAGCCAGGGATTTACCTAAACACCCTACAATGCCCGGGACAGCTCCCACAACTAAGAATTTTCCAACCCAAAATGTCAATAGTGCCAAAGTTAAGAAACCCTGCCTTAGGAATACAATGGAAAGCACCCTGTCTATTTCCTCAGGAAGCGGCATTTAATTTGGTTTTGGGGAATAAATAGAACTTGATATTGGGTGATGAAAGAGAAGAATCATTTAACCCAAGGGAACCTTTTAGGCAAAGGCAAGGAGATCTCTGTATTGTTATTTGATTTTATTCATATGCCTATATCCTGACTCCCAGATTAGACAAAACAGTAAGAAAATAGGAGCACATTATTTCCTAGCATGCATAGGGCTTTGTATTCAATAATTGCTGAGTAGAAAACTAAAAATCATTTTTAAGTCTTTCTATTTCTTCTTTTAGCTACCCATTTGATGTAACACGTCGGCGAATGCAGTTAGGAACTGTTCTTCCAGAATTTGAAAAGTGCCTGTAAGTTCTTCATTTGTCATTGTTCAATTTCTTTAGGAAATGTAATGTGTATAGTAAGTAGGGAGATAGGACTGTGATCTCACTAGTAGTCTAGAGCTTTCATTTTATCTCCCATAGTATTCTTTGTAAACTGAATTTAATCAGGTCCTAATCCTCCTGTTAAAGTTTTCATTTTAGGGAATTCCCTGGTGGTCCAGTGGTTAGGACTCGGTGCTTTCACTGTGGGGGCCAGGGTTCGATCCCTGATCAGGGAACTAAGATCCCACAAGCCTTGCGGCCAAAAAAAAACAAAAACAAATTTAATTTTAGAGCAGCTCTGTTAAATAGAAATATGATGTGAGCCACATATGTAATTTAAAATTTTCTGGTAACCTAACCACATTAAAAAAGTATAAAAAGAAACATGAAATTGTTTTAAAATATTTTATTTAAACCAATATATTTAAAATTTATCACTTCAACATTTCAGTATTTTACATCCTTTTAAAAAAAACACTAAGTGTTTGAAATCCAGGGTGTATTTTACACTCACAGCACATCTCAAATTTGGACTTGCCACATTTCATGTACTCAGTAGCCACATGTGGCTAGTGGCTACCACTATTGCATAGCACAGCTCTAGAGTTTTCTATAATCTGTAGAGATTTCAAATCATTCTGTTTGATTGGTGATGTGTTGTTCCTCAGGGGAAGAGCAGAATGTTTATTCAGGACCATGAATTGCCTTCATTCACCCAAAAGATTTTTTGAATATTTCAGTCTACATTGCATATTGAACGAGAAAGACAAAGCCCAAAATGTTGGTTTGAAAGGAAAGAACACTGAAACAAGAAAGTCTTTATTGATGAAATCTGGGAGATAGTCCTTCAAGCTTTAGTTCTATAACCATTTGCTCATTGTAGCATAGAACTTGAGCAGAAACTTGAGAGTTTAAAGGGCAACTGCTCATATATCCTTTAAAAAGACTACATCAATATTTCAAATATTATTATGAAATAGTGTTGCTAGTAAATGTCACAGACATAATGCAAACAAAATACATTATCTTAATGAGCCCCGGAATTCTATGCATAATGCTTGTACTTGTTTGGAATGAATTGCTCTTTTATTATGAATTTTTAGCTTGGTTTTTTTTTTTTAATTAATTAATTTATTTATTTTTGGCTGCATTGGGTCTTTGTTGCTGCGCGCGGGCTTTCTCTAGTTGTGGTGAGCAGGGGCTACTCTTTGTTGCAGTGCGTGGGCTTCTCATTGCGATGGCTTCTCTTGTTGCAGAGCATGGGCTCTAGGTGCATGGGCTTCAGTTGTTGTGGCTCTCGGGCTCTAGAGTGCAGGCTCAGTAGTTGTGGTGCATGGGCTTAGTTGTTCCGCAGCATGTGGTATCTTCCGGACCAGGGATCGAACCCGAGTCCCCTGCATTGGCAGGTGGATTCTTAACCACTGTGCCACCAGGGAAGTCCTTTAGCTTGTTTTAACACTTGCCTTCCAAAAGCTACTCAAGATGGCATTTTTAGCTTCATTTAAAAATGCTATTATGGATCCTGAAATTGTCTCTTCGTGACTGGGCATAAAGGTGTCATCATTTAACCATTCTCTTTCAGTACCATGCGGGAGACTATGAAGTATGTCTATGGACACCATGGAATTCGCAAAGGATTATATCGTGGTTTATCTCTTAATTACATTCGCTGCGTTCCTTCTCAGGCAGTGGCTTTTACAACATATGAACTTATGAAGCAGTTTTTTCACCTCAATTAAAAAATATCGTTATTTCTTTTCCTTAATAAACTCTCAGAGGGAAAAATAAAATGTTAATTTAATTTGGGGAGAACATTACTTGAAGGGGGATATTTACCCTGTCACAGGAACCACTGGTATTTTAGTACTTGAGTTTTCTATTCATCACAAATCAAAAGTGCTTACTATACTTTTACGCCAAAAGTTATATCTTAGAACATTGCAAAAAAATCCTAAGCTGATGCTGGCTAATCAGTAAGGTTATTTGAAACCATTTTAAAGTATTATTTGGATAGAACTAACTTAAAATGGGATTCAAAAAGTTGCCATTAGTTTTATCATGCTATTCCAAGCTTTTAATTGTAATCATGATTTTCAAAGACTCTAATGTTGGTTGCTGTTATTGTTATTATTATTATTATTATTATTAACAGTCTTGGTTATATTGCAGCAGAATGATGAGAGCTGAAATTTTAAGTTATATAAAACATAGGTTAGAAGCCAGCATTGAAGTATTATTCTTAATATTTCTCTTCTCATAATTCTGCTCCACTGGATAAAAGGACAAACACTTTTTCTCTTCATTTTTTGATAAATGTTGTATTCAAAAAGTAACCGTGTAGAGACTCATCAGTAAGTCAAGAATTTTCAGGTATTGCTCAAATGTCATTCCCAGTTTCTGAGTGATTTAAATGTGTTTTTAAAAGTCAATGTATTTCCCAAAGGCAGTAATAGTAAATACTGAATATCTTTGCTCTCAAAACAAGTTAGCATTATAGATTTGTTTTTGTTAGATGATTTGATGTATACTAGAAAATTTATTTAAATGGACTGTGAAATATATCCATTAATATAGATGTGAATGTCAAAGAATGTTTCTGAGTATTATGTTATGACATAGCAACTAGTTCTTCCACGTAAAATAATTTTAGTGCAATATAAACTTAAGTAGAAATGTAAAACATGATCTGAATTGCTATCATTTATATTAAAATGGTTTAAAATGTAAGAATTCCAGTTATGTTTAGAGTAGTTTTTATGTTTTATTATAAGCATGACAAAAATGGGAGGGGAACAGTTATAGTTCTGTCCTCAGAAACAGCAATTTGTAGAATTGATGTGATTTTTAAGACATTAGAAAACTAAATTGAAAGTGTTATTTCTGCTTCAATTTTTATTTTTTTTGCATAAAAGATTTCTTGTCATAACTTGGTAAAAATTTTATGAACTGGTTTCATTTTCAAAGTCTTTATTTTAAAATAAATGTGTATCTTTGTATGATTTATAATGTACCCACAGGTAAAAATACATGTGTTCCTAAAACTATTTTGTATATTTTCATTTCTCGGCTACACTGTAGCTAAATACTGCTATCAAATCTCAAGATAATTTAAATGTATAAAATAAGTATCTCAGTTATGTTAACAATAAAAGAGGACTGCAAATATTTTTTTAAATAAAAATTTGCATTCTGTGTCTGTTACAGAATACATAGGTTATTAAAAATAAATTTTATTCATATTTCAACAATTATTCCTTTCTTTTAACTATTTACATATTGAAGCACAAATATTAAACATAATGGAAGAATACTTAAAATAATGACAGTATTTTTATCCGATTTATTTCAGATTGATAATGTGAAGTGAATCTTTTTTTTCTTCTCTTTTTTTTTTTTTGCGGTATGCGGGCCTCTCACTGCTGTGGCCTCTCCCGTTGCGGAGCACAAACTCCGGACGTGCAGGCTCAGCAGCCATGGCTCACGGGCCCAGCCGCTCCGTGGCATGTGGGATCCTCCCGCACTGGGGCATGAACTCGTGTCCCTTGCATCAGCAGGCGGACTCCCAACCACTGCGCCACCAGGGAAGCCCAATGCAAAGTGAATCTTGACGGATTATCTTCAGTTTGAATATTGACTGTTTCTGTTTTGATCTCCATTGTAATACTTTCCTTGCCTTTTATTGGGTACAGCCCTCTGATCTATAGAATGGGGCAGTGATTTTGTTTAGGGATTGATGAGTGAGCTACCATTCCTAGCTCTTAATGGTGGTCTGTATGGAGATGAAAAGGTTAGTGGGTATATATAATAATATCTTACAACATTTTCCCCCAGATTACTCAACATCCATTTATGCAGCACCCATTGTGTGCCACGGATTATATCAGCATTATGGGGGCATATTTTGAGAGGTCTGTTAGCTGTACTTGCAGTCTGATTTGGATTCCCAATAGCATCTATCACTGGGTATTTCTCTAACAGGGTATGTACCATATTTTTTGGTTACTGCATGTTTACTTGTCCTCCCAATTGGTTCTTTCATGGGCAGAGTCATACCTTCATCCCCTTTAAGGAGCACAGGGTATGATATCGTAATAGTTGCTCAGTGATGTTTACTGATGGGCAGAAGGAAGGTTTGGTCCCTGTTTTTGGAGAAAATGTTCTAGTAGAGAGAAACGAGGCACAAATATTTCAGGGAAAGAGCAATTTAGAAGGAAAGTTATTTATTTTTTCTTCACAGAAATGTCTTGTTGCTAACTTGAGCCAGGATGAATGGCAAATAATAATACCTATATTATATGAGTATGCACTGCCTTGCAGAGTTGGGCCAATGATATCTGACATACTTGTATAGCAACTGTATACTTAAACACTTATGTCAGTTCTTTGAATGTTAGACGTTGTTACAAACTAGAAATCAATGACAAATAATAAGTCATGTATATTTCCTGAGGATTTACTATGTTCCATTCCTTATTTTAAGCACTTTTGATGCCTTAACTCTATAACAGTAGTATAAGATAGGCACTGTTAAATATTCCTTTTTTACAGTTGGGATAATTGAGACCCAGGGATATCAAGTAACTTGCCCAGGTTCACACAGTAAGTGGTGGATCTAAGATTCAGCCTACAGCATAGTCTACTAGCCATGATGCTATAGTTCAACACAGTAGTATCCTTCCTATTCACATAAAGCTCTAATATGTAATAAATACAAACCAATTAATAGAATGATTATAGTTTTTGGAAAGTGCTTTAGAAGTTTTTTTTGCCCCGCCCCTGGCCCCCCTCCCTCCAGCAAGTGGCTTGTGGGATCTTAGTTCCCTTAATAGGGATTGAATGCAGGGCCCTCGACAGTGAAAGCACAGAGTTCTAACCATGAGACTACCAGGGAATTCCTAGAAAGTGCTTATTAAGGAAGTAAATAGATTACATGATAGAGAATAATTGTTGGGTGTAAGGATCAGAGTGCTACTTTAGACTGGTCAGGGAAAAGTTTCTTTGATGTGCTAAACTTTAAGCCTACACATGAAAAGGAAGTAGTCCTGCAAAGAGCTGTGGGGGAAGAATGGCCCAGGGGAAGGGAACAGCACAGTACAAAAACTCTGAAACAGGAAAAAGTTTAGTTTGACACAGGAATTGTCAGAAGCCCAGTGTGAATGAAGCTCCCTGAGTGAGGGAGTAGCAATAAATAGGTTGGAGAAGTAGACAAAGGGCAGATCAATGTATTTAGGGCTCTATAGGATATAGTAATGATTTTGTCTTTTATTCTAAATGCAGTGGGAAGCCTTGAAGGTTTTCAGTAGGGGAATAAAATTGCCTGATTATATTTTTACAAAGATCACTGCTTTATCAACAATTATATGCACTTAAAACAGAAATCAGGGAATTCCCTGGTGGTGCAGTGGTTGACTCTGTGCTTCCAATGCAGGGGGTGTGGGTTCAATCCCCGGTTGGGGAATTAAGATCCCACATGCCGGCACAGCCAAAACAAACAAACAAAACAACAAAATAAAAAACAACAGAAATCAACAAAATTAAAAACAGACAATAGAGAAAATAACAAACCCCAAAATTGGTTTTTTGAAGAGATCAACAAAATTGGTAAGCCCCTTAGCTAGACTGATAACTAAAAAGGGACATAAATTACCAGTATCAAGAATGGGGAAAAAAAAAAAAAAAAGAATGGGGAATTCCCTGGTGGTCCAGTGGTTAGGACTCCATGCTTTCACTGCCGAAGGCCCAGGTTCAGTCCCTGGTTGGGGAACTAAGATCCCACAAGCCATGCAGCGTGGCCAAAAAAAAAAAATAATGAAAAAGATGACATTACTATGGATCCTGTGGAGGTTAAAAAGATAATACAGGATTTCTAAATAACTGTTTGCTAAGGAATTTGATGACTTAGATGAAATGGCAGAGGCTTTGAAAATCACAACCAAAACTGATGTATCTGAAACAAAATCTGCATAACCAATTAAAGAAACTGAATTTATCAAAAATCCTTCCACAAAGAAAACTCCAGGCTCAGATTGTGAATTCTATTGGACATCTAAGAAAGAAATAATTTTATACAAACTTTCAGAAATTAGAAGAGTACTTTTATGATGCCACTATAACCTTGATGCCCAAACCTGACCAAGTTGTTACAGAAAAATAAAATTACCAACCAGTATCCTTCAGGAACAAAGATGGAAAAATCTTTAACAGCATATCAGCAAATCAAATCCAGCAATACATAAAAAGTTTATTGTATTGTGACGAAATTGGGTTTATCCTAGGAGTGCCAAGTTGCTTCACAATCTTAAGTCAATAGTGTAATCTCCTGTAATCACAGAATAAAGGAGAAAAACACATGATTCTTCAATAGATGCAGAAAAATCACTTGGCAAAATTCAAAATTGATACATTATAAAAATTAATCACATTAGGGTAGACCTTCCTCAATCTGATAGAACATTTTGTCAGATTAATTTTCCAACCATACATCTCATCTCACATGTTCTTCTCATGTCATTGACACTCATCCCATCAAGAGGTAGAGACCATTCCCTCCCCTTACATCTGGTTGAGTGGGCTTGTGTCTACAGTGGAAGTGATGCTGTGTTACTTCTGAAGTTACGTCATAAAGCTGAAACAGCTTCCATCTGGTCTTTTGGAATGCTTGCTCTTAGAATCCTCACAACATGCTGTGAGGAAGCCAGGCAACCCCTGTAGAGAAACTGTCAGCCAGCCTCAACTTGCCAGCCATTTGAGTAAACCATCTTCAAAGTGGATCCTCCAGCTTCCAGCTGATGCTTCATGGACAGAGAAAAGCTTTCCTCACAGAGCCCTGCCCAAAATGAAAATTCATAAGCTAAAAAAATTATTGTTGGGAACTTCCCTGGCGGTCCAGTGGTTAGGGCTCCTCGCTTCCACTGCAGGGGGCACAGGTTTGATCACTGGTTCGGGAACTAAGATCCCACACGCCACAAGAATAAATAAATAGGGCTTTCCTGGTGGCACAGTGGTTGGGAATCCGCCTGCCAATGCAGGGCACTCGGGTTCGAGCCCTGGTCCAGGAAGATCCCACATGCCGCGGAGCCACTGACCGAGTGCACCACAACTACTGAGCCTGTGCTCCAGAGCCCACGAGCCGCAACTATTGAGCCCAAAGTGCTGCAACTACTGAAGCCTCGCACCTACAGCCCGTGCTCCGCAACAAGAGAAGCCACTGCAGTGAGAAGCCTGAGCACCGCAACGAAGAGTAGCCACCGCTCGCCACAACTAGAGAAAGCCCACGCGCAGCAATGAAGACCCAGCGCAGCCAAAAATAAATAAGTAAAAAAAAAAAAAAAAAAAAAAAAGAATAAATAAATAAATTTAAAAAAGATTGTTGTTTAAAGACACTAAGTTTTGGAGGTTTGTTTTTGTTTTTTACATAGATTAGATAACCATAGCAAATATTCATGAAAAACCTACCGCTAGCATCATATTTAATAGTGAAATACTGAATGCTTTCCCCCTAAGATCAGTAGAAGGCAAGGATGCCCAGTGTCAGAACTTCTATTTAACCAGTGAACTTAAGAAAGAAAGTGAAATAAAAAGCATAAAGATCAGAAAGGAAGAAGTAAAATTGCCTCTATTTGTAGATGACATGATTATTTACATAGAAAGTCTTAATGAATCCACAAAACAACTACTGGCAAAGTCTCAGGATATAAGGTAAATTTTATTTATCTTATTTTTTTGGCCGCACCATGTGCCATGTGGGATCTTAGTTCCCTGACTAGGGTTCAAACCTGTACCCCCTGCATTGGAAGTGTGGCATCTTAACCACTGGACCACCAGGAAAGTCCTCAGGTAAACTTTAAAGATTGTATTTTTAAATACTAGCAGGAAGCAATTGAAAACAATTTCATTTAAAATAACATAAAAAAATATACTTAGGGCTTCCCTGGTGCCGCATTGGTTAAGAATCTGCCTGCCAATGCAGGGGACACAGGTTCGAGCCCTGGTCCGGGAAGATCCCACATGCCGCGGAGCAACTAAGCCTGTGTGCCACAACTATTGAGCCTGTGCTCTAGAGCCTGTGAGCCAGAACTACTGAAGCCTGCGTGCCTAGAGCCTGTGCTCCGCAACAAGAGAAGCCACCACGATGAGAAGCCCACGCACCGTAACGAAGACCCAACACAGCCAAAAAAAATGTAAATAAAATAAATACATTTTAAAAAAAGTTATAAAAATATATATATACTTAAATTTAACAAAATATATGCAAGAGCTTTACACTGACAATTACAAAATGTTGCTGAGAAACATTAAAGAAAATCTATATAAATGGAGAGATAAACCAGGTTAATGCATTAGAAGTCTCTATATTTTAAAGAAATCAATACTTCTCAAATTGATTTTTAGGTCTAATGTAATCTCAATCATAATTTCAACAGGCTCTTTGTAGAAATTCACAACCTGATTCTAAAATTTATATAGAAATGTGAAGGACCTAGAATACCCAAAGCAATCTTTAAAAAGAGCAAAGACATACAGTACCTGTCTGTATGACTTACTGTAAAGCTGTAGTAATCATGACAATGTGATACTGACATAAAGAGTCACAAACATCAAAAGAACAGAATAGGGGCTTCCCTGGTGGCGCAGTGTTTGAGAGTCCGCCTGCCGACGCAGGGGATGCGGGTTCGTGCCCCGGTGTGGGAAGATCCCACATGCCGCGGAGCGGCTGGGTCCGTGAGCCATGGCCGCTGAGCCTGCGCGTCCGGAGCCTGTGCTCCGCAACGGGAGAGGCCACAGCAGTGAGAGGCCCGCGTACCGCAAAGAAAAAAAAAAAAAAACACCAGAATAGAGAGAGCCAGAAATGGACCTATACTTATATAGTCATTTGATTTTTTTTTTTGTACGCTACGCGGGCCTCTCACTGCTGTGGCCTCTCCCGTTGCGGAGCACAGGCTCCGGACGCGCAGGCTCAGCGGCCATGGCTCACGGACCCAGCCGCTCCGCGGCATGTGGGATCTTCCCACACCGGGGCACGAACCCGCATCCCCTGCGTCGGCAGGCGGACTCTCAAACACTGCGCCACCAGGGAAGCCCATTTGATTTTTTTTAACAAGGTGCCAAAGCAATCCCATGGGGGAAGGGTAGTCTTTTGTACAGGTGCTACTGGAAAAACTGGATATGCACATGCTTGGGGGGACGGGGAAGGGGTAACACGACTCATTCTCTACCTCACACCACACACAAAAATTAATTTTAGATGGATCATAAACCTAAATGAAAAATAAAACAATAAACTTCAAGAAGAAAACAAAGGAGAATATCTCTACTTCCTAGGGGTTGGCAAGGATTCCACAGGTCACAGAAAGCGAAAAGCATAGAAGAAAAATGGATAAATTAGACTTCATAAAGATTACAATTTACACATATCTAAAGATCTTGTTACTGAACCAAACTTGGGTCTGCTCACCACTGCAGTAAAGCTACTGACACTGGGTTGTGGTGAAGGAAAGTGCAGCATTTACTATAAGGCGCCAATACAAGAAGGATGGAGGGCTCATGCTCTAAAAACCCCAAACTCCCCGAAGGGTTTCAGCAAAGCATTTTTAAAGGCCAGGTGAGGGGGGTGGGGTCGCAGGGTATGTGATCAGCTTGTGAGGTAACAGGGCGGTGTCACAGGGGTTAACATCATCAGTCAGGCTCCCTCAGGCCTGGGGGCTATGTGTTCATGATCATCAAGCAGTTAGCACCTTCCAGGGAGTTCCCTGGTGGAACTACTCAGGAAATGTGTATCAGATACTATTATCTAAGGACTTCAGAGAGGAGCTAAAGCAGAGGATTTGGGGAAGGCCCCATAGGGTCCTGCTGGGTTACAATCTTGTTAAGAAAATGAATAGGCAAGCCACAGATGGGGAGAAAATACTCACAAAACCTATCTGACAAGTCTTTTATTAAGAATTATATAAAAGATTCCTGGGGAATTCCCTGTGGTCCAGTGGTTAGGACTTCGAGCTCTCACTGCCGAGGTCCTGAGTTCAATCCCTGGTCGGGGACCTAAGATCCCATGCCGTTTGGCACAGCCAAAAAAGAAAAAAGAAAATTTGTAACTCAATAATAAAAGGACAATGCAGTTAAGGAAAAAATGGGCAAAGGATTTTTTAAAAGATTTATTTATTATTATTTTAAAATTTATTTTATTTATTTACTTTTGGCTGCGTTAGGTCTTTGTTGCTGTGCTCGGGTTTTCTCTAGTTGCCGCGAGCGGGGGCTACTGTTCATTGTGGTGCACGGGCTTCTCATTGTGGTGGCTTCTTCTGTTGTGGAGCATGGGCTCCAGGCGCGTGAGCTTCAGCAGTTGTGACTCACGGGCTCTAGAGCGCAGGCTCAGTAGTTGTGGCGCATGGGCTTAGTTGCTCCGCGGCATGTGGGATCTTCCCGGACCAAGGCTTGAATCCGTGTCCCCTGCATTGGCAGGTGGATTCTCAACCACTGCGCCACCAGGGAAGCCCTATTTATTATTTATTTATTTTATTTATTTTTGTCTGCGTCGGGTCTTAGTTGCGGCATGCAGGATCTTCGTTGAGGTACGCGGGGTCTTTCCTTGTGGCAAGTGGACTCTTCGTTGTGGTGCTCTGGCTTCTCTTTAGTTGTGGCCTGTGGGTTTTCTCTCTCTAGTTGTGGCGCGGGCTCCAGGACGCGTGGGCTCTGTAGTTTGCAGCACGTGGGCTCTAGTTGAGGTGCGCGAGCTCAGTAGTTGCAGCGCGTGGGCTTAGTTGCCCTGCGGCATGTGGGATCTTAGTTCCCTAACCGGGAATCAAACCCACATCCCCTGCATTGCAAGGCGGATTCTTCACCACTGAACCACCAGGGAAGTCCCTAGGCAAAGGATCTGAACAGACATTTACAAAGGGCGATATACAAATGACTGAGCACATGATAAAATAATTTCATTAGTGATGGGGATGTGCAAATTAAGACTGAAAAGACTGATAGCATCAAATATTGTCAAGTATATGCAGAAACTGGAATTCTGAAACATCGTTGGCAATAGTGTAAAATGTTACAACCACTTGCTTAAAGGTCTGGCAGTTTCTTATGTTAAACCTAAATATAAACCTACCCATGGCCCAGAAATATCACCCCAAGGTATTTATTCAAGAGAAACAGAAGCACACATCCATGAAAAAATGTATACAAGAATATTTGTAGCCACTTTATTCAAGATAGCAAAATACTGTAAATAATCTAGGTGTTTGTCAACTGGAGACTGACCAAGTAGACTACTATTCAGCAATAAAAAGGAACAAACTGCTGGTTTATGTAACAAAATGGATGAATCTCAAAAACATTATACTGAGTGAAAGAAGCCAGATACAAAATAGTACATACCATGTGATCTTCATTATATGAAGTTGTAGAATAGACAAATCAGATCTCGGGTGAAAAAAAATCAGTTTAGTGGTTGGGTTTCCAGTAGGGATGGATGTGGGAATTGCCTGGGAAGGGGTATGAGAGAACTTTCTGGGGGTGATGATAACATTCTGTATCTTAATAAGTATTGGTGTCAAACATGTTTGTCAAAATTCATCAAATGGTACACACAAGATTTGTGCATTTCATTTTATGTAAATTCTACGATTCACATATGAAATTTACATAAAACATTTAAAGTACCACAGACAAAATATTGAACTCTAGCTAATGATGTGCATGCTAAAGTGTTCAGGGGTGAAATGCACTGATGTCTGCTATTTTGAAATGCATTTACAAAGAAAAACTTGAATTCATGGATGGATAGAGGGGATGGATAGATAGATATACATTGTGATAATGAATGATAACATTTGCTAAAGATAGCAAATGTTAATTGTAAAATTTAGGTGATAGGTATATGGTGTTCATGATATAATTCTTTTAACTTTTCTGTACATTTGAAAGTTTTTATGATAAAATATTAGGAAAGGGAAAAGAAATTGCAGGGAGACAAGAATGGAAGCACATGTGAGAGATAATGATTAGGTAGTGACAGTGGAAATGGAAAGGAATGAAGAGATTTAAGATAGTTTTAGAGGCAGAATCTACAGTCTGCCTCTGGATTGGATGTGGTTAGTGCTATTACTGAGAAGAATAATAGGTTTGTTGGGGAAATATAAAGTTCTATTTTAGGGAATTCCCTGGCAGTCCAGTGGTTAGACCTCGCGCTTCCACTGCAGGAGGCCTGGGTTTGGGGAACTAAGATCCCCGAAAGCCTTGCAGCCAAAAAAAAAATTTCTTTTTCCGTTTTGGCCATGTTAAAGAAGTTTCCCCCTTCCCTCCAAGTATAGATGTCAAGCAGGCAGTTGGACTCTTGAATTTGGAGGAAAAGCCTTGCCTGTAAATATGAATTTGAGAATTGGCAGGATAGAGATGGTATTTAAAGCCATGACAGTGGCGCAGTGGTGGAGAATTCGCCTGCCAGTGCAGAGGACACGGGTTCGAGCCCTGGTCCGGGAAGATCCCACATGCCGCGGAGCAACTAAGCCCTAGCGCCACAACTACTGAGCCTGTGCTTTAGAGTCCGTGAGCCACAACTACTGAGCTCACACGCCTAGAGCCCGTGCTCCGCAACAGGAGAAGCCGCCTCAATGAGAAGCCCGTGCACCGCAACAAAGAGTAGCCCCTGCTCACCGCAACTAGAGAAAGCCCGCGCACAGCAACGAAGACCCAACACAGCCAAAAATAAAATAAATAAGTTTATAAAAATAAATAAATAAAGCCATGAAAATGGTTGAAATAACCTAGGGAGCTAGTAGACAAATAAAATTTTCAGGACTGAATTCTGAGGACTTTCAACATTTAGAGATTGGGCAGAAAAATGAAGAGACAGTAAAGGAGATTGAAGAGGGCCTGTGATGTTGGCGGAAAACCAGTTGATTGTGGCATCACAGGTACAAAATCTGTAACTACTACAGGCAAGGATTTTCCATTCTTGTTTTTCCAGGAAGTTGATCATAACTTCTTCATACTTTTATATGAATAAACATGAATGTGAAAGATAACTCTTGATAAAGATTATTTTAAGTTGGGTGAAACCCTTAGGAAGTGATCATTATTTTTTACACATTTCTGAATTTAAAAAAAAAATATATATATATTTCTTTATTTTGCCTGCTCCGGGTCTTAGTTGCTGCATGCAGGATCTTCGTTGCTGCATGTTTAGTTGCAGCATGTTTAGTTGCGGCATGAGGGCCCCCTGCATTGGGAGCTCGGAGTCTTACCCACTGGACCACCAGGGAAGTCCCACATTTCTGTATATTTTAAATATTCTGTAGCATATTATTATTATTATTTTTAACATCTTTATTGGAGTATAATTGCTTTACAATGGTGTGTTAGTTTCTGCTTTATAACAAGGTGAATCAGTTATACGTATACATATGTTCCCATATCTCTTCCCTCCTGCGTCTCCCTCCCTCCCACCCTCCCTAGCCCACTCCTCTACGTGGTCACAAACCACTGAGCTGATCTCCCTGTGCTATTTGGCTGCTTCCCACTAGCTATCTATTTTACGTTTGGTAGTGTATATATGTCCATGCCACTCTCTCACTTTGTCACAGCTTACCCTTCCCCCTCCCCATATCCTCAAGTCCATGCTCTAGTAGGTCTGTGTCTTTATTCCCGTCTTACCCCTCGGTTCTTCATGACCTTTTTTTATTTTTATTTTTTTTCTTAGATTCCATATATATGTGTTAGCATACGGTATTTGTTTTTCTGTTTCTTACCTACTTCACTCTGTATGACAGACTCTAGGTCCATCCACCTCACTACAAATAACTCAATTTCGTTCCTTTTTATGGCTGAGTAATATTCCATTGTATATATGTGCCACATCTTCTTTATCCATTCATCTGTTGATGGACACTTAGGTTGCTTCCATGTCCTGGCTATTGTAAATAGAGCTGCAATAAACATTTTGGTACATGACTCTTTTTTTTTTTTTGTGGTACATGGGCCTCTCACTCTTGTGGCCTCTCCTGTTGTGGAGCACAGGCTCTGGACAAGCAGGCTCAGCGGCCATGGCTCACGGGCCCAGCCGCTCCTTGGCATGTGGGATCTTCCCGGACCGGGGCACGAACCCGTGTCCCCTGCATTGGCAGGTGGACTCTCAACCACTGTGCCACCAGGGAAGCCCTGTAGCATATTATTTTTAAAGGTGGTTTTTAATATTCTGTGTATGTAAAAAAATTGACTTTTAATTCAAAAAACTAAAAGCAAAAGGAAAGTGAATAGGAGTTCAAATTGGATATACCCTTGAAAAAAATTCTTTAAAGAAGTTTTCCTCAGGAGGGTGGCCAAGAGAGAAAAGGTTCCATCAAGGTAACATCATTTAAATATGAGAGATACTGGGACGCATTACAAGCCAGGGAGCGATCCAATAATGAGGGCCAGATTGAGGATAGTAGATAATGAGGGAATAACAGAAGAAGTAATGCCCTTGAGAATGCAAGAGGCCTTGGGATCCCAAGTAGAAGTAGAGGGATTGCCCACTGATAGGAGGAACGCTCTGTTCACTGCTGAAAAAAGTGGGAAGAGGTTATAAAACGGGGAGGAGATATTAGTGGTTTTGTAGATTTAGTCATGGCATGATGAGGAAGTTCTTTTCTGACAGCTTCCATTTTCTCAGTTGAGCCAGAAAAAAAGGAGGAGAGGTGGTTTTCCAAAGAGTGAAAAATTCCGGAAGCTAACAAGGGACGCCTTGGTTTGGGCAACTGCAGTTTTGTTCATACTAAGTGCTTGTGTAGGACATGGGTCGGCGTGTCGAGAGAGTGGGAGGGAGGGGGAGGGGGAGAGACAGAGACAGAGAGAGACAGAGGAGCCGGCGTATTTAGTCTGGGCCAGATTACGAAGACTCCCTGTTTTCCAAACCCTAAGGCAAAGGAGCAAAAGCGCCTCACGCGCAGGGCGCGGGAGGGACTGCCCGCGCAGGTCTCTTGGGACCTCGGCTGGTCGGCGCATGCGCGCGGCGCCACGCGGCCTCGCGCTCCTTTTCCCCCAGTGTGTTGCTCCGGGTTTCCCTGATTTCACTTGGTGGCAGTTTGAGGTCTCTGCGCTCGGGATGGAGCAGGTGGACGAACTGGAGCTGCTAATGGAGAAGAGTTTCGGAGATAAGGCTGCGCCGCCGGCGGAGCTGTGAGCGGAGCGGGGGGAGGGTCTGGGAACAAAGCGGGAGATTTGAAAAGAAGGGAGCGGGAGAGGCCGCACCCGCGCCTCCGCGGACCGGGGCTGGGGCAGAGTAACCAGGCTCACGTCCCGGGGCTCCCGACGAGCCTCCGGAGCTGGGGTCTGTTTCCCAGGGCTCTCTTTGGGGCCAAGCCCGGGCCAGAGCTTGAATACTCTCCCTCACCCAGCAGTTCATTCTTAACCTTGATATCACCACTTTCCTGAATATGGGGAGTCCTAGCCACCTTAAATGTCTTCCTAAAACGAAATTGCAACTGCTAGATGCTTTTCTTCATGTTTAACTGGAGAAAGTTATCCCAGGGAGAAATCTGTACCCTCAGAGAGGCTTAAATGGTCGGGGAAATTGACCCGCAAGCCTAGTGTAGAATTGTCAGTAGTAATGATATTGAGGCTAATTATTGTTGACGGATCTTTGCGCTTTGAGTTTTGATCAGCAGTTCGTTTTGGGAGATCCTTAAAGCGTCCCAGCTGACCTTGGGAAATTCATGGCCTGAGGCTGCGTGGGGTAGGTGAATGAGGAACATAACCTAGGTGGGTTACAAAGGTTGGGTGACAAAGACAGTTTTAGGGTAAAGTTTTAGGGTAATAACTGGAGAGATAATGACTTTGGACTGTCACTGATAAAGACTGCAGTCAAACTGGAAAGATTTAAGAGGGACTTAATGTTTTCTAGAGGAGATTATTTTGCAGTTTTCAGGCGGATAGGATCAGTAGATAAAAGAATTGTGAAATCGACTTGCCCATTATAAATAAGAAATTTCTGAGTTACTCTATGAAGGAATGGTTAAGGTGACAGGTATTAATCTTGCTTTCTCTGCAAAGCATAGTCTAGTTGATCCCCAATGAGGTTTTATAGAATGATTTCCTGCATTAAATAGTAGGTTGGACTAGGTGATTGCTAAGTACTCTCCTAATTGAAAGATTAATATAATAATGAAGCTCACAGTAGGTCTTCCAGCAAACCACCCACACTATATTTTTCCATAACAAACATCTTTTATTTACAAAAAGATAGTGTCCTAGACATTTCCTTTCACTGTACTTTGGGAAGGTTTGCACCAGTGGTAGGAATTTGTGTCTAATATTTTTCAGTTTACCATTCGTCCTCATAATCATAGATGTCCCAAAGAGCTCCTCATAGAGCTTATATTTGGAAAATTCCATATCATAAGTATGCTTTAAATGGCATTGCTTCTGGGAAGTTTTTATAATAGGAATTCTGCTATGCCCTTGCTCTCTCTCTCTTTACCTCTTTTAGCCAATGGTCTTGTGATAAGCTTACCGGAAGAAACAAACCTAGAAAACTAGAAGATTGGTTTGTAGATAAAAGAGACTGGATGGCTTCTTATTTCATGCTTGTGCTACAGTAGTTTTGTATGTGTATGCTTTAGATTTCAGAAGAAGAAGGTGGAAGCTTCCTTTTCTACAACAGTTCTGAGCCGAGGAATGGATAACCGGTACCTGGTATTAGCAGTCAATATTGTACAGAATGAAGAAGGAAAGCATGAAAAGCACCTAATCATCACTGCTTCGCAGTCGCTAGAATGTAAAGAACTGTGTATCCTTAGGAATGACTGGTAATTTTTGTGTGACTTTGGGCGTTGATTTGGCAGTCTTAAGGGTGCCATCTTACAAACTATCACATGGGCTTGTGTGGCTGTTGCAATAATTTAATTGTTAATAAAGAGAGTAGATATGAACCTGAATTAATTCTGCATAAGGATTGTGCCTATTACACCAGCATCTCAAGTCCCTTATTCCAAAACTTGATTTTTATTGTCATTTGAAAATCAAGTACAAGGGGATTTATTAAATCACTACTTCCTATTTCCCAGTACTTTCTGGGACTGCAGCTTAAACCTCATTTAGTTCTCACTAAGAGGACAACTAATCACAGCATAAGAACATCCTTAGGGCTTCCCTGGTGGCACAGTGGTTGAGAGTCTGCCTGCCGATGCAGGGGACACGGGTTCGTGCCCCGGTCTAGGAAGATCCCACATGCCGCAGAGCGGCTAGGCCCGTGAGCCATGGCCGCTGAGCCTGCACGTCTGGAGCCTGTGCTCCGCAACGGGAGAGGCTACAAGAGTGAGAGGCCCGCCTACTGCAAAGAACATCCTTAGACTCTAGCTGTTGCTTCTCAAGCAGTGTGTGGTATGTGAGGGGTGAAGGGGAGATGCAGAGAAGGTGGAGGTCTAACTTTGTCTAGGCTGCAAGTTGGATGGTTTGAACTAGATAAATATGATTTTGTTCTTGGTACATTGTGTTTGGCTTCATGCCTCAAGGCTTATAGAAGCTGTAGGTATAAGTCTTAAGAATGAGAGAATTATTATTAGAACAACCTCATCCATAATTGAAGCTATACACTGTTAATAATTTGATAGCTTTTGCAGTAGGTGATGCAAGACCCAGAAATTTAGAAATACTTATTTCTTTACATAAGATATCCAGTTATTTGTTTATTTTTAAAAAATATTTATTTATTTGGCTGCGCCGGGTCTTAGTTGCAGCACGCGGGATGTTCGTTGCCGTGTGCGGGCTCTTAGTTGCAGTATGCGGGATCTAGTTCCCTGACCAGGAATCGAACCCGGGCCCCCTGCATTGGGAGCACGGAGTCTTTCTTAACCACTGGTCCACCAGGGAAATCCCTCCAGTTATTTTTGAAGCCTCCTTAATATGTTTAAATGTAGGAATCTAAACTATGTATACTTTAATCTTGCTTTATTTTTAGGTGCTTTGTACCGGTAGAGCCAGGGGACATCATTCATTTAGAGGGAGACTGCATATCCGATACTTGGATAATAGATGAAGATTTTGGATATTTGATTCTGTATCCAGACATGCTGATTTCTGGCACAAGCATAGCCAGTAGTATTCGATGCATGAGAAGAGCTGTCCTGAGTGAAACATTTAAGGTGAATAGTATTAACAGCCAGTGTTTCCACAGGGTCTTGAGAGTTTACAGAGCACTTTTACATTCTTACTTAATCCTCCCAACAAGCCTGTGAAGTAGATGGTATTAATCAGCTGCATTTTACTGATGGGGAAAATCAGGAAGTTAAGTAACTTGCCCAAAGTTACTGTAGCTAGTAAGTGGCAGTGTTGGGATTCAAGGCCAGGTGCCCTAAGATCCTTTGAATCTTATTCAACATTTTGTAAAATAATTAATTCTAATAATAATATAATTAATTTCAGTGATAAAAATTTTAATTTAATATATCTGGGCATTTTCAAACTTGGCTTCATGTGATTCCCAGTGAACTAAAAGTAAATGTGAGAGTCTCTTTTAAAAACATTATTATGGAAAGTTTCAAACATATGCGAAGAGATGATTATAATAAACTCCCATGTACCCATTTTGCTGTTCCCAGACAGTGTATTATTTTGCAACTAAATGAAAGCTGAGGATTTAAAAAAATATATAAACACAGTATCTTTATCATAGGCAATAAAATAAACAGTAATTCCTTAAATTAATCTAATAGTTTTATCTCTAATGTCTTTTATCAAATATTTTTTTTATTCAGTTCGTTTGTTAGCGTCAGTATCCAAACAATATTATGTTTGGTTGATATGTCTCATAGTTTCTTTTAATCTATATTCTGCCTTACATCCACTCCCTTTGTTTCAATGCCATTTCTTTTTTATTTTTTGATTGCACTACACGGCTTATGGGATCTTAGTTCTCTGACAAGGGATTGAACCCAGGCCCTCAGCAGTGAGAGCACGGAGTCCTAAACACTGGACCCCCAGGGAATTCCCAGTGACATTTATTTTTGAAGAATGTGAGTTTTATTTGTTAAGTTTCCTCTTCCTCCCAGGGTATTCTTTTAACTATACAATTAGCCTCTATGTCTGTAGAAAACCAAAAAATACAGCTAAGGGCTTCCCTGGTGGTGCAGTGGTTAGGAATCTGCCTGCCGATGCAGGGGACAGGGGTCTAGAGCCCGTGCTCTGCAACAAGAGAAGCCACTGCAATGAGAAGCCTGCGCACCACAATGAAGAGTAGCCCCCGCTCGCTGCAACTAGAGAAATCCCGTGCATAGCAATGAAGGACCCAATGCAGCCTAAAAAAAAAAAAAAAAAAAAAAGCAGCTAAGCAAGAAGAGTAAAAGAAGGAAAAATACCTAAGTAGATTTTCTAATAGTCTTAGTTATCACTTATTTATAGTTTTTTTTTAAAAAATCAGCTTTTTTCTTCAATTGTGGGGATACTACTTACTTCTCTTTTAACCACATATTGTAAAGCAGACCTGAATATTAATATTTTAAAAACCTTATTTTGAAATAATTTTAGACTCACATAGAACTTACAAAAATAGTACAGAGAGTTCCCTGTAAATTAATTTTTAAAATTCCTGATGGGTGTCTTGTGGACTTTTTCTTGTTTTTTGATAGTTTCAAGGGGATGATCCAGGCTAATAAAAGAGTTAATTGAAAACTACTGTTTCTTTTTGAGTGGCGAGAGTTTGTCAAAAATCTCTGCTGGGGACTTCCCTGGTGGTACAGTAGTTAAGAATCCACCTGCCAATGCAAGGGACACGGGTTCGAGCCCTGGTCCGGGCAGATCCCACTTGCTGCGGAGCAACTAAGCCCATGCGTCACAACTACTGAGCCTGTGCTCTAGAGCCCGCGAGCCACAGCTTCTAAAGCCTGTGCACCTGGAGCCCGTGCTCTGCAACAAGAGAAGCCCCTGCAATGAGGAGCGCACGTACTGCAACAAAGAGTAGCCCCCGCTCGCCTCAACTAGAGAAAGCCCATGCGCAGCAACGAAGACCCAACACAGCCAAAAATAAATAAATTAATTAATTTAAAAAAAATTTGAAAAAAAATCTCTGCTGTAGAGAATTCCCCAGTGGTCCAGTGGTTAGGACTCAGCGCTTTAACTGCCAGGGCCTGGGTTCAGTCCCTGGTTGGGGAACTAAGACCCCACAGGTGTGTGGGGCAGCCAAAAAAAAAAAATCTCTGCTGTAAGTTTGTTTCATGTTTGAGTTTACTCACATGACTTTGTGATCTATGTGTCTATTGACTTTTCTATGTGGGTTCATTTTGAAATTAGAGATGAATATGTTAAATATTTGAGACCACATTGAACTTTTTCATATAAGTTATTTTAATTTTTTTCAAAATGGAAATATACTGATTTGAAAAAAATAACTTGTAAAATAATTCAGGTAATTCTAAATTGAAGAAAGTGAAAGTCACCTATAATTTCACTCACCAGAAAAAAAATTGTTTCATATTTTGGCATTTGTCTCACCAGTGTACTTTGGTTATGGTGGTTCAATAGGTTAGGTAATAAATGTACGATCACATCTGTTGATACGTTGTGAAATAAGATGTTCGTATGATTTTTGTTTTTTTCTGGTAGAACTCTGATCCAGCCACACGCCAAATGCTGATTGGTACGGTTCTCCATGAAGTATTTCAAAAAGCAATAAGTGACAGTTTTGCCCCAGAAAAGCTACAAGAACTTGCTTTTCAAACTGTTCAAGAAATAAGGCATCTGAAGGAAATGTAAGTTACGAGAGGAACTATAGATACAGTTTTGTTATATAACTTCTTTCCTAGCGTCTGTAAGGTATTTGGCCATTAGACTATTAAATATAAATCAGTATAACACTAGAATGCAGATTTCAGGGTTGTAGTATCCCACTGCAATTCTGTGAAGAGCTTCTGAAATTGCAGAACAGCAATTCTTTGGCTAAATATCTAAATATTCTCTATATGCATAATAGGCTCCACAGCTGCACTCAGAGAGTGTGAACTTTTTGTTTTACTTCTAGAAACAATGTGACATCCTGAAAATTGTATAGGGTTGGGAGTCAGATGAACCTCCTTTCAAATTCTAGCTTTGCCAATTTTATGATTGAACTAGTTACTGAAAGATTCTGAAAAGAGTGATAATACCTATTTTGCAGACTTCTTGTGACAATGGAGATAATATATGTAAACACACAAATGGCTAGTTATTGGCGTTTTATGAGTGGCTACCTGCAGAGGGATTGGCATATTCTCCATTTCTTTCTTGACTCCTACTGCAGTCCATCTTTTTTTCACAGAAATTCTTTTATTAGTGGTGATTTTGCTTTCCAGACTAATTGATACAAACTTACCTTTCCCAGATATAATTCTACATTTCACTGTTTAAGTGAGAAAAATGTGTTCCATAATTCTACACTTATTTACTAATGATGTACAATCTATTGTCTTAAAAACATTTTAGAGCCCTGCCCTATGTCAGGCACTGTGTTAAGTGCTTTTTAGCTATCTTATATAATCTGATAGCAACCTGTTATAAAGGAAGAAATAGAAGCACAGAGAAGTTGTCACTTGGTCACAACCACACAGCATGGCATTCAGAATATGAATAGATATAATAAAGTTTTTGCTTAAGAGTTCTACTTATTGCTTTAGTTACCACTTTGGTTTTCAAATTAAAAAAATTTTTTTGTCACACCCTAACCAGGATCTGTTGTGTATTGTATGGATCATTGCCCTGAAACAAAACACATCAAAACTTAGTGCCTTAAAATGACAAACATCTAACCTGTTATCTCATAGTTTTTGTCAGTCGGGAATTTGGAAGTAGTTCAGCTGGGTGGCTCTGGCTCAGGGTCTCCCATGTGAGCTGCATCTGAAGGCATGACCCCGGCAGGAGCATCTGCTTCCGTGATGACTCACTCACATGTCTGTTGTGGCGAGGACTCAGTTCCTAGCTGGCTGTTGGCAGGAGGCCTCAGTTCCTTGCCACATGGGCTTCTCTAGGGGGCTGGCTGATGTGTCCTGGGACACAATCTGCTTCCTTCAGATTGAAGGGTCCAAGAAAGAGAGCAGGAAGCCACAGTGCCTTTTATAACCTAGTCTCTGATTGCTACGATGTCACTTCTGCTTTTTTTATTCATTAAGTACTCATTACTAAGTCTAGCTCTCCCGTAACAGTAGGGGAATTAGGTGCCATCTTTTGAAGGGGGTGTCAAAGGATATGTGGACATATTTTAAACCACCACAGGTATTCAGGTATCAGGTAACCTGATCAGTCCAGAACCCAACGTGAATATAAGGATGAAAGAAAACAAAGATTTTGAGCAGCCTTGCTCAGAATTCATGTCCTTGTATTAAACCCTGTGCATGTTACATAATGGAATGTCTCTTATGCCCTCAGCATCTGTTATTTTTCATTAATATCTAACAGTCTTATCTGGTTTCTAAGATGCGGGAGAAAGGTACCTTCATAGTCATATAATAGGAGAGCTGATAGCTTCATTACTGTATAGGAAAGGAGAAACTTTTAAAAAATATAAGAACCATGAAGATCAGAATTTTTGTTTGTTTGTTTTGTTTTGTTTTTGGCCGCACAGCGTGACTTGAGGAAACTTAGTTGCCTGACCAGGGATCAAACCCGTGCCCCCTGCAGTGGAAGCACAGAGTCTTAACCACTGGACCACCAGGGAAGTCCCTTTAATTAATTTTTATTGGAGTATAGTTGCTTTACAGTGTTGTGTCAGGAATGTATTCTTAGCAGATCCTTGGGTATCACTGAATTTTATATATATATATATATATATATATATATATTTTGAAGTATAGTTGATTTACAACGTTGTGTTAGTTTCTGGTGTATAACAAAGTGATTCAGTTATTTATACATATACATACATATATATTCTTTTTTTTTTTTTTTTTTTTTTGCGGTACGTGGGCCTCTCACTGTTGTGGCCTCTCCCGTTGCGGAGCACAGGCTCCAGACGTGCAGGCTCAACGGCCATGGCTCATGGGCCCAGCCGCTCTGCGGCATGTGGGATCTTCCTGGACCGGGGCACGGACCCGTGTCCCCTGCAGCGGCAGGCGGACTCTCAACCACTGCGCCACCAGGGAAGCCCCCATATATATTCTTTTTTTTTAAATTAAGTAACTAATTAATTTTTATTTTTGGCTGCGTTGGGTCTTCCTTGCTGCACGTGGGCTTTCTCTAGTTGCAGCGAGCGAGGGCTCTAGGCACGCAGGCTTCAGTAGTTGTAGCACGTGGGCTCAGTAGTTGTGGCTCGCAGGCTCTAGAGTGCAGGCTCAGTAGTTGTGGCACATGGGCTTAGTTGCTCCGTGGCATGTGGGATCTTCCCAGACCAGGGCTGGAACCTGTGTCCCCTGAATTGGCAGGCGGATTCTTAACCACTGAGCCACCAGGGAAGTCCCTATATATTTTTTTTCATATTCTTTTCCATTATGGTTTATTACAGGATATTGAATAGAGTTCCCTGTGCTATACAGTAGGACCTTGTTTATCTATTTTATATATAGTAGTTTGTATCTGCTAAATCCAAACTTCTAATTTATCCCTGCCCCCCTGCCCCCCCTTCCCCTTTGGTAATCATAAGTTTGTTTTCTATGTTTGTGAGTCTCTGTTTTCTAAGTAAGTTCATTTCTATCATATTTTAGATTCCACATATAAGTGATATCATATGATAGTTGTCTTTCTCTGACTTCACTTAGTATGGTAATCTCTCTCCATCCATTTTGCTGCATTATTATTTTTTTTAATCATTATATCCTAAGTCATTAAGGGAAAATATGTTTCATTTCAGTTATGAAAATACTAATTCTCTCATGAATCTTGCCCAACCCTGTTCAAAAGGATACTTTTTAAAATTCCCAGAGCCTAAAAATAACAGATCCAAAGTTCTTTCCTACCCTCTCTCATAGGCCCTTCTACTTTATTACAGATCTTAGAGCAGATTTTTACCTGTTCATGCTCTGTCCTCTCATTATACCTATAAAAGTCTAGGCTTGAAGGTGCCAAACCTTAAGTATCTCTGTAGTCTCAGGAAAGAACAGGTGGTTACATGTCATTTTGCTGTGATTTGGCTTGAAATTAAAAAGGCAGAATTTAAATGCAGAAGACTTTAAATAACCAGTGTGGATTGGTTTGGAAAATTAGAAGAGTCCTGGTCTGTAAAAAGTATAACACTAGGAAGAATCTGCCTAAGGAGATGGTGACAATGAAGAATGGTTCCAGGATGGTTCATGAAGGTTATTTAGGAAAAAGATTACCCAGTTGTGCAGGGTTTTTTTTTTTTAATAGTAAATTATTATTTCTAAATAGGTTATAAATTCACATACACCACGTGTTGTTGTAATAGTACAAGAGGGTATACAGGGAAAGTAAGTCCTTTCTACCCCTGCATCCCTGGTCAGTCACTACCTAGCTCCAGAGGCAACTTCTGATATCAGAAGTTGTATGTCCTTCCGTAGAGATTTCAAATATTTACATGTGATTGTGTGTGTGATTATTTATGTTTATATATTATTTGTTATATAAATGGTAGCGTACCATACACATTATTGTATATAAATATTAAATCTTGGGAGTTCCCTGGCGGTCCAGTGGTTAGGATTCAGTGCTTTCACTGCCATAGACCCGGGTTCAATCCCTGGTCAAGGAACTAAGATTCTACAAGTCGGGCAGTGTGGCCAAAAAAAAAAAAAAAACTTGGTGATTATTCCATATTAGTACTGATTGAGCTATCTCATTTTTAATTAAGAGTGGCAAAATGTTTCATTGTATGGATGTACAATAATTTATTTAAGAGCCCCTGGCATTTCAGTCTTTGCTTTTATTAGCAACACTATAATAAATAACTTTGTACATTTTAATTTTAATAGCTGTGCAGGCATATATCTGGGCTCAATACTTAGAAGTGGAATTGTTGGACCAGAGGATATTTACATTTAAACATTTAAAAAATCTTAAAAAAATTTTTTTCATTGAAGTATAGTTGATTTACAGTGTTGTATTATTTTCTGCTGTACAGCAGAGTGACTCAGTTATATATATATATATATATTTTATATCATTTTCCATTATGGTTTATCACAGGATATCGAATATAGTGCTATACAGTTGGACCTTGTTGTTTATCCATTTTTTTTTTTTTTTTTTTTCTTTCTTTTTGCGGTATGCAGGCCTCTCACTGTCGTGGCCTCTCCCGCTGCGGAGCACAGGCTCCGGACGCGCAGGCCCAGCGGCCATGGCTCACGGGCCCAGCCGCTCCGCGGCATATGGGATCCTCCCAGACCGGGGCACGAACCCGTATCCCCTGCATCCGCAGGCGGACTCTCAACCACTGCGCCACCAGGGAAGCCCTATCCATTTTATAAGAGCTTACGTCAACCTCCCACTCCGTCCTTCCCCCAACCCACTCCCCTTGGCAACCACAAGTCTATTCTCTATGTCTGTGAGTTTGTTTCTGTTTCGTAGATAGGTTCATTTATGTCATAATTTAGATTCCACATATAAGCGATATCATATGGCATTTGTCTTTCTCGTTCTGATTTACCTCTCTTAGTATGATAGTCTCTAGTTGCATCCATGTTGTCGCAAATGGCGTTATTTCATTCTTTTTTATGGCTGAGTAGTATTCCATTGTATATATGTACCACATCTTTATCCATTCATCTGTCAATGGACATTTAGGTTGTTTTCATGTCTTGGCTATTGTGAGTAGTGCTGCTATGAACATAGGGGTGTATCTTTTTGTTAAAAAATCTTTTTATTTGAAAATAATTTTAAATTTAGAGAAAAGTTGCAAGAGTAGTACAAAGAACATCCATACACTGTTTACTCAGATTTACCTGTTGTGTGTGTGTTTTTCTAAACCGCTTGAGATTAAGTCGTATATATGTTATTTTGACCTTTAAATACTTAAATGTGTATTTCCTAAGAATAAGGATTTTCTCTTATGTAACCACAGAACAGTTATCAACTTCAGGAAATTTAACATTGTTATAATACTTGTGTCTGATCTACTGTGCACATTTCAGTTTTGTCCAGTAATGTTCTTTGTAGCATTTTTTTCCCTCCAGGACAGGATCCGGTCTGGGTACATTTAAAGTTTTGATATATATTGTCAAATTGCTCTATGCAGACATTGTCCTGTTTCTTTCTTCCATTCATTGTTTTCCAGTTTTGTTGAGATATCATTGACATAAACATTGTATTAGTTTAAGGTATACAACTTAATGATTTAATATGTGTGTATATTGCAGAATTCATTTTGCATTTCTGTAGGCAATATATGGGTCCTTGTTTCCCCCATGTCCTCACCTATATCATCTTTCATCCACTGGAAGTTTTCCAGGTTTCAAACAGCCTTTTTCAGACAAACACCCTTTGCCTTATGTGGGCTAATTGTGTTTCTGTAGGTCATTCGGGGCACTTTGGTGTCAGCAGTTGCTCCCTGGTTTGAGATTCTTCAGCTTTGCCTTCAACCTGAAGTTGCTTTTGTGCTCAGGGCAAGCAATCTTGGCAGAGCTAGGATTGCTAATTTTGTCTTCCCTGCTGAACTGGCTCTCCTAGAGGACTGATAGGGCTCTGCTTTCTTAGTTCTGGTAAGACAGAGGTAGCAGAAACCTAGGAAAGTAGGAGCTTATTAAATTTGGTATTAGAAATGTTACAGAGTTATTATATGGTAAATTTGTAGCATTCTGGGTCTCAGATTTTGATGAATATGTTATTGAATATTGTGCTATCTTCAGAAGGAGAGAAAAATGGTAAGTTCTGTTTTTTTTGTTTTTGGCTCTATGCGGGCCTCTCACTGTTGTGGCCTCTCCTGTTGAGGAGCACAGGCTCCGGACGCGCAGGCTCAGCAGCCATGGCTCATGGGCCCAGCTGCTCTGCGGCATGTGGGATCTTCCCGGACCGGGGCACGAACCCGTGTCCCCTGCATCGGCAGGCGGACTCTCAACCACTGTGCCACCAGGGAAGCCCAAGTTCTGTTTTTTGAAAGGAGTTTGCAGATTGTTGGAGGCTATACCAGTACTCAGGTGAACTCAGGCCTGCAGGGAGAAAATTATGGCAGTAAATTATTAAAACACAGTGTAGAAGGGAGCATAGGGGTTAAGAACTTAGGTTCCCAAGCTAGAGCTGTGTGTCCTTTGGAAGTAACTTCTGAGCTTCAGTTTCCTTAGCTCTAAAGTGGGGTGACAATAACAGTATCTCATAGAGATATAATGAGGGTTGAAAGTGTTCATGTTAAGCACCTAGAATAGTACCTGGCCTAGAGTCAGCATTATATGAGTATTTACTGTTACTATCTTCATACCTTATTTGGTTCTTATCATAAGCCAAGTATTAATACTTTACATAGGCTGTTTTACTTAATTGTCAAACTAACTGTGTGGTAGTTATCAACTCACCTTACAGATGAGGAAACTGAGGCTCAGTTAACAGTGAATCGCCCAAAGTTACACATCTAATAAAGAGTTAGGATTCAAACCTAGGTGTGATCTGACAGAAACATGTGTACTCTTAACACCCCAGAGTAGTTATTAAGATTGTGATGCTTAAACATGCAGAAGGAGCTGGGAGAACCATCCTGGGAAGGGGACAGCAAGTTTCAAAACTTTTTGGTCTCAGGACCATGTTACACTAAAAAAATTATTGAGGACCCTGAGGAGCTTTTGTTTATGTGGGTTATATCTATAGATAATTAACTGTACTAGAAATGAAAACTGAGACAATTTTAAAATGTTTACTGGTTAATTTGAAAATAACAATAACAATCCATTCCATGTTAACATAAATAACAGTCTAATGAAAAATAACTGTTTCTGAAAAAAAATGTAATGAGACAAGTGGCATTGTTTTACATTTTTGCAGATGTTTTAATTTTATGACTTAATACAAGACACCTGTATATATAAAATAGATAACTGATAAGGACCTACTATACAGCACAGGGAACTCTCCTCAATACTCTGTAATGGCCTATATGGGAAAAGAATCTAGAAAGAGTGGATATATGTGTATCTATAACTGATTCACTTTGCTGTACACCTGAAACTAACACAACGTAAATCAACTATACTCCAATAAAAAAAAAAAGACATCTGGTTTCTTATATCTGCTTCTTCATTCTCTGTATTGCTATATTGTATGTGTGTATGTGGACTCAGAAATCTCCACTGTGTACTCATGAGAAAACAAGAGCAAAAAAGGCAAATAATGTTGTAGTATTATTATGACATAGTTTTGACCTTGTGGGCACCCTGAAAAACTGAGACTAGATTCTGGTAGTCTTTGCTGACTTCTGACTTAAGAAGTTAACATTCCTATAAGTTGTCCTTTGATTCGGTAAGGCTGATGTGACTTTTCTGTTCCTACAGTCTTTTTTCCTCTTTTACTTTTCTACTTTCCATTGCTGGGTTTCAGGAGCAACATCTTCTACGGTTTCTTTTTTATCCCAGAAGTGTAACTGGGACCTATTAGACCTGAGATGATAGGAGTTGGAGCAGATCTGAAATTTGATGTCATGTCACTGTTATTTGGATTTTTTGTGTGTGGTAAAATACGCATAGCATTAAAAATCACAATCTTAACCACTTTTAAGGGTACAGTTAAGTGACATTAACTACATTGACATTGTTGTGCAAACATTACCATCATCCACCTCCAGAACTTTTTTTATCTTCCCAGACTGAAACTTTATATCCATTAAACAACTCCCCCCTTCCCTCAGTCCCTGGCAGTCACCATTCTTTCTGTCTCTATGAATTTGACTATTCTAGTTACCTCACATAAGCGGTTATGCAGTATTTGTCCTTTTGTTGTTGGCTTATTTAGTCTAATGTCCTCAAGGTTCATCTATGTTGTTGCATGTATCAGAATTTCCTTCCTTTCCAAGGCTGAATAATATTCCATTGTATATACCAAATTTTATTTATCCATTCATTAGTTGATGGGCACTTGGGTTGTTTATTTGAATGTTTTTTTCCTTGTTTACTTTTTCAATATTTAAGCTTTCATATTTAATATCTCTTACTTTGGTAGGTACCGCCTAAATCTGAATCAAGATGAAATAAAACAAGAAGTAGAGGAGTATCTTCCTTCATTTTCTAAATGGGCTGGAGATTTCATGCATAAACATACTTCAACTGACTTCCCGCAGATGCAGCTCTCTCTGTAAGAAACCCATTTTGTTTATATGGTGTTCATATCTTTAGACCAGGATCTTATTCAAGATGTTGAATTAAAGCTTTTTAGAGGTCAAGTTATGACAACTAGCCTTTTTGTTTGCTTACTTTATAAATTACAGTCCTGAGTATAATTCTTGGACAAAAAAAATAATCTAATGAATAGAAAATTCTATTTTCACTATAGTAAAATTTATAATTTTTGGATATAGGTATGGTTTTTTAATAAAATCTTCAGTTTATAAATATTTGGGAGGGCTGTCCTAATTTCATATATATTTCGCTATGTTACTATCATATATGGACTGTCTCGTGTTGATTACCATCGATTTATGCTGTATGTTTATTTTTATTTATTTTTAATAAATTTATTTATTTATTTATTTTTGGCTGTGTTGGGTCTTCGTTGCTGTGTGTGGGCTTTCTCTAGTTGCGGTGAGCGGGGGCTACTCTTCATTGTGGTGTGTGGGCTTCTCATTGTCGTGGCTTCTCTTGTTGCGGAGCATGGGCTCTAGGCGCGTAGGCTTCAGTAGTTGTGGCACGTGGGCTCAGTAGTTGTGGTGCACGGGCTTAGTTGCTCCGCGGCATATGGGATCTTCCAGGACCAGGGCTCGAACTCGTGTCCCCTGCATCGGCAGATGGATTCTTAACCACTGTGCCACCAGGGAAGCCCTGTACTGTATGTTTAAATAGTGTGTTTAGGGCTTCCCTGGTGGCACAGTGGTTGAGAGTCCGCCTGCCGATGCAGGGGACACGGGTTCGTGCCCCGGTCCGGGAAGATCCCACATGCCGCGGAGCGGCTGGGCCCGTGAGCCATGGCCGCTGAGCCTGCACGTCCGGAGCCTGTGCTCTGCAACGGGAGAGGCCACAACAGTGAGAGGCCCGCATACCGCAAAAAAAAAAAAAAAAAAAAAAGTGTGTTTAGGCATTCAATGCTGTTTGGCATTTGGTTTGTTTTTTACCTTTTTTCCCCTTAAAGTAGCATTGATACAAATTTGTAGGTTATCCTTTTTTCCCCCCATTATTTGCCCATTCAGCAAATATTTATTAAGTGCCTAATATGTGCCAAGTAATGTTCTAGGTGCTGGGATCACAGTAGAAAAAAAAAAAAAAAAGCAACTGACTTTATGGTGCTTCTGTACTACTGAACAAGTAAACAGCAGGGTGCCAGATTGTGATAAGTGCAGTGTAGAACAATGGGGAGGATAAGAAAGAGGAGTTGGAGGGACATATTATTTCCCAAGAATGGTCATGAAAGGCCTCTGTATATAAGGTGACATTGAGCAGGAGCCTGAAGGAAGTGAAGGAGGGAGCCATGCAGCTGTTTCCAGGAAGAGCACTCCAGGTAAAAGCCCTGTGGCTAATGCACTCCTGCTGGTGTGGCTTGAGCAGAGTGAGGTGGAACAGGAGAAGCAGCTGTCCTGGGGCCTCATAAACCTTACAGGATATTGGCTGCCATTCTGAGTCCATGACCACATGTAATCTGGCTACCATGGGAAGCCATTGCAGGGTTTGTACAGAGGGTTTTGATCTGATTTCTTTCTTTCTTTTTTTTTTTAAACAGGCAACATTTTATTTTTCTTTAAGTAGCCATAACTTCCTTTTATATCAATATTCTTATCTTTTTCTCAATATTCTCAATATTTTATCTTGTGACATTTTGTGATCTGAACTTGTTTTAAGATTTGTGAATCAGAAATCTTGGGAACAGTCAGTTCTTTGCACCAGTGTGTTTTCTCAAGTTCAAAGGACATACTGAACCTGGATGTGAATCCCAGTTTTGCCACAATTTATCTGTGCAACTTTAGTCAAGTTCCTTATTCTCTCTGTGCTACTTTCTATATTGATCTGATTTACTTTTGAAAGAATCAGTCTTTTAAGACTATGTTATAGGATAAGGGCAGAGGTAGAGACACCAATTTGAAGATTCTTGCAGGAATCCAGGCAAGAGTTGGTGGCGGCTTAGACCAGAGTGAGGGTTGTGGAAGTGATGAGAATCAGTTGGATTACGGTCAGATTTTCAACGTAGAGCTGATAGGTTTTGGTGCAGGGTGTGAGGGAAAAAAAAGTCAGTGGTGATTCCAGGGGAGAAAATGTGATGAGAATGGAGTCAAGAGAGAATGGTAGAGGAGGATTTGGAGTCAGGGAATGTAGACTACTATATTGACAGGTTGTTCTATGAAAGGGTATGTAGAAATGGAATGGCTTATGTGGGGTTAAGAGAGCTTTGTTGTTGTTTTGAAGATGGGAGGTATTTTTATATGCCAGTGAGAAGAATTCCATAGAGACGGTAACATTAACACTTAGAAGAGATGGGAGGAGTCTTAGAGCTGTGTCATTGAGTAAAAGAGACGGATTAGAGTACACAAGTGGAGGGGTGGACCTTACAGGGACAGTTATTTCTGTGCATTAAAACCTCATAACTGGACTACTTCATCCAAGGTACTTGGAAAATTTACAACCTCTTGCATATTGCTAGAATTCTTTGAGAATTTTTTAAGTCATTTTAGAAAGTTGCTAGCAATGTTTAAATGTCCTGTGTCTGCCGGTAAGATTTTATTTATTTTATTATTATAATTATTTATAATTGAGTATATTCATAGAGTTATACAACCATCACCACAATCAGTTTGCCAATAGGACTTTGATACATCTATTTTAAAAATACTTAGTGGTTGTGCTCGTTTTGGCAGCACATACAGTAAAATTGGAATGATACAGAGAAGATTAGCATGGCCCCTGCACAAAGATGACACACAAATTCGTGAAGCATTCCATATTTTTAAAAAGAATACATATATATCTATAACTATATCACTTTGCTGTACACCTGAAACTTACACAACACTGTAAATCAACTATACTTCAATAAAAAAAAAAAACTTAGTGGTTAAAAAAACCCAAAGCTTATCTTGCTGTTAGAATTGGGTTTATTTATCATATTCTTTACTTCTGTTGTGGTCATAAATTTACCACCAAGTCCTCACCCTAAAAAAAATGCTAGAGTAAATTGGTTAAAGTTTCTCGTAATGTTTTTTAAAATAAATTTATAAATGCTTTGTTCTTTGTTATTTCTTTGGAGCAGATTGGTATGTCTGGTATAGGGGGTGGATTTTGGTGCATTAGTTGTCACTGTGATAATCTGCTGTTTATTAAGCAGTCATTCTTTTCCTGGTTCCTTGCTTTGTTTTGTAGTATTTTTGTCATTCTGGTCTCTTGATTTTCTGTAAAAATAACAAACTTAATTTTGTTTTCCATTGTCCCTAATTCTTTCTTTCTTTTTTTTTTTTAACATTTTGCTTAGCAATATTCTTTATATATATATATATTTTTAATTAATTTATTTATTTGTTTTTGGCTGTGTTGGTCTTTGTTCTTGAGCACAGGCTTTCTCTAGTTGCAGTGAGCGGGGGCTACTCTTCGTTGCGGTGCACGGGCTTCTCATTGTCATGGCTTCTTTTATTGCAGAGCACGGGCTCTAGGCACGCAGGTTACAGTAGTTGTGGCACGTGAGCTCAGAAGTTGTGGCTTGTGGGCTCTAGAGCTCAGGCTCAGTAGTTGTGGCGCACGGGCTTAGTTGCTCCACAGCACGTGGGATCCTCCCGGACCAGGGCTCGAACCTGTGTCCCCTGCATTGGCAAGCGGATTCTAACCACTGCGCCACCAGGGAGGTCCCCCTAATTATTTCTTTATCCTTGTTTACCTTCCCTCCCTACCTTTCTTTCCTCCCTTATTATTTCTTTTGGAGTCATTTAAATTTGCTTGAGATTTAAAATTGTGGTGGATATCCATTTCTGTGGTTGTTTTATCTTTTTTTTTTTTTTTTTTGTCTTGCCCATGGCTTGTGGGATCTTAGTTCCCCGACCAGGGATTGGACTCGGGGCCACAGCAATGAATGCGCCAAGTCCTTACCACTGGACCGCCAGGGAATTCCTTATGGTTGTTTTAGATACTAGCTTTTCTTTCACTGTTGTTTTAGCATTTTGTTTGCATGTTTTTTTCTTTTGGCTAAAACTTACTTGTTGTTTTTGCAGAGTTAATAAGCTGCCATATTCTCACAGACTTATGGACTTATCTATTCAGCAAACATGTATTACATGCTGCATCTGTGCCCAGGATTGTTCTAGGTGTTACAGGGAGACTAAAACCCTCCAGGAACTCAGTGTATTGGTGGTAGTTGAAAACGTAGAAGTGGAGGGGATTGCTGAGAGAGAACATCAATCTGCTGAGGGCAGCAGAAGAGGCATAGAACCCTGGGAGGTTACCTTGTATAAGGACAGAGGGAGAGAGTGGAATCCATCGAAGGAGGCTTGGAGTGGACCAGCAAGGGACTTGGTAGCTTGGAAGAAGTTATCATGGAAGCCTACGAAAGTTTGGGATTCAGAAACATCTTTGACCTGAAGGGGATTTTTGAGATTTCAGTCTTAGATTTCCAGTAAGGAAATTGAGGTCCAGTGAGGTGGTGTGACTTGTCCAGGTTTTATGTGAAAAACCAGTGGTAGGGCTTCCCTGGTGGCGCAGTGGTTGAGAGTCCGCCTGCCGATGCAGGGGACACGGGTTCGTGCCCCGGTCCGGGAAGATCCCACGTGCCGCGGAGCGGCTAGGCTCGTGAGCCATGGCTGCTGAGCCTGCGCGTCTGGAGGCTGTGCTCCGCAGCGGGAGAGGCCACAACAGTGAGAGGCCCGCGTACCACAAAAAAAAAAAAAAAAAAAAAAAAAAAAAAAAAAAAAAAAAAAACCAGTGGTAGAGCAGAGTCTAGAACAAGGAATTTCTTGATTCCCAGCTTGGTGTTCTCATCTCCGTAGCTTGGTGTAAGACTCTTCTTTGTTTCAGTTATTTCTGATGGGGTTTTATGTGTCTGTCTGTGAAAGGAGGCGCTTCTTTGTACTTTACTTTGCATAATTTCCCCAGCAGTCTATAGCTAGTCTTTAAAAGAAACAATAAAACTTTAGACTTTAGAGCAGAGAATGAGACCTTTAAAAGCCATTTCAAGACAGAACCTTTCTCACCCATAAGTAGTAAATGTGTATTTTCTTAATCTTCATGACCTCTTATATTCTCTATCAGGTGACTCTCAAAGGAGTTTTTTTTTTGTTTTTTTTTTTTGCGGTACGCAGGCCTCTCACTGTTGTGGCCTCTCCTGCTGCGGAGCACAGGCTCCGGATGCGCAGGCCCAGCGGCCATGGCCCATGGGCCCAGCTGCTCCGCGGCATGTGGGATCCTCCCAGACCGGGGCACGAACCCGCGTCTCCTGCATCGGCAGGCGGACTCCCAACCACTGCGCCACCAGGGAAGCCCTCAAAGGAGTTTTATAGCATTATGTTGATGAAAAGCATAGAAGTTAAATTGAAGTACCTGTCATTTGTTCTACAGATCTAAGTCTAAAACCACATTACTTCTTTTTCTAGGGGAAAGAATTTTAATAGTAATGTTAAAAGTTTCATTACCTATCTTCTAAGTATACATGTGACATATCTAATAAAGTTTGCTTTATTTCATATAAGTATATTTAAATACATGTCATGATCAGATAACATCCATCAGAAAAAACAGATTAATATTTAAGAAATTTCTGATAAGTTGTGGCTTCCCTGAATTCCTCTATTGTCCTCTTCAAAGATTGCAGAAGTATACATATATTCCTGGAGATTATATTTGAAGCATCCTGAAAAAGTTTTTAAAAAATTACAAAAGATAGCATTCTTCCTCTTAGAAAATATTCTCATTTGTTAAGAAATAGCTGCTGATCTAAATAACATGAAATTAGCAAAACAAGTCAACTAAATCATGTATTCTGACAGCCAGAATTCTTATACTTTTTGAATCTTGATTATTATATGATATAAAATGTTTTTTTACTAGAAAATTTATCCTTTTCATTTAAGATTTACATTACATTTAGTATTTTATATGGCTTTGAGTATAAAATAGGATTAATAAATGAAAGACTGTTCCTATCTGACCTTTCTTCTGCAGAATAACTTACTGCTTTGAAAATGAGTAAATCTTAGATAAGAGAAGCGCAAGAGGCTTTAAAAGTTATTTTCATCTCTTCTAATTCCTTTGACATTCATAAATTCCTTTTTTCCTCCTTCCTGTGCTCTTGGCTTATTTAACAGGTAAGATACTAAAATCAGAACCTCTTTTGTAATATAAAACAACAATGTTGAGTACTTAGTGTTAAATATTGATAGTGGCAGAGCTGGATTCATTTAATGATTAAGTAAAGGATATAGTGAGTAAGTGCAGGAGCACCTGAGCTTCTCTGAGGGTTGTCGTGGGGTTGGGGGTAGGGATGAAGTGCTGGGTGATCAGGGCCCGCACAGCATAGATAGTGGGGAGAGACAGCTCATTCTTACTCAGGTTAATATGGTGTTACATGGAGAAACACATCCCTTGTTACCGAGGGTGCAACCACATGCAAGCCATTATATGTTAATCTGTGTAATAATTGTACATCAGAAATTCAGACTGTCATAGTGGCTCCAGCAGTCCAAGGAGTGAGACTTTTGCAGTAATATAGATAGACTTGAGGAAATAAAGGCCTGAGTTAGGAAGATTATTGTGGGAATGAACTGAAAGGGACAGATGATAAATATTAAGAAAATTTAAATTATATGAGTTAGCAGCCACAAAAAGGAATGAAATTGGGTCATTTGTAGAGACGTGGATGGACCTAGAGAGTGTCATACAGAGTGAAGTAAGTCAGAGAAAAACAAATATCGTATAGTAACGCATATATGTGGAATCTAGAAAAATGGTACAGATGATCTTATATGCAAAGCAGAAATAGAGACACAGACGTAGAGAACAAATGTATGGACACCAAGGGGGAAAGGGGTGGGATGGGAGGAATTGGGAGACTGGGATTAACACATACACAGTATTCATACTATGTATAAAATAGACAACTGATGGGAACATACTGTATAGCACAGGGAACTCCACCTAATGCACTGTGGTAGCCTAAATGGGAAGGAAGTCCAAAAGGGAGGGAATATCTATCTGTATGTATATGGCTGATTCATTTTGTTGTGCAGTGGAGGCTAACACAGCATTGTAAAGCAACAATACTCCAATAAAAATTAATAATAAATAAATAAATTATGAGTTAGAACTGATAGGATTCAAACTTGACTGTGCATCAGAATCACTTTGAGAGTTTGTTAAACAAATTCTGGGCCTCACCTGTTGGTCTGGAATGGGGCCTGAGAATTTGCATTTATGACAAATTCCCTGGGTGGTGCTGATGCTACTCATCCAGGAAGCATACTTCGAGAATTACTGCCATAAATGTCTGTAGACTCTTTCCCATCCCCACATTCCGTGCGTGCAGTAGAGAGTCAATGCCAGCATATAAGACATGAGCTGTGTTCTAATTCAATTCAATTAAATATTTTCGTTAAATATTTCTAATTAAATATTTTTGTGTTTTGTTTTTTAGGCCAAGTGATGGTAGTAATGGTAATTCAACATGTAATATCGAAGTTATAAACTCACTGGATATTGAAGAAAGCATTTGGTCTCCTAGGTTTGGATTGAAGGGCAAAATAGATGTTACAGTTGGCGTGAAGATACATCGAGGACGTAAAACGAAATATAAGATAATGCCACTGGAACTTAAAACTGGCAAAGAATCAAATTCTATTGAACACCGTAGTCAGGTATAAATATTAATAAGAAAATTATGAGTGTGTAATATATTTAAATTTTTTTAATATGTTTGAAAAGTAGTCGCTTTATATATTTTGATTCAATTCAGGTGATTTTTAATTTAATCCAGCATTTCCTAAACCTAATTTACCACAGAGCTACTGTTTTCATGTAACGTCTACATAGGATACTCTTTAGGAAACAGCAGTGTAAATTTATTCTTTTACTTCTGACCTTTAATCCAATTATGTTGATTTTTTTTTAAAAGGTCCCATTGTTCTTTTTCAAAAAATATATTTATTTATTTATTTTGGCTGCGCCGGGTCTTAGTTGCGGCAGGTGGGATCTTCGTTGCAGCATGTTTAGTTGCGGCATAAGGGCTTCCTAGTTGTGGCATATATGTGGCATCTAGTTCCCCGACCAGGGATTGAACCTGGGCCTCCTTTGTTGGGAGTGCGGAGTCTTACCCACTGGACCACCAGGGAAGTCCCAATATATTGATTTTTATTTAAAATGAAATATAGAACTGTATCGTACCATTAAGTTAAATTCAAGTTTTCTTAATCGCCTTCTCATTGGTAAATATGTCTTCTGTTGTCCTTCAAAATGACCTGAAATTTATATTAATTGTAGTGAGTTAACAAATCAAAGTAACTAACATAAAGTTCTATTTTTTCTAATTATTTCCATTCCCTCTGCCAACATCCACACTGGCAGTCTATGGTATGTTCTAGACACTTTTATTATTTTTTTAAATTCATTTTATTTTATTTTGGCTGCACCCGTGGCACGTGGGATCTTAGTTCCCCCACCAGGGATCGAACCCGAGCCCCCTGCAGTGGAAGCGTGGAGTCTCAACCACTGGACCACGAGGGAAGTCCCCTAGACACTTTTAAATAAGCAAAGATAAAACTAAAAGTAGTAACATTATTGTATTTTTATGGTATAATAAGTATTAAAGGAACAAATAATGTAACAAATAACCTAGCATTTGTAATATAACTTAAATTTCCTTTTGCCCATGGAATTTCACATTTTATTTCAGCAGATTTTATGTAAAATAGGTTCAGATTCAAAGTACTGAATTGTATAATCAGGGATTAACAAGATCTTCCCTTATTAAATCTTTCTTGCTATTCTTAATTGTGTACCAAGCACCAAAGTTTCTCACAAAGTTTCTCATTTGGGAATGAAAAATAGGATAACCTTGTTGTTTCACCTATCATTGGGTTTTACAGATACTGGAGGTAGAGGAAAAATTAGGCTTCCCCTATCAGAAGACTTGAATTTTTCACTTTGGTAAAACAGAAATGGCTGAAATTATGAACAAAGACTTGGCTAGATTAAAGCCTTCTTGAGAAAGGAAAATCATATCTAGATAGAAGAAAAGCTATTTTTATTTTATTTTATTATTTTTTAATTTTTTTATTTTATTTTTGGCTGTGTTGGGTCTTTGTTGACGCGTGCGGGCTTTCTCTAGTTGTGTCGACGGGCTTCTCATTGAGGTGGCTTCTCTTGTTGTGGAGCACGGGCTCTAGGCGCGCAGGCTTCAGTAGTTGTGGCAGGGACTCAGTATCTGTGGCTCGCAGGCCCTAGAGTGAAGGCTCAGTAGTTGTAGCGCCCGGGCTTAGTTGCTCTGCAGCGTGTGGGATCTTCCCGGACCAGGGCTCGAACCCATGTCCCCTGCATTGGCAGGCGGATTCTTAACCTCTGCACCACCAGGGAAGCCCAAGAAAAGCTATTTTTGAAGTCAAAGATTTGAAAAAATGTGTTTTGTGTACATGAGGCTGAAAATTTTTACTTGTGTTTTTAAGGACAAGTTTGAAATCACTTCTGAATGCTAAAAGGAAGAGAAATACAGAAGCATTTCAGCATCTAAAGTGGTCTAGATTTAAAGACCTTTCTTCTAAGGCCACTGCTCTAAATTGTAGTGCCTTCAAGGCAAAGAATATTACTGTATTTAATTTTGTTCAGTTGGAACTTTTATCTTTGCAAGAAGAGAAGCTGCAAGAAGAACTTTTAAGAGTACAGTGGTGTTTATCATATTTAAAAAAAGGAAAAATGATTTGGACAAGGCTCAAACAAATATATTGGAGTGCATATTGCATATTCATTGTGTAAGAAACAAGGAGACATTGAAAGAATAATTATAGTAATTCATTGAGATATATACATAGATAGATAGATAGGTAGGTAGATAGGTAGATATTGTGGATAAGGAAAGACATAGATTTCCCCTTTTAGGAAACTTTTTTTTCTTCAAATTAAAATTTTAATGAATATAATTACTAGTGCATAAGCAAAAGAATATTAAATCCAGGTATAATTTTTCATAAAACGTTTTAAATCACTTCCTTTTTTGTTATGTATATATATATATTTTTAACATCTTTATTGGAGTATAATTGCTTTACATTGTTACGTTAGTTTCTGCTGTATAACAAAGTGAATCAGCTATATGTATACATATACCTTTTAGGAGATTTGACTTCTCACTTTGGTAATACAGAAAAAGCTTATGTTATAAACTAACTTTAGTTAAGGAAGATCTTTATTTTATAAATGGATTGTGTTCTAAAAATTCATTTCTAAGTCAGTAATGTGGCATTAGAAACATTTTCTTGTTTTTTTTTTTTTTTTTTTTTGGCCGTGCTGCACGGCATGTGGGATCTCTGTTCCCTGATCAGGGATCAAACTGTGCCCCTTGCATTAGGAGTCTGGAGTCTTAACCAGTGGACCACCAGGGAAGTCCCCCTGAAACACATTTTCTAAAGGAAAAATATTATATGGAGCTGTGATCTCTAAACCAGCTCACAGAAACCTATTTCACTTGTGATATAGTTGGATTATAACAGTGTTGTAAAATTTCAGTCCGGCTTCCTTGTATCATAATATGAAGGGAATTTCATTTCAGATATTTTTTCCTTTTAATAAGTCCCAGAAGCAGAATTCTCTTCCTTCTGCCTCAGTTCCCCTGAAGGGAAAAACTTAACTTAGATGGACCATTAGTTTGGGTTGACTCCCCTGGTCCACAGCCCCAAGGCTCCACCCTGTCATTTATGAGTTCATTTTAATTTTTAAAAGTTTTATTTGGTTACTTATGCTGAATTAGGCAACACAAATGGAGTGGTTATAAGAAGACATCCCAAAACATGCTTCTACATAGGCTCAAATGTTGCTGCTAAGGTGTTTCCATGAACTAAAGGAGCTATTTCTAACTTGTCTTAGATGGTTTCTCTGAAGAGCGCCACATAAACTTAAAGCACTTAATGCTCCCTCCTGTTCTGGAAAAAAAAAACAGTAAACTGTTAGTGGAGTTAGTCTCATTTAGTTGTCACAGTAACTATGACATAAATAATATGCATTTTAGTGTTTAATCCACTTATTTTAAACAGGGAAAATAGTGTCTGAAGACAACTTCAAAATGTAAAACATAGCTTGATTAATTTCCCTCTTTAACTTATTGGAGATTATTTACCATCTAAAAAAAATTCTAAATATTTCTTTTTTGTCTGTGTGAAACTGAGAAGCATATACTATGTTTTGTGGAAATTGAATATTTGACTTTGAATTTATTGTATTACCTTTACTAAATTTGGATCATGTTATTTTCAAAATGGAAATAACTTGATTCACCTTTTGATTTTAAAATTATAATATGTATTGATTGCAAAACATGTATGTAAATATAGAAAGTTAAAGTTTTATTTGATGAAATATACCATGTTTTCACAGCTTGTTCTGTACACACTGCTAAGCCAAGAGAGGAGAGCTGATCCAGAGGCTGGCCTGCTCCTCTACCTGAAGACCGGCCAGATGTATCCTGTACCTGCCAACCATCTCGATAAAAGAGGTTGAGCTGTTTTCTCTCAATTTTGCTTCTCTGGGTTTTGTTGGTTGGTTTTTTCCTTCAATTTTTGGTGACACACATTTATACCTGACAATCACTCACTGCCATTGCTAGGCCTAAAACAGGTTGTAATTGGTAAGTTGTGGTGCTTTTTTAAAAAAAAGAATTTTAGGGGGCCTCCCTGGTGGCGCAGTGGTTGAGAGTCCGCCTGCCGATGCAGGGGATACGGGTTCGTGCCCCGGTCTGGGAGGATCCCATATGCCGCGGAGCGGCTGGGCCCGTGAGCTGTGGCCGCTGGGCCTGCGTGTCCGGAGCCTGTGCTCCGCAACGGGAGAGGCCACGGCAGTGAGAGGCCCGCGTACCACAAAAAGAAAAAAAAAAAAAAAAAAAAAAAAAAAAAAAAAAAGAATTTTAGGGAACTCCCTGGTAATCTAGTGGTTAGAACTCCCTGCTTGCACTGTTGAGGGCCTGGGTTCAATCCCTTATCAGGGAACTGGGATCCTGCAAGCCGTGCGTGCGGCGTGGCCAAAAAAAAAAAAAAAAGATTTGAACAATATACTGTATAGTTGAAAATACTATTAACCTTTTTACTATATAAGTTCATTTAGGTCATATTTTAGATTCCATAATAAGTGATATCATATGGTATTTGTCTTTGTCTGACTCACTTCACTTAGTATGATAATTTCTAGGTCCATCCATGTTGCTGCAAATGGCATTATTTCATTCTCTTTTTACGGCTGAGTAGTATTCAATGGGTGTGTGTGTGTGTGTGTATCACATCTTTTATTTATTTTATTTTTGGCTGTGTTGGGTCTTCATTGCTGTGTGCAGGCTTTCTCTAGTTGCGGCGAGCGGGGGCTACTCTTTATTGTGGTGCACGGGCTTCTCATTGCAGTGGCTTCTCTTGTTGTGGAGCATGGGCTCTAGGCACGTGGGCTTCAGTAGTTGTGGCACACAGGCTCAGTAGTTGTTGCTTGTGGGCTCTAGAGTGCAGGCTCAGTAGTTGTGGCGCACGGGCTTAGTTGCTCCGCAGCATGTGGGATCTTCCCGGACCAGGGTGTCCCATGTATTGGCAGGCGGATTCTTAATCACTGCGCCACCAGGGAAGCCCCGCATCTTCTTTATGTAGTCATCTGTCAATGGACATTTAGTTTGGGATTAGCAGATGCAAAGTATTATATATAGAATGGATAAACAATAAGGTCCTACTGTATGGCACAGGGAACAATATTCAGTATCCTGTGGTAAACCATAATGGAAAAGAATATGAAAAAGAATGTATATATATGTATAACTGAATCATTTTGCTGTATAGTGGAAATTAACACAACATTGTAAATCAACTATACATTTAAAAAATAAATTTAAAATATGTTACTATATAAAACTTTATTTTAAACTTGCTTACATTCAAGACACTCTAGATAGCTGTATTTGTCCGTAGTATTCAGCCAATAAAACACCAGCTTCACAATATTTACTACTTATGAGATTCATGGTTATTCAAAGAACTTATCAAGTGAACAAAAATTGAAGGAAATATACCAAAATGTTATCAGTGGTTATTTTAGTATAGTGGGAAATATGAATGTTGTTCTTTCCTTTTTTATGTTTTTGAATCTGAAAGTTATATATAATGGAAAAGATGTATAATAAACTTTACTTAATTCTTAAAAAACACCCATCGTTTTTTCCCTCATAGAATTATTAAGGCTAAGAAACCAAATGGCATTCTCTTTGTTTCATCGTATTAACAAATCTGCTACTGGAGGGGAGAAGACAAAGCTTGCTCCTTTGCCACAAATAATTGAGGAACAGCAAACCTGTAAATATTGTTCACAGATGGGCAACTGTGCTCTTTATAGCAGGTAAACTCACTGTCTTCCAAAAGTATTAATTCCAGTTAAGTAAGTATTCAACTCAGAATGATTTTACATTGTTGGCTGGTCTGGCATTGATGGTTTCATTTTGGTTATTTAAAACAAAGGGAATAGAAAAAAAAAAAAACAAGCACAGCTAGTTCATATTATATAATAAGCCTATTTCCTTGGAGAGATAGAATGCTTTTAAAACTTTTTCCAAAAGTGAATATTTTAATCTTGCTGCATATAGTTCCTGAGGAAATGAAATAACTGTAGAACTTATGGAACCTATTTAAGAAAGATGTAGTATAGGCATTGTGAACACAGCTTTTCTTAAATGATATTTCAAGAAATCTTCCCTTTCTTAGTTTATGTTTTAATTTCAAACCTTTTGTAGTTCAAAATAGGGAAATTCGTTCTTCCAGACACTTTGATATGATTCAGTAGACTTGTCTTATTTATATATGTCTATTTTTCTACATATGGGAAGTTTATTAGCTGTCTTGTGAGCAATCATATGTATTTACACCTTCATAGCCAGTGAGAGTTTTGGAGGAAACAAGAAGGTAGTTAGATGTAAATTCAGACTAGGAAACAAGATCAAATCAGAACCAAAGTTCTAAATCAGCCTGAAAATTCACATAAAGGGGTTTTAAAAGTACAGTTGACCCTTGAACAACACTGGGGTTGGGGGTGGCAACCCTCCCTGCAGTTGAAAATTTTAGTATAACTTATAGATGGCCCTCCATATACGAGGTTCCTCCACATTCCTGTATTTAGCCAACCTCAGATCATTTAGTACTGTAGTATTTACTATTGAAAAAAGTCCATGTATAAGTGGACCCATAGAGTTCAGTCCCATGTTATTCAAGGGTCAAGTGTATTGTATCAAAAGATCTCTTAACGGCAGAGACTGTGAACCATGGGAAATCTGGGCCTATAATACAAGCACGTATTTTTGAACTCTTAAGTTTTACTCTCCATGTTTTGTATGCTATCCTATAATGTATTTGTTTCTATATAAAAATTCAAAATTAATATTAAGCCAAATTGATAGTCCACATGGTTCTCCATGTTTTTATGTTGACTTTCTTAATGGCACAGAGCTGGATGTACAAATATTGTGATTTTGAGAAATGCAGTCCTACAAAAAGCCGAAACTTGCTACATATAGGAACGAAGACTGGACTATAACGAAAATTCAGCACTTGTTAGGGGAACAGTCATTCAAGGCAAAATAATGCAGTATTGAGTTTCTAGTGCATTTTGTTTTGTAAAAAGCCATTTGGCTTATGAAATGTTGAAATGACTTTAAAAGAAAATTAGGGGCTGTGGTTATAAGTTATGATGATTATCATATGTGTGTATTTATTTTAGAAATACCTCATTTCATAACCAGCCAGTGAAATGTTTCATATGCATCTCTGACTTGGAGCTTTATCTTTAGAGCGGTTGAACAACAGATGGATGACAGTTCAGTCCCGACCAGCATGCAGCCCAAAATAAAAGAAGAAACCCAGCATCTAAAACTTACACACTTAGAGTATTTCAGCCTTTGGTGTCTAATGTTAACCCTGGAGTCACAGTCAAAGCATAATAAAAAAAATTACCAAACTATATGGTTAACGCCTGCTTCAGATATGTAAGTGGTCCATTTAATACAGTAAAACTTCAGTAATTTGGATTAGCCAGCGGTATGAAATTTGTAATTCATGACAGATACAGGTTATGTAGCATGTTAAAGCCATGCAGTTTCGTATATTCATGCCAACTCCAGATGGCTGTCAGTGAATTGTTTCTAAGTAGAGCACCATTGTTATTTTCAGTAGATTAAATATACCTCGGGACTTCTCTGGAGGTCCAGTGGTTAAGACTCGGGCGCTTCCACTCCTTAGGGGGTGGGGCGGGCGGACGACTAAGATCCCGCATGCCATGTGGCACGGCCAAAATAGATAAATAAATACACAAATATGTAAATAAATAAACCTCAAGAAATCTTAAAAAATTACTAGTGAAATTAAATCCTTTTTCATCAGTGAAAAGACTGTAAACTTGAGTATATCATAAGGTGAATTTTAGCATATTGGTACAGTGGAAATTAATGAAGTTTTACTTAATATTTTAAATACTAGCATTTTGAAAGTCTTTATTTTTATAAGTTTTGATAGAGATTCACATTTTCTAAAGTGGGTCAATATTGTATTTTGTGAGATCCATTTTTTTACAAGTTACTTGTAAAGTTATAACTTTATATATCTTTGCATAGTATATTTCTTTATGTAATATTTAGTTGCTTTTGATCCATTTCTTTCTTTCCAGAATGAATATTGATAATAATGTGACTTTAGACCTTAGATCGTTATTTCCTTAATACTAGACTTTAACACAAGGCACCATTACAGTGGAGAAAGTTTAAGTTGTTTTCAACAGACTACATAACTACGGTAAATACGTCCAGTGTACGTGCCAGCAAGCTTCTTTAGTATAATAGTAATGCCTGAGAGACTGTAAATGCTTCATGCTTACTTCTAAGAGGCAGTGGACTTATTAATTTGCTTGCCATTGTTTTAGTAACAATAATTATAAATTCTCTTGTAAACACTAAAGAAATACGTTACTACTTTCTTCACTTCAGGTTCAGTCAGGTTATTACGATTTGTCTTCTGTAGTGTTACATGTGTATCAGCACAGGAGGTGGGGTGTCAGTCAAGAATCAAAGTGCTGATATGCAAGTTGTTCAGAAATCTCAGGGACTTCCCTGGTGGTCCAGTGGTTAAGAATTCGCCTTCCAATGCAGGGGATTTGGGTTCAATCCCTGGTCTGGGAACTAAGATCCCACATGCCTCAGGACAACTAAGCCCGAGCGCTCTAGAGCCCGCGCGTCACCTCAGGACAACTAAGCCCGAGCGCTCTAGAGCCTGCGCGTCACAACTAAGACCTGATGCAGGGCTTCCCTGGTGGCGCAGTGGCTGAGAGTCCGCCTGCCGATGCAGGGGACACGGGTTCGTGCCCCGGTCCAGGAAGATCCCACATGCAGCGGAGCGGCTGGGCCTGTGAGCCATGGCTGCTGAGCCTGCGTGTCCGGAGCCTGTGCTCCGCAATGGGAGAGGCCACAACAGTGAGAGGCCCACGTACCGCAAAAAAAAAAAAAAAAAAAAGAGAGACCTTATGCAGCCAAATAAATAAATAAATATTTAACAAAAACAAAAACAAATCCCAGACTGTGGTGCAACAAGGGAGGTGCTCCCTAGCACCTATCTAGAGATCTGGTGATGAGAGATTTTCTTTTTCTTTTTCTTTTTGGCCTTGTCGCACGCATGCGGGATCTTAGTTCCCCGACCAGGGATCAAACCTGTGCCCCCTGCAGTGGAAGCATGAGTCTTAACCACTGGACTGCCAGGGAAGTCCTGAGAGATTATTTTAAAACTAATTTCTCTTTTTCTTTCTCTCTCATAGGGAGGAGAGTGGCAGTTGCATTGGGAACCTGATTAGAACAGAACATGTAAAGACAGTTTGTGATGGACAATATTTACATAATTTCCAACATAAAAATGGTGCCATGCCTATCACAAATCTAATGGCAGGTGACAGAATTATTTTAAGTGGAGAAGAGAGAACATTGTTTGCTTTGTCTAGGGGGTACATGAAGGAGATTAACATGACAACTGTAACCTGTTTATTAGACAGGTAATGAAATGTTCCCTTTTTGGGTCGGGGGGTAAAGCTTTATTGATATGTAAACATATACCATATGGTTCATCCATTTAAAGTGTATAATTCAGTGATGTTTAGTATATTCACAGAGCTGTGCAGTCAGCACTAAAGTCAATTTTAGAGCATATTCATCACCCCCAAAAGACTTCCTGTAATCACTCCCCCTGCCCTAGGCAACCACCAATTCCCCTTCTACCTTTATAGATTTGCCTCTTCTGAACATTTCACATAAATGGGATCATACAATATGTGGTCTTTTGTGACTGGCTTTTTTCACTTAGCATACTGTTTTTGAGGTTCATCTTCATGTAGTGGCATGTACCAGTACTCCATGCCTTTTAAAAAAATTTAGATAAAATTCACTTAACATAAAATTAACCATTAACCATTTTAAATGTAGAGTTCAGTGGCATTTAGCAATTATCCAACTGCTAAACTTTTGTTTAGTACATTACATTCCATAGTGCTAATGTGGACGTAATCTTATCAGATTCTCACAACCACGTGTACAGCAGGCAGGACAGACGCCCTGTGTTGGCTGTAAAGCTTATTTCTCCTTCTTAGCCCTCTGGGCACTCACCGTTTCATTCTCTCCTTTTTAAAAATATTTTATTTTTTATAATTTTATTATTATTGTTATTATTTTTATTATTTTTTGTCTGCATTGGGTCTTTGTTGCTGCGTGTGGGCTTTCTCTAGTTGCGGCGAGCCAGGGCTACTCTTTGTTGTGGTGTGCGGGCTTCTCATTGCGGTGGCTTCTCTTGTTGCGAAGCACGGGCTCTAGGTGCGTGAGCTTCAGTAGCTGTGGCACGCGGGCTCTAGAGTGCAGGCTCAATAATTGTGGTGCACGGGCTTAGTTGTTTCGCGGCATGTGGGATCTTCCCAGATCAGGGATCGAACCCATGTCCCCTGCGTTGGCAGGTGGATTCTTAACCACTGTGCCACCAGGGAAGCCCTCCTTTTTTTAAAGAACATGCTTTTTTCCATTTATAGTTGTAAATACTTTATACTTATAAAGTATAAATTAAAACAAAGTGAGTTAATTTAAAGAATAATATTAAGTAAATAGAAAAGTCGGTATGAAAATTTGTGGTAAAACTAAAATCCATGTTCGTTAATATCCATATTCCCTTCTTCCTGGACCCCCAGCCTTTCTTTCATTTAAGTGCCGGCATGCGTCACATTTCTTAGTGGATGGAGATCAGTAATTGGGATGTAGTGGAAATGTCCAGGCTTGCTCTCTGCTAATCAGTAATCCTCGTTAAGCCATAACCAGTCCTAGCCTAGGTTTCATGATATTGGAGTATCAGCTGTGATATTTCTGTTGTTTCTTAGGAATCCCTGCAGTCAGTCCTTTGAGGTATTTATTTGGCACCTAACATGTATTAGGTGCTTTGTAAACCCTTGAGGAACTCATAGTCTTGTGGGTAACAAATAAATAAATATGTTTTTGGTCTAATATGACAAGTGTTTGAATTGATGGGAACACAGAGGAGAGGCATTTAACCCAGTTTGAGGAGGCTCAGGGAAGGCTTTGTGAAAAAGGTCATTCCAGATCTTCACCCTGTGGGTGAATAAGTTAGCCTGATGAAGCAGTGTGAGAGGAGTATATCAAACAGAGGGAACAGGGTGTGGAAAACCTGATGGTGTGAAGTGGAGTGTTCAGCAAAGTACAGGTAATAATTAGTTTCTGGAATGTAAAAGATAAAGAAGGGAATGATTGGAGAGGTCAGGTCATAGAAGGTCTTATATACCATATTAAGAAGTTTTGACTTTACTTTTTCAGATGTACTGAAGAGCTTTAAACAGAAGAATGATAATAATCAGATTGGCATTTTTCTGTGGATGCACTATGGAGAATAGAGTTAATTAATGGAGGCAAAACTGAAAGCCGAGAAGTCAGGCACCTGTTGTAGTGGCCCAGGCTTGAGGTGATTGAGGGCAGGGTAGTTTTTTTTTTTTTTTTTGCGGTACGCGGGCCTCTCACTGCTGTGGCCTCTCCTGTTGCGGAGCACAGGCTCTGGACGCGCAGGCTCAGCGGCCATGGCTCACAGGCCCAGCCGCTCCGCGGCATGTGGGATCTTCCCAGACCAGGGCATGAACCCGTGTCCCCTGCATCGGCAGGCGGACTCTCAACCACTGCGCCACCAGGGAAGCCCTGGCAGGGTAGTTTTGACAGAGAAGGTGGAATGACTTTGAGAAGTATTTAGAAAGTAAAACTGTCTGACATGGGATCCTGATCGAGTGTGCAGGGTTGGAAGAGAGTGAGGGAGAGGGAAGGATCAAGACAGCTGTGTGGATGCAAGAGCCATTAATTGAGGTCAGGACCACAGAAGAAGGATCGAGTTCAGCAGGAATAAAGAGTTGTTCGGTTTTGAAAAACTGAACTTTCATAGCCTGGGTTTTAACTAATTGGAAATAAATATCTTGCTGCTTGCTGGATATCCAAACCTGAAGCTTGGGTGAGAAACAGGGTGGGAGAGGAATGTGAGGTCAGGCCTGAAGATGTAGAGTTGGGATTTAGACCCACGTGGGGGCATGGGACCAAAGGGAAAATGACAAGAAAGAAGAGTACACAGGACCAGGGAGGGGACCTAGGGAACATCATGGTTTAGGGGCTGATAGAGGAGTGGGAGAAGCTGTCGGGAAAGAGACCTGTACTCCAGGCTGGAGGAGGGAGGAGCCATATGCTCAGGACCCTTCTGGGGTGGTGAGCCCAGGCTGAATTGCCCAGGTAGAACTTGCCCAGGTCCAAGTGAGTTGTTAGCAAATGTTATAGGTTCCCGATTATTAACTGCTTTGACTTTGGTGCCTTGTGCCTTCCCCTTCTCCCTTTTCCCACCAATCCAGGGCCTCATCCTGTCTTTGGTTGGCAAGTATGTATTAGGGGCTGGTAGCCATTTTAGTAGCAATTCTGGCTCATTTACTCTTTTAGCAGACAGCAGCATATTTCTTATACAGATCTACTGACTATGTTAAATGAAAAACATTCATGTACATCTGTTTGCTGTTTTAGGAACTTGTCAGGACTCCCAGAATCAACTTTGTTCAGATTGGACCAGGAAGAAAAACACTGTGATATAGATACCCCATTAGGAAATCTTTCTAAACTGATGGAAAATACTTATGCCAGGTTTGTAACAATAAATGAATCTGAATTTTGTTCTACTTTCCTAAGGAACGTGGAGTAAAAAAAAAGCTTTTTTTTTCTTTTCAGCCAAAAACTTCGAGATTTAATCATTGACTTTCGCGAACCACAGTTTATATCCTACCTCAGTTCTGTTCTTCCACATGATGCAAAGGATACAGTTGCCTGCATTCTAAAAGGTATGTTATAATCAGTGTGTCTGCATCCATTAATTTTTCTTGGTTCTATTTATAATTTAATCTATATTATAGTCCAGTATTTTAATACTTAAAAAAAATAAATTTATTTATTTATTTTTGGCTGAGTTGGGTCTATTTTTGCTGCGCACAGGCTTTCTCTAGCTGCGGCTAGCTGGGGGCTACTCTTTGTTGCGGTGCATGGGCTTCTCATTGCTGTGGCTTCTCTTGTTGCGGAGCACGGGCTCTAGGCGCCCGGGCTTCAGTAGTTGTGGCATACGGGCTCAGTAGTTGTGGCTCGTGGGCTCTAGAGCACAGGCTCAGTAGCTGTGGCGCACGGGCTTAGTTGTTCCGCAGCATGTGGGATCTTCCCGGACCAGGCTTGAACCCGTGTCCCCTGCATTGGCAGGCAGATTCTTAACCACTGTGCCACCAGGGAAGTCCTTTAATAATTTATAAACTTGTAATTACAGCTTTTAGACAGCATCTCTTTGGAATTAGTTAACCTGTGACCTTTACTGTCACCATGACATTTCCTTACTTTGAAAGGACGTATTGAAGAACAGACTAGAATAGAGTCAGCTTTTCTTGTAAAATAGTTAAGATGCTCAGTAAAATTCAACACTCTTTTTCCTGTTATTTTTAAATTTAAATGTAGGTTTGAATAAGCCTCAAAGGCAAGCCATGAAAAAGGTACTTCTTTCAAAAGACTACACCCTCATCGTGGGTATGCCTGGAACAGGAAAAACAACTACAATATGTACTCTTGTAAGGTTATTATTCTTTTGCTTAGAAACTGAATATTTAAATCAGCTTCTCCTTGGTTCAGAGAATGTGATATTGGATATCAAAAGGGCTGAATTTTAAGTCAAAAATGCCTTTATTTCAAACTAAAAGTGACATGAGAAATAGTAAACCTAAATTACCAATAGTTGTAATCACCTTGTAGATATCTTGCATGTAAGATTGTCTAAAATCTCTTTCTGTTGTTGTTATATGTATGTTTTCCTTCCCTTTAAAAAATGATAAGTTGTACAGAGGCGGTTGAAATAGAGTTTTCTTGAATTTTTTTTCATGTCAGTAAATTACTGAGCAGTCTTAGAATAATCATAATGATGGCAGCAAATATTTATTGACTGATACTGTGTGCCAGGCACTAGTCAAAGTGTATTTGTATTCAATTTTATTATGACATAATATATTATTAGCATATCTTTAATAACATGATAATAATGCCATGTTATTTTCATAAAACATTTTGGCTATATAGTTTTTTAAAAAGTTACTTGGCTCAGCTCTTAGATATGCTTCCTATTAAGTTTTCTAATTCTATTCAAAAAATATAAATGTTAAAAATTACCGGGAGTTAAAAGTAATGCTGTTTTCCTTTCTTTTATTCATTATTAGGTAAGAATTCTCTATGCCTGTGGTTTTAGTGTTTTGTTGACCAGCTATACACACTCGGCTGTTGACAATATTCTTTTGAAGTTAGCAAAGTTTAAAATTGGATTTTTGCGCTTGGGTCAGACTCAGAAGGTACATCCAGATATCCGGAAGTTTACAGAGGAGGATATTTGCAGATCAAAATCCATTAGATCCTTAGCTCTTCTAGAAGAACTCTACAATAGTCAAGTAAGTACAATTATTGTATAATAATACTGGCAGTAATTTTTGTAGCCAGAATGAGGGGAGAAATGGTACGTTGGGAAATTTAATCGCATTGACCAAATTTGCACGTGATTAATTTATATAAACCACAGGACCAGTTTATGAGTTTATAGTTTGTTCTTTGCTTCTGAACTGAAATACGGTTTCTGGTTTATTATTCAGGGCTCCCATCTTCTAGTTTAAAATATCCTCGTAAAGGAAAACTCTGTTTCTGTCTACTCACACTTCTGACACTGACTACGTGGAGTTAGTGCAGACTCCACAGGTTAAGGACTCAGTCCCACAAGACTGCCCCCTACTTCAGTTCTCAATTGCGAGTTCAAGCCTCCTGTGTCCAGCTTGGGGGTTCCTGTGTCCTCCTCCTTGGATTCTATAATTTGCTAAAATGGCTCACAGAACTCAAGAAAGTCAGCTCATTAGCATAAACTCAGGTATGATTAGAAGGGACTTATGAATAACGAAAGATGTACCTGTCACCCATCAATCAGGAAATTCCAAGGGTTTTAGGAGCTCTGGGTCAAGAACCAGAAGGAAGACCAAATGTGTATTTCTTATTATATTATAGTGTCACACCTAGAAAACTAATAATCAGGATTTTTTAGTGAGTTTGAATTAGAAGTAATGGTATATGAATAGTCTTGTGATAGGTATTTTTAGGCTTTGATATAGAACCTAATTTTTATTTAATGTCTGTATATATTTTTACTGGGAAGTCTTAACTGATATTTTTGTCTTAAAAATTATCTCAAATAGATTTTAGTAGACTATTCTTACAACTCTTTTGTCTAATATCTATCCCAATTATTGAAAAATTTTGAAGTGGCTAAGATTATGTCTGATTTACTTTTTTAAATTAAAGTTTTTATTTTGAGATAATTATAGATTCACATATAATAGTCAGAAATAATACAGGGAGATCCTGTATACCCTTTGCCCAGTAGTAACATTTTGCAAAACTAAAGTAAAATATCACAACAGGGATATTGAAGTGTTACAGTCTACATACAGAATAGTTCCATTACCACAAAGATCACTCTCGTTGTACTTTTATAACTATGCCCACTTCTTTCCTGCCTACTCATTCCTTGACCCCTGATAACCACTTTTCTGTTTTCCATTTCTACAGTTTTGTCATTTCAAGAATGTTATATAAGTGGAAATATATGTTATCAAACAAAAGTTCGTGTGCCGGACACACAGGCCAAACAAACTGAAACGTCAGAGTTTGGAGCAGAGAAATGTTTATTGCAGGGTCAAGCAAGGAGACCAGGCAGCTCGTGCTCAAAAACCTCAAACTCTTTTCAGGGAGAAGTTTTTATAGGCAAAATTTGGGGTGAGGGCTGCAGGGTGTGTATCTTTCTTCTGGTTGGTTGGTGGTGAGGTAACAAGGTGGTGCTCCAGGAATCTTGTGCTCAGCCTGAAGTTACTATCCTCCACCTGGGTGCCGGCCTTATTTCCTGCAGAAGACCTCAAGGGAGCAGGGGAGGGATAAATTGGGAGATGTGATTGACATATACATACTACTATATATAAAATAGATAACTAATAAGGACCTGCTGTATAGCATAGGGAGCCCAATACACTGTAATGACCTATATGAGAAAAGAATCTAAAAAACAGTGGATATATGTATAACTGATTCACTTTGCTGTACAGCAGAAACTAACACAACATTGTAAATCAACTATACTCCACTAAAAATTTAAAAAAAAAGAACTCAAAGATATTTGTAACATATTCCTTGAGGAAGAACCAGGATCCTTCTTTAATCCCTGCACTATAGTTTCTTGATTGTTCCTCCTTTGTTTCTGCATCCCCTATTTCCCTGATTAGTAGCTGTTTGAATATGCCCTTTGGAACTCTGGGAAGATCGAGGAGGCTGAAGCTTTTATCCTACAAATAAGAAATGGGGGACCCGGAAAGGCTTTTGTTCCTAGGAGGGCCCCACAAGGTCCTGCTTGGTTTCACATACAGTATGTAATCTTTGGGGATTGGTGTTTTTCACTTAGCCTAATTCTCTGTAGATTCAGATTGTTACATGTATCATCAGTAGTTTGCTCCTTTTTATTGGTGAGTATTGTTCCATAGTATGGATGCGCCACAATTTGTTTAACCATTCACCCATTGGAAAACATCTGGATTGTTTGCAGTTTTTGGCTCTTATGAATAAAACTGCTATAGACATTCATGTATAGGGTTTTGTGTGAACGTAAGTCTTCATATCTCTGGGATAAATGCTCAGGGGTGCAGTGTCTGAGTCATTTGGTAGTTGCATGTTTAGTTTTTAAAAAATCTACCAGGGCTTCCCTGGTGGCGCAGTGGTTGAGAGTCCGCCTACCGATGCAGGGGACACGGGTTCGTGCCCTGGTCAGGGAAGATCCCACGTGCCACAGAGCGGCTGGGTCTGTGAGCCATGGCCGCTGAGCCTGTGCGTCCGGAGCCTGTGCTCTGCAACGGGAGAGGCCACAACTGTGAGAGGCCTGCGTACCGCAAAAAAAAAAAAAAAAATTACCTATCTGTTTTCTAAAGAAGCTATAACATTTTACATTCCCACCAGCAAAGTGTGAGTGATCCTTGTCAGCATTTGGTGGTGTTAACTATTTTTCATCTTGGCCATTCTGATAGGTGTATAGTGATATACAATGTGAGAATGTCTCAACTTCCCCTTCATTCCTGAAGGATAGTTTTGCTAGTTATAGGATTCTGGGTAAATAATGTAATTCTTTTCTTTTATACTGGGAAAATATTCTGCCACTTTCTTCTGGCTTCCGTGGTTTCTGATGAGAAATATGCTGACGTTTGAATTGGAATGTTTTGCCTTATAGCAAGATGGTGTTTACCTGGGCTGCTTTTCAGAATTTTTTCTTTTCTTTAGTTTTTAGAATTTTAATTATGATATGTCTTGTAGCGGATTTTTTTCTATCATGTTTGGAGTTTTCCCAGCTTATTGAATCTATAGATTTAATGTCTCTTGCCAGACTTGGGACATTTTTAGCCATGATTTCTTCTAGTGCTTTTTCAGCCCCTCCCTCTTTCTTTTCTGCTAGGGCTGTGAAGACACGAATGGTGGATCCTTTATGTCCTGCAGGTCCATGAGGCTCTGTTTAGTTTTTGTTTTTTCAGTCTACTTTCTGTCTGTTATTCAGACTGTATAATTTCTATTTTTCTATGTCTTTGTTCACTGATTCTTTTCTCTGTCCCTTGCTGTTGAGCCTATTCCATGATTTTAAAATTCTAGTTATTCTAGTTTCAGTTCTAAAATTTCCATTTGGTTCTTCTTTTTACCTTCTGTTTCTTTGCCAAGACTTTTATTTTCTTGAGATTTTATATCTTTTTCTTTTCATTCAAGTGTGTTCATAATTGTTCATTGAAACATTTTTATCATGGCTGCTTTAAAATCTTTGTCATCGGGCTTCCCTGGTGGCTTAGTGGTTGGGAGTCCGCCTGCCGATGCGGGGGATGGGTTTGTGCCCCAGTTCGGGAGGATCCCGTGTGCCGCAGAGCGGCTGGGCACGTGAGCCATGGCCGCTGGGCCTGCGCGTCCGGAGCCTGTGCTCCGCAGCGGGAGAGGCCACAATGGTGAGAGGCCCGCATACCGCAAAAAAAAAAAAAAAAAAAAAAATCTTTGTCATATAATTCTAACATCACTGTCATCTATTGATTGTCTTATATTCATTCAGTTTGAGATATTTCTGGTTCTGTATATGAGTGATTTTTTATGAAATCTGAACATTTTTGTATTGTGTTATTTAAAACTTTTGTTTTAGCTCGCTTCCCTAACACTACCCTGGTAGGGCAAGAGGGTATGCCACCTCATTACTGCCAGCTGGGAGCTGAAGTCCAGGATGCCTACTTGGCATCTTTTAATGCAGAAGGTGACGGGCTTCTCATTACTGTTTGATAGGGGTGGAAGGAGTCTAGGCTTCCCACGCAGTCTCCACTACATTGCTGGGTGAGGGTTACTACCAGCCAAGAGGGATGAAAATCCTGGCTTGACCTTCTCTGACACCACCCCGGCAAGGTATTGGGGTGCCTTATTCCAGCCTCAGGCAGGTGGAAATCTAAGATCCTCCCTTGACCTTTGCTGGCATTGGTAGGGGGGCAAGGCCATAATTTTTTGTTTTTATTTTTTTAGATTTTCTAAATTCTTTATTAGATTGAACATGTGTTTCTTTTTAATTTTTATTATTTTTTTCTTTTCCTTTATGGTTTATTACAGGATGCTGTATATAGTTCCCTGTGCATACAGTAGGACCTTGTTATTTCTCTGTTTTATATATAGTAGTGCATATCTGTTAATCCTACCCTCCTAATTTATCCCTCCAGCCACCCTTTCACCTTTGGTAACCGTAAGTTTGTTTTCTATGTCTGTGAGTCTGTTTCTGTTTTGTAAATAATTTCATTTGTATCATGTTTTTAGATTCCACATGTAAATGATATGATATTTGTCTTTCTCTCTTTCTGGCTTACTTCACTTAGTATGAAATCTAGATCCATCCATGTTGCTGCAGATGGCATTATTTCATTTTTTATGGTTGAGTAATATTCCATTGTATACATATACCACATCTTTATCCATTCATCTGTCGATGGATATTTAGGTTGTTTCCATGTCTTGGTTATTGTAAATAGCGCTGCGATGAACATAGGGGTACATGTATGTTTTCAAATTAGAGTTTTCTCCAGATATATGCCCAGGAGTGGGATTGCTGGATCATACGGTGACTCTATTTTTAGTTTTTGAAGGAACCTCCATACTGTTCTCCACAGTGGCTGCACCAATTTACATTCCTACCAACGGCGTAGGGGGGGTTTCCTTTTCTCCACACCCTCGCTAGCATTTATTATTTGTTATTTGTAGACTTTTTAATGATGTCTATTCTGATCTGTGTGAGGTGGTACCTCATTGTAGTTTTGATTTGTGTTTCTCTAATAATTAGCGATGTTGAGCATCTTTTCATGTGCCTGTTGGAGATCTGTATGTCTTCTTTAGAGAAATGTCTATTTAGGTCCTCTGCCCACTTTTTTTTTTTTTTTTTTTTTTCAATAAAGGAGATGTAGTTCTTTTTTTTTTAACTTAGTTAATTTATTTATTTTTAGCTGTGTCAGGTCTTAGTTGTGACATGCAGGATCTTCGTTGCAGTGTGTGGGATCTTTCGTTGTGGTGCACAGGCTCTTCGTTGTGGTGTGCGGGCTTCTCTCTAGTTGCCGCGCTCGGTCTTCTTTCTAGTTGTGGCATGCAGGCTCTCCAGTTGAGGCACATGGGCTCAGTAGTTGTAGCATGTGGGCTTAGTTGCCCCTCAGCATGTGGGATCTTAGTTCCCTGACCCGGGATCAGTGCAGTGTCCCCTGCATTGTAAGGTGGATTCTTTACCACTGGACCACCAGGGAAGTCCCTCCTGCCCATTTTTTGATTGGGTTTTTTGTTTTTTTGTTATTGAGTTGTATAAGCTGTTCGTATATTTTAGAAATTAAGCCCTTGTTGTTCTCATCATTTGCAGATATTTTCTCGCCATCTGTAGGTTGTCTTTTCATTTTATTTATGGTTTGCTGTGCTGTGAAAAAGCTTATAAGTTTGATTAGGTCCCATTTATTTTTGTTTTTTTATTTCTATTGAGACCATAGTTTTTTATGTGGTGTTTGGCTAGAGTTGAGTGATTATTGTATAAGTTTTCTGTCTGCTAGGCTATCCCTTTCCTGTTCTTTTGGCTTTTGTTGGAGCTTCTTTTGGTCTGCATACATTGGCATTCCTGTGTTCCTAGTCTTATCAGCTCCAAATCTGGGATATGTGAGGCAAAAGGAAAACCCAGGGAACTGTGGTGTTCCTCGTGTCCCAAGGTTCCTAGCTGGTCTACCTTTTCTCCACCTTTCAGTCTTTATGTTTATAGTTTTATATTTATATAATGTCCGGGGTTTTTCATTGTACTTTGTGGGAGGAGTAGGGAAAAGTACTCCATCTTCCCAGAAGTAAAGTCCTGGTTGACGTTAAAAAAATAAATTCATTAACTTACTGCCTCTTGAATGTTTCAGATTTCCATTTTGAAATATCGAAATTTGAGCATTGTTATAGTGTCTGGAAAATTAACTTGATTTAAAAATATTTATAGTAAAAAATTAAAATTTTTGCATGCTATAAGTGTTTCTGCAATCATATTGGGGGATTCCTGTTTTGGGGGACAAAGAGTTCTTTTTTGATCTTTTAATTTCAAAAATGGGAAAAACACGGTATATTTCTTGGACATATTAAATAACTGATCTATTTTCCCTATTTGTTTTTAGCTTATAGTTGCAACAACATGTATGGGAGTAAACCATCCCATATTTTCTCGTAAAACTTTTGATTTTTGTATAGTGGATGAAGCCTCTCAAATTAGCCAACCAATTTGCCTAGGGCCACTTTTTTTTTCGCGGAGATTTGTGTTGGTGGGGGATCATCAGCAGCTTCCTCCCCTGGTACTAAACTGCGAAGCAAGGTAAGCAGACGTTGAGGTTTCAATTTTAAACTAGATTCTTTTTAAGGGACAGTTTCAGTACACTGATAAGCCTGAACTGGATTTGTTGACAGAGCTCTTGGCATGAGTGAAAGCTTATTCAAGAGGCTGGAACAGAATAAGAATGCTGTCGTACAGTTAACCGTGCAGTACAGAATGAACAGGTATTTGTAACAGTGTCAGCTACGAGTGATTTTTGTATTTGTGTTCATAACTAAAACTAAAATTATTTTGTAATTTCCATAGTAAAATTATGTCCTTAAGTAATAAACTGACATACGAAGGAAAGCTGGAGTGTGGATCAGACAAAGTGGCCAATGCAGTGATAAACCTACCTAACTTTAAAGATGTAAAGCTGGAACTGGAGTTTTATGCTGATTATTCTGACAATCCTTGGCTGGTTGAAGTTTTCGAGCCAAAAAATCCTGTTTGTTTCCTTAACACAGACAAGGTAAAAAACAAAAAAACAAACATTTTCTTTAGTTTTTCTCCTTTTGCTCTTTTATTTGTATTCCTCAGTTTTCAGTAGCGATTGCTTCCTTAGGGCTTATCAGTTAAAACTAATGTACTTCTCGTACTTTAACACAAAAGAATATTTTCTTTCTATAGACTCACTGTCTTTGGGAGGAGGTTTATTCTGGTGATTGATAGATGTCAGAATTGACTTTTGAAGTCAGAAAGGTAGAAAGTGAACTCAACTGTATAACTACATTTCCTCAAAAAGAAATTGACATTGATATTGTCAAAGGTCTGGGTTTACAAATGGACAGCAGATACGATAAATTGATGTCCTTTTGAAGACCTTTTTTAAAAGAATTGACTTTATTTTCTAGAGCAGTTTTAGGTCCACAGCAAAACTGAGCTAAAAGTACAGAGATTTCCCATATATCTCCTCCCCCCACCGTATGCACCTAAAGATCTCTTTGCAAATCTGTCATTAAACAAAAAATCTGCACAAGGACTTTAAATGACTTGTCTTATTTCTAAGAACTAAGAACAAAGTTTTGACCCTATGTTCCTACAGTTTGTTTTATATAGTGCTTCTCATTATTGATTTGGAAGTCTATGTAAGTTCAAATAAAAATATAATGACCAATTATATGTATGCATGTTATTCTAAAATAGTTATATCTCTTGTTATTAAGATGGGTGGAGCCAGGTGGTTGTTAAAAATAGGGCCTTACCATGTGTGTACCATGGTGGGATTTTCATTCTCTTGGACATTGCCTTAGTGTTTCAGGATGAAGAATTAACACCTAGGGGCAGGCAGGCTCTGGAATATTTAGTCACATAAACTGATCTCACAAATGACTGCTTTTATAAACCAGAACTCTAATTTATTAGTTATAATTTACCATTTTTTAACCTCACCAGTGATAGTTCAGATTCTTTTTTGCTACTCACATTTCCTCCTTCTTGGCATCAGGATTCCAAATAAGTTGTATTAAAATTAATCAAGGTTACTAAGGAATGATGTAGGAGCAAAACAATCCTTTGAAAGTTCTACTAGGTGTGGTAGAGACTGGGGAACCTTATCGCTCCATTATTTGTATAAAAATCAACAAGAAAATGGAAAGGGCACAGATATTAGAGCCAGATCTAAGTTTGAATCCTAGTGCCACGATTTATTGTGAGGCTTGGGCAGGCTACTCATCTTTTCTGACCTTTGATTCCTATAAAATGGGGGATAACACAGTAAAGTTTGTGAAGCCCAGTGTATGGTCGGCTTTTATAGAGATTTTAGTCTGAACTCTATGTAGCATGTTTAAGATGGGTTGCCTCTGGGTGGCTTTCTGAAAGTGACTAATATCATTCATTTTTGTTAATTCTTTTACCTTCAACTTTAAGATGAAGATATTTTTCATCTGTTTCCATATGTGGTAGTACCGTCTCTATGGCCACCTGTGTACTGACAGTACTCTTAACTTCAGAGATTGTTTTGCAAGCAGGATGCATATTTTTTCTATTTAGGTTCCAGCACCAGAACAAGTTGAAAAGGGAGGTGTCAGTAATACAACAGAAGCCAAACTCATTGTTTTCCTGACCTCAATTTTTATTAAGGTAACATAGAATTTAATTTTGAGGGCTAATTAATATTAAGGTGCAGAGTAATAGAATATTAGAATGCAAGGAACTTTAGATCTAAAGTTAACTTTTGTTTATTAAGATAAAGAGGAATGAAGCCTGATTGTTTTTATTTTGAGAACATTTATCTAAGACATGTAATTTTTTATACAGTAATGGCATTTTGAGTTTCCATTTAGGATAACTTTTTGTAACATCAGATAATTCTGATTGTTTCAATTTAGTGCTGAAGTCAGTATGATTGGCAATTGGAAACATCTGGTGTAAGGGATAGCAGAAAGTAAAATGTATTTCTTTGTCCTTTTTTTGGTATGGCAACACTGTTTTGGTGGCATACAAACCACTATACTGCCATGGACTTCTAAATATCAAGGGAACAATGTTTGAGGAAATTATTTCATTTCAGCAAATGTGGATGTAGCCTTAGAGTGAATTCAATAATTGTATTTACTCCTTGTGATAGGAATATGTATTATAAACATCAATTGGGCACATTATGTAAACATTTAATAAATTTAGTAAAGCTTAAATAACAAAAGTCAGGATTTTTTCACTTTAAATTGTGTTCTTTTCTGTTTAGGCTGGTTGTAATCCCTCTGATATTGGTATCATTGCACCATACCGGCAACAGTTAAAAGTCATCAATGATTTATTGGCACATTCTTCTCTTGGGATGGTCGAAGTTAATACAGTAGACAAATACCAAGGAAGAGACAAAAGTATCATTCTAGTATCTTTTGTTAGAAGTAATAAAGATGGAACTGTGAGTTAATTGTATTTTCTGCTTTGTTGTCTGATTTGTATTTTATATTTGTTTGGGACATTATTTACCTCTCTTTTTTTTCTCTCTCTCTTTTTTAATTGTGGTAAAAAACACATTACATAAAATTCACCTTCTTAACTATCTTTTAGTGTACAATTCACAAGTATTAAGTATATTTACAGCGTGTGCAACACATCTCCAGAACGTTTTCATTTTGCAAAACAAATTCTATACCCATGAACAATTCCCTAATTCCCACTCTCTCCTTTCCCTGGCAATCACTTTCTGTCTCTGTGAATCTGACAGAATTTTATGAATTCTGTGAATTTTCCATATAAGTGGAATCATACGGTATTTGTCCTTTTGTAAGTGGCTTATTTCACTTTTCATAATGTCCTCAGGGTTCATCCGTGTTGTAGCATGTGTCAGAATTTCCTTCCTTTTAAAGGCTGAATATTATTCCACTGCATGTATATACCGCATTTTGTTTAGCCATTTATCCATCAGTGGACATTTGGGTTGCTTCTACCTCTTGGTTATTGTGTTTGGAGCATTTTAAACATATAGGCTTCCCTAGATATACTTTCAAATTTATAGATAATTCCAGGCTTTGTTTTGGTTTTTTTGCGTTTTTATCTCTCCTTGACTCATTTTTCTTGACTATGCAATACCTTCGTATGGTTTTTAAGATACACGTAGTAGAGGGACTTCCCTTGTCATCCAGTGGTTAAGACTCTACACTTCCAATGCAGGGGCTGCGGGTTTGATCCCTGGTCAGCGAACTAAGATCCCACATGCCACGCTGCACAGCCAAAAATAAATAAATAAAATAAAATACACATAGTAGAAAGTCTCCCTTCTTCCCTGTTCCTCTACTCAGTTCTTACCCTCACAGATAATCACATGTTTAGTTTTTTGGTTTTGTTTTGTTTTTGGTAACCTTCTAGGTTTCTTTAAGCATATGCAAGCAGATATGAATCAGTATTCATATTTCCCTCCTTTTTTGCGCAAAAGGTAATATATACACTATTTCTGGACTTTGCTTTTTCCACTTAACAGCTTGGAGATCTTTCCATGTCATTACACAGAGATTTCATTCTGTTCTTACAGATGCATAGTTTTCCACTGTATATATGGGTCACGTTATATTTAACCACTCCTCTGAGTCTTCTACTATGACGTGTTTCTATTACTGTTAAAAACAATGCTACACTGGGGCTTCCCTGGTGGGAAGTGGTTAAGAATGGTGGTGGTTAAGAATCCACCTGCCAATGCAGGGGACCAGGGGTTCGAGCCCTGGTCTAGGAATATCCCACATTGCTGCGGAGCAACTAAGCCTGTGTGCCACAACTACTGAGCCTGCGCTCTAGAGCCCATGAGCCACGACTACTGAAGCCCGTGTGCCACAACTACTGAAGCCTGCGTGCCTAGAGCTTGTGCTCCACAACAAGAGAAGCCACCACAATGGGAAGCCTTCACCCTGCAACAAAGAGTAGCCCCCGCTTGCCACAACTAGAGAAAGCCTGCGCACAGCAAAGGAAGACAACACAGCCAATAAATAAACATAAATAAAATCTATTAAAAAAAAGAAAAAAAATTAAAAAAAAAGAAACGGAGAGCTTGTTTCATAGATATTTTTTAAAATGCAACACTGAGTGGAGATAACTTCAATTCTTTTTTTTTTTTTTTTAATATTTATTTGGCGGTGCTGCGTCTTAGTTGCAGCACTTGGGATCTTCGTTGCTGCGTGCAGGATCTTTAGTTGTGGTATGTGGGCTCCTAGTTGTGGTATGCGGTATCTAGTTCTCCGACCAGGGATTGAACCCGGGCCCCCTGCATTTGGAGCACGGAGTCTTAACCACTGGTCCACCAGGGAAGTCCTAACTTCAATTCTGTATTATATATATTTAATATTTTTAATTTTTTAATATATTTTTATTATATGTATTTAATAATTTAAAATTATGGCTAGGATATCATACCCACGATAAAATACTTGAAGTTGGCACTGTGGGCAAGTTTTTCCCACTGTCTGGATTTTAAATGTGTTGATGAATCTTTTTTACAGTATATGTTTTTGAAAACTGCTCAAAAAACTCAAATAAATAAGAAAACTCAAAGAATGAAAATTACAATTTCTTTCAGCTTGGTGAACTATTGAAAGATTGGCGACGTCTTAATGTTGCTATAACCAGAGCCAAACATAAGCTGATTCTCCTGGGATGTGTGCCCTCACTAAACCGCTATCCTCCTTTGGGGAGGCTACTTTATCATCTAAACTCAGAAAAATTAATATCCTTTTTGTTTTATATGTGGTCACATTTGATTGTGCTATTGTGAGTATTTCATTTATGTATTTGTATAAGCTAAAACTCAGTGTCTCGTGTTTTCCATGGGCATATTTCAAAAGATCTGATTCTGCAAAGGAAAGAGAGAAAACAATTCACAGGAAGTAATTTTAAGCAAAAAGTGAAATAATGAATGTGGTGGAGAAGGATAGTTTGTGAAATGAGAAAGGGGAAAAAAAGGGACTTGATTTTTTGCCTTAGGAACAGGGTGCATGTTTCCTAGAATACATCTAGGAAAACTGTTTATCCCTTCTTGTTCCTCTCCCCTCAATTTATAACCTTTTTTAAAAAAAATCTAGGACAAAGTATTATATTTAAAAATGGAGATTATTACTTGTCATATTGTATTAATAGATTATTTTAAAAATAGATCATCTCTTTAAAAAATTATATGTAGGTCTCAGGCTAAGATATGTAAACCATATTGCTTAAGTATATTATTATCTATAGAATGCCATAAAAATCTTTACAATTTTTTTAGCAGCCCTGTAAACCAAATTACAGAATGTTAGATAATAATGTCATATATGTTTTTATGTAATTCCACATTGTGTTAAATATATCTTCCTTAATTTATTTTACATCATTGATCTTCCATCAGGAGAACATGAAAGTTTTTGTCATGTATTGGGTGATTTTCAAAGAAGATAAAGCATTGTTTTCCTTGCTTTTTCCAAACCATCATGACTTCTCTAACTCTTGCCTATTTATAATTTGGATATGCTGTAAAATCAGTGCCTGTTTACACTGTGAAGATAACTTTTATCCCAAGGGTAAGAAATGATGTAAATATACTCTTTCAGAGTTCCAGTTTTTTTTTTTTTATTTATTTTTCGGTATAACTTTGTTAAACATAAAGGTCTATTACCATACAAAATTTAACATAGTATTTTTTTAGTACAGGTGTACCAAAACTGAAAAGTCTAAATTTATAGCTATTATAAATGTGTTTTTGTATGATCTAGAGTTTGATAAATTTCTACCACCTTTTAAAGCTGGGATGAATTTTTCAATCTGAGGTTTAAACCTTTAAGTCTACATTTTCAAGATTAATTTGATCTTTTAGATTTTGTATCATATTTTGTTTATTTGAAAGATTAGTTAAGAAAATTGATTTGCTTTTGTCATTTAAGGACAATCTTGTGATGATGAGAACATAAGTAAGACGTTTTTCTGTATTTTGAGGTCCCTGATTCAAAGGCCATTCTGCTGGTTTTTTTCCTGACTTTTGCTTTCTCATATCAGAGATGTTTTCACTTTAAACCTAGTCTTTTAAATTATCACTGATAAATGTATTATTTCCAGTTAATTTCTGATCCTCCTTACTCTCCCACTTGTTATTTTCACTTTTCAGTATTCTAGTGAAAGAAAATAATTCCTACTGTTCTTTTTTTTTTTTTTTTTTTTTTGCGGTATGCGGGCCTCTCACTGTTGTGGCCTCTCCCGTTGTGGAGCACAGGCTCCGGACGCGCAGGCTCAGCGGCCATGGCTCACAGGCCTAGCCACTCCGCGGCATGTGGGATCTTCCCGGACCGGGGCAAGAACCCGTGTCCCCTGCATCGGCAGGCGGACTCTTAACCACTGCGCCACCAGGGAAGCCCCCTACTGTTCTTTTGAGAAGAAATTTTGTTTGCTTAATTGATGACAAATTAAAAAGGTGTATTCCTATTTTCACTTATTCATGTTCATATGCCCCTTTGTTTTAGGGCATTTCTCAATTTTCTCTTTTGGTATAAAAATGTTTTGTAAAATAGTTACGTCAAAGTGCTTGATTACTTATATTGTGACCAATTTTAACCTTAGTGTATCCATCTTTGGCAGGGAGATCTCTCATTTCTCTCAAATTTTTTCTTTTTAATGAATGTTAAGTATGTTAAAAATTGCTGCCTCTACCTCACATGTTTTTTAAAAAATATTACTTGAAGATTTTATTAAATAAATTGTTCTCTTACTGTTAGATCTTACTGTGTCAATTATTAATACTAAATAATAATTAAGTTCAGGGTTGTCCACCGTTTTTTCCAGTATTGAGAACTGAAATACTGATAATGCTCTAAAGCTGAAACCAAGGAGTGTTGACATTATAAAGAGATTTATGAAGGACACACAGGATGGAGTTGATCATGGAGATACTATGGATTAGACAGGAAAAACTAGGAAGTTTACAGAGATAAGGCTTAAATATTGGTTAGATATCATGAAGTTATATAACAGGAAGGAACTGAAGATAATTTCAGTTCCTGGGAGTGAGATGAATAATGTAAATTCTTTTGGTTCGATCAGTGGTTGCTTTACAGATTTGTATGGCCTGCAAAGCCCTGTGGAATAAGAGCCCTGGGAGGGGTTCCGTGTTTCTTGTCATTTGGGACTCTGTCTTGATTACAAGAGTCTAGCCACTTAGTTGAAAGAGTTAGGGTTTGTCTTTTATATATAAGATGCTATGAGTTGGAGGCTTGGGGTGAGCTGTAAGTTGAACCCAGACTGGGCCATCAGATTGCTAATAGTGCAGTTTAAGTATGACATCCATGCCAAAGACTAAGACAGCAGTGGCTACCAGTCTCTAATGTTATTGGGCAGTCACTTTGTGCAGGTCCAGATCAAAAGCACCATTAGCCTAGACAAGGTCTTCCTTATAGTGTAAAGCCAGGATGTGATGACAGTGTAGCCATTCCAGTGGCCCCATTCCTGAAAATCAGTTCAGAGTTCCTACCCCCTTACCTCTCTTGCTACCTCCTCTGATTCCTTTCTTTTCTTCCTCATCTCTCACTCTTTAGAGACGGGTCTTTCCCAGAGCTCTTATGTTTGGTCTGGTCCTGTTCTCCCTCCTTGGACAGTCACTGGCTCCAACCGTCACCTATGTAGCTGTTTACCAAATCTGTATACCCTGCCATGTCTTCTGAATTCTAGTTATATCTGTGTTCCAGCTCCTGCCTTCAGAGTCTTCTGTGAGCACTTCCGAGTCAGCACATACAAAATGTAAATTTCCATCTTCATCTAATGCCTTCCTCTGTAATCTCTATTTCTGTCAAGGACACCATCTACCTCTACATCTACCATTTTCTGAGAGGTCAAAAGTCTTGGCATAATTTTCTTTCTTTAATTTTTTTTTCTGTCTAATTATAGAGTAGTACATGATTTTAGTGAGAATTTCAAACACTACAAATTTTAGAAAATTAAATTTCTTTGTAATCTTATCATTTAGTTATAACTACTGGTAGTTTGGTGTATGATAATCTGGACTGGTGCTTAAGAATAAAAATTGCCACAACCCACAACAAGAAACACATTTTGCATCATGACTCAGCATGAACATATGTATGTGCGTGCACCTTAAACAGTACTTTAACAAAATATCTACCCTTTTTATATGTGATATACCCTCATATTTTCCACTATTCCATTAAAAACAAAGCTGGTTGCGGGGCTTCCCTGGTGGCGCAGTGGTTAAGAATCTGCCTGCCAGTGCAGGGGACACGGGTTTGAGCCCAGGTCCAGGAAGATCCCACATGCCACGGAGCAACTAAGCCCGTGCACCACAACTACTGAGCCTGCGCTCTAGAGCCCGCAAGCCACAACTGCTGAGCCCGTGCACCACAGCTACTGAGTCTGTGCTCTGTAGAGCCCGCGTACCACAACTACTGAATCCCGCGCACCTAGAGCCCGTGCTCTGCAGCAAGAGAAGCCACCGCAATGAAGAAGCCCACGCGCGACAACTAGAGAAAGCCCGCGCGCAGCAACGAAGATCCAACGCAGCCAAAAATAATTAATTTTAAAAGACAAAGCTGGTTGCAACCTACTAATATTCTTTCATATCCCACTAATAGGTTGGAACGTGTGGTTTGTAATGGAGGTCATTCTCCAATATTTCTTTGCATATTTGTTCTAATGTACTTTTTTTTTTTCTGGCTGCACTGCACAGCTTGTGGGATCCTAATTCCCTGACCAGGGATCCACCCTGGGCCCATGGCAGTGAAAGTGCAGAGTCCTAACCACTGGACTGCCAGGGAATTCCCTAATATACTATTTTTGCTCTTCCCTATACATGTCTTTTTTCTTGTTTGTTGTATCCTCTATATTTGTCTATTTCTCCAATACCATTTATGCAACTTCACCCAGACTGAAAGACTTGTATGCTACCTTCTCCAAAAAGCCTTTTCTGATTTTTTTCCTTCCAAAAAGAATTACTTCCATCTTTATATATAGCTTTATACCACTTATGCTTTTTTAGCAGCGGTAATAATATGTAGTATGCTTTATAATTTTCATAGATATTCTCTCAATTGAATTAAACCCTGCAGAGTACCTAGCATAGATATTTCACGTTAGCATATGGCTCTGGGCAAGTCATTGTTAGAACCCAGATGTTCTGATTAGTAATTCAGCAATTTGCCCAGGTACTATGTGTTTCCCATTCAGTGTTGTGTACATTTTCCAGGTGCTATACAAATGTTTAGAAGCATTACAATTGTTGGGAATTCCCTGGCAGTCCAGTGGTTAGGACTCCTCGCTTTCACTGCTAAGGGCTGGGGTTCAATCCCTGGTCAGGGAACAAAGATCCCACAAGCTGCACAGTGCAGCCAAAAAGGAAAAAAAAGCATTACAATTGTTACTGTAAGCAAATCACATCTCAGGCCAGCTGGAAACCTTGTGGCATGATTTGACCAGCTGGTCTGTGTAGATTCAGTGGACAGCTTTGCTCATTAAAAAGACTGCTTGTAGCTAAGAGGATAGGCCCATCCAACTTCACTCAAGTCACCACTGACCCTTGGATGATTGGGACTCATGATCCTGGAAAGTATGAACCAAGATGGACCCAGGGGGTGAAGTCTGCCTTTCCTGACTCGGCTCTTGTATAGATACTGCTTTGGCTTATTATGAAAGATTTTTACATAAAAAATATTTTTAAGGCTTTAACTAGCTTTCTTTTTATGATGAGATTTAAAACATTATTATAAAACTTTTACAAACACACACAAAAGTAGTATAATGAACTCCTATATACCCATCACCCATATTCAACAGTTAGATTTTGCAGCAATTTTTTTTTACCTTTTTTTCCTTGCTGACATGTTTTAAAGCAAATTTTAGACATCATTCAATTTCATCCCTATATTTCAGTATGTGATGAGTTTTTAAAAAACAGTATTTTGTTACATGATTACATCCATACGCTTAAAAACCTAGATTCTTAGTTTTAGTACATCAAGAGCTCAGAACAGATTAATATTCTAGTTTAAACCTATTAAGTGTAATAGGTTTTAAACATACACCCTAATTCCAATTCTGTTCAATACAAGGTGGCTAGAGTATCCAGCAAATATGTATTTTGGAGTTTAAGAACATCTTCCTCAAAGGAAGAAATATTTTTTGCTTTAAATAAAGCTAGTCTGTTACTGAACTAAATTTCTTTCCTACATGTTACCTATAAAGTCACTGGAGGGAAAGCAGTCCAGAAAATAAAGCTCTTTTCCTTTGTTCTCATGGTTTTATAAAATAAATAAATATATACTTAATATTATTTGCTTTTCTAAATGCACTTGGAACACAAATCCCTCCTTTTTCACTCATCATTTGGAGAAGAGAAAAATGAACAAGTCAGTCATTTCAATGTTTAACAGCAAGATGTTGGAAGGGGTTAGACTTGTCATCAGTTTTAGGCTCCTTCAAACACTGTGAAAACCACAGACGTATTTTGACATGAAAATGGAGGCTAGTTTTGTACTGGTTCAGATTTTGGCTCTGTTCCTTAATAGTACTGTGATTCTGGGCAAGTTATTTAATCTTTGAGGTTAGTTTCATCTGTAAAAGAGGTAAATATTCATTCCTCATGGGGTGGTTCTGAAGATCAAATGAGGTTTTGGCCTAGGAACTGACCTTCACATACATGCTCACTGACCTTTACTTCCATGCTCATGGGCATGGAAGATGAATGGTGAAAGGGTGATGGGATAGTTGAGGAAAGGAAATTTGACCCTATCTCACATCATCACTAAAATTAATTCTGGGTGCACTAACAGGCCTAAATATTAAAGGCAAAACTATGTAATTCCTTTTTTTTTAATGTTTATTTATTTGGCTGCATCGGATCTCTCGTTGCGGCGCTCGTTTGGCCGTGTGGGTTTCTCCCTAGTTGTGGTGTGCGGGTTTTCTCTTCTCCAGTTGTGGCATGCAGGCTCCAGGGTGCGTGGGCTCCAGAGCGTGTGGGCTCCGTAGTTTGTGGCACAGGGGCTCTCTAGTTGAGGTGTGCAAGCTCAGTAGTTGTGGCACGTGGGCTTAGTTGCCCCACGGCATGTGGGATCTTAGTTGCCCAACCGGGGGTCGAACCTGCGTCCCCTGCATTGGAAGGCGGATTCTTTACCACTGGACTACCAGGGAAGTCCCAAAACTATGTAATTCTTAAAAGAGTATCTTCATGACCTTGGAATAAGGAGGATTTCTTAAGACACTAAGGCATAAACTAGAAATTCACTACAAGAAAATTAAGAACTTATATTTAATCAACGGTTGCCATAAGGAGAGGAAAAAAAAATTAGCCAGAAGATAGTGGCAACACATAACTGACATCAAATTAGTATGTACAATATTAAGTAACTTGCACAAGCCAATAAGAAAAAGATAAGTCAATAGAAAAACAGGCACCATTTCTTTGCAAAAGTGAAATTCCAAATAGTGAACATAGGTAAAGTGCTCAATGTCATCAGTAGTGAGATAAATAAAAAACAAACCTGCCATGCAATCACCTACCCACAAGACGCAAAAAATGAAGAAATCCTCAAAATTCTAAGCATTAGAATGGACACAGCAACAGAAAAACAACACTGCTGATAGGAGTGTAAATTATGAGAAAATTTGAAAACAGTTTGGCATTATCTAGTAAATTTAAAGAAAGGCATACCTGATTTCTAGTAATTGTATTCTTATTTACAAGCCCTAGAGGCTCTCCTGCATATAGGGACCAGGAAGTATGTAAACCTGAAAATACCCTAACCTGGAAACTCCTCATGGACACGGATGATGTTGAACAAAAGAAACAAGTAATGTTCGTAATGTTATTCCACTTGTGAAAAGTTTTAAACAGGCAAAAATAAACTACATTGATTAGGGGCACATACTTACGTGGTAGTAACATGCAGAAAAGCAAGGAAACAATTGCCATAGAAGTCAGAATCGTATTTATTAAGACTTCTAGGCGGATTGTGGCTAAAGGCCTTTCCCCCAGGGAAGATGACTCTCCTGTTCTATGCTCTCTTGATCTGGTGGTGTTTTCCCAGCTGTTCACTTTATGATTCTTTAAATGTATATATGCGTTATAAATTTTTATCCATGTATGATTATCTCACAATAAAGAAAATTAAAAACCAAAAGAAGTAAAGAAACATAATAGAACTGTATGCTGGCCAATGTGATGAAGAGATAAACATCGCTCCATTTCCTCGAAATATCAGTCTATTTCTAACTCGGCCACCGTTTTAACAATTGCTGGGCTTCCCTCGTGGCGCAGTGGTTAAGAATCCGCCTGCCAATGCAGGGGACACAGGTTCAAGCCCTGGTCTGGGAAGATCCCACATGCCGCGGAGCAACTAAGCCCGTGAGCCACAACTACTGAGCCTGCACTCTCGAGCCTGCACGCCACAACTACTGAAGCCCACGCGCCACAACTACTGCAGCCCACACGCCTAGAGCTCGTGCTCCGCAACAAGAGAAGCCACTGCAATAAGAAGCCCATGCACCACAACGAAGAGTAGCCCCCGCTCGCCGCAACTAGAGAAAGCCCGCGTGCAGCAGCGAAGACCCAACACAGCCAAAAGTAAAATAAATAAATTTTAAAAATATATTCTTTAAAAAAAAACAATTGCCGATCTAACTAGGTAATAGCTCAGTTTCCCCAAATTGATATAACTTAAACCTAGTGTCATCTGACCACGAGAGTTTTTACTCCCTGAAATGAGAAAACGCTGGCTTTATCTCTGCACCTTGCCCTCGATTACTGAGACCATTCCTCGTTGCTTTTTATAAACCAGTGGATTCACTGCTGGTCCCCTGCGAGCTAGTTGGTGAAGCAGGGAAGAGGTCAGGTGTGTTCGATTAAACCCGGCCGGACCTAGTGGACGAAAACGTTTGCACGTGACTCGCATCCCCTTGGAAATGCAGCCCTAGCGCTCCGGCGAGGCCCCCAGGGTGAGAGACCAGGGTCCGCCCCCCTGCTTCTCAACGTGAGGTCCTCCTCAACGCGAGGTCCTCCTCAACGCGAGGTCCTCCTCACGCTCCTTTTCCTTCTCCTTCCGCTCCGGCTGGACCCGAAGTGGCTCAGAGAGGGCGGATTTCTCCGCTGCCGGCTTCAGGCTCCGCGCCCCCCCGCCCCACTCGGGCGCCGCGGGACCGCCCGGCCGTCCTCCCGCCGCCGGGAGCGCTGTGGGCCGCAGCGGGCCTGGTCGCGGACGCCGTGGCGGCCGCCGCTCGCCTGAAGGGAGCTGCTGGCGGGGCCCAGGGAGTCCCCGCCCGAGACCGCGCCGCCGCCTCCGCCATGGGTAAGGGGAGCAGACCGAGAGCGGACGCCCGGCCCTCCGTGCTGGGCCGAGGGCTCAGCCGGGCCAGGAGGACTGGTGGTGTGGGCATGGAGGCCTCGGGGTCGGAACTGGGGTCCGAACCCGGGTTTGGGCCTGGGCGGGGGCAGCCGGGGACGCAGGGGCGCCCGCGGTCGCCATGGCAACGCGCGGCCGCCCCTCGTTCCCCCCCGCCCCCTTCCCCGTTCAGGGGCCTAATGGCAGAGGTTTGGTGGTCCGTCGGCTTACAGGGAGCGAGGACAGGGCCGGCCGGGGTGCAGCTCCCGGGTCGGGGGAAATAGTCGGGGACGGGCGATGACTTTTCAGGTTTGGGGGTGGCGGAGGGAAGCGTCTCAGGTTTGGGCTTGGGTTCCAGACGCCGAGGGCGGGAGAGGGGCAGCGATGCCAAGCAGGACCCCGGGTGAGCCCTCCGTGAGGGTGTTGGGCGCGCCCCGAGCCCTTGGGCAGCCTTGCTGGCTGGGAGGCAGGGAGGCAGGGAAGGGGTTCTACAGGCAAGATGCGGGAACCGGCCCTTGGGCGCGTGTGTGGGCCGCAGCCCGGGCGGGGCGCGGCTGGGGTGCAAACGCTCCTCGGGAGCTGCCGGCGCCCACCAGGACCTACCTTCGAGCAGTTATAAAGGCGCCCTTTGTCTGGTTGTTGCATCGTACATTACGGATTGTGATGGGCACTGTTAAGAAAAATGAGAATTGCTGCAGATTATGAAACACCGACTATTTTCGTCCCCGAAAAAAGAGGGAGTCATACCACGATGCAGATTTGAAGCAATGATGTCTTGTGTGGAGATTCTCCACCAGCTAGCTTGGTCGTAGCAGTTGTGACTGTTTGCATTTTAAGTTGCTTAGGATTCAGTGTCACGCTTAACGCCTGGCTATCTGTGGTTAGAAGTAAAATACTAGATCATTGGGAACCCTGGACTTTTTGTCCAGTGAAGGAAAAACGGACATTTGGTTTACTTGGACTAGTAAATTTGTCAGGGATTATGAGACAGTATACTAAGTGCTTTATTTTTTTACACCTCATTTTGGCATCTGTGTTTGCTGAAAATATTTCTGCCAGTCACAACAGTGATGAGAGTATGGGGAAGCATCTGAATTTATAAGAAAACTGAGAATAAAATTTGTGGGAAAGAAAAATTTTTGTGAATTAAAAGTATCAGGTAAAATCAATTTTTAAAAATGCATCGATTACCTTGATATCCAACTGGATCAGCTGTGTGGAAGGTCAGGGAACTTTAAGGTGAAACTGCACCCTGCTTTTATTTCCTCTGGGAAAATAAAGGAGTCCTGCAATACAGAACTACAATTGCAATGAAAAGAGACAAGATAGAAAGAGGGTTAAAATGAGTGAGAGTTGAATGGCTTCTCTTGTGTCCCCCTATTTTATTTACCTGTCATGTTTGTTATGGGTGAAATTGGAATCCTAGAATTTTAACTACCTTTTATTTTATTGCCAGTTTATTCTGAACATTTTTTTGCTTTTGAATTCATCTTTGATGGTTCCTGCTGTCTGCCTTTGTATGAGACCCTTAAACATGTTGTCCGTTACTCTTATCTCCAGAGAAAGATTTAAAAAACTCATTCTCCCTGAAGAGGTACCACAAAAGTAAAATAAATACCCTAGAATAGCCAATTTGCAGGATCTTGAGAATAATTCATAAACTTTGGCTGGAGTGAGCATTGTTCTATGGTATGCATGAGAGACATAAAAAGAAGTTAACTAGGGGTGTATGTTAGGAAGACTTACTTGTCCACCAAGGAAAAACAAACCACTGTTGGTTTTACAGGGGAAGGAAAGGGTTTGTATAGTTTACAGTGTCAGTTCTTGCAAGTGATGTTGGACTCCTTTCTTGTGCTTTCAGCTACAAAAGACCCTACAGCTGTAGAGAGAGCAAACTTGTTAAACATGGCTAAACTCAGTATTAAAGGACTCATTGAATCTGCTCTAAGCTTTGGCCGCACTTTGGATTCTGATTATCCCCCCTTGCAGCAGTTTTTCGTTGTTATGGAACATTGTCTGAAACATGGTCTTAAAGGTATTGTGAGATTTTTTTTAAAAAAACCCAACTATAGAACCTCCCCCCTCCCATCTTAAGTATCCTTGAAAATGTGATTTTTTTTGAGGCCATAATTACTGTTACTTTAAAAATACTGGGTGGGTTGGTTTTAAGAGAAAATACCCTACTACTTTATGTTTTCTAATGGATGGTCTTCAGAAAATCCTTAGTTGTTAGTGTTTTTTAAGAAGTGTATTTGTATACTCTTGTTTTAAAAAAACTATTTATTTGGCTGCATCGGGTCTTAGTTGCAGCATGCCGGCTCTTTGTTGCAGCGCATAGGCTTCTCTAGTTGTGGCGTGCGGGCTCCAGAACACTCAGGCTCAGTAGTCACAGCACGCTGGCTTAGTTGCCCTGTGGCATGTGGGATCTTAGCTCCCTGACCAGGGATTGAGCCCACGTCCCCTGCGTTGGAAGGTGGATTCTTAACCACTAGACAACCAGGGAAGTCCCTGTAAAAAGTGTATTTGATTTAAAAATGTTTTCAACATACTCTGAGCTGATTTCCATTTTCTAGGACAACTATAGAGTTATATAGAAAATTTTAAGCTTGGTGATTCTGGTATGAACTATAATTACTAGTTTGAGCTCTCTTGAACAAATACATTAAAATAGTTGGTTGTTGAAATATGAACCTCCTTAGTGCATGAAAACGTATCTAGAAAAATTGTCTTCTGGATTGGGTTATTGTAGAAATGTGAGTGCTCCCTGAAAATGATGATAACAGTGGATATTGTATTCATCTATACATTTCATATTGAATTATTTTTATGTGTTTGTATTATATTACTGTTCTTTTACTTATAGTAACTACTTTGATCTCTGGTTCATATGATCAGAGCTGTGTAGAGGGCTATGTAAGAGTTGTGTACTAAGGTGACTATTAAAAAGGAAGAGAAGCTTGCTTTTATGTTGGTATACCAGAAGCCTGGGTAAGTTGGAAAGTTCTTTTTTTAAAAAAATTTTTATTGAAATATAGTTGATTTACAATATTGTGTTAGTTTCAGGTGTACAACAAAGTGATTCAGTTTTATATATATATATGTATATTTTATATATCTATATTCTTCTTTAGATTCTTTTCCATTATAGGTTATTACAAGATATTGAGTATAGCTCCCTGTGCTATACAGTAGGTCCTTATTGGTTATCTATTTTATGTATAGTACTGTGTATATTTTAATCCCAAACTCCTAATTTATCCCCCCCTCCTTTCCCCTTTGGTAACCATAAATTTGTTTTCTATGTCTCTGAGTCTATTTCCCTTTTGTTAAGTAAGTTCATTTGTATCATTTTTTTAGATTCCACATATAAGTGATATCATATGATACTTGTCTTTCTCTGACTGACTACTTCACTTAGTATGATGATTTCTAGGTCCATCCGTGTTGCTGCAAATGGTATTATTCTATTCTTTTTTATGGCTAATATTCCATTGTGTATATATACCACATCTTCTTTATCCATTCATCTGCTGATGCACACTTAGGGGGAGTTTCTGACTATGGCACATGAGAGTAGGGGTAAATGTGAAAAGCAAAAGAGGAGATTTACCTAAACATGGTTTTAATAAAATGTACTTTAAACTGAGAAGGAGCCTTGGCATCGAAATTTGAGAAGCCGTATATGTGATGTTATTAATGTATTCATTTTTAAATTAAAATTTGTTTATATTTATTGAGATATAATTGACATATAACGTATTAGTTTAATGGGTACAACACGATTCAGTATTTTTATATATTGTGAAATGATCACCACAATAAACCTAGTTAACATCCATTAGCACACATAGTTACAAGATTTTTTTTCTTGTGATGAAAACTTTTAAGATTTACTCTTAGCACCTTTCAGATATACAATACAATCTACAATACAGTAACTGTAGTCATTATGTACATTACGTCCCCAGTACTTCTTTTATAACTAGAAGTTTGTACCTTTTGACCATCTTTACCCATTTCATCAATTCCCACCCTCCAACCCTGGCAACCACCAATCTGTTCTGTGTATCTATGAGTTTGGTTTTTTGTTTTTACTTTTTCAGATTCCACTTTTTCTTTAATTAGAGTTAACATAATTTAAAAAATTATATATAATAGTGAAATATGTTCTTTTTATACATGAATCAAACAACATAGAAGCACATGGAGCAAAAACATAATTTCCCTTCATTCTCTTCCATTCATCTCTCTAAAGGAATCTTTGTCATTCTTCCAGCTCTTTTCTGTTTTTCTTTCTTTCTTTTTTTAATTGAATTATAGGTGATTTTTTCTTTTACTCTAAATAAAATCATGCTGTATTATTCTGTGACTTTCTTTTTTTCCCTATTTAAAAAAAAGAAAAACTTAATGGTATGGTTTGGAGATTTTGCCATTTACATAGAGGTGTTTAGCACATTTTTAATGGCTGTAAAATATTTCATAGTGTATGTATACCATGACTTATTTAACTACTTTCCTCTTAATGTACACTTAGGTGTTTCCAGTTTTTAATCATTAAAATTATGCTGTAAGGACATCTTTGGATATATATGTTTGTACACATGTGCTAAGATTTCTTTAGGATTCTTAGGAGTAGAATTATTGGGTCAAAGGATATATGTCTGTAAAGGCTTCACTGATTAATCAAACAACAGTGAATGTGTTTGTTTCCCCACATTTTTGCCTACTCTTGATATTCTCAGTCTCTGAATACGTCTTTTAATACATCAGGAAGTCAGCATTCTTATCTCAGGCCTTGAGTTTTAATTTGCTTTTGGAAAACTTCCTTTTTATTAAAAAAAAATAATAGCAGTAACATAGGTCCTTATTTTCCCCCAGCCTGCTGAAATGGAATTTGCCAAATGATGGCCACGATAGTTAACATTTTAAACTCTTTTCTGAATATATTTTCCTTTACTTCCCAAAATATCATGAGGCATACATACCCTAACAGTCAAATGCCTATCTTGATCAACCATTATAAAGCTACTTTGTGCTGATTGATTTTTCTCCCCCAGGGAAAAATTGCCTATCTTGCTGGCTTTTGGGTGGTGCATATGATAGGCACACTGGATCTGGTCAGTATTAGAAGGAAACAGTGATTTCATGGTTTTATATTACCCGAATCTCACATTCAAATAAAAGGAAAAGTAAAGTCACAATTTTTTGTGTTTAAAAGTAAAATAACTATTTGTCCTTGGTTTATTGAATAAACTGGTAAAGATCAGCCTGCTAGGGCCACCAGTCTTATTTTTGTACTGGTAAAGAATGAGCCCATGGGACTTCCTTGGTGGTCCAGTGGTTAAGAATTGGTCTTGCAATGCAGGGGATGCCGGTTCAATCCCTGGTCGGGGAACTAGGATCCCACATGCCGCAGGGCAACTAAGCCCATGCACTGCAACTGCTGAGCCTGTGCACCACAACTAGAGAGCCCGTGTGTTCTGGAGCCCTCACGCCACCAACTACAGAGCCCATGCGCTGCAACTACTGAGCCTGTGTGCCACAGCTATCGAGAAGCCTGCACAAAATAAAATAAATAAATATCTATTTAAAAAAGAAAGTTTTGGGGCTTCCCTGGTGGCGCAGTGGTTGAGAGTACGCCTGCCGATGCAGGGGACGCGGGTTCGTGCCCCGGTCCGGGAAGATCCCACATGCCGCGGAGCGGCTGGGCCTGTGAGCCATGGCCGCTGAGCCTGCGCATCCGGAGCCTGTGCTCCGCAACGGGAGAGGCCACAAGAGTGAGAGGCCCGCGTACCGCAAAAAAAAAAAAAAAAAAGAAAGAAAGAAAGAAAAAAGAATGAGCCTAGTTGTTCTTCTACTTTAATTACCTACTTGCATATTTCTGATATGGAAAAATGACCAAGGTGCATATTTCTGATAGGGAGAATATCAGAATCCTGATGAACAGGCTCCTGATCAACAGGGCTGTGTAGTGATAAGAGAGGAAAGGTCTGTGAATAATTGTATGTTAAGTTAGAAATGTTGAAACTAAGTATTTAACATGAGGTTACTACAGTTTTGTAAGTTGAAGTTACATGCGTTATATTTTCTTTTTAAAGTAAGAAAATCATTTTTGAGTTATAACAAAACTATATGGGGCCCTTTGGAACTGGTGGAGAAGCTGTACCCAGAAGCAGAGGAAATAGGAGCTAGTGTCCGGGATTTACCTGGTCTTAAGTAAGTAATCTTATTACTTGTTCCTCCCTCACCGTAGAAGTATATTTACTATTCCTTAAAAGTACCTCAATCTAGTTTATTATCTTCTCGCAGCCTTATGTAGCCTTCTTGCATTCTCTTCTAATAAACTTCTGTTTATTCTTTATGGCTCAGCTCAAATTTCATTTCCGTTATGAAATTTTTCTTAGCCCCCTCAATAAGAATTAAGTACTGTTTCTTTTATACTGCTATCATTATAATCACTCTTATATCACTTACTTAAATTCTGCATTGTATTGCAGGAAATAGGCAAGTTCTTTTAAGATAGGATGTATCAATTATGCATTTCTGTTTCCTAAGTATTAAGCTAGTTTGCAGTAGTAGGCAATTGTACTGTTTGAAGACTGATTTAAGCTAAATCCAGGGCAAAGTATCAGGAGATTTGAGTTCTCTGATAAGCCATTTATGTACCACAGGACTTGTGCAAATTACTTTTTTTTATTCTTTAAATTGGGATCTATATTGTCATCTGCCTGTTTGACTAGATGAAGGTGCAGCCAGCCCTCGATATCTGTGGGTTTTGCACCTGCAGATACAACCAACTTTGGATCAAAAATATTCAAAAAAATTTTTTTCAGAAGGTTTCAAAAAGCAAAACTTGAATTTGCCACACCCTGGCAACTACTTACATAGTATTTATTTTGTATTAGGTATTATAAGTAATCTAGAGATGATTTAAAGTATATGGGAGGATGCGCATAGGTTATATGCAAAATACTATGCCATTTTATTTAAGGGACTTGAGTATCTCTGGATTTTGGTATCTGAGGGGGTCCTGGAACCAATCCCCCACAAATACTGAGGAAAAACTGTATATGAAATGTCCTAAAAGCTGAATGTTCTAGCTAGTGACTCATGAGTGTTGAAAATTTTTTGCAGGTTTTTTGCTGTTAAGGCTAAGGTCTTATGTTCTTCAGGGTGTGATTAAAATAGAAGAGCTTACTTTAGTTTATCTTAATTCTTGAGAATGAGATAACTTTTTTTTTATGCTTACCATTTTTGTCAGATTATCAGTTTGCTTTCTCTTAGCTTTACAATTTAGGGTTTTGTATGTTATAGGGAATATGGTAGTGTTTTCTGTTATCACAACATCCAAATGTTTGCAAGTTGTACTTAATTGAGTGATAAAAGTAAATAGCTCTTCACTGAGTACTGTATCAGGGTAACAGGATAATTGTTTTACATGAATTATCTCATTAAGCGCTTAAATCAACCTTAGGGTAGAGATTATTATCATGATAATTGTATAGATGTGAAAAGTAAAGATCAAAGAAGTAACAGTTAATAAGTGGCAGAGCCAGGATTTAAACCCAGTTTTTAGAATTAAATAGCAAGTGATGTTCACACTTCATATTTCTTGTAATGGTATATAAGGTGTAGCAATTTTTAATAAAGAGAGGAAAAGGGGAATTTAACTCTCAAAAAGAGAAACATAAGATTTGGTTTCATTTTAATATGAAAATACATGTTCATATTGTTTTTAAAAAGCCAAATTCTACAAAAGTAAAAAAATGATTTCTGAAAAATAGTATTCATTAAAATGCTAAGCCCGAGGTGGGTGGGTGATAAAAATAAATAAATAAAATAAAATAAAATAAATAAAATGCTAAGCCATAAGAAATTTGTTAGCTGTTTGAAGTGAAGATTAAGTTTCCTCCCACATTACCTGCCAAAATGTTCTCTGCATAAGAAAATATAAAAGTGTGAATGATGTATTTCTCTTTAAAAAAGTCATACATGTTCTGTAAAACTTGGTTTTATTTTTACTAAATGATAAGAATTTGGATAAGAGAGATATGAGATTAAATTTTTTTTAGCAAGAGAACAAATCCACACTTTTATTTATTTACTTTTCAATAAGTTTAAATCCTTGAGGGGTATAGCATCACACCGATTCTGTGTCCAATGACCTTAGCAGGAAGGTTGCTTCAGAATTTGGTGCAAACCATGCCACTGTTACCAAGAGCACAGGTCACCTTTCCCCAGATGGCTGGTTTTGTTCAGTTTGCCATAAGGAGTTACTGTGTTGTTTTTTGCTTTGTACACATCAGCACATCTCTTGCCTAGATAGAATTAGTTTTCATCTTGAGCACAAACACCTTCAGGTTTTTTTTTACATCTTTATTAGAGTATAAATGCTTTACAATGTTGTGTTAGTTTCTGCTGTACAACAAAGTGAATCAGCTATATGTATACATATATCCACATGTCCCCTCCCTCTTGAGCTTCCCTCCTACCCTCCCTATCCCACCACTCTTGGTGGTCACAAAGCATCCAGCTGATCTCCCTGTGCTATGCAGCAGCCTCCCACTAGCCATCCATTTTACATTTGGTAGTGTATATATGTCAGTGGTACTCTCTCACTTTGTCCCAACTTCCCCTTCCCCTCCGTGCCCTCAAGTCTGTTCTCTACATCTGCATCTTTATTCCTGCCCTGCCACTAGGTTCATCCATACTGCTTTTTAAAATTCCATATACATGCGTTAGCATACGGTGTTTGTTTTTCTCTTTCTGACTTACTTCACTCTGTATGACAAATTCTAGGTCCATCCACCTCACTACAAATACTCAATTTTGTTCCTTTTTATGGCTGAGTAATATTCCATTGTATATATGTGCCACATCTTCTTTATCCATTCATCTGTTGATGGACACTTAGGTTGCTTCCATGTCCTGGCTGTTGTAGATAGTGCTGCAGTGAACATTGTAGTTCATGACTCTTTTTGAATTATGGTTTTCTCAGGGTATATGCCCAGTAGTGGGATTGCTGGGTTGTATGGTAGTTCTGTCTTTAGTTTTTTAAGGAACCTCCATACTGTTCTCCATAGTGGCTGTAACAATTTACATTCCCACCAACAGTGCAAGAGGGTTCCCTTTTCTCCACACCCTCTCCAGCATTTATTGTTTGTAGATTTTTTGGTGATGGCCATTCTGACTGGTGTGAGGTAATACTTCATTGTGGTTTTGATTTGCATTTCTCTTCTGATTAGTGATGTTGAGCATCTTTTCATGTATTTGCTGGCCATCTGTATATCTTCTTTGGAGAAATGTCTATTTAGGTCTTCTGCCCATTTTTGGATTAGGTTGTTTGTTTTTTGTGATATTGAGCTGCGTGAGCTGCTTGTATATTTTGGAGATTAGTCCTTTGTCAGTTATTTTGTTTGCAAATATTTTCTCCCATCCTGAGAGTTGTCTTTTCGTCTTGTTTATGGTTTCCTTTGCTGTCTAAAAGCTTTTAAGTTTCATTAGGTCCCATTTATTTATTTTTGTTTTTATTTCCCTTACTCTAGGAGGTGGGTCAAAAAGGATCTTGCTGTGATGTATGTCATAGAGTGTCCCGCCTATGTTTTCCTCTAAGAGTTTGATAGTGTCTGGCCTTACATTTAGTTCTTTAATCCATTTTGAGTTTATTTTTGCGTATGGTGTTATGGTGTGTTCTAATTTCATTCTTTTACATGTATCTATCCATTTTTACCAGCACCACTTATTGAAGAGGCTGTCTTTTCTCCATTGTACATTCTTCCCTCCTTTGTCAAAGATAAGGTGACCATATGTGCGTGGGTTTATCTCTGGGCTTTCTATCCTATTCCATTGATCTATATTTCTGTTTCTGTGCCAGTACCATACTGTCTTGATTACTGTAGCTTTGTAGTATAGTCTGAAGTCAGGGAGCTTGATTCCTCCAGCTCCATTTTTCTTTTCCAAGATTGCTTTGGCTATTCGGGGTCTTTTGTGTTTCCATACAAGTTGTAAAATTTTTTGTTCTAATTCTGTGAAAAATGCCATTGGTAATTTGATAGGGATTGCACTGAGTCTGTAGATTGCTTTGGGTAGTATAGTCATTTTCACAATATTGATTCTTCCAATCTAGCAGAATGGTATATCTCTCCATCTGTTTATGTTATCTTTGTTTTCTTTCATCAGTGTTTTATAGTTTTCTGAGTACAGGTCTTTTGCCTCCTTAGGTAGGTTTATTCCTAGGTATTTTATTCTTTTATTGTTTCCTTAATTTCTCTTTCTGATCTTTCATTGTTAACCATAAGATCATCTCAATAGATGCAGAAAAAGCTTTTGACAGAATTCAACACCCATTTATGATAAAAACTCTCCAGAAAGTGGGCATAGAGGGAACCTACCTCAACATAATAAAAACCGTATATGACAAACCCACAGTAAACATCATTCTCAGTGGTGAAAAACTGAAAGCATTTCCTCTATGATCAGTAACAAGACAAGGATGTCCACTCTCACCACTATTATTCAACGTAGTATTGGAAGTCCTAGCCACAGCAATCAGAGAAGGAAAAGATATAAAAGGAATACAAATGGAAAAGAAGAAGTAAAACTGTCACTGTTTGCTGATGACTTGATACTATACATAGAAAATCCTAAAGATGCCACAAGAAAACTACTAGAACTAATCAACGTATTTGGTAAGGTTGCAGGGTTCCTTCAGTTTTAAGAAGAGCTGTGTGCTCCCTCTGTCCCAGAGACACTGCTTATAGCCAGCAAAAATGACCTGGTCCACAGCATTTCAGACAAATTTGTTGTTTTAAAAGTTCTGTTCCCATCAGGCCTCCACGTTAAAGAGAAGATTTAATGTTTTAAACGACAACTGGATAAAAGAAACATTTGAAAACTAGCAAGCAGTGATTCTTTCTAATTAATTAGCATCTAGATACCTTCTTAGCTTTGTCATGATTTTTAAAATTCAGATATAATATCAGTTATTTTTTGAGAGCATTATATTGCATTTATTTATGCATTTTGCATAATCATATTTAGAGGGCTAAGCCTATTCTGATAAAATATTTCTTGTGGAAATATCCTCACTATTTAGAGAGTCATTTTTTCCAAGGCATAAATGGTACCTAGATGTCCTGTAGGTGCAGATTTATCTTAGAGACTTAAAAAGCTCCCAGGGATTGGTTTGCATGCTCAAAGAGCTGACTTGAAGCTCTAGAAACTAAGATGAAACCATGATAAATTGCCTTTTTTCTTTATTAATGTGTACTTCAACAAAGATAGAAGATGTAGTCTATAATCTTTGGGCTGGGGCTCTTTTCTGACTGTTGGGTTTTGCTTTTCAGGACCCCCCTGGGTCGTGCAAGAGCGTGGCTTCGATTAGCCCTCATGCAAAAAAAAATGGCTGACTACCTGCGTTGCTTAATTATTCAAAGGGATCTCTTGAGGTATTACCATTAAATCATGTTTATTTTCATTTTTTATTTCATTTATATCCTGTTTCCCAAAAAGGATTGAAGATATAGTATGAAAGGATATGATGGCATAAAATAAAAGGAGGAGCAAAATGAGATAGAGAAGCATGGTGGGGACATAATGTGGATCAAGAACTAACCTAAAAAATGAATACTGTAAGATTTTTATTGGCTGACAAGGTGGAAATTTATATGTCATATTTCTAAGTTTTAATTTTTTCCTAAATTACAGTTAATTCTATGAATAAAAATTTGTATTGGAATTTGGGGCTTTAATTCAGGAGGTTTCTTTTTAGATCTTGAATGTCCAAACTACTGCTTTGACTGTATTGTGGGAGCTTTTTAAACTGTCAGTTTAAATTGAAGACCAAATGTTTAAGACAGACTTTCAAAGCAAGGATATCAGTTCTCAAAAGGAGTGGGCCCATGGCAGCCCCTCTCTTCGCCCTTGTTCTCTTAGAGTGCCTCTGTGATATTTTGGAGAATCTGGTCTTTTTTTTTTTTAATGTTTTCTTCTTTTAAATTTATTGATTGATTTTTATTTTTGGCTCCATCGGGTCTTCATTGTGGAATGAGGGATCTTTTTTTTTTTTTTTTTTTTTTTGTGGTACGCGGGCCTCTCACTGTTGTGGCCTCCCCCGTTGCGGAGCACAGGCTCCGGACGCGCAGGCTCAGCGGCCGTGGCTCACAGGCCCAGCCGCTCCGTGGCATGTAGGATCCTCCCAGACCGGGGCACGAACCCGTGTCCCCTGCGTCGGCAGGCGGACTGTCAACAATTGCGCTACCAGGGAAGCCCTGAGGGATCTTTTTTATTGTGGTGCTAAGGCTCTTTGTCACAGCGTGTGGGCTTCTCTCTAGTTGTGGCGTGTGGGTTTTCTCTCTGTAGTTATGGCGCGTGAGCTCCAGAGCACGTGGGCTCTGTAGTTGTGGTGTGCAGGCTCCAGAGTGTGTGGGCTGTGTAGTGTGCAGCACGTGGCTCTCTAGTTGAGGCACACGGGCTTAGTAGTTGTGGCTTGTGGGCTTAGTTGCCCCTCGGCACGTGGGATCTTAGTTCCCCAACCAGGGATCAAACCCTCATCCCCTGCACTGGAACGTGGATTTCTTACTACTGGACCACCAGGGAAGTCCCTGGTCATTTTTTATTTTACTTGTGACTCCAGTTGTACATCTTGGTTTTCCCATTTGTTAAATGAGAATGACCATGCTTTAAACACCTTCAATTTCTCAACGATATTCTGAAGGTTAATTAAGGTGATTAAGTAGTATACATGGGACTTCTTGAGGAAGGCATGAGACAGTGATAAATAGTTTTCTGAGTATTAGTTGTCAAGTCTTAGTTTTTAGGCTGTCCTATTTCTTTCACAAGTCTCTTGTTTGAACACTTTTTGGGATCTAGATATCCATAAATATCTTTAATGCTTATCTATTAAGAGCACTTGCAATAGATATACCAAATGCATTGACTTGAAAATGGACTTGAAATGTTTCTTATGTTCGTTTCCCCACATTAGTCTTTATCCTAAGCGTCTTAATAAATCCTGGGATGAAAATTCAACTGTACTAAAAAGTATCGTAATCAGATCAGCAGCAGTCACTGTATCTTTTGAGAGTCACAAACATTCCAGGCCTCAATGCTGCCCCCTTTTTTTTTTTTTAATCTCTGTTTGCTTCTCTTTTCTCTCTCTCAAAATTCCTTTTCCTCTTTTATCTCCTTCAGTCCGTTTCTTCTACGTTTTCTTTATAGACATTTAAATCTCAAAAATTTTAAGTTATTTGCATATAGAAAGGCTAATTTCAAGTTACCTAATTTATATTGGTTCCATGCTGTAATAAGGTATTGAGATTTTAAAATTTAGTTTTCGAAATAAATTTGTAATTTAAGATTTTTATTATTTTAATTTTCACAGTGAATTCTATGAGTATCATGCACTAATGATGGAAGAAGAAGGAGCAGTAATTGTTGGGCTGCTGGTTGGCCTGAATGTGATAGACGCTAATCTGTGTGTAAAGGGAGAGGATTTAGACTCACAAGTAAGTGAGAATGACTAGTGCCAAATGCAGAGTGTTTTCAGTTTGTACTGTTCCTCTTTGATCCAGGTATTACTCTAAGTTGTAAACAGTGCTGTTTAACACCAGAGGAAAATTAGGGATGAAAGTCAGTTGTATGTTAAAGGTACTTCTAGAATTTTCACCCTCTAAATAAGAATAACTTTATTTACTTTAGGTTGGAGTGATTGATTTTTCCATGTATTTAAAGAATGAAGAAGATATTGGAAATAAAGAAAGGTATGATTTTCCTAAGTTATTTCACACGTTGTATTTTATATGTAGCTCTTTACAAATCAGTATGAGGTCCATCTATTTGCAATGTGGTTTTTATTTCCTTTTTTTCTGCGTAGTTCCTGCTTTGTTTTGTTTTCACTTCCATTTACAAGGTTTACAAAGCAAAAATCACTTAGAAGGAGGTTTTAATCTGAAGTACGACTTTTGGTCATACCAGTAGTTTAGAGACCCATTTTATTTTTTATTTATTTTTTGGTTGTGCTGCACGGCTTATGGGATTTTAGTTCCCTGACCAGGGATTGAACCTGGGCCCTTGGCACTGAGAGCGTGGAGTCCTAACCACTGGACTGCCAGGGAATTCCCCGGAGACCCATTTTAATAGTCAGCTCTGTTTCTGTGATAAAAAGAAATGAAAGCTTATTATTCATAAGCTTACAAATGCTGGTTTATTTTAAGACATAACATCAATCATTTCACAATATTAAATGTATTATATTAACATGTTGTACACCTTAAATTTACACAATGTTATATGTCAAATATATTTCTTAAAAAAATAAATGCAAAAATATTTAAAAACAGGGCTTCCCTGGTGGTACAGTGGTTGAGAGTCCTCCTGCCGATGCAGGGGACACGGGTTCGTGCCCTGGTCCAGGAGGATCCCACATGCCGCAGAGCAACTAGGCCCGTGAGCCATGGCCGCTGAGCCTGCGCGTCCGGAGCCTGTGCTCCGCAACGGGAGAGGCCACAACAGTGAGAGGCCCGCGTACCGCAAAAAAAAAAAAAAAAAAAAAAAAAAATTAAAAACATACTAATGGTATTGTTTAATATTAGCAAGTAATTTATTTAACAAAAGTTACAGTTATTTAGTACACAGCTTGCTGCTATATGATTATAAAGATTCTTGAATTTTATTTTAAAGGCAAGATAACGTTGTGTTACCATTATGGTTTAACAACAATTTTAGATAATTTAGATCTTTTGTGTGGTTTTTTTTTTTTTTTTTTTTGGTCACCCAGTAAATACCTTTCCAGTTAGCACAAAGCTACTTTTTCCCCTCCTCTAGGAATGTTCAAATTGCTGCCATATTAGACCAGAAGAATTATGTTGAAGAATTAAATAGACAACTGAAGTAAGTATTATGGACACATGGATACTTAGAACATTTTGGATGTTGTCTTAGGTTTTTTTTTCCCCCCCTTCAGGTCATCTTAAGCCTATTCCTTTTTTCTAAGCATCTTTGAAAAGGGGTTGAGCGGATAGAGAGTGAATGGAAATTGAGAATACAGAGAATTATTGGAAATAATTGATTTTCAGCAGAAAATGAGAGTCATATTTTTAAATAGAATCTTCAGAGACATTTAAAAATAGAATTTCAGGGCTTCCCTGGTGGCGCAGTGGTTAAGAATCTGCCTGCCAATGCAGGGGACATGGGTTTGAGCCCTGGCCCAGGAAGATCCCACATGCTGTGGAGCAGCTAAGCCCATGTGCCACAACTACTGAGCCCGCATGCCACAACTACTGAAGCCTGTGTGCCTAGAGCCCATGCTCTGCAATAAGAAGCCATCGCAATGAGAAGCCCGCACACTGCAACGAAGAGTAGCCCCCGCTCACCGTAACTAGAGAAAGCCCAGGAGCAGCAATGAAGACCCAATGCAGCCAAAAATAAAAAGAAATAAAATAAATAAATTAAAAAAAAATAGAATTTCAGACTTATCCCTCTACCCTTGAGAAAAAAAGGCTAGAGAGGGTGAAAGTTTATATCATTTTGGTGGAAATGAAGTAGGAAAAAAATTCATTTTTCCTACTTCAAAGGACTTCACGTGTCAGTGTGACTGTCATCTTCCATGGTGGAAGTTTTCTCCTTACAATGTCACCTGGTCATTGAAGCTGTTAGTGAATACTCTATCTGGGAAGAATTTCTGAGATCTTGTGTGTAAAATAGTGTAGTACAGTTCTGTCTAGTAGAAATATAATGTGAGTCACAAAGGTAATTTAAAATATCTAGTAACCACATTAAAAAAATAAAAAAGAAACATGAAATATGAGATATTTTATATATTTTGTTGTACTGTTTTCAAAATTCAATGTGCATTTTACACTTACAGCACATTTCAATTCAGAGAAGCCACATGTGGCTTATGGCTGCCATACCAGATAGCACAGGTATAGTGAATAATATTTACTACATTGTTAGAAACAGACTGTTCTCATTAACTAAGATGAATAATTCAAAAATGGCTATCTCTGGGTGATATTATGAATAATAAAAAATAATTTTAAAAAATTTTAAATTTCTTTATACTTTTCTGTATTTTCTGAGTTTCACTCAATAAACATGCATTACAATCAGAAAATACAGTTAAACATTTTCCCATTTTAGAAAAAGAAACTAATAAGTTGTAACTCTTGCTTTCTCTCTGAAGTTGGAGAGAGAGGAAAGATCTTATATCAGTGTCTTTTCTTTTTTTTAATCATGGAGTTTTAATAATTGGTATCGGGCTTCCCTGGTGGCACAGTGGTTGAGAGTCCGCCTGCCGATGCAGGGGACACGGGTTTATGCCCCGGTCCGGGAAGATCCCACATGCCGCAGAGCGGCTGGGCTCGTTAGCCATGGCTGCTGGGCCTGCGCGTCCGGAGTCTGTGCTCCGCAACGGGAGAGGGGCTACAATAGAGAGAGGCCCGCGTACTGCAAAAAAAAAAAAAAAATTGGTATCATAGGAAATATATGCATATATATATGTATTTTGTAATTTGTATTTCTGAGATTGTATATATGAATGCAACCTTGTACTGCTTATTTATTTACTTTTAAATTTTTATTCACTACTTGGGAATAGGGAATATATTCACATGGTTCGAACTTCAAAAGGAACATAAAATGAAAAATTTCCCTCTTCCCTGATCTCCAACCATCTGGTTTCCCTCTTTGGGAGTAGTTAATACACTAGGTTCTTGTATATGCCTCCAGAGATACATAGGGTAGCATGCTTTTTACACTAGTCTGTACTTTACTATTCCTACTCAACTGTTTATCTTTAGAGTTTACTTCATTCAGTTCAGAAGAGCTTTCTCATTCCCTTTTCAATTATGTGTATTATTCAGTTACAGCAATACTGGTACCTTACTTTTGTATATTTTATGTATTAACTTTTTTATTGTTTGTCTCTTTAGAAAGTAGTTCTTGTACATTTAGAATATTTCAAAAGTATAGAAAACAGAAAAAACAGAACTCACTTATCCTTCACTTAAAGAAAACAACTGTTGAGCGTTTATTGTTTTTAAGTGCTTTTTGATTATTATTTTATTGATTCTCACATAAAAGTAGGGCAAATATCATTGTCTGATTTTATAGATAAGGAAACTGAAGCTCAGAAAGGTTTTACAGCTTTGAAGGTGAAACAGTTAGAAAGTAGAAAAGCAGGGACTATAAACTTGGTCTTCCATCTCCTAGTCCTGTACTTATTACATATCACCATCAGGATACCCTTGTGCTGTTTGTGAAAAATTCAAGTTGTTTACCTAAGAATGATTGTATTTTAAAAATGATTTAATATGAGTAGAAAAACATTTTTCTTGTTTCATCAGTTAAACTAATATGCCATTACTTACTTCTGAGGCTAGTATAAAATTTGTTGAATCTATTATAGATTTTACTGTAACGTATACAGCATATTTCATTTTATATTAGAGAAAGTTTGAGATGGTAGAATCAAGCAGGCCTTGAAAAACGACTCAGTAAAATGTACAATAATGTCCAATCTTGATCGATTTAAGTAAAAATTCACAGAACAAATTTGTTCATATACTGTAACCTGACTTTTGACTCTATCCTTGAAAGACGGGTGATTGCTTAGCTGCAGGCTGATTGGATACCTGATGCTGGGTGTCTCATATTCACATTTCCCAAACCATGGGTGACTTGGGAGGTCTTTAAGTTATTATGAAAGTGGAGAGGGTGACCAGAGGGAGCTTGTGTTGAAGACCACTATTTACAAGCTTCATTAAGCCACTTAATTATAAAGTGGACATTTAAAATTCATCCTAAACTTAAAATAATTTTGAATTTAGTTTTAACAATATTTAGTAATCTTTGTGTGGAATTTTAATTCCTAAATGTTATAAGTTAAATATAAGAAGGACCCTAAGAAGACAGCAAAATATAATGAGCAGCATCAAATGGAATTTTAATAGAAAATTTTATTCTTTTGCTACAGATTTTATTGCTGTTAGTCAGCTGAAGTTCTCCAACTTAATGAAATTTCCCACAATCAAAAATTCAGACAGGGCAGTTGGTGCATGTCAGTCAACATGATGAGTCCAGGATAACATACTTTTTCTTGCCTTTGTGAGTTTGTGTGATTCTGAATGAGTTTTTTCTTTATTAATTTCAGCAGCACAGTCAGCAGTCTCCATTCAAGAGTTGACTCTTTAGAAAAGTCAAATACTAAGCTGATTGAAGAGGTATTGTCACCTAACCATGGATAATTGCCTTTCATGGACCTAGTATTGGTGATCCTTTTCCATTTTAAGTATGAATGCATTAAACGTGCACGCACACACACAAACACATTTTCATCATTATGATGGAATACTTATAGTATAGTTGTAATTGATGATCATAAGTTCTAAAGAAACCATGTATTCTCTGGCAAATTCTTAGGTGAATCTGTGAATTGTTTGAGATACTCAGCTTCTAGAAATGAGCCCCAAAGATGAAATGCATACAACTCTTCTATAAATAAACCATGAGTCTCATTTTTTAACCTGGATGACCTGTATCACCTATAGTTAGAAATTACCATTAAAATGATCCTGTCCCTCGTGTTCTCCTATTCAGATTACTTTTCCTTACAAGCATCACTCCATGATCGTGTACGCCCTTTCTCCATCCTCCCATGTGTAAAACTCATCCCATGTGCTCTGGTTTCCTGCATTGTCGAAGTAGTTGTCTGGTGGTTGCAGAACCAGAAATTTACCTCAGCTCTCTTTTTTAACTTTTTAAAAAAACTTCAAAAAAAATATTTTGGCCATGCTGCACAGCTTGTGGGATCTCAGTTCCCCAGCCAGGCGTTGAACCCCGGCCACAGCTGTGACAGTGCCGAATCCTAACCTCTAGGCCACCAGGGAACTCCCTCAGATCTCTTTTTAATACTATTTGTAAAGTTACTTTTGAGATAAGTTTTTTTTTTTTTTAATCTATCTAACCATAGAATTATTGCTTTCCGGACTTCCTTGGTGGCTCAGTGGTTAAGAATCTGCCTGCCATGCAGGGGACATGGGGTCAAGCCCTGGTCCAGGAAGATCCCACATGCCGCGAAGCAACTAAGCCCGTGCGCCACAACTACTAAGCCTGCACTCTAGAGCCCACGAGCCTAGAGCCCATCCTCCGCATCAAGAGAAGCCACTGCAGTGAGAAGCCCACGCACCGCAACAAAGAGTAGCCGGCACTCGCTGCAACTAGAGAAAGCCCGCGCAGCAATGAAGACCCAATGCAGCCAAAAATAAATAATAAAAATAAAATAAAATTTTAAAAAAATTATTGCTTTCCATTTTCAGAATTATTTAGGCTAGAGGAAGAAATCTGTTATTAGTGCTATGAACCCTACTTTACATGTTAATTAAAATTCATATTTCTTTTAGAACTGGCCTAATTTTCCCAAACCAGGAAGCACATGACTGTTTGCATGACTGCATTTTCATTTTGATAGTTTAGGACCATTTGATAGTTTGATAGATTGGGACCCTTAGAGAGAGCTCCTCACTAGTTTGTGCCTCTTCTTGACCATAATAGGCACACTGTGAAGTTCGAGTTGCCTTTCTGACCAAGTGTTCAGAAATTTATTTGCAAGCCAACATTGGGGAGTAGTTCCTGCTTTCCTTTCCTAGGATCCCTCTTTTCATTCTAGGCTTCAGAGCCAAATCACTTAGTCATTCATATTTAACTCTGAGAGTGAGAGCTGTCTCATATTTGTGATCATCAGTCACTCAGCATGCCCAGATTTCACAAGGGTGTCCTATTTGATTATCATGAATGTCTGTGTTACATTTTCAATAATAGCAGAACTTTCCTTACAGATGTTTTTGTCTTTACACAAGTCTTTACAGTCTTAACTGTTTACCATATAATTCTTCATATGCTTACTCATGCACTTTGTATTCAGGACATATTATAAATCATATAAGCAATATGTTTCTACTAACATACGATTTGACTGGCTAACAAAAGGAAATAGAAATAAGAGTATAATTTCTTTAATTGGTATCTTGGGATAATAGGAGCACATTTTTCTTATGAAAATTTCTGTAGATGTGAGAGATGTTTCACAAGTTTTCAAATTTTATTTTCTGTTGTTATAGTCATGAACATAACCTGTAAAGCAAGTATAAATAAAGATGTTTAAAATCTTTTTTTCTTGCCCCTGTTTTATTTTTAGTTAGCAATAGCAAAGAATAATATCATTAAACTCCAAGAAGAAAATCATCAATTACGAAGTGAAAATAAATTGATTTTAATGAAAACACAGCAGCACCTAGAAGTAAGTATAGATTGATTGCAGACAGATTGTCTTGCATCAGAAATAGCCCTTTTGGGGACCTTTGCATAGACTGGATATATCTGTGCTGTATTAATTAATAGTAGTGATTATAGAAATTAAAAGTTTTATGTTTTCTTCCTAGGTTACCAAAGTAGATGTGGAAACTGAGCTTCAAACATATAAGCATTCTAGGCAGGGGCTAGATGAAATGTACAATGAAGCCAGAAGGCAGCTTCGAGATGAATCTCAGTTAAGACAAGTAGGTTACATTACAGTTACATTAGTAAAAATGATAATTTACCCTTAAGCACCACTTAAAATCTCTATCAGCCTTATCTTCCTTGGTGTGGGATAGCAATCTGATCCCCTTAGTCCCTTCAAATTCTTTTAAACTCCTGTTGTGTCAGTGTTTTTTAAACAGTGGTTTTAAACTATGTTACAGTCTGTGTTTGTGAAATGAGTAGTTTGTGACCAGCATTATGAAAAATAGAATAGAATGATGTATTCAGATATCAATATTCAAATAGTTAAGTCATATTTAAAATTAACTTATTTTTTAACCTTTCTAAATTATGAAATACTGACAGAAAAATACAAATATGTAGCTTGATGGATTATGACATAAATACCTGTGTAACCAAACCAGGTCAAGAAGAGAGTATTGCCAGCCTTTCCATCCCTTTTGCTCTTTGTCTTTAATGTTAGGATCCTTCTGATGTAAAATTCTTGAAGAGAAGAAATTAAAACTTTGTGAAATGGGATTTTTGATTTATCTTTGGCCTTTACTGATATGGACTACTTCATTTCTTTGTTTAAGGAAAATTAATACTGAGTTTATGAGGCATAAGAATACATAATTCTCTAGCCATTAAAATAGTGATAATTAATATAATGTGGAAAATGCTTTCATTTTACAAAATGTGCATTTGAAAATATTTAGAATGTTCTTATAGAGCCTAGTTAATTCCCTATAATGGGGCTTATAACTCAAAAGGAGTAGTCTGCATAATAAATAGTAACTCCTTTTTGTTGTCATTAACTGTTGTGTATCTGACTTTGACATCCTGAAGCAGTGTGTGAATTGAGGCTGTATTGAATTGCAGGATGTGGAGAATGAGCTGGCGGTACAAGTTAGTATGAAACATGAGATTGAACTTGCCATGAAGTTGTTGGAGAAAGATATACATGAGAAACAAGATACTCTGATAGGCCTTCGACAACAACTAGAGGAAGTTAAAGCAATTAACATAGAGATGTATCAAAAGTTGCAGGTAAGGAATGTTCTCAAATTCTTGGAACTTCTTGTTATATAAATTGAAAATGAGGGACTTCCCTGGTGGTCTAGTGGTAAAGAATCCACCTTCCAATGCAGGGGATGCGGTTCCGTCCCTGGTCGGGGAACTAGGTTCCCACATGCAGTGGGGCAGCTAAGCCCTCGCGCCACAAATACTGGACTTAACGTGCCTCAACTAGAGAGCCTGTGTGCCGCAAACTACAGAGCCCGTGCACCTGGAGCCTGCGCATCACAGCTAGAGAAGAGAAAACTAGTACCCCACAACTAGAGAGAGGCCCACGCGCTGCAACGAAAGATCCCATGTGCTGCAACTAAGACCTAATGCAGCCAAAAATATATATATAAATAAAAAATAAATTGAAATGAATGTTTGTATGAAAATTCAGTTTTTAAGAGATATGAGCCCATTTTAATTGTGCCATGTCGGTAGTAAAAACCAGTGACTTCCTAAATGGAAGCTGAAGAAATGTAGCAATGTCAAAGAACAAACAAAAAAATTACCTGAATTTGTTTCTTAATGCTGAAAGATTAACAGATGAAGCTTAAATCTTTTGGGAAAATTCAGTCAAAATGTGCAAGACATTTTTGTAAACTTCTTTACACAGTATAGTCCTAAGAGATTTAATTTTGATTGAAATGCTTTACTATAATTGTTACAAATTTTCTAATAAAGTGACATTGCTGTTAAGTAGATTTGTTGCCAAAAGCCCTTTACAATTTAATTTGAAAAAATAGTGTATTTTACATGAGTTTATTCTGTCATCTTCTGAAAATATTGAAGGCTGAGGTTTTTTTTTTCCTTTATTACTTTTTTTTTTTTTTTTGACCTTGCTGCACAGCTTGTGGGAGCTTAGTTTCCCGATCAGGGATTGAACCAGCACCCTCGGCAGTGAAAGCTCAGAGTCTTAACCACTGGACCACCAGGGAATTCTCCCTTTATTACATTTTAAATGAAGACTAGTTGTAGTAGTACTGCTTTATTATATCTAGGAGTATTTTATTTTTAATTTATTTTTTATTGAAGTATAGTTGATTTACAATGTTGTGTTAATTTCTGCTGTATAGCAAAGTGACTCAGTTATACACACATATACATTCTTTTTAATATTTTTTTCATTATGGTTTATCCCAGGATATTGAACATAGTTCCCTGTGCTATACAGTAGGACCTTGTTGTTCATCCATTCTATATGTAATACGTTGCATCTACTAACCCCAAACTCCCAGTCTCTCCCTCCCCCACTCCCCCTCCCCCTCGGCAACAACAGGTCTGTTCTCTGTGAGTCTGTTTCTGTTTCATAGATAGTTTTCATTTGTGCCATATTTTAGATTCCACATATAAGCGATATAATATGGTATTTGTCTTTCTCTTTCTGACTTACTTCACTTAGTATGATAATCTCTGGTTGCATCCATGTTGCTGCAAATGGCATTCTTTCTTTTTTATGGCTGAGTAGTATTCCATTGTATATATGTACCACATATTCCTTATCCATTCATCTGTTGATGGACAGTTAGGTTGTTTCCATGTCTTGGCTATTGTGAATAGTGCTGCTATGAACATAGGGGTGCATCTAGGAGTATTTTAATCAACAAATAAACTCTGCTCATTTCAAAGAACAATCCCATAGCAAAATGGTATACAAAGCTTATAGATATTCAGGTTTAAAAATCAAAACCGGGCTTCCCTGGTGGCGCAGTGGTTGAGAGTCCGCCTGCCGATGCAGGGGACACGGGTTCGTGCCCCGGTCTGGGAGGATCCCACATGCCGCGGAGCGGCTAGGCCTGTGAGCCATGGCCACTGAGCCTGCGCGTCCGGAGCCTGTGCTCCGCAACGGGAGAGGCCACAGCAGTGAGAGGCCCACATACCAAAAAAAAAAAAAAAAAAAAAAAAATCAAAACCACTGTAGCTTTTATGTTTTTCTAAATAGGGCTCTGAAGCTGATTTGAAAGAAAAAAATGAAATAATTGCCCGACTAGAAGAAAAAACCAATAAAATTACTGCAGCCATGAGGCAGCTGGAACAAAGGTACAGCATTTCCAGTCTTAGTTTCTTTTTTCCTTTCTTTACCCCCCTTTTCTTTATTCAACTCTGACACCTGCCACAAAGACCATTAGGAAAATTTAGATTAGGAATTTTTTTTAAAGCCCAGCAGAATTTTGCCTTTTTTGTTTTGGTTGTTGCATGGAATCAAGTTGCTTTATATTAGCCTGATTCATTTGAACTTGCCATTTTGTAGATTATTTAGAAAGGCCTAATATCGGCAGTTTCATTTGGTTCAATGTATTACATAAAACAAATACACAAATAAAAACCTCGAAAAAGTGAAAAATGAACAAAATCCATGGTGGAATTATCCCTGATTGATTTCCATGCATATTGATTGTCATATCCCTTGTCATTCACCATCCCTTTATGTGAAATCAAGCTTTCTGAGTTGGCAGTTTAGTGGTGTTTCTTTGAGCTAGGACCCTCAACCTAACCCAGGAAATAATTTTGTTTAAATTGAATTGTTTTATATTGGCATTTTTCACTTTTATTGTTGGAAAGTGTAATGTATTTCCATTGACCTGTCATGTTGGTGTCAACATATGTCTTATCATTGCTTTCTTTGAATCTACTTATGAAAAACATAACTATTAATGCTTTATTGACATGAATATTCTTTTATTGACATCCTCTTTCTTCTTTTTTCTTTTTTGTTTTCTTTATCCCCATTTTTACATTTTGGACATCTTTATTACCTTTTTCTGTTTTTGATTTCTGTCCATTCCATTATGAAGTGACAATGATTTGTTAACTCAAACTAGAACAATTGCAATGTCATTGGTGAAATGTGCCAGCAGTGACACTCAGGACCAGTACAAGCTGGTCAAAGATATATCTTTCTGAAAACCACTTGTATTCAAACAGACTAAAAGAGAACCAACAATTTTATAATATATTAAATTGAAAAAGAATTTATGCTATTATGTGTTCTGAAAGGGTATTAGGAACCCTGTACACTTCTTGATCAGCTGCTGTGGTAATACACTGCCATAAAGCAGAGTGGGTGCACTTGGATTTCCAAAAATTCCTCATACCTTGTGCACAAGGGCTTATTTGAGTATTGACCCTTTGAAGGTCAGAATTTTCGAATGCAGTTTTATCTTTTTAGCTACTTTTTGATGGAAAATATAAAAATTGTTTAATAATAAGTTAATCTTTGGTTTCACAATGTGTTGGCACAGACCTTTTTCCCCATTGGCCCACTCTTTGCCTACTAGCTCCTTTACTGGTTTTTTACTATGTTTTAAAATAGTTTATAACCCAGATTGGCCATCATCTTACGCTTTAGCTCCTTGATTTTCCAGTTCCCCTTAGCCCTCTTCTGTGATAGCACAACTTCAAGGCCTACCTCACTCTGACTTTTATTTCCATTTCTGTACCCTTAGAGAAAAGCTTGGGTCTCCCATATCTCCATCTTAATATTTTAAATTTAAATTTAGATTTAGAGATAACTTGAATGTTACATTACTCTCTTTTTTCGGAAGTGGCCTTTATACTTTTGAAATGTGTGAAGGTCGCGCCATTGGCATGGTTTTAAGGAAGAAAAGAAGAGGTAATTTTTTTGGTTAGTTGAATAGAAATTTCTCTTTTGATTCCCTACAAGGACTTAATGTCCCTTGAATACTTGGGAGATGTTTTCTTATAAAAGTAGTGACGTTAAATCTAAGAAATCCTAGATGGCCATAGGAGGCAGGGAGTGGAGCTAAGCACAGGGAGAAGCAATGACTTACAAATAAAAACAGAAAAAAAGAAATTCACATTTTAAGCTAATTCAAAAAATTCAGTGATGAGGAACAAAAATGATCTCTAGAGAATGTTGCCAACTAGTAATAAATTCTTTTGAATCTTAAAACACATATAAACACACACAGAACATTGGCATAATTTAGTAAATGTATAAAGATTCTATAGGGAGGACTTGGCTGTTATTTGAAGTAATTGCAGGTCTTTGCTCTTGGCCTTGTAGCACACTTGATTCCTAGCATACACATCCTAGCATAATATATAACAATGTGGCTTCTTCACCTAGTGTAGACATAAGTACTATACTTTTCATGGTTTTGTAAAAAGGCAGTAACACACGTATTATACTTTGAAAGTTAACTCATTATGCTTTACGTAAGTGGTAAAGGCTATATTGCTTTGCATTGTTAATTATCAACAAGAAATAAAGCACATTTGAAGATAGTATTCTGGGTATATTATGTGTTATATTGAAAAAAATCACAAAACAATTTCTAGACATTGTGTGGCTCTTTCACGTTTGAGTTTGTGAGTTTTCCCCCAAACTTTGTTTTCATTTAGAAATGTTTCTATTTCCCCATTTTTCTTTTATTTGTCTTCTTCACCCTTTTACACCCTAGTTCTAGCCTCAGTTTTACCCAAAGTTGATTTGAATTACACCAGATTGCAGCAAGCAGAGAAGGCGCAAATGGACACTGAAGATGAGGACAAGAAATATCTACAAGAATGCCAGAGTAAATTCGATGGTCTGCAGAAACAAATCTCCCAAAAGGAGAAACAGCTGTGAGTATACTTGGAAATAAATACTTGTATTAACATAATTTCCCCCTCTTCCCCCCCCCCAATTTTTTTGCACATAATGGTAGACAACCTATATTTTTATTTATTTAATGATGCTGGCTAGGTTGTGGAGTTCTCCTTCCAAAAAAAAAAAAGAAAAAAAAGAAAACTAGAAAGCATAATTGTGATAAAACTTATGTTTTTGCTCCCTTTATTGTTTATAGAGTACTTTCAACTGTCTTGCTATCTTCTTGCTCAAGGAGAGTTTTATTCTTTTTGCTGTTGTTCAGCATTAAACTGATGGCCATTATGTTTCTAGATACTGAGTATAATAGGCCTTTGTAACTCAAAGGAACTTATGTTATCAAAGAAAGTGATACTTTCTGAAAACATTTTTATTAGTACTTCATATGATAGATCTATATATTACCAGCTAGGAAAGATGTCAGTATATGTCACTGAATTGAAAAAAGTAAGTTGCCGACAGTATGCTAAGTATTATCTCATTTTTTATAAAATTAAAACTGTATATGTGTGTATTTACATATACATAGAAAAGAGTTTAAAGAATACAGATTCTGGAAAATGATTATCTCAAGGGAGTGATGGTAAATTGACAGGGGTATTTTACTTTTTACTTTATAAACATCAGTATTTTTTTCCCCAATAAATATGTACCACTTTGTTATTAAAGAAAACAGCAAAACAACAATAGAAAATAAAGAGTTATATATTGGGTTGGCCAAAAAATTCGTTATATATTGGGTTGGCCAATAGAAAATAAAGAGTTATATATTGGGTTGGCCAAAAAATTAGATGCTCCAAGTTTCCTTCTTTGTGTCTGAAGAACTTCATTTAGCCATTCTTCTAAGGTAGATCTGTTGGCAACAAATTCCCTTAGTTCTCTTTCATCTGAGAATGTCTTGATTTCACCTTATTTCTGAAGGATATTTTCAGAATATCCTTAAAATTCGGAGTTGACAGTTCTTTTCTTTCAGCATTTGAAAAGTGTTGTGCCACTTTCTTTTGGTCTTCGTAGTTTCTGATGAAAGGTAGACTGTCATTTGAATCATTGTTCCTCTAGTTACCCTCAAGATTCTTTCTTTGGATTTATCCTTTTTTGCCTTTGGTCAGCTTCTTGGGTCATTAGGCTTATCTTTGCCAAATCTGGAAAAATTTCAGCCATTATTTCTTCAGATATTTTTTTTCAGTTCCACCTGCTTTCTCCTCTTCTTCTGGGACTCTCATATCATGAATGTTAGATCTTTTTTTTAGTAGTCCCATAGGACCCTGACACTATTTTTTTTTTTCGGTCAGTTTTCTTTCTGTGTTCAGATCGGGTAATCTCTGTTGTTCTGTTTTGAAATTCATTCATTCTTTCCTCATCATCTTCATTCTCCTGTTGAGACCATACAGTGAGATTATTTTATTTTTCAGTTCTAAGATTTCCGTTTGACTGTTCTTCCCTTCTAAAATTTCCTTTCTTCCTTTCAAAACTTCCTATTTATGAATTTGTTTCAAGCATATTCTTTTTTTTTCAGAGGAGGTAAAATATAAACTATTTTAAATGATACCCAAGAGTCTAAGTCACTATCTGGGCAGGAGAGGGAATTTCCAGGTAGAGGAAATGACATTTTGGGAGTTTTTTGTTTTGTTGTTTTAGTTGAACTATAGGTGATTTACAATGTTGTGTTAGTTTCAGGGGTACAGCAGAGTGATTCAGTTATACATACATCTATATATTTTTTCAGATTATTTTCCCTTATAGGTTATTATAGGTAATTACAAAATATTGAGTATACTTCCCTGTGCTAGACAGTAGGACCTGTTGGTTATCTATTTTATATATAGTAGTGTGTATATGTTGATCCCAAACTCCCCCCTTTCCCCTTTGGTAACCATAAGTTTGTTTTCTATGTCTGTGACTCTATTTCTGTTTTGTAAATAAGTTCATTTATCTCATTTTTTTTAGATTCTACAAGTAAGTGATATCATATGATGTCTGTCTTTCTCTGTCTGACTTACTTCACTTAGTATGATAATCTCTAAGTCCGTCTGTGTTGCTGCAAATGGCATTTTATGGCTGACTGATATTCCATTGTATAAATATAACGCATCTTTATTTAGTCATCTGTCGATGGACATTTAGGTTGCTTCCATGTCTTGGCTATTGTAAATAGTGCTGCAGTGAACATTGGGGTGCATGTATCTTTTCGAATTACTGTTTTCTGCAGGTATATGCCCAGGAGTGGGATTGCAGGATTGTATGGTAGCTCTATTTTTAGTTTTTAAAGGAGCCTCCATACTGTTCTCCATAGTGGTTTTACCAATTTACATACCCACCAACAGTGTAGGAGGGTTCCTCAAGCATATTCTTAATTGGTCATGGGAATATTTTTATGATGGCTGCTTTAAAATTCTTATTAGTTAAATCCAACATCTTGAATTATCTGACATGTTGCCATCTGTTGATTTTTCCTGGAATCTGTTGATTTTTCCTGGGTCTTGGTATGACAGGTATTCTTCAACTGCATTCTGGACATTTTGGGAACTATGTTATGAGACTGCATCTTACTTAAATCTTACATTTTAGCAGTCCTCTACTGAAACCACACCAGCAGGGGAACGTGGACACTGACTCTTCATACCAAGTGGGGATAGAAGCCCAGGACCATCCTGGATGGAATGGAGAAGGGTGCCTAACTAGTGGGCAGGGATTGAAATCTGTGTTTTCCACTCAGTCTCCATTGACACTGTGGAGAGGGAGAGTGGTGCCTTGTTACCATCAAGTGGGAGTGGAGTCCATGCTTCCCTCTTGGTCTGTGCTGACACCATCCTGGAGGGGAGTGGGAGAGGTACCTCACTAACCCCAGGCCAGGGTTGAAATCTAAGCTCCCCACTTGGCCTTTGCTGACACTGTGGGGAGGGTGGGAAATGCCTTGTTACTGATGCATAAGGATAAAGGTCCACGCTCTCTATGTGACTTCCACTAATACCGTAGAGGTGGATGGGGAGAGATACCTCATTACTGCTGGGTGGTGGTAAAAAAGTCCGCACTTGGCTCTTTCTCTGAATCTACAACAGTGGGAATTGGGAGGGATGCCTCATTATTGCCAGGTGAGGGTAGAAACTAGGCTCCCCATTTGGCTTTTGCTGACAGTGGTTGGGGTGGGCATGGTTTTTTCCTCTGGTGTTTTTTTTTTGGAATAGGACATTTATCGTACAAAAGGTTTCTATCACGCTAGGCTACTTCTTCCTAGCTCTTTGGCAGGAGAGAGTAGGCTTTTCTTGGGCCTTTTTTTTGTCTGTGCCCATTGCTGTTTGTGGGTTGTGGGCTTCTTCTACATCCAGTCAGAGCTATAAAGAAGGCAAAAAGAAGCCTCAGGGAACTCATCACCATGTTATTCCTTGAATCCTGGCGTTCCTAGCTGGTCTGCTTTCTTCTCTCCCCCTTTCAGAATATTCTTATGTTTGTTTATATATAATGTCTAGAGATTTTAACTGTACTTAGTTGGAGGGATAGGTAGAAATGTGTTTACTCCACCTTGTTCAGAACCAAATTAAGTTCCTTTTAAATCTACCACAAGAATAACATTTTGAGAAATTGGTATATAGAATAAGGCTTTAGGCCAGGGAGTATTACCTTGGTTGGAAACTTACATCATTTGTAAATTGTGAAACTAAAACTCACACGCACCACCCCCCCCACCAAAAAAATCCCACCACTTGGCAAACGAACATTTTCTCTTAATTTTAAGACTTCCACAAAAGCACTTTCAGGACTCCCTTGGCAACAGAAATCACAAAGAACATTTAAGTCATCAAGTTTATTAATGGTGCCAAGGGTTTTGTTGTTTAAGTCCCTATACCCTGAAATATGGAAAAATGTGAAAAGCAAGACTGGGACACTTTGCCAGTCAATAGAATACAATCTTGAAACTTCAGTACTCTGTGTTACTGAATCATTTTTCTAGAGCTTGACAAAAGGGTAGGTAAGACAAGTCTGATATTAATTCTACAATGATGCCTCTATTTGATCCCTGCCTAAAGGATGACCCGAATAATGCTCCAGGGACCTGGTCCTTCCCTGTAGGGCTAACCTACTCAATAGGTCTTGGGTACAGCTGTGGAGAGAAGATGTTTGTCCCTGCTGAAACTGTGAAAGTAATTTCATTTCTCATTAGGTGCCATTTTGGTAGAGCATAAACATGTTAACAATTTGGAGATCAAGGGGGTCCATCAGAAAAATTGGAACTGTTTCTGTAGAAATAGGCAGTTGGGACCTTGTCCAAGAAAAACAAATTCCAATTTTTCACCTAAAATGGAAATAACTTTCTTTGGTTTCTGATTATGAAAACATTACATGCTGTTGACCAAATGTAAGAAAATATGGAAAAAAGTGAAGAAAATAAATATGGGAGATACCTTTTTTTTTTGGCTGCTCTCATGGCATGAGGGAATCTTAGTTCCCCAACCAGGGATCAAACCCAAGCCCCCTGCAGTGGAAGTGTGGTGTCCTAACCACTGGACCGCCAGGGAATTCCCTGGATATACCTTTTTCTCACATTTTGATGAACATTCTTTTTGGGTATGCATAGATATTTTTTGCTTTTTATCAATAGAAAGAGGATCATGCTACATGCTCTTTAGTAGCTTGTTTATTGTATTTACTACATTATGGACATTGTATCATATCAGTTACTATAGGTCTACACTATCGTATCTCAGTTAACCTAAAGGAATCATTTAGCCTGAAAAATTGTGCTTTATTGTTTGAGTTTGCATATCTTTGATTACTAGTAATAGCCTTTTGTATTTCTTTATTTTGTGAATTGCCAGTTCATAGCCTCTAGTTTTTCCTCTGTGGTGTTCAGTTTTTTAATATTTATTTATATAAGAGCTCTTTATGTGTTTACTGTGGGTTTTTCACATACAGTGAAAATGTTTTCTAAGTTTATAGTTTTTTTGTGTGTGTTTTTTAAAAATTAATTAATTTATTTATTTTTGGCTGCGTTGGGTCTTAGTTGCTGCTCACGGGCTTTCTCTAGTTGCGGCTAGTGGGGGCTACTCCTCTTTGCGGTGCGGGGGCTTCTCATTGCGGTGGCTTCTCTTGTTGCAGAGCACGGGCTATAGGCATGCAGGCTTCAGTAGTTGTGGCTCATGGGCTCTAGAGTGCAGGCTCAGTAGTTGTGGTGTATGGGCTTAGTCGCTCCGCAGCATGTGGGATCTTCCCGGACCAGGGCTTGAACCCGTGTCCCCTGCATTGGCAGGCGGATTCTTAACCACTGCGCCACCAGGGAAGCCCTATAGTTTATTTTTAAACTTTGTTCATAGTGGGTTTTTTTTCATTTAGACGTTTTACATTTTTATATAGTTCTATTTTCCCTTTTTTTTACCTTTATGGTTTCTGCCCTTGGTGGTCAACATGTGTTTTGACAATATATTTAAAATAACTTGGGCTTCCCTGGTGGCGCAGTGGTTGGGAGTCTGCCTGCTAATGCAGGGGACACGGGTTCGAACCCTGGTCTGGGAAGATCCCACATGCCGCAGAGCGACTGGGCCCGTGAGCCACAATTACTGAGCCTGTGCGTCTGGAGCCTGTGCTCCGCAACAAGAGAGGCCCGCGCACCGCGATGAAGAGTGACCCCCACTTGCCACGACTAGAGGAAGCCCTAGCACAGAAACAAAGACCCAACACAGCAAAAATAAATAAATTAATTAATTAAAAAAAAAAGAAAAGGAGCACAAAATAAATAAATAAATAAATAAATAACTTAAAAACAGAATTTTTCCTTTGCTTTTTCACTCAGTTTTTTCTGATTCTGGATCATGCGGCCACTCAACAATGCACTCACTCTGTACTTTGCTTACTTCAGTGTTAGTAACATATACCTGTTCCTCTGTATCCCTTTTAAATTTGTGGTGAAATGGTATTTATCAACAATTTGTAAATTCCATTTTGAGGTATCTTGTCTCTTCAACCTTAATTATAAAATCTAAAATTGCTTCACTGAAAATAATTTGGCTGTAGATGGAAATGCTAACTTTATGAGGAAACAAAAGTAATCATATTAACACAAAAAATATAATGTAATATGGTGATATTCTCAATATTATGACATAACATTATAATTTAAAATGTACAGTATTAGGAACTATTGTATTATTAGTATATACCTCACCTGTTACAACTACTTATGAGCCATAATTATTGGAATTATTTTGGGGGGGGGTTCCTAAAATGTAAGAATACTACTTTTGTTTTTCCAGCTAGCACCTGTTGTTTGAATGATGAAATAGAGCTTTCAAATGTGAACTGGCATTTTCAGGCAGTGTGGATTTTCCTCTAGTGTCTCCCTGGTCTTAGCTCTGTACTGTAATGGGTCAGCTTCCAACAGTAATCTGCAAAGTAGCACTTGGCACCAGGGCTGATTTTTCTGTTTCTGATGTTGAATTGATTTTGTGGTTGCTGTAATCCTTATATCAGAACAATACTTTTCATTAGTTTGTGGTAAAAATTTTCTCATGGCCCAGAACATGGTTCCATTTCTAAGATATAACCAGTCTTAATAGCATGGTGTGCCCTTCCAGGCATTTTCCATGCTTATACAGCATTTATGTATACAGAGTTAATAAATGACAAATTGTCATTTAGCAAGAGGTTTTTGTGATTGACAAATTAACTGAGACTTTGAGATCTGAAAACCCTGTGCTACTGAACTTGTTTTCTAAAAAATATTTGTGAAAGAAACTGCCTGAAGAATTGCATTACAAAGGTGAAAGTAATCAACCAAAGAGATGCTGTTAATGAAGAATACGTACAACTGTCATGTGAGAAATAACACTGAACTTCTCTGTATTATTTGTCATTTAAGGGTGCAACTGGAAACCGATCTGAAGATTGAGAAGGAATGGAGGCAAACTTTGCAAGAAGATCTTCAAAAGGAGAAAGACACCTTATCTCATCTTAGAAATGAGACCCAACAAATCATTAGTCTTAAAAAAGTAAATAATGGTGGTAAAACTTTAAAAATTCTATCTTGATGACAGTTACGTTATTTAAAAAGAGAATCAAATAATAATTTACATTTATACCAAGGAAACAGAGTATACTGGTCTTCTTTAAAAATATCAGTAAGGAGATTAAATGAATGGAAAATAGCTGATAGTTGATAGAGCAGCCTTTTTTTTTTTTTTTTTTTTTAGAGCAGCTATTTTTTATGAAAAGCTGAAGGATACATTCCTATCCTTTAATTGTATGTATGCAGTGTGGAGTTTGTTTCTTTTAAATTGCATTTTCTGTCTTTTATTGTTTTGAAGGAGTTCCTTCACCTCCAGGATGAAAATCACCAGTTGAAAAAAATATATCACGAACAGGAGCAAGCTCTTCAAGAACTTGGCAACAAACTTAGCGAGTAATTTCTCTTTTTTTCCTCCAACTAAGTAGTCATTGACCCTTATTAAGTTATGAGTGTGCCAAACCAAGTAGACAGAAGAGTTTAAGTATAAAATAGAAAGATATGAACTATTAAAAACAAAGCCAAACAACAACTTTAAAGATTAACAAATAAGGGTGTGGATTGGAGAGATTTTTTTTAAAGTTATGTTCATTTTAGTAAGTGTTAGCTCTAAACATTTTCCAGTAGATGAAATCTAAGACTCTTGTTTAATTTCTTCCAATCAGAGAATTCAGAAGTTCATTTAATATATTTTTCTCAGAACAAAAGTCAAATTTTCAAAATATCTGGAGAGAGCTTTTTGAGACTGTTCTGAGGAGGAGCCAGCATTGTGAAAAGTGAATGGTGTTTGATGTTGTCTGGAGTTGAGGCTTGACTTCATGCATTGTGGTTGTTTCTGTCACAATGAAGTGTTACTGGGTTTCTGTGAAGACAAGAAGGAGAAATGGCGTTCTGTCGTTCTCACATTTTCCTCCTTAGTCCACATGGTCTGTGTTTTGGATTAGCTTCATCTTTGTGCCCTGATTGAACATATTGTCAACTATCTAGGGGAAACTCTGGAGGGTTTAATTTAGTATCGAATGTACCACTGTGATGTTAAAAAAAATAGTGTCATTTTTTTTTTAATACAGAAAAGTAAAAGAAAGCCACAATGACCCATAAGCCTATCACCTATATAAATCCCTTTGATGTTTTATATGGTTAGAAAATTCAGAGAGCACCAAAAGGGGACTTCCCTGGCGGTCCAGTGGTTAAGACTCTGTGCTTCCACTGCAGGGCACGTGGGTTCGATCCCTGGTCAGGGAATTAAGATCCCGCATGCCATGAGCAGCATGGCCAAAAAAAGACAAAGAGCACCAAAAGGTATAAAATAAACAGTTGCCTCCCTCCTCCCAAGTATCAATCCCCAAAGTTAGCTAACCTCAGAACAAATCTGTATATGAGGATTTCATTATATATATGGATATGATTAGCTATATATATATGTCATATATATCTCTTGTAATCATTAAACTGAATAGAAATCATACTGGAATGGAGAATTAATTGTTAAAGTTGGGATTACATTAGGAAGTTTTGAGAACAATTACCAAGGGCGTAGTAAAGAGTAGTTCCCTGGGACTTCCCTGGTAATCCAGTGGTTAAGATTCTGTGCTTCCAATGCAGGGGATGCAGGTACGATCCCTGGTCAGGGAACTAAGATTCCGCATGCTGTGAGGCTCAGCCAAAAAAGAGTAGTTCCCTAAAACCACAAAAGGAAATACCAGCTCTCAAAAAGATAAAGATGTTTTTGTTTCTACAAAGAACAATTTGCATTGTGATTTCAATAAGCAAGATTTTTATTCTAATCTGGCATCCATTCATTGATCATTTTGAGCAAGACCAGGTGTTCATTTTCCATTTATTCATCCAACAAATACTATGTTCCAGGCACTATTCTAAGTGCTAGGGACTCAACAGTGAACAATCCCCACAACAAAATATATATTTACATTTATTTAAGATCATAAAGGTTTAATATTAAAACAGGTTAGAATAGTAAAACAAGGAATGTGTATGACTTTTCACCCATCTCCCACTCAATACTAGAGACTTTATAGTTGTATTAAAGGCATGATCATTTAGATGTCCAGATAGCTGAATTCAGAATTTCATTGTTTTCCTTTTTCCTTTATTCTGGTTCATTGATTCTCAAATTATAGTTTGCATGAAAATTACTGCTCAATGTTATTTTGAGCAGTGATTTTCAAGGTTTTTTTTGACTACTAAATTTTTCCCTTGTATACTGACCGCATACCTAATCCCTGTGTAACGGCACTGTATGCATGTTCTTTTGAAGTTTGCTGGTTTGTGTGTGTGTGTGTGTGGTAGGATTTTTTTGTTTGTTTGTTTTTTTTACTTAAGAATATGAGTTAAAAAAAATGAGTTAGAGGTTTTTCCATATCATTACATAAAGATATTCCATAGGATGAATGTGCTTTAATTGACATTGTTCATCATTTTTTTCTTTTATAACATGCTTCTGTGTCCTTGTACATGTGTGTTGATATATCTTGATATACTTTCTTTTTAAAAATATTTATTTATTTATTTTATTTTTGGATGTGTTGGGTCTTAGTTGCGGCAGGCGGGATCTTCATTGTGGCATGCGGGATACTCTGCTGTGGTGCACGGGCTCCTCATTGCAGCATGTGGGCTTCTCTCTAGTTGTGGCACATGGTCTCAGTAGTTGCAGTGCACAGGCTCTCTAGTTGTGGCGTGCAGGCTCCAGAGCGTGTGGGCTCTGTAGTTGTAGCATGTGGGCTCTCTAGTTGTGGCCCACATGCTCAGTAGTTGTGTCGTGAGGGCTTAGTTGCCCCAGGGCATGTGGGATCTTAGTTCCCCGACCAGAGATCGAACCCGTGTCCCCTGCATTGGAAGGCAGATTCTTAACCACTGGACCACAAGGGAAGTCCCTTGATATACTTTAATGTGTATATCTGAAGAGTAAGTTCCTAGAGGTGATTGCTGCCCAAAAGAATTTAAATTTTTTGATTATAGCAATGGATGGTAACTAGACTTTTGGTGGTGATCACTCTGGAATGTGTACAGGTTTTGAAATATAATGCTATATACCTGAGACTTACATAATAAAAACATAAAAATAAATTTAAAAAGGGGCTTCCCTGATGGCACAGTGATTAAGAATCTGCCTGCCAATGCAGGAGACACGGGATCAAGCCCTGGTCCTGGAAGATCCCACATGCCACGGAGCAACTAAGCCAGTGTGCCACAACTACTGAGCCTGCACTCTAGAGCCCATGAGCCACAGCTACTGAAGCCCACGCACCTAGAGCCTGTGCTCCACAACAAGAGAAGCCACCGCACCGCAACTAGAGAAAGCCGCGCACAGCAACAAAGAACCAACGCAGCCATAAATAAATAAATTAATTAAAAATAAATAAATAAATTTAAAAAGATTTTGTTAGTGCCAGATTACCTACCGTCTCTGCTGTTAGACCCCCTCCAGTAGTAGGAGAGAGTGCCTGTTTTTGCCAGTCTGACCGGTGAAAATCTTAAGTGTTTTGGTTTGTATTTCTTTAACTATGAGCAGGGTTAAGCATCTAAATTTGTGTTCCATTTGTATTTGTATTTTATTTTCTGTAAAGTGCCTGTTCGTATCCTTTGCACATTTTTTGGTTTTGGTTGATTGCTCATCTTTTTCTTATGGGGTCTTTGTAAATTATTTGTTGTACAAGTGTACATCTTTTTTTCCCAGTTTGTCTGTTGTCTTTTAGTTTCATTTTATATATATATATATATATGTTTTTAAATTAATTAACATATTTTTTGGCTGCGTTGGGTCTTCGTTGCTGCATGTGGGCTTTCTCTAATTGCAGCGAGCGGGGGCTACTTGTCATTGTGGTGTGCGGGCTTCTCATTGCGGTGGCTTCTCTTGTTGCAGAGCACAGGCTCTAGGTGCGCGGGCTTCAGTAGTTGTGGTTTGTGGGCTCTAGAGCGCAGGCTCAGTAGTTGTGGCACATGGGCTTAGTTGCTCCACGGCATGTTGGATCTTCTCGGACCAGGGCTTGAACCCGTGTCCCCTTCATTGGCAGGCAGATTCTTAACCATTGTGCCATCACGGAAGCCCTAGTTTCAATTTTGATATGTATGTCTTTTCCTTGCTGATGTTTGAATTTTTATGTTTCAGATTTATTAGCTTTCCTTTACTGTTTCTGAAACCATAGTCTCTAAGACATGGATAGGGCCACTTTTGAGTCAGAACATATTTTATCCTTCCTCAACTCTGGTTCTCTTCTGTTGTGATAAGAATTTAATCAGGGCTGGAGAAGGGACCATTGGCCCCTAAGAGTATTTGTACCTGCTTATCTGCTGAAACACTTTTGGCCTTCCTCTTTATCCTCCTACTCCTATGACTGTTTTCAGGTTGAAATTAAGTAAAAACAAATTCTTCCCTAATACACAGAATGATGTTATCTCTTTAATTTTTTTGCCACACGGCCACATGTGGGATCTTAGTTCCCTGACCAGGGATCGAACCCGCACCCCCCTGAAGTGGAAGCGCAGAGTCTTAACCACTGGACCACTCCCAGGGAAGTCCCTGATGATCTCTTTAAAAATCTGTTGTGTGCGCATTTCATTGTCTTTTTTCTTTATGTCAAGAGAAAAGATATTTCTGAGGTGCTAAATAAACCTTTGGAGGTAAATTAGCAGCATGACTAATTTAGCCATTGCTGTGAGTCACCTTCAGACAAAAAGAAAAAAGAAAAATTTGTTGATGATGAGGGACAGAGTTGGGACCAGTACTTTAACCTTTGCTCCTAATTTACCAGAATTGGCTTTATGTAGACCACTTGGGTGTTATTTTAAATGGGGTTGGGGGAACTTCCTGGTGGTCCAGTGGTTAGGACGCCACGTTTCCACTGCTGTGGGCACGGGTTCCATCCCTGGTCAGGGAAATAAGATCCTGCCACACGGTGCAGTAAAAAAAAAAATTTTTTTTAATAAAATGGGGTTGGGAGGGGGAAGGTCATACAGAATACTATGAAACATTTAATTTTGTTAAAAGGGAAAATTAGGGCCTCCCTGGTGGCGCAGTGGTTGGGAGTCCGCCTGCCGATGCAGGGGACACGGGTTCGTGCTCTGGTCTGGGAAGATCCCACATGCTGCGGAGCGGCTGGGCCCGTGAGCCATGGCCGCTGAGCCTGCGCGTCCGGAGCCTGTGCTCCACAACGGGAGAGGCCACAACAGTGAGAGGCCCGCGTAACGCAAAAAAAAAAAAAAAAAGGGAAAATTAATATTTCAGAAAATAGTTTTCAAGCTTACCATTCAAGATCTGCATTTTAAGCAATGACTAGGAACTTCACTGGTGGTGCAGTGGTTAAGACTCGGCACTCCCAATGCAGGGAGCTCAGGTTTGATCCCTGGTCAGGGAACTAGATCCCACCTGCATGCCACAACTGAGATTTCACATGCCACAACTAAGGAGCCAGCTGGCCGCGACTAAAGAGCACAGATGCTGCAACCAAGACCTGGCACAACCAAATAAATAAAATTAATAAATAAAACAAATATTTTTTAAAAATCTATGACCAAATTCAAAAATTAGTATTCATTAATATCACTCACAGGAAAAAGTATCCCTCCTACGGTTTATCAGCTATGTGACTTAGGGCTGTTTATTTAACGGCTTTAGGCCCATTTCTCCATTTGTAAAATGGAGAGTTATAAAATCTGTATAGGGCTCTTTTTCTGATTAACAGAATAAGTATGGGAAGGCACCTAGCCCAGTGCCTTTCCTCATCACAAGCAGAATATCAGTTTTCGTGTCTGTAAGATGAGCAGGATGGATCTGAAAGTTACTTTCCCATGCCTACTTTCTGAACCAGCAATTTTAAATGTAAATGATTACTTTTAATTAGAAAAATACTTTTTTTTTTTGCTGTACGTGGGCCTCTCACTGCTGTGGCCTCTTCCCGTTGCGGAGCACAGGCTCTGGACACGCAGGCTCAGCGGCCATGGCTCACGGACCCAGCCGCTCCGCGGCATGTGGGATCCTCCGGGACCGGGGCACGAACCCATGTCCCCTGCATCGGCAGGCGGACTCTCAACCACTGCGCCACCAGGGAAGCCCCTAGAAAAATACTTTTTTTTTTTTTTTTTTTTTTTTGCGGTATGCGGGCCTCCCACTGGTGTGGCCTCTCCCGTTGCGGAGCACAGGCTCCGGACACGCAGGCCCAGCGGCCACGACCCACAGGCCCAGCCGCTCCGCGGCATGTGGGATCCTCCCGGACCGGGGCACGAACCCGTGTCCCCTGCATCGGCAGGCGGACTCTCAGCCACTGCGCCACCAGGGAAGCCCGAAAAATACTTTTAATAATTAAATATTTACTCTTAATTGGTTTCTTATTGAAGGATTCTTATAAAGAGAAATTTTGGTAGATTTTAAAAGGCTTTATTTTTTTATTTTAGTTTTTTATAAGAGCACTTTTTTTTTTGGTTCCGTTGGGTCTTCGTTGCTCTGCACGGGCTTTCTCTAGTTGCGTCAAGCGGGGTCTACTCTTCATTGCCGTGCATGGGCTTCTCATTGCAGTGGCTTCTGTTGTTGCGGAGCACGGACTCTAGGTGTGCCGGCTTCAGTAGTTGCGGCTCGCAGGCTCTAGAGCGCAGGCTCAGTAGTTGTGGCTCACGGGCTTAGTTGCTCCGTGGCATGTGGGATCTTCCTGGACCAGGGCTTGAACCCGTGTCCCAAGAATTGGCAGGCGGATTCTTAACCACTACGCCACCAGGGAAGTCCCTTAAAAGGCTTTAAATGTTAATTATTATTCTGAATAAGTTATAATTGTAGTAGATAGACTATCTAATTTGAGGATTAAAGAAATGAAATAAACTTGAACTATTCATATTTGAAGAAAACATGGAATATATGAAATATTAGGATGAAATATTCAAGTAAGAAAATCTAGACTAATCTGTGTCATAATGACTGACAGTTTAGAATACCTGAAGGAGGAAAACCAGCTTTTCCCTTATCCTCATTGAGGCTTAAATTCCAAGGAGAAAAACTTTTAGTTTAAAAAAGAAATTACCAGGACTCTTCCAAATGTAGTATTCTGTAAATGCTATTCTTTCCATATAAAGAAACTTACAGACTTTTTTCCTCAAAGGAGGGGTTTCAGGATTATCAGAGGCTTTGTATAATTTATGGATGTTTTCCTATAGTGTCATAATTGTATCACATTTATTACATTCTCATGTTTTATTTTGACCCTTCTCTATGCTGTTTTTATGCTGTGGAAATATTTTCACAAACAAATACATATTTCTAAATAGAATTTAATTAAAATGAATAATATAGACATCTGTTCCTTGTCTAGGACAAGGAAAAGGTGTTCTTGTACATTGTGTTTATTGGAACTGTAACTGATACTCTTTTTCTTTAGGTACTTTGGCAGTTCTTATCAGAAGGGGGCAAGCTTTTTAGAGTCCATATTTATGAATAGAGGCATTTTAACCAGAAATATATCAATACCAGTAAATTTTCATATAGAAAGTATTTCTGTAGTGAATGCCATTAAGTAAGCTCTTTTATTCCATACTCAGTTTTTCTATATAGTAGTTACTGTTTTGGCCAAAATTCCCACCAGCATCAATTTTCCTTGGATATATTTTGTACATGTGAATTCAGCCAAGAAAATTTGATTACTCTGTTAATATTTTTATACTGTGTAATTTTACATTGATTATTCCCACTATAAGAGTCATTATGCGCCAGATAAAAGACTAACACTTTGGGTTTTTTTTTTTGGGGATTTTTTTCCTTCCAGTTTTATTAAGGTATAATTGACATACAGCACTGTATAAGTTTAAGGTGTACATTATAATGATTTGAGTTACATACACCATGAAATGATTACCACAGTAAATTTAGTGACCATCCATCACCTCATATAAATACAAAATAAAAGAAATAGAAAAAAAATTTTCTTCCTTGTGATGAGAACTCTTAGGATTTACTCTCTTAACTTTCATATGTAACATACAGCAGTGTTAATTATATTTATCCTGTTGTATTTTACATCTCTAATACTTATTTATCTTATAACTGGAAATTTGTACATTTTGACCACCTTCATCCAATCCCCCTTCCCCTAACCCCCACCTCCAGTAACCACAAATCTGATCTGTTTTTCTATGAGTTTGTTTGTTTGATTTTTTTTCTGCTTTATAACAAATTTAATCAGTTATACATATACATATGTTCCCATATCCCCTCCCTTTTGCGTCTCCCTCCCACCCTCCCTATCCCACCCCTCCAAGCGGTCACAAAGCACCGAGCTCATCTCCCTGTGCTATGCGGCTGCTTCCCACTAGCTATCTACCTTACGTTTGGTAGTAACACTTTGTTTTTATGTCTTGGAACAAAGAGCATTTGTAGGACAAAGCAAGTTTCCTAATGTTCTGCTTCAGTAGCAGAGACTTTAGTATTTTATGTACCTTTTGATCCAGTAATTTTATTTCTAAGTTGTTATCCTAAGAAAAATAATACAAATGTTTTGGTCATTTCAACTTTAATGAACAGTTTTGTGGCAAAAAACTTGAAACAAGTTGAAAGTTCAGCACTGGATAATTATATAAACTACATACTTCATATTCTTTTTCATGGTATACCATGTAACCATTTAATATAATGATGTGGCAGATAGTTAATAACAAGTCAGTAGTTCTAAGCCTATCAGGATATGTTGTTAAGTCATGTGGGAAACTGTGTAAATAATTTTTCCATTTGAAATACACATATTCATTGATATTTAGAGATTATCATCTCTGGGTAGTGGGATCACAGATAATTAAATATTGTTATTTATAGTCTGTATGTTAATATGTATTTTCAAAAGGTGAAAAACTATCACAATTATATCTTCCTTAATATTTCCACTCTCACTTACCACTCTTTTGCATCTGCTAGAGAAATAGTGTTCATAATGGTTAACCTGTCAGCTTTGGGGTCTTAGAGGACCAGGGTATGAATTGTGGCTTCCCCAGTTACCACCTAAACTTCAGCAGGCCTCACTTTTTTCATCTTTGTAAGTGTTTTTGAAGACTAAATGACATTATGCTTGCAAAGTTTATAGCATAGTGTCTGGTACATCATAAGCCTACAGTAAATGATAGCTGTCATTAGTAGTCATAACTGCATGAAAACACCAATATGCTTTCTTTTTTTTTTTAATTTATAAATTTATTTATTTATTTTTGGCTGCGTTGGGTCTTCATTACTTCACACAGGCTTTCTCTAGTTGCGTCAAGCGGGGGCTACTCTTTGTTGCAGTGCCTGGGCTTCTCATTGCGGTGGCTTCTCTTGTTGCAGAGCACGGGCTCTAGACGCGTGAGCTTCAGTAGTTGTGGCTTAGTTGCTCTGCGGCATGTGGGATCTTCCCAAACCAGGGCTCGAACCCACGTCCCCTGCATTGGCAGGCTGATTTTTAACCACTGAGCCACCAGGGACGCCCAATATTGTTACTTTAAAAAAGCAAATTTTAAATCTCAAAACTATTTTTGCTTTAGGACATTTTGGAAATATCGGAAAATATTAAATATAATCCCACTAGCCAAAGAAGGTCATTAGAATAATATAGTATATACAATTTTATATTCTATGAAAATTCAATACCTTTCTAATGAATTACTAGATGGTCTATATTTTAAAATGTGTACTGAAATTTGGACCTATTTATAATCTTTTTAGATCAAAACTTAAAATAGAAGATATAAAAGAAGCCAACAAAGCATTGCAGGTGAGTGTAAGTATTTTCCTCAAGTAGGAAGGTATGGATATATGTGAGTCTCCAGTAAAGGTAAGGCCCTGTGTACTATTATTGAATCCTGGGATATATAGAAGCAGAAGCACTGAATGGGGAGCTTGTATGATGGGGTCCATCTCTTCCCTATACCTCTAGAACACATTATTAAAATTCCTCATGTTGGAAATGACCTTGGAAATAATTTTGTCCACTTTCCTACAAAGTGTGGCATGATAGAGTGAAATTGCCTTTGAATTTGATAATCCTTAGATTCCTGTGCTAGTCTATTACTTACTAGTTTTTGACCTTCATCAAGTCAAATATCCCCTTGGAGTCTCAGTTTTCTCTTCTGAAATTGGCTTATGATTTTGCATAGGGTTGCTTTGAATATTGAGTAAGTTAATGTATGTGAAAGTGATTTGGTACAATTTGTTAGTATATGGTTCTGAATGTATCTGGATGCAAGAATCTCTTTACAACACAGGAGAAAATACAGTCCCTGTGTGAGTACTTCAGTGACAGATGGCTTCCTACTACACAAGCTACCCATTTGGTTTATCAAAGTGTTACGTGAAAGTAATTTAAAAAGTCAAATTGTACTAGGAAGACTTAAAAAAAAAATGGAAGCAGTCTCTTGTTTTCACCCTCTTGTGCCTTATCCACCCCAGCTCCTGCCACCAGAAGGAGGCTACTTTTAATTCCTTTAGTTGCTTCTTCTGGTATTTATTCCCCTTTTTCTTAAGTACTATTTAGACCTATCTATTGCCTCATTAGCATGGTGGATGAGGAATTTTGTTCAGTCTCACTCTGGTCTGTCTTCTCTTCACTGCCCTCCCAGTATAATTAAGTAAAAGTTTTTGTGACATTTATTTACTGTGTATTCTTTATTATGACTATTTAAATATTGTTCCTTGCTGGACCAGGTAGTATATTGCAATTATATTTTCTTTCTTGAACTACTTTTTATTTTCTCTGGAGTTAATATTTACTCTCCCCCTACCCGCCCCTTTAAGTTTTGTTGTATTTGAGCATCAGAGTTTTCTTATACTTTCAAACAATTCTGTAAAGTGCTTCTTGATAAAAGGTTTTCATATGGTAAAATGAATCGGGTAACTGGTTAGTTTTCTTTTTCCATCGGAGTCATCCCTCCTGGAGTCTCTGCTTTCCTGCTCCTGTCTGGTCTGGTCACTCTTTTTCTTTTTTTTTTTTTTTTTTAATAAATTTATTTATTTTATTTATTTTTGGCTGCGTTGGGTCTTCGTTGCTGCGCGTGGGCTTTCTCTAGTTGAGGCTAGTGGGGGCTACTTTTTGTTGCGGTGTGCGGGCTTCTTTTTGCAGTGGCTTCTCTTGTTGTGGAGCACGGGCTCTAGGCGTGCAGGCTTCAGTAGTTGTGGCGCACGGGCTTAGTTGTTCTGCGGCATGTGGGATCTTCCCGGACCAGGGATTGAACCTGTGTCCCCTGAATTGGCAGACAGATTCTTAACCACTGCACCACCAAGGAAGTCCCTGGTCTGGTCACTCTTGTCTTGGTATTTCCCTTTGCTTCCATTCGTTCTTTCAACTGTTTTTGGTTTTTTTTTTGGCCATGTCACATGGCTTGTGGGATTTTAGTTCCCCGACCAGGGATTGAACCCTGGCCCTCTGCAGTGACAGTGTGGAGTCCTAACCACTGGACTGCCAGGGAATCCCCACTGGGCAACGCTTCCTCTAGTAGCCTCCTAGGAAATGGTGAATGAAGATAAAGATTTTATGAATCTGTATGCCTTTATTCTGCTTTCACACTTTTTTTAGGAGATATGTAGGGATGTCTGCCCAACTGTCGTTTTTTAAAACTCTGTAAAATTTTTTCACTGTTAAATATATATCATATATGCAAAAGAGGACACACTTAGTATAACTTAAAAACACTGGCATACTCTGTTTTAGCTTATAATAGAACATGTGTACTCCCTGATTGCATTTCCCTCCCTATAGTAACAGTCCTCTATTTTTTGTTAATCATTATGTTGTTTTTCTTATAGTTTTATCATTCATGTCTAGCTTTAACAAAATATTATCCAGATTTCCCTGTTTTTATATGTATGAAAATGGATTCATATGTGACTTTTGTCTTTTTTTTTTTTTTGGTCCTTGCTATTGTCCAGTTGATGGGTCTGGAACAGCTGTCCTACAGTTTCTCACATTTCAGATTTTATCTGATTGCTTGTTCATAGTAGTCTTAAATTTGTTACTCTATCCCCTTATTTAAGCCTGTAAACTGGAAATTAAATCTAAAGGCTTGGTTGGATTCAGGTTCAGCCTTCTGTGAGACTTTTTTATTTCTGCTACCATATTTTTAATATTCAGCAGGCTCTTTTTTAAATTAATTTATTTATTTTTGGCTCTGTTGGGTCTTTGTTGCTGTGTGCGGGCTTTCTCTAGTTGTGGTGAGCGGGGGCTACTCTTAGTTGTGGTGCGCAGGCTTATTGCGGTGGCTTGTCTTGTTGCAGAGCGTGGGCTCTAGGAGCACACGGGCTTCAGTAGTTGTGGCTCGCGGGCTCTAGAGTGCAGGCTCAGTAGTTGTGGCGCATGGGCTTAGTTGCTCCGCGGCACGTGGGACCTTCCCGGACCAGGGATCGAACCCGTGTCCCCTGCATTGGTAGGTGGACTCTTAACCACTGTGCCACCAGGGAAGTCCCTCAGCAGGCTTTTATTCACTCATTTTTCCTTTTTAAAATAGCATCCTGGGCTTCCCTGGTGGCGCAGTGGTTGAGAGTCCGCCTGCCGATGCAGGGGACACGGGTTCGTGCCCCGGTCCAGGAGGATCCCACATGCCGCGGAGCGGCTGGGCCCGTGAGCCATGGCTGCTGAGCCTGCGCGTCCGGAGCCTGTGCTCCACAATGGGAGAGGCCACAACAGTGAGAGGCCCGCGTACCGCAAAAAAAAATAATAATAATAACATCCTGTTATTTCATCTCTGAGGATATTCATTATAGTTTCTTTAAGTTTTCTTTTGCTACTGCCATTCTGTTTCTTCTGAATTCCATTCTTGGGTTTGTTCTTTGGTTGGAGTACCTCATGCCCCAATCTTTCCTCAAATAAATGTTGGGTAATCTCCCAATTTCAATAAAAGACACAAAAAAAGTCTTGAAAGCCCTGTGTGTGTTGGTTAGGTGGATGGGGGTGGGTTGTAATAGACTGGTAGGCCTCAAGCATAGAGAAATCTGTTAACTACCAAACTGATGTGTATCCTTTCTCAATGTTAGTACCTACAAGACTTCTCTCTGGGACAGTTGACTTTCTCTAGAGAAGGATCCTCTAATATTCCTGTTTGGAGGATTTAAGCTGGGTGGCTGACATTCTGGAACTGGGCAGAGAAAAATAGCCATTTGTTTGCCGAGCAGTAGTTTCCTCCCTTCTAGTTTTGGCTCTGCTTGTAAACAGCTTTGTTTCATTGAGGAAGCTCCTTCAGCTCTCTGGGTCTCAAGTTTTCTTATCTGTAAAATGAAAGCTTGAAGGTGCTGATCTCTGAGGTCCCTTCCAGCTAATACACTAGGCTTACCCTACAGTGTACAGCTTTTCTCTTTGGGAGAGGGGCAGGGTAAGTTCAGTCAAATTAAAATTAAAATAAGTCTGGAAATAAGGTTGGAAGCTCAACCCTGATGTCAGAAGGTTACTTCTGAACCAAATGATACTGCTTGGAAATCTGCTTCACATCAGGCTCTCCATCCCTTACAAATATAGCTGGGCAGGAAGCAAAGTTGCTTCCACTAGGTGGCTTTGGGACATTTGGCAAATCACTTTCCTTTTTATGGTGTTCTTCAAGTTGGATTGAATTATCTTTACGGCCCCATCTTGCTTTAAAAAAAAATTCCACGATTCAAGTCATATGACTCTGCTGGTGTGTCTGATATGAGCTGTCTAGGTTTTCCCTTTTTTTTTTTTAAACCTTCACTTCTTACAATCCTGTGTTCTAAGGAGCCTTAGACTGCCTGAAGTGCAGTAACCCAACACCATTAGTCTTACCTCTGCTATATCAGATAATAGCTGCTGGTTAAGACTGTGAAATAAAAACAGCTGATATTAACCTTGTGACCTTGATCTGTGAATACTTAGTCCTCGTCTCACTTTCTTCAAAGAATTCTGTCAGGTAGAAAAGGCTTTCAAGACAACTCAGGCTTTTGAGAAATATGTCTGTGGGCTCTTCTGCTTGGAAGATTTTTCTCTCATTAGCTGGTAAAGGTCTTATGCCTTAGAGGTACACTGTTGTAGGTGGCACTTGTTCCATCTCCCAAGTGGTAATCAGATATACTTGGTTCTTTGGAAGCAGTGGCAACGTAGCTTAGCCTGGGCTGTTTCTGAAAGGGGGATGCGATGAGATTAATCAGAAGCAGAGGACTCTTCTTTCACTTAGGTCTTCTTGAAATAAAATGGGCACCACCTAACAAAGTTGCTTTCATAGGGAAAAAAAATGCTTTTTCTAGCCAAGAGCTTGGGTAGTTAAGAATGGGTCAAAATTTTCCCTCCATATTCTTCAATAATTGTTTTCAATTTAAATCAACAACAACAACAAAGAATGGGTCAAGTTAGAAATTTTAGGTATCAAGTTAACTTCCACCTGTTCAACACTACTTATATTTGCCACTAAAGTTTACATAGTAACTATTAAATTTGTGAGTTACAGAAGGTGAGGGAAATTAATAGCAGTGTAGAACTGAATTTAAGGTGAAGTCTTACCTAAAATAACGAACTCTGATTTCCAAAATCTCTTCAAATTTTGTGCATTTGCTGTATATAAGGTATATATACATAATGCCAGATTCATGCATTTCACATAATGAAAATTTATCCTTAAGCGTTTTTGGACTGGATATTCTTTAGGGTTCTTTCCTTTTTTGTGTGTGTGTAAAGGGTTTTTTTTTTTTAAATTATGTGTAACACAGACTAAGTTATTTAAGTCAATAAATTTTTAAGGAATTTCACATGTTCTGATTCTTTCCACTGTCAATCACCTTAGTTCCTCCAAACTCATAATCTTCAAGATAAAATAGCCCCTTCAAAAAGAAGTTATCATGTGAGTCAGCCCACAATTCTTTTAGTTAGGCTTCTTTGATCTCCAGTGAAATATGGACACACTTCAAAATTCCCCGCCTGTAATCTTTGGGATCCAATTTCCTCAAGCGATTTACTTTAGGACCATGTTTAGTGTCAGGAGATCAATCTGCCTGGTTCTGAATTTGACACCCTCTAAAAATGTATTAGGTTCAAATCATATTCACTCCTTAGCCATCACACCCTAGAACAGTACAGATCATTGGGATATGCCAATACCTAAGATAAAAAGTTTTGACTGTTACGTTTTTCAGTTTACTTGGCAGCTCTGTCTTGTAGTTCTTTCCCACAGATCTAATAGGTAGTTCTGAGTAAAGGAAACCACACAGTTAATCTGAGGCATTTCCAACGATGTAGGTTTACTAGGGTTCTTTCCTTAAAGAGAATTACTATCCATAATAGATTTTTGTTAAAAACACTTGTCATGGAAATGTTCAAATATTCTGTTGTAAAGAGAAGAATAAAATGAACCATGACCCACTTTCACTATTTATCAATATATGGCCAACCTTGCTTTATTTATATTCAACCCACATCCCTTCTTCCTCACCCAGATTATTTTGAAGCAAATTCCACACTTGTTAAATATACAACTATTTCAGTATATCTCTCAAAGAAAAGGACTCATTTTTGGCTAATCTACGTATCTATTCCTATAAAATGCTCTTGGTTGAAAATATTTTCACATGTAAGTTTGTTACCAACTTGAGCATTAATATTTGTATTTTTCCTCCTACTAGGGACTGGTTTGGTTGAAAGACAAAGAAGCAACACATTGTAAACTTTGTGAAAAGGAATTCTCACTCTCTAAGAGAAAGGTAAGGGAGATAGGAAGTGAGTCCAAAAGTTACGTTGCAAATATGGCTAATTTTACTCAAAATTTTTTTCTCTGATTTTTCCATTTAATAGCACCATTGTAGAAACTGTGGGGAAATTTTCTGTAATGCTTGCTCTGACAACGAACTGCCTTTGCCTTCTTCACCAAAGCCAGTACGGGTTTGTGATTCCTGTCACGCGTTACTGATTCAAAGATGCTCATCTAACTTGCCATAATACTCCAGAACTAAATTCTTATGTATGAAAAGTACCTACGATGAATGTTATGTATGAACGTGTATACAGCGTATTCAGACAGTCCTTCTTAAGCAGCTTTCAGACAGCATTGGTACCAGTTTTACTTTCCACATATTCAACTCACGGGAATTATAAATTGTATAATTTGACATTTCCTCCCCACTGTAATTCAGAAAGAATTTGATAGGGCATGCTTTACAGTAACTTTATCCTAATTCCTGATGTAGTAATCATGTAACTCTTTTCTTAATGCCATTGAGAGGTCAGATAGCATAGCTAACACATTTGCCTTATTTTGTAAAGACCTTAAAAATAGGGCTTCAGATTGTTTTATTCTCCAGGTTGTCAAACTGATATTTGATGGTGCCTGTAATTTTCTTAATGCACTTTAAAGCTTCACAGTTCTGAAAGATTGGAAATGCACATTTTAGAAGTATTTATATTTCAACACATTTTTCATTACCTTGGTAAGATTTCAATATTTGCTCTGCCTTACTCTGCCCATTTTGCATTAGAAAAGGCCTTCCTTCTCTAAAAAGCCAATGTGACATTTGCTGATAACTTTCAGGTAACAGTGCGTTAGAGGTATTATTTTGCCTGAAAACTTATTTTGAAAGTAAGTTAAAATTCCATATGCATTTCTTAGGGAGGACTCACACCCCCTTTGCAAGTCAAAACATAAACCCTTCCCCAGAAAAAAATGTAGGATAGCAGGGATTACAGGCTACTGATTTGATTCTCCCCTAAGCATTTAAGAAGAAATCTAAAATGCAATAAAACTTTGCTTTTGATATGACAGTCTTGAGTAAAAAACGTCTGTATTACGTTTCCATTCCAGTAACTTTTAGGAAGCACTACACTGTAGCAGTCTACCACTACAGCATATATACAGAATAACATATTTACCATTTACTGAGCACCTCCAAGCCAGGGCCTGGAGTAAAGATGTAGTTTCAGCCCTGCCATTAATTTCATACTTAACTATTTCAAGCATGAAGGTCAATAAACACTAATCCCTGCCATAGCAAGAATTTAATACAGTTACCCTTGTATAATTAACCATTTGAACAGCCTCACCACTTGGGGTTCTACTTTTAAGCCTAATTTAAATCACGCACTTTAAGTCTGAGAACCTTTTAAACATGTCATAGGTATCTACATTACTCCTAAGAGCATTAATGAATCATGGCTACCTCCCTCCCCGCTAGGATATGGTTGCTTATTCTATAGGATTGTTTCCTGAGTACATTCTTCCATTGAAGTTTAAAATTATTTAATTTTTTTAATTGCCAAAGTATGAAACCATTGTTTTACTTTCAGATTTATCTTCTCCCTAATCCAGTTTTCGGTGTTGTTAGAACTGACATACCAATTTATAGGTGGTCAATGCTCTGATAGGAGTATTTGAGACATGAATTATATTCTTGGAACTATTTTGTACTGATGGGATTGGATTAACATTTTTATGATTGCTGAAAATGAGAATAAGCAAAAATAAAAAGTTTCAAATACTGTTTTTTATAACTGCTTAAATTTAAAATGTGATTCTCTTAAATTCCAAGGCTGGTTTCATTCAACAAATAAACCATGATTTTTAGTCCCCCTTTAAATTCTTTGCCACCCAAAACTCATGTCATCGCCATTGATTTGGGCTTTTTGTAGGCAGGCTTTTATGACCGTAATACAAGTTGCTCCATTTTGTTTTGACTTTTATCTAGAAACCATTCTACTAATTTTGGATTTTATGTTACAGAACTGTCAATTTGTACTTTGTGAACTTCACATACCATTCCCTCATCTAGGAGTACTACCACAGTGATGCTATCATGGTGCCAAGGAATTGTGATTGTAATTCTTCTATCCAGTTTTAAAATGTGAATTTTATATAACAAATAAAAGATTTGAAAAATTAGCCCACTTTAGAAGGTGTACGTTTTAATAGGTAATCCTGGGGAAATAAAAGCACGTCATCTTTTTTTAAAAAGTGGTATGAGCCTAGTACTTAAATAGGTAATTAAGGGAGTACAGGCAGTAAGATGAATCACTGCTCCAGTTGATAGGCTCCACTTATGTTATCAAGCTGCCTTCTCTAACAAGCAGAAATCATTCCTTAGTCACTCTAATCTTCAATTAGACATAGTACCTTCTACCAATTTGATTTATAATCAGTAACTGACACAAAGCATTCTAGGACAGACGCCATTACTCTTATCTCCCACAATATTTATTAATAACATTTCTAGCAAAAACAAGTAACAAGTTCAATAACTGAATTCACATTGACAGGTTTCATTTTGATCCATTAGCCAATTTGGAAAAAAGCCATATTGATCAAAGGGATTAAAAGTAAAAAAGCACCTTTTCCTTGCTACATTAATAATTTTTTAACATAATGGCTCTAAAACTCCAAACATATCAGATGCAAAATCCGATCGCAAGACTCTCAAGACATGGACTTGTGTCTTACATTTTTTTAAAGTAGTCATCTATACAGTTATTAAAAAACCATATGCTTTAACTATTGGGCTGGAAACTGAAAAATACACCTGTGAGAATTATACTCCATGGTAAATATCTTTGTACTTGCACTGAATTCTCATGTCACTGAGAACCTTAACTTAGTCTAAGACATTTTGAGAACTTTCAACTATCACTTTAGGGAAACATTTTTTTGGTATGTCAGTCAAGTGCTGAGGGGATTTATTCTAAAATCTAGGGCTAGAATTTAAACTTTCAACACTCCCATCTGCAGGTAACATAATTATGAATATTCATATAGCCAGATACCTCCTCTTAGATCATTAACATTTCAGAGCTATGCCTGATAAATGACTTTTGAAAAATAATAATATAGAATTAGCTGAATTTATACTCCTGAAGCCGCCTAAACTCATCTTTAAGGTTTTATATTTACAGTATTGTCAAGGAGAAATTATTAAAGAGTTACACTAATTATTTTCCAAGCTCTATTCTACATGTCTGCTTGTTAAGACTTGTAGTTTATGCAGAGGTGAACCACTGTCCTCTAAGATTACACTAAACTACTTCTTGTAGAGCTAATAGTAAAATACATCAACCCAAATCTTATGAAAGCAGCACATCCTCAGGAGTAGCTAGTATATAAAAAGTATCAACATCAGTGGTTTGAATATAAAAATTTATTTTTTTAAGTCAAAGTATGCAACAAATAAAACCTACAGAAAACAGATTTTCCCATCACAATCTGTTGCTTTACCAAATAATAGTTTGAAAACACATTCCTTCAGTCATTATAAAGTTCTTAAAATACAAAAGAAATTAAATCTGTAAGAAAGTCTAGTAGACCAGATGCTGTTGTCAGGACTTTTTTATCAGTGGTTACGCTTCAGTACATCCCACGCCATCCACCTCCACTCATGCCACCTTGCCCATAGTAACCGCCACTGCCTCCACCACCACGGCCTTAGGGAAAAAAAGACATTAAGAACCGTTTAGAAGATATAAAAAACATATACAACATTGTAAATCAACTATACTCCAATTAAAAAACAAAACAACAAAAAAAGGGACTTCACTGGTGGCATAGTAAGACTCCGTGCTCCCAATAGCGGGGGGCCCAGGTTCAATCCCGGGTCAGGGAACTAGATCCCACATGCATGCTGCAACTAAGAGTTCGCATGCTGCAATTAAGGAGCTGGTGAACCACAACTAAGGAGCCTGCCTGCTGCAACTAGTAAGGCCCAGTGCAACCAAATAAGTAAATAAATATTTAAAAACAAAAAGAACAATAAATGAACTTTAACTCTGTACCACATAAGGGGACTAACACAAACTGAACCAGAGTAACCAGACACTTACCATAACCACCCAGGCCATCAGGAGTACCATATCCTCCACTGTAATTGTTCCCCATTCCCATTCTTCCAACAGATCCATAGCCTCCCTGATTATCTTTAAAGAAAAGAAAAAAAGTTTGAGACTGATTGCTAAGTGTCTAAGTCAGCTTATTTTAAAAACTTTACATACCCATTCCATCTCTGCCATAGGCTCCCATTCCAGAACCTCCCATTCCAGAGCCGCCTCCAGGAGTTGAATTCAAGAAGAGTTCAATGTATCGATGTTCTTTAGGGAAAAAAAAGTAATATGGGAGAAAGGAATGATGGATCAAATTTATCGTAAGTGTGAAAAGGTTGACTGGCTAATATTAACTTGAAAAAGTATGCTTGCAAATTCCTAGTGGAGTGACAAAGTGAAGGCCAGATAGGACTAAAATCTAAGTTTTGTTCAAACTGTTCAAGCTTGAACAAGTAACAAGTGTTTGACGCCTCAGTTTCCTCATCTATAAAAGGGCTGACTCATTATTTTAGAACGTGCTGGTATACGTCTTAAAAATATATTCCAGGCCCATTCATAGTACTGAATTAGAATATTGAGGGTAGCTTGAGGGTAGGGTCTGGAACAACTTATTAAGTATCAAGTGACTGATATGTGGCCAGATTTGATGACATGCAGGAATAACTTACCCAAGTTATCAATGAATACGTTAAGAAACAATTTGCAAACGGCATAGAAACTCAGCCAAGTACAAAAAACATACTTTTTTTCCCTCTTTAGTAACTTAAACTCTAATAATCTGTCAAGTATTAAGAGTCTGAGTAAACTTCAATAGAAAGCCCCCTAGAAAGCCACTGAAGTCTTAACTTATTAGAGGCCACATGGTTTCAGGCCCCAGACTGCTAAGAGTTACCTACAGATCCCAGAACCTCTTACATTTGAGGAATTACAAATGAGAAAGTTATACCACTTACGCATGTTATTCTTATCTTTAGACATGGCAGCTACTGCATCTTCATGTGTCACAAACTCTACATCTGCTTCTCCTGTTGCTCTGCCATCAGCTCCAATATCAATATGCACTCGGATTGGATTTAGTGGTGAGAAGAACTAAAGAAAACACTTATTTTACTTTTCTATTTAGATTACTGAAAGCCAATTACCACACACTTTGGTTTTAAGTATATTAAAACAAATGCAAAGAAGAGATGTCTTTTAAAATAAGCCAGGGGATATTAAATTTAAAAAACATTTCTAAGCTAGAGAACAGTTTACCTTAAACAAATGAAAAAGCCATATTTTCCTTACTATACTGAGAAGGAGAAGAATAAGCTCCCTTGGCCCACTCCCAAGAAAGGTATTTCAAAACTGTTTGAAAAAAGTCACCTGACACTGACATATGCAGAGAAATTGGGTGTTAAATGACTCAGAACAATGGAGTTTGATAAACCTACCCCACTGTATATGCAGAGCTCCCAACATACATCATTTAGTTCTAATCACAAGTTAACCAGATTTAAGTGACCCCAAAAGGCACCTGGAACTTAGTCCAATTGGTTCCCGGTAAGATCAACAGCAAAATTTTTCTTTAAGTGCTAGTTGATAAGTAAGTACCCTCAGCTTTGTAGGCCACTGGGTCTCTATCACAACTACTCAGTGACTGACTTGGCCCCATGGGCTGAAATTTGCTGATTCTCTAACCATTTGAAACAAACCAGTTTCAAATCAGTAATAGCAGCATCTACCACCATTATTTTCAGTTCAATTTCTGATCACCACATAAGCCTAGAAAGCCAAACCACACCACTAAAACTTACTGACTTGTCACATATTTACAACACTTTCAAAACTTGACACAACAAGGAAATAATCTTCCAGTTATCACCACTCTGCTCGTCAGTCTTTCACGAAATTATTAACTGGACTTTATAAATGTAGCTTTTAACTTGCTTGAATCCTATGTAGGCTGGCACACAATGGACACATACATATTCATCAACTAGTGAAGGTAAGGACATAAGTATTTTCATATTAAAGGGATTTTTAACATTAAAACTAAAAAGACAAAGATGAGTACATTAAAGAGTTTTCAAAATTTAGAGACTATGATTATGCATAAAGTCACTAATGAATTACTAAAATTACTCACATTAGCGATGTCATTTTCAGTTGCACGGAAAGGTAATCCCCTCATATGTACAAAATGACCACCATGAAAACCAGAGCTTGCATCAGCAGCTCCACCATAGCCATGTCCTCCCATACCTAGAGAATAAAATTTCCAAAGATTATTTCTTCCCTATACACACTTTTCCTATTTACACCCCCTTTTTTTGACAATCCCAAGAAATCTTAATACTTATAGTTGTTCTAAATATCAAATGGAGAATTTTCCTGTAAGTATACATCTGTATAAAGCCCTATGCATGAATGCACTGAAATATGCCTGAGTTGACTTTTATATACAAGTCACCTATATTACCACTAAGTGCATGTAAAGCAAATACTGAAATTCACCTAAAAATGACTATGTCTTTAATATTTATGTTACCTCTTCCATCTCTCATTCTGTCATCAAAGCCATCATTTCCATAGCCATAATTATTATAGCCACCATAGTCATCAAAACCTCCATAACCTGTGTAATTTAAGGAGAAATACATGAATAAGCTTTGAAGAGACAAATTCTATAATCCAGTTTACAAAAGCATGTTTTGTGGCAAGCAGTCTGGCAACTCCGCCCTCCCACAAAGTTTGCAACTTCCAACTTAGTGCATATGAAAAAATCAGTTAACACTTGGTGGAAATTAAAAATATGAAAAGGATACAGTTAGACATCAAAATTAATTTTCACTCTGATGCCAAACAGAAAATGTCAAAATGTAACAATCTTTTAAAAATTTTTGTGTAAGTAAACCAGGTGCCAATATGTGCATCAATCAAGTCCCATAGCTGGCCATGGGAATCCATCTTTTCATGAACAGGTTTTAAAACCTAGTAGGTACTGAATTACTGCCATTTCTGTATTTCTTGACAAAGTGTCAGGAACATTAAGAAAATGACAACAGAACCTTTGTTCATTAGATACACATACCACCATCATATCCATCACCTCCTCGTCGCATTCTGTCATACATACTTCCACGCCCAGCTCCATAATAACCCCCTCTTCCTCCTATTGGTCTATCATATGGTCCCGGTCGCTGGCCCAGCAATCTTCTTGGTGGATCATAAAATCCTTTGATTTCACTCCTGCTACTTCTGAAGATCTCAATATACCTATTTGAAAACGGTTTAAGGTACAGGTTTCAGCATAAACGTACTAGAGTAAATAAAATATTGGGCAAAATGCAGTAAGTTTTTCTACATCTAAATATAACCCAATTTAAATTGCCTAAATACACCAAAAGTTAACATTTTTTACACCTACAAACTTAAATAATTAATATTTAAGTTTTACATACAAATCATTTGAAAACAATTCACAAAATATAATTTTAAGCTTGTTTCCTTTAGTATGTAATAGGTGTTTAGAGAAAACAGGTGATTATACAAAAACATTTATCAACAACATCCTACAAAAAATGGAAACAATCTAATTTTAATTTAAGCAAACTATTATAGCATTAATTCCCCACCCAAATCTGTAGTTTCCAAGTTAAATTTAGATAATTATCAATTCTTTTAAACTACCCCAGAAAAATGTTACTGTTACCCCCCCATTTAAGCAATAGTGACCCACAACCCCCAAAAATAAAAATTTAACACCATCCCAAACTCTCCATCCCCACCTGTGCCCTATTCTTTCCTTGTGTTTCCCCAGAGCATTTTCTGCTATCTCCTTTGAAGCAAACTGCACGAAGGCCTCCCCTGTGCTTCTCCCCTGGTAGTCCATCGTCAATGTTATCCCATTTGGCACGATTTCCAACCCTTTAACCCAAGGACAAATAACCCCATCAAGGGGAACAGTGTTAAAGGCTGAAACATTCCCATCTGAATCAAATATTTAAAACAAGTCTAAACAAAACAAAACAAAAAAGCTTAGTTTTCCCATCACCCCATAATATAAAAGGAAGATTTTTTTCAAATATTATTGGATTACATAAAAATTTTTCTGCGACCAATGTCTTTTAAAATTACACACACTTTAAAAGCCCACCTAATATTACATGGAAAAAAAAAAAGAAAGCAAACTTAACTATGCTCCATATGCTACTTCATGATTCATCACATATAATTACTCAATTAAGTTTATTGCCTATTAGTTAGGTTTCATATATTTTTACACATTCTGTATTGAATATTAACTGGAGCACATTTTGTAACTTAATACATTAACCCAGATATACTCAAATCAAAAAGTCCCCCAAACAAATGGGTTTTACAAATTAAAAACTGAGTAATAGAAATATAAAATTAAAATACTACTAAACTTTGACTAATACTAGAGGTACCTTGAAAGAACTGAACTATTTCCTCTTTGCTGCAACCAAATGGCAGTCCACGAAGTCGTACTGTCCCATCACTAGCGTCATTTGGACCATTATGTTTCATAACCCAATCCATCTCAATACCGTTTGATTTAAATGCTATAAAAAATAAACAAGCACATAAAGCAGTCAATCAAAATATACTCTTGCCAGAGGTACTGAAGAAACACCTCTCAGTGGTGCACAACAGGAAATGTTAACTATGGTTCAGTGACAGCGTCACGATACAACGGCACAACACCTTTCTATTTGGGGGTAGGCAAAAAGACTGGGAAAAGGCAGTGAAACCTGACCCCCCTCCCAAAGTACTGAATTTCTAAGTATCAAATATTATATATTAACCAATTTTAAGAAAACTTACATAATTCCACCATCAGTCTTCAAACTCTATTTCTTCACCCTGTCATCTTAATGTCAACTCTAGCCTCTTCCTCACATCTCAAAATTTCCAGGTTTTATTATTCACTTGAATAGCTATGCAAATTCTTTAAAACTTAGTTACCCAAAAGTTGTACATAGTACCATCATTCATTCACAGTAAGAGCCTAAGTCACAAGTACAATGAGTATTCTCCTTTGATGTTGGAAAAATGGTACTAAAAGTCTCAACTTAATAGATGCACTATAATTCTGAACACAGCAAATTGTTTTCGAAGGGGGAAAAATTCCTATCTGTGTTTAAACCTGATTTAAACACTCCCCAAAAGCAAGTTTTACAATTACTGAGTTAATTAGGCTAAGTTTTAAAATTGAGATAAAAGGGCACTCAAAAGTGAATGGCTTTCAATCAGTTTTTTGAAGCCACCTGTTTGGAAATTATTGAAGATAGTAATATTAAAAACCAGTTTACTCACTACTTCAAACAGAACTTTTAAAAAAGTAATGCAATCACATTCAAAAAGTATTAAAAATGGTACGAGACACCCTCCTTCCCCCCCCCAAAGAACCCATCCACCAAATTCCCTTCCCAAGAGACAATCATCCTTTCTTTTAAAATTCCCGAACATTTTAAAGAGGTTAATGCAGAAGTCCTTCAGCTGCAGAAACTTACCACATCTTATAAATTTCACTATGCAGCTGTAGGAATCCTACTCACCTGAATATTTCAAACCTTTCCCTCACCACCTCCTCCCCTGTAAACAAAACAATTTGTTCACTTGATTCCTTTAAGCTTGAGGATTATATTTCATATAAACAGTATTCACTAATATTTAATTTCACAAATCTAATTATCAGTGCAACTGTTAGGGGTAGCATCTCAAAAGAGTAAAATTTTTTCCCCTAGAATCCACACATTTAAAATAAGCTAATGTAGAAATTATCCAAATGTGATTAAGCAAATACCTCTGGCATACGAATCACATTAATCACATTTGGTACTTGTTTCGCTGTTTTTTTTAAACGCTAAGTGCCACTCTAGACACAGATGTTCAAAATAGGAATACAAATTTTTATCTGACATTACAACTAATTATTATACACACAAATAACTGGGAAGAACTTTTAAGAGAAAGGAAACCCTGGGTTTGAATCCCTAGTCTGCCACTCACTGGCTACTTAATTTAAGCAAACTACTTAACCTCTGCATTTAACTGTGAAGTGCAGCAGTGGTACTTATACCTCACTGGACTGTTAAGGAATCCGTGCTTGGTCTGCAACATGGTAATCATTCAATGGTGGCCATTGTTATTGGATTTTAAGGGGCCCTGTAAAACTAATGAAATAACCCACAAACAAAATAACTGAACCTTAAAGGATAGGAAACCATCCTGAATCTTGAAAGGAAGTAAGGACTGTTACAAGTCTTTCAAAGTCAACAAAGGCTTAAGTTTTCAAGTGTCCTTAGGAACTGTCTAAAGCAAAGAGAAAGAGGAAAAAAAGGGGTCTCTGGAAATGTTTACTAGGATATGTGATTAGCTAGACAATTAAAAAATAGCTCTAGAGTCACCCTGAAAGTGGGCTTTGAGAAAAAAGTTGAGACATTTTGGAGATCTTTATCATTTTCTTAACAAAAACAGGCAGCAACCTAAAAACTGTTTTCTACAAAGGGGAATTGAAGAACAGAATGGGAAAAAATAGGGAGACTCTAACCTCAAATGTTAACTTCCTCATGAAAAACTTAAGAACTTTGCAAAGCCAATCTAATCTGTTGTGAAAAGACCGTAGATGTGGTGGCTTTATTTCATTTAGAACATTCCTTTTTTTCAATGTAAAGGTACTGTTTCAGGAACAAATACCAAAAAAAAAAAAAAAAAAAAAAGAAACCTGACGTATCTTTACTATAAATCTTATTAGCACTTTCCAAGAAATACTTGGCAAGCAAACTAGTTCTGATTTTTGGATCAGCTTATATCAATGAGACCTATATAAAAACAACAAACATAGCCTATAAAAAATACCAAGCTGTTAACACAAGTTTAAATCAGGATAAGTAAAGCAGATTCGGAAGACAAACTATTTTATAGGGTGACTCTCCATCCCATGTGTATGAAGAGTACACAATAAAGAAAGCCATACTCTAATCTCTTCAAAACTCAAAATTTGAACCTAGAATTCTATTTATAAAACAAAACCAAGACGAACTCTAAACACATAAAGAAAGACAATCTGTTCTAATACCTTAATAAAGCTGTCTCGGCAACTACCTAAATGGCATTTCCTAATTATTCAGGATAATCCACCTCAACCCTTCTTTGCAAGTGTCATAGCTGATCACAATGCTTTTTAAAGAATTCCTAGTGTTAGCACCAATTAAAATACCAGCAGTTGAAATACTAAAATAACTTTAGTCAGTTCTATATGAGATTTTAAATATAATTTCCTAAACATTATGCCAAGTGGAAAAAGCCAGTCACAAAAGACCACATGTTGTGTGATTTTAAATGGGTGAAGTCTATGGTATGTGAACTGTATCCCAAAGCTGTTAAGAAAACGCATCTAACAGAGGCCAAGAGATAAAATTCCTTTTAACATAGAGGCATATACTATTTTCCGAAGTATAATACATTCAGTAAGGGTTTGATGCATTAATAACTTTTTAAATGGTAGTCCACTGCCGCTAAAAAAAATGAGAAGGAACTTCAAAATTTGGTCAATATGTGGTGATGAAATGCTTAACATGGTAATTTTACATCACTTCCCTTTCACTGTGCTTGCTCCTTAACTGAATTTTTTATTTTTTTGGCCGCACCATGAGGCATGTGGGATCTTAGTTCCCCGACTAGGGATGGAACCCGTGCCCCCTGCATCAGGAGCGCGGCGTCTTAACCACTGGACCGCCAAGGAAGTCCCATCATTAATTTTAAATAAAAACAAAATTAGAGACACCTCTAGTACCTAAAGGTGGTGAGGTCTCTAAAATGATCAAGTTCTTCTCTAGAACAGTGTTACCAGCCACTGCAGTTCAGCCAAGAACACCAGAAGAACAGTTATTAAAAATATAAAAGCAATTAGATGGATTTCCAGATGATGATGGAGATGAAAAAGAGGGCGGAAAAAAAGGTTTCTAGAGTAATCCAATCAGGGAAACTGTTACATCACATACTAGGAAACTAGTATAGGCAACTCTGGGCTGTCTTTTCAAAGTACACAAGAATCATAAAACATCTTCAACAACAGGAAGAGTTTTTTGTTTTTAAAGCTGGAAAAATAGACAGCCTGCCTGTCCCTTTTGTACGGTCTTCAGTGAAAATTACAGAACCAGTTCTCCGACTGTTCTAAGGACCGAAAATCATCACAGCATCACATGACTGAACTTGCAGTTTGTCTTTCTGTTGAGCAGGCTTATTTTCTTGGTCAAAACGTTACTACAGTCCTACACCAAATAGAAAACATGCTTAGCTACCAAAATAAACTCTAACTGTATTTTGAAGTATCTTACTTCTACAGCCTTAATGCCCAAACAATCTCTGCACAAAATACAACCCTTGGAGATTTAATAATTCCTATACACACAGTTTTGCCATCACTGGTTGTGTTTTAACAACCGTTTCCCCAAAATAAAACTCCTACTTAAATTCTAACCCAATCAATATTTACCAAACTACACAAAACCATTGCTAAACCATCCCACCCCCACCCACAGGTTCCAAAAGCCTAGTTCCACAGTTCACTGGATCCAGACGACCTATTTGAAATAAGTTCGTTTCACATTCCTATCTGGTAAGTCACCCGCTTTTCTGCTTACAAAACAATTACCCACAAAGTATTTCGATACGTTTAAGAGAAGCGTGGAAAAAAAAAACCCTTTGGAAAATGAGTACGTACTCTTTTCGAAGTTCCAAATCTGGACTATAAGGGCCAGCTAAGCGTCCTTTATTCCGCCCCGGAGACTTTTCGTTTATCTAGCTGCCCTAGAGACCAAAGAGCTAGGGAGAGTACGCCCCTTCCCCCCCTCCCCGCCCGGCAGCCAAGCCTGGCTTAAAAACCTTCGCCACCGGGCGGCGGAATTACAAAGGAGGCCGTCTGGCTCCTTTGTCCTGGATTTGGGAGTTGAGCGCCTTCGTCGCCATTGGCTTTCCTCCCCCAGCTCCAGCCTCTCTCATCTTGGGAATCTGCGTCAGAAGTCACTCGCAGTCCCGCCGGCCCAGGTAGCCCAGCCGAGACTGCGGAGGAAGGGAGGCCGCGGTGGGAGACCAGGCCCATCTGGCGCCATTTCCATCGGGAGCGCGCCCGACGGCCCAGATCCTCCCGCCACCCAAGTGCCCAGCCTTTCCGTGCTCGCTTCCTTCCCCACCCTCATCCCTTCCACGGACCTTTAACCACCCCCCGGACTTCTAAATCAGTTTTCGGAAGCTGAGGGACAAAAAACAGAAAGAGAGGAGAAGGGCGGGAAGCTGAGGTGGCCGCGCCGCCGTACCCAAAATGGCGGAGGCCAAACCAGCAGGGAAAGGAGGGGAAGTGCTGGATGACCCCCACTTCGGGGCTCGGTTTCGTTCACTGAATTCCACCTGAGTAAATCCTCCCCCCGGCAGGCCGCCCTCCTTGAAGTGGGAGATCGCCTGGGAGGCGCAGCCTGGCCGCCTCCGAGCGGCGACCTCCACACTCCCCCCCCCCGCAGCCCCACCCCCTCCCAGTCGCTCTTTCGTCCTTCTCCCGACTCCGCTCTCGAAACCACCAGCCCAACCTACCCCCTTTTACTTCAGATACCCTGTTGGGCGACAGTAGCGCCGACTCCGGTGCTCGGGGGGTCCGGTTGTGAGCAGGGAGAAGTCGCCCGCCTAGTGCAGCGCTCCCACACGGTTCTTCCAACCGTCTCCGGCGGCGGCAACCGCTAAGGGAGCTGCGCAGCAGAGCGACTGGCTTGGGGGGATGGGAGAGAGCGAGCGAGGAGGAGGGGGCGGAGCGAGAGCAAGGAAGACCGGCCGGCCCCACTCACGCGAGACAAGAGAGTCGGCCCAGCCTTGGCGCGAACGGCAGGAAGTGCGCTTGCGCGTTGGTGAGAAGCCCGGTTGTTGGGGGGAGAGGTGGAGAAGATCTCGGAGCTAGTCCAGTTAAAGAGGTTGCGAACTCCACTTTTTTGCTTCCCATAAAACTGTCAGATCCTCAGAGGTCACCTTTCTGCTCTCTCGGGGAGGATGTGAAGAGGCAATAGTGGTCCTATGTTGCAGGAACCGTGACGTCGGGGTGTGGAAAAGTTCTCTGCTGCTCTGCCGCACCAAGAACAAGTTCGGTAAAGGCCCCGCCCTTACCTCAGCGTCACCTGCGTGGAAAGGGAGCCACGTGGTTCGGCCGCCAAGCGCGGGGAGGGCTTTTCTTGTCCACCATGTTTGTATTATGCGGTAAAAATAGGGCTTCTCAGCCGGGAAGATATAAGTGTCCACCAGGCCCTGATTTGGGTTCTCGGGCTGGGGCTCCTTCCCCCGGCTTTGGCACTGCTGGCCCAGCCGCCCCAACGTGGGCCTCGTTGGGGGCGAGGAGGAGGATGTTCATGATTGAAGTTTCCCTGCAGATCACTCCTCGTTTCCTCTTCTCGCTTTCGCATTCTCTCTCTTTTAATGTCTCCCATTTTGTAATCTCAGTGACCCATCAGCCGCTTGCGGCACCCGATTTCGGGTTGTTCTCTGAATAGTGGTTTGCATTCTTGAAAACTGCGCGAACAAGTGACGCCTAATAAATAATTTTTGGTTGTGCTGGCTCGCATACCACCGAGGTTCCTAGTGACAGCTTTTAGGGAAAAACGAAAACAAACCCCAAAAAACAAGCAAGCCTCATTTCTGTAAGAAGAGTGGAGGGCAGTCCTGGTACCGAGATCAATGCAAGTTAAAGTGCAAACGAAGGAACGTATGTCAAATGCGAGGGAGAGAAGGAAATGAGGTCGAGTACACGGATGTTCCCGAAGGTTGCAAATGTGGACGAACCTAAGTTGTACGTACACCTTCAGTATCCAAAGACTTTTTACTTTGTACTACAGGCACTAGGAAGCCCGTCGAGAGTGGGATGAGGGGGAGCAAGGAGTATTAGCAGTGGAGAAGCTTGAATAATTTTTCCTTCATGAGGTTTGCAGTGTGTAGGGTGGAGACAGGAGGCCAGTTACCGTCATATAATGGAAACTTCCATTTCGTGGCTTTAATTCATCCTCAAACCTGCGTAAGACAAGTGTGCGACAGTAAGAATTGTCTGGGTCATAATGCCCTACTGTCTTTCTTGAGACCACTCCCTCAAAATAACCCTTAGAGAAAGGGGGAAGGGACAATGTCATCATTTACAAGAGATAGAAAAACGAAACTAGATAATGTAATAACGATAGCTCACAATTATTGAGAGCTTGCTTGAGCTAGGTGCTGTGCTCAATTCACTGACTCTTTATAACCCTGAAAAATAATAATTATTATCCCCATTTTACAGATGGTATGCCTGAGTTCTAGAGAAATGTAAAAAGTTGCCCAAGGTCACACACCTAGTGGCAGAAGCTAGGATTTAAACCCAAGTGGTTTTTACTCCAGGGGCTTAGGGCCTTAAAGCACTATGTACCTACCTGGAGATGTAAATAACCTTTAAGGGAACAAACATCATTTTAGGCAAATTGAAGTTACTTCTTTTTTTTAAGATTTGTTTTTTTGATGGGGGCCGTTTTTAAAGTATTGAATTTGTTACAATATTGCTTCTGTTTTATGTTTTGGTTTTTTGGCCCCAAGTCATGTGGGATCTCAGCTCCCTGATCAGGGATCGAACCCGCACCCCTTGTACTGGAAGGCGAAGTTTTAACCACTGGACTGCCAGGGAAGTCCCCAAATTGAAGTTATTTCTAACTAACACTGCAGTTAGCATCTCTGGAGACCTGCAGTTAACGGTTTATTGGCTGGAGACTTTTGAACAGGACTGAAACTTGGTATCTTGGTGTCTGACACTGTGAGGCGGTCGGGGGAGCTTTCTTTCTTTTTTTTTTTTTCTCTAATAATTGCTGTATTAGTAAGACTCCAAGCTCCCGCTTCAGATGGTGTTCTTCCCTGGATTCAAATTACATCACTACTTTATCCTTTCTGTCTTTCAACCTGATTTGGTAGATGGAATTCTGTAATCCCTTTTAGCCCTTGTGTGAATTCAAACAATCTGTTTACTGCCTGAATGAGTTTGGCATTCTCTCCACATACTTTTATTGTTACGGGCCATAATCCTAAAATCATTCTTAAGACTTTTCACCACCAAACTGCAGTGCTTTCTTTGTTTTTTTGGCCACATTTCGTTGTATTGGGCATTCTGCTGTTTGCCAGTGTGAATGCTTGGGAAGGACTTGAAATTAGCACATGCATGCCTTTGGCTTTTTTATTATTACAGCAAGTAGAAAGTTTTGAGTTTAAAAAAAAGTACGTTATATAGGGTAAACTTAATTTTTATTTGGCTTCCTATTTTATGGCTTTTCTCAAAAAAAAAAAAATGTCTATCAACTATTCTGATTTGCAAGTTGAATCCTGTAAGGCTTGGTGAGATTGGCTCACCATTGCTCCAGTGGTCCGTACTGAATTGTTTCCAGATTGGTCTCTGTGGAATTGTTTCCATAGAGATGGTTAGAACTAAGGACTCCCAGTTGCTTTTTTTTTTTTTTCTCTTTGTCTTCCATTTCGTCATTTCAGTGCTTTCCTATTAGTACAGAGATCAGAGGGACCCTGCAGAGAGGGTCTTGTTAGAGGCCAAAATGAGAGAAGAGATGAAAAAGGAGAAGGAAATAGAAGTACCCACACGGCCCAGAGGAAAACAAGACAGCTAACACGTGATCCTGATTATACCACCAGGATGAAGGGAACAGGAAAATTCCATGCAGAGCCTGAAAAAGAAAGAGAAATTGAAAGAAACTGTACTCTTTTGGGGGAGGGAAGGCATATTAACTAAAAATTGGCTAAGATAGTTGTTCACATACCCCCCACTGGCATTCTGAAATAACGTAAAAACTGGATTACAATATTTTTGTCTACAGGAAAATAAAATAAGCTAAAAACGTAACAAATCCACAAATAAGTTTCTAGGAGTGTGTCTAATTAAGGTAGTTAATGCCTTTTGAACACTAAATGTCTTATTAAGGTTTTGTGAAATGCTTGTTCTTTGATTTATATCATATATATCTACTCTCTTTAGAAAGCAGTAGTCTTCTCCATCATAATTCAAAATTATTTCTCAAGACAAGACTTAATTACAGTTTACATTCTTTATTTATTTTTTTCTTTTTTGCGGTACGCGGGCCTCTCACTTTTGTGGCCTCTCCCGTTGCGGAGCACAGGCTCCGGACGCGCAGGCTCAGCGGCCATGGCTCACGGGCCCAGCCGCTCCACGGCATGTGGGATCTTCCCGGACCGGGGCACGAACCTGCGTCCCCTGCATTGGCAGGCGGACTCTCAACCACTGCGCCACCAGGGAAGCCCACAGTTTACATTCTTGATACTTTTTTTTGTATCTTCAAGTCACCCTAGTGTTCATTCTGGGATTAGGGAAGCCAAAAGGTGTCATCCAATTGGAATAATTATACACTAAGTAAACTAATTGCAACTTAAAAGGAAAAAAGCACCTAGCACACTTTCTCTAATTTTTGAAAATTAAAAGTGTTGAACATTATTTCTGTCCCAGTGAATTGCTGTGAAGAACAGGGAAAGCAGCTACAAAAGATAGCTAATTAAGGAATTTAAATCAAACTATTGTACTGCTTTTCATATTTTATAAGCACATTGATAACTTAGAAAACACTATACCGTTAAGAGTAACAGACCATTCCCCTCTCCCCCCACACATGATTTTAAGCTTCTGAGTGGTAGATAAAAATATGTTTCTTCATATATGTACCTATGCCTCTTAGTGTACGAATAACTATGGTTATATTGGGGTGGAGGCACTTTAAGTAACTAATTTTCACCACAGAAGAAGGCCCAGCAGAGATGATGAGCTCTTAAACTAGAACAGTGGTACTGGGATAGATATAAGAGGATGTCTTTGAGATATTTAGGAGCCATTATCAGCAGGATTTAGTGATTGATTAGAGAAGCTGTGGATGGATGAGTAAAAAGTCAAGGATGAGTTATTTTTGGTTTAGGGTTTGATGGTGGGGATAGTAACTGATATAGGGAATATAGGACTTGAGTATACTGATTTTGAGGTGCCATATACAATCCAAGTGGATGTGTCTAGTAGGAAATTAATATGTGCTAGGATATATAGCTGGCATTCACCAACGTATATTTTGCTTTTACATTCTGATAGTTTAGGGAGGTAGGCTCAGGCTAGGTAAATTTGGTCTAGAATCTCTTGTAAAAACTGGAATGAGAACTTATTAACTTACAATGAGGAATAATGAGAAATATAAGTCAAACAGATTGACTGCATCTTGTCCCTATGTTTTGCAGTGGCTGCTTCTGAATATTATATATAAAAAAATTATACTTTACAAGCTAAGTACTGGGGTTGTAATATACAGCATGATGACTATAATTAACACTACTATATGATGTATGAAAGTTGTTAAGAGAGTAAATCCTAAAAGTTCTCATTACAAGGAAACATTTTTCTTTTTTTGCTTTCTCTTTTAATATATTTATAAGAGGTGATGGATGCTAACTAAACTTACTGCAGTAATCATCTCAGAATATATGTAAGTCAAACTATTATGCTATATACCTTAAACTTACACAGTAATGTATGCCAATTATATCTCAGTAAAACTGGGGAAAAAAAGAAATCATACTGTATTACTTAGTATTGCTGTTAACAAATTACCCTAAAACTTAGCAGCTTAAAACAACAGACTTTTATTATTTCATTGTTTCTGTGGGTCTGAAACCTGAGGACAGCTTAGATGGGTGCCTCTGACTCAGGGTCTCATATAAAGCTGCAATCAGAAGTGTCAACTGGGGGCTTCCCTGGTGGCGCAGTGGTTAAGAATCCGCCTGCCAATGCAGGGGACACGGGTTTGAGCCCTGGTACGGGAAGATCCTACATGCTGCGGAGCAACAAAGCCCATGAGCCACAACTACTGAGCCTGTGCTCTAGAGCCCGTGAGCCACAACTACTGAGCTGGTGTGCCACAACTACTGAAGCCTGTGCGCCTAGAGCCCATGCTCTGCAACAAGAGAAGCCACCGCAATGAGAAGCCCACGCACTGCAACGAAGAGTAGCCCCCGCTCGCCGCAACTAGAGAAAGCCCATGTGCAGCACCGAAGACCAAACGTGGCCAAAGATAATAAATAAATTAATTAATTAAATTTAAAAAAAGTGTCAGCTGGGCCTGCAGTTACTCAAGGCTCAACTGATGGAAGATCTGCTTCCAAGCGCCCTTACATGGTTATTGGCAGGCCTCCGTTTTTTGTTTTTTTTTTAATGATTTAAACATTTTAGAATAGTTGTAGGTTTACAAAAAAGTTGCAAAGATAGTACGAAGATTTCCTGAATACCTCTCACTCAGTTTCCTTTGTTGTTAACATCTTACATTCTACGGTGTGTTTTGTCACAAGTAATGAACCAGCACTGGTCCATTGCTATTAACTAAACTCTGCACTTTATTTGGGCTCACTTGTTTTTCTGTAACATCCTTTTTGTGTTCCAGTATCTGATCTGGGATGCTAAATTACATTAGTCAACATTCTCCTTAGCATCCTCTAGTCAAGTATTTTGTAGAATATCCTTCAGTTGGAATTCCTCTGATGTCTTTGCCATGATGAGACAAGAGTAATTTGTTCTTGGGAAGAAGACTACAGAAGTAAAGTGCCATGCCCATCACACCATATCAAAAGTATATGCTGTCAACATGACTTATCACTGATGGTGTTAACCTTTAATCACCTGGGTGAGGTAGTGTTTGCCAGATTTCTCCACTGTGAAGTTGCTTTTCATCCTCTTCCTATGGTCTACTCTTTTGGAAACAAGTCACTGAGTGCACCCACACTCAAGGGGTATTTAAACTCCATCTCCTGGAAGCCACCGCAAAGAGAAGTCCGCGCACATTGACAAAGAGTAGCCCCCACTCTCTGCAACTAGAGAAAGCCCACGCGCAGCAGCGAAGACCCAATGCAGCCAAAAATAAAAATAAATAAATTTAAATAAATAAACTTCATCTCCTGGAAGAGAGAGTAGCTAGATAAATTATTTGATATTATTCTGTAAGGTTTTTCTTCCTTTCATTCTTTCATCTTTTATATATGTCAGTGCAGACTCATGATATTCATTTTGTATTTTGGGTTATAATCTACTACTACATTACTAACCTTGTTGCTCAAATTGTTCTTGCTTAGGCCACTGGGAGCACTTTGAGGTTGGCTTCTATATCCCTTTGACATGCCCCTATCCTTTTTATTTTTTGAGACTGCCTTACTTTCTGGTACTAGAAGGTGCTGCAGGCTCATCTGGTATTTTCTTTACCCTGGCCCTAGAATGGGCCACTTCTCCAGGGAGCTTCACTTCCTTTTATTATTGGGGAATGATGTTTAGTTTCCACATTTCCCAAATTTTCTTTTTCTTTTGTTATTAAAATGTAATTTTATTCTATTGTGGTTGAAGGACACACTTTGTATGATTCCAGGCCTTTAAATTTATTGAGACTTGTTTTATGGGCTACCTAACATGTGGTCTATTCTGGAGAATGCTTCATGTGCACTTGAGAAGGATGTGCTGTTTACTGCTATTATGGGGTGTACTAGAGATGTCTGATAGGTCTAGTTGGTTTACAGTGTTGTTAAATCTTGTTGATCTTCTGTCTAGTTGTTCTATCCATTATTGAAACTAGGCATTGAAGTCTCCAACTATTACTGTTGATTTGTCTATTTCTTCTATTCTGTCAGTTTTTGCTTCATGTGTTTTGGGGTTCTGTTGTTAGGTGCATATATGTTTATAACTGTCATATATTCCAGATAGATTGATACTTTTATCATTATAAAATGTCATTCTTTGTCTATAGTAACAAATATTGTCTTAAAGTCTATTTTGTTTGTTACTAGTATAGTCACTCCAGCTCTCTTTTGGTTATAATTTGCATAGCATATCTTTTCCCCGTTTTTTTACTTTCAACCTATTTGTGTCTTTGAATTTAAAGTTTGTCTCTTATAGAAAGCATATAGTTAGATCATGTCTTTAAAAAAAGTCCCTTTGATGTGAATTTAGTCCATTTACATTTAATGTAATTAAGGTGGGGTTTAAGTCTGCCATTTTGCTATTTGTTTTCTATATGTCATGTCTTTATTGTTTCTCTATTCCTCCATTACTGCTTGCTTTTGTATTAACTAGATATTATATATATATGAATATGAATATCTATAAAGAACATACGTATATGGCTATTATCAAAAAGAATACAAATAACAAGTGTTGGCAAGGATGTGGAGAAAAGGGAACCCTCATACACTGTTGGTGGGAATGTAAATTGGTGCAGCCACTGTGGGAAACAGTATGGAGGTTTCTCAAAAAACTAGAAATAGAACTACCATATGACTCAGCAATTCAACTTCTGGGTATGTATCTGAAAAAAACCAAAAATACTAATTTGAAAAGATACATGCACCTCAGTGTTCATAGCAGCATTATTTACAATTGGCAAAATATGGAAGCAACCTAAGTGTCCATCAGCAGATGAATGGATAAAGAAGATATGGTATATTTATACAATGGAATACTACTCAGTCATAAAAGAGAATGAAGTTTTGCCATTTGCAACTATGTGGGTGGACTTAGAGGGTATTATGCTAAGTGAAATAAGTCAGACAAAGACAAATACTGTATGTTATAGCTTATATGTGGAATCTAAAAAATACAACAAACTAGTGAATATAACAAAAAAGAAACGGACTCACAAATATAGAGAACAAACTAGTGGTTACTAGTGGGGAGAGGAAGCGGGGGACAATAATTTGGTTGATAAGTGGTAAGTCATGATGATAAGATGAGAACAGTAAACTTTAACAGAAAAGTGAAAAATTTCCATCCAAAACAGTGGGTATTCAAACATAAATGTAGTTGAAGAAATCAGAAGTCTAAAAATATTTGAACAAAGGAAGTGTTTCAGAGCTTCTGTTAAGTCTAGGAAATATGGGTAAAAGTAAACACAAAGTTGAATGCCATATGTGTGTGTGTGTGTGTGTATGGTCTTAGTAGCTAAATGAAACTAATTTAAAAATAGATTTTCTTCCAAATTTTTATTTAAAAACTTATTTTACTTATAATTTGTAATTCTTTTTTATACTCATTTTCTTTTCACCAGCAAGTAGACAGTGTTCAAGTACACTTTGAATGCCAGTCAGTGCTCTATTAGTTAGTATTTACATTTTCAAAGAACTAAACTGGCATTTATTAATGAGTATCCTTGTTTTGAGGCAGTAGTCATAAGCAAAAGCTAAGTGGATTCTTTTATGCTAACAGCTACAGAATAGCAGAAATCAACTTTCTGTTGTCTGTAGCCACAGGAGACTGTAAACAAGCTAAGACAGTTACAGAGAGACAAATAAACCTCAGTGTTCCCAGGCATACCCATGGGCAGGTTTAATGACTAAGCTATTTGAACAAGGGAGGTTTATGATTTCCCTACATTTACATGGTAAATGGAACCAAGATTAGAATTCAGGAAGGTGTCTACTGTGTTCTCAGAAACAAACCCAGTGGAACTCCGGGGAAGGTAGTGGGACAGGGAATTGTGAAATGGGATTTTAGTTTTTTCCGTACTATTTTATTGTTTATAAAAGGATTATATTCATATACTAATTTGATGATTAAAAACTAAAGAGTTAAAAAAGAAGTATGAATAGTTGGGAAGTCATATGAATTTATAAATTTATTTTATGTATTTATTTTTGGCTGCGTTGGGTCTTCGTTGCTGCATGCGGGCTTTCTGTAGTGGCGGCGAGTGGGGGCTACTCTTCGTTGTGGTGCGCGGGCTTCTCATTGCGGTGGCTTCTCTGTTGTGGAGCACGGGCTCTAGGCACGCGAGCTTCAGTAGTTGTGGCTCACGGGCTCTAGAGCCTGGGCTCTAGAGCACAGGCTCAGTAATTCTGGTGCATGGGATGCTCCACAGCATGTGGGATCTTTCCCGGCCAGGGATCAATCACGTGTCCCCAGCATTGGCAGGCAGATTCTTAACCACTGCGCCACCAGGGAAGTCCCGAAATCATATGAATTTAGATTTATGAGCTTGTACCCTCTGGGGGTAATTTCTTTTTAAACAGCATATTTGCTTGGCATTATTGAGGGACATGTAAAGTCACTCTAGGTGTCCAAACGGAATGTCAATGAAACTAGAGAAGGATAATTTAAATTATTTGGATCATTTGAAAAACACCGTGCTGGATAGTTGCTCAGAGCCCTGTCTGATAGCTGCACCTGAGGACCAGCCATTTGACTGGATGCCAAAATTTGTGCAAGCCCATTTACTGGGTGAATAAAGGCAAGTTGCTCAAACTTTACCTGCCTCAAATTTTCTCTGAGCAATTCAGGGGGACGTTAAACCTGCCTTTTCCTTATAGGAATGAAACCAAAACTAATTTTAAGGAGAGAGAGAGAGAGGAAAAAAAAAAGACATCTTCAAAAATAAATTCTAGATTAGATCCTCAGGGTAGAGGTGTATGGCTCATTCATGAGATTCTCTTCTCTCCCTAGTGCCTAGCATTGGAGTCTGCCTGCCACACGGTAGCTGTTGAACTGAACTTTGGATTTCTGAACCCACAAAGATAAAGAACAAGTCATGAACATTGGCTCCAGCAGATCTTTATAGCCTTATCTCCACCCTCTCCTATCCTCTTGCCACATCTATTTCCATATTGAATTGCTTACCCTGGGATTAATCCATGCACTCTGCCCAAGAAGCCTGTTCCCACCTTATGGAACTGCTGGACATATTTTTGTGTATGTTTTTGGACCCATTCAAATGTCACCTCATCTCTGGAGCTCCCTCTGACTGTCTCCTGGGCAGAGTTATTGCTCTCTCCTTGTGTTCATAAGCATTGTATCTTTATCTTTTTCTTTTATATTTTATAATTTTTACATTGGTCTCCTCACTGACTGAGAATACCTTGACAGAGTGTTAGTGACTTGTTCATCATTTTATCCCCCAAATCTAGCATGTGCCTGGTGTTTAGGAAATACACAGTAACTTTTGAAAATTAAATTGTTAATGTTAACCCTATGTTAAGCATAATTGGTTACCATAGAGCACAAACAGGAATATTAATCAAATTAAATGAATAAAAATACTTTTTCTACCCTTTGAGAACAAAAATTAAATTTATAAAATACATTTTAGAAAGATAGTTTTAATACATTTATGGTGCTAGAAACTTCATGCTCTTTTTGTAGTGATTCTCCAGGTACAGCATCAGCATCACTTGGGAACTTGTTAGAAATGTAAATTCTTGGGCCCCACCTTAGACTTATGAAATAAAAAATTCTGGGCATGGAGTCCAGCAATTTGTGTTTTAATACATCCCCACAGGTGATTCTGATGAATGCTAAAATCTGAAAAGCACTGTTCTAAAACAAATAAAAATGCTTAAGAAACTTTCACACTTGACCAAGAACTCTTTTTACTTAATCAGAAATCTTGCTTAGTTTTCATACATAGTACAATTGTTTAGTGTTTCTTATACCAGGGTCCTTTGTATTCTTGAGTGTCTGCAAATTCTAAGAGAATTTTTAAACTCTTGAGTTTTCATTTCAGAGATGGTCTAAAGTATTTTAACACTTAAGACAAAATTTCTCTTATGCAGTGGTAGTTTACAGTTTCATGGAATTAAGATTTTAGTTCCTTAAGTAAGAGTTCCTCAAATTCTGGTCCTGGGATATATTCTAAGGCATGGTGGTTAACAACATGGACTCTGGAGTTAGACTATTTGGATTCAAATTTAGGCATTGCCTAAATGTGTGACCTTGGGCAGTTACTTAAAATTTCTGAGCCTCTGTTTATTCACCTGTAAAATGGAAATGGAGATTATAATAAGGATCTATCTCATGAGATGCTCTGAGGATTAAATGCTCTTAGAACCATGTCTAGCACATAATAAGTGCTCAGTAAGTATTTATTATTATTGTTCTTGGAAATTTGTGCAGCAGTTAGGATTTTGCTGGGCTGCAAGTAACAGAATACTGGATTGTGTTCATTTCCTATTGCTGCTATAATAAATTATCACAAATTTAGTGAGTAACAATAACACAAATTTATTATTTTATAATTCTGAAAGTCACAAATCCAAAATAGGTCTCACTGGGATAAAATCAATCTTGATCTGGGACTTCCCAGCCTCCAGCTTGTGAGAAAAGAAATTCTGTTGTTTAAGCCACTCAGTCTGTGGTTTGTTATGGCATCCTCAACTGACTAATCCAGATTTGTTCCTTCTAGAGGTTCTAGGGGAGAATTTGTTTCCTTGCCTTGTTCAATTTTTTTGGCCATGCTCCATGGCATGGGGTTGGGGAACTTCCCTGACCAGGGATCAAACCCATGCCCCCTACATTGGGAGCACGGATTCTTAACCACTGGACCACCAGGGAAGTCCCACCTTATTCAATTTCTAGAGGCTACCTATATTTCTTGGCTTGTATCTCCTTCCTCTGTCTTTAACCCAGCAGCACAGCATGTTCAAATCACTGCCTTGAACTTTTTTGCCTCCCTCTTCCACTTTTAAAGACCCCTGTGACTTTTAGTCCACTGGGATAATCCAAAATAATCTTATTTTAAGGTCAGTTGGAACTTCCCTGGTGGTGCAGTGGTTAAGAATCCACCTGCCAATGCAGGGGACCCGAGTTTGATCCCTGGTCTGGGAAGATCCCACATGCTGCGGAGCAACTAAGCCTGTGCGCCACAACTACTGAGCCTGTGCTCTAGAGCCCACAAGCCACAACTACTGAGGCCAGGTGCCACAACTACTGAAGCTCGCACGCCCAAGAGCCCGAGCGCCACAACTACCGAACCTGCGTGCTGCAACCACTGAAGCCTGTGCACCTAGAGCTCATGCTCCGCAACAAGAGAAGCCACCACAATGAGAAGCCCGCGCACCGCAACGAAGAGTAGCCCCCACTCACCACAACTAGAGAAAACCCACGCATAGCAAGGAAGACCCAATGCAGCCAAAGATAAAAATAAAATTAAAAAAAAAAGTCCTGCCTTCAAATGTTAAAAAAAAAAATCAGTTGATTAGCAACCTTAATCCCATATGCAACCTTAATTCCCTGCTGCCATGCAGCATAGCACATTAACAAGTTCTTGGAATTAGAATGTGGACACCTTTGGCTACTTTGGCCATTATTTTGGCTACTCCATGGACTGACAATAGTTTGAACCTTAAGGATATTTGCTGTTTACTTAAGAAGTCTGGAAGTAGGGGGGTCTAGCATTGATTTAGCAGGTTAACTACATTGTAAAGAACCTATACTATTTCTTCCTTACCTAGTTTGTTAGCTTTTCCTCTTCGTATTTGTCACCTCATGGTCAAAACATGATCGTTGCATTTCCAGGCATCAGCAACATATTCAAGGCAGAAAAAAGAGGAGGGGGAAAAAGAGGCTGTCCATTTTCCTTTCCCGTCTGCCCCTTTTATCAGAAAGCCAAAGATTGTCCCTAGAATCTCTCCAGCAATCTTGCTCTGAATGGGTCCTATGGCCATCTCTAGCTGCAAGAGGATCTGGAAGAGGGAGCATCTGGCACAGGAGAATGAAATCATACAGATTGGCTTAGACCATTTATGATACATTGTTGGGGCTGGGCGCATTGCCTCCCCAAACAAAATCAGAGTTATTTTAGAAAAAGAGAAGTGCAAGTGTGTGTGTGGGAGGGGTGGGGTGGAGAGGGGTTGTTGTCAAACAGGCAAATGATATTGGATGTTAGAGTCTTGGAGGATTTTTCCCTTTAAAGAAATGTTTTCTCTTGAGAAGCCATGCAGTATTTCTAGAAGCCTGATAAAGTACTTAGTTGTAGAATTTTATTTTTCTGTACCAAATTAGAGCAAGAAAACAAGACTATCTAAAGAAACATTTTAAAAACATAAACATGTAATTTGTGATCTCTATAGAAAAGTTAGACAGTCTTTTCAATATAAATTTTCTCATCCAATTGAACACATAGCTGATGGCTGAGACAAACGGGGCTGTAGTCCAATGGGGCTAAAAACTTGCTCCTTTTGGCATACCTATGATTTCTGTAACAGTGTCAATTCTATTTACGAAAACTATGCTTCATTTTCAGAACTTTAATTTGTTTCTGGTCTCTATTCAATTTTTCTAAAATAATAAAGGCACTCTATAATAAAATTTCCAATTAATTACATTAACAAACTGCAATGTACTGTCAGTAATGGTGATGCTACTGAAACTGAAATGTTGGCTGGCAGATGATACCATGTTGAGAAGCCCTAAGTATTTGCCAGTCAATGTATGAAAGTTCAGTTGTGATGCATGCTCAGTGTATTATTTACTTAATTCAATAAACATTTATTGTGTCAGGCACTGTTCTAGAAACTGAGATTTTAGTAGCAAAGAAAAACACGAAGAGGTTCTGACTTTATGCTCTTTGCAGTCTGGTTAGAATAATCCAAGAAACACAAATGAAAATTCAAGGAATTTTAAAATCTATCAGATCACCAATGGTGGGACATTCTCATATGCTAAGTTGATACACTCTCTGAAAATAAATTTTTTAATAAATTTATTTATTTTTTAATTTTTGGCTGTGTTGGGTCTTCATTGCTGTGTGCAGGCTTTCTCTGGTTGCTGCGAACGGGGGCTACTCTTCTTTGCGGTGCGTGGGCTTCTCATTGTGGTGGCTTCTCTTGTTGCGGAGCACGGGCTCTAGGTGCGTGGGCTTCAGTAGTTGTGGCACACAGGCTCAGTAGTTGTGGCTCACGGGCTCTAGAGCGCAGGCTCAGTAGTTGTGGCGCACAGGCTAAGTTGCTCCGTGGCATGTGGGATCTTCCTGGACCAGGGCTTGAACCCGTGTCCCCTGCATTGGCAGGCGGATTCTTAACCACTGCACCACCAGGGAAACCCTGAAGATAAATTTAAGTGTATGTGTAAGTTAAGATGTCTGTACACTTTGACCCAGAGATTTGGTTTTTGGAAATCTATTTAAAGAATCAGAAATGCAGACCAAGATTTACAGTCAAAAAATTTGATCACTACATTATCTTTATAAGTGAAAAATTAGAAATAAATACTCACCAAAGGGGAAATAGTTAAATAATTTATAGCATATGCATGAGCCTATTGTAAATCGATTAAAATGATGTTTTTGAAGCATTTATACTCATGCTATACTCTTAAAAGGGTAAAAATTATGATTAAAAACTGTATATCTAAAATATTAATAATGTTATTGCTTGGAGGTCAAAAGGTGCAACCTTACTGAAGTTATTGAAGGGGGTCAAAAGATACAGATTTCCAGCTGTAAAATAAATAAGTCCTGGGAATGTCATGTACAGCATGGTGACTATAGTTAACAATAATGTATTGCATATTTGAAAGCTGCTAAGAGAGTAGATCGTCAAAATTTCATCACACACAAAAAACCCCTTTTTTTTTGTAACTTTGTATGGTGATGGATTAACTAGGTAGTTAATGATTGTGGTAGATCATTTCCCAATATATAAAAATATCAGATCAGTATGTTGTACACCTGAAAGTAATACATCAATTATACCTCAAAAAAAAAAAAAGGCAGAAAAAAGTAGGCATTTGGCAAGATAGTTAAGCAAAACAGTTGTATAATAAATTAAACACAAAGAAAAGAAAAAGAAACCTGTAGGCTTGGGAGCTGCCTAGTGGGCTGGTGCCAGGTGTGGCTGCCAGCAAGGCGTCCCACTGTTATTTATCTTAATCTTGAGAACAAGAAATACATGTTAGGATAGGTTCGTTTCTTTTAGATTTAAACAAAGCACCTTCTAATTTGCTGAATTTTTTTAAAGTTCTATAACTTTGGGAGGGAAGAATCCCTCCATACCTATGGCAAAATCCATGCAAAGGAAGCACTGAGAATGTTTAACAGAATTTCTCTCCGTAGGGCATGAGAATACAGGAGATCCCCTCCGCACCCTGCTTTTCTATATTTTACAGGTTTTCAGTAAAGAGAAAGTGTTATTCTTATAATGAAAAGCTTTATTGTAACAAATCTATATCATGAGTTAAAAAGTCTCTATCTGCAGATTTATAAAATAACACAAAATTAAAGCATGAGGCTCCTTTGACTATGTTAAGTCCAAAAAAAAAAGAAGTTATTGCTGATTTACATGGTTATGAGTCACTTTTTGATTTTCCAAGTTTTTTTATAATGGGCACTGTAAAAATATATAATTTATTTATTTTTGGCTGCGTTGGGTCTTTGCTGCTGCGTGCGAGCTTTCTCCAGCTGCGGCGAGTGGGGGCTACTCTTCTTTGCAGTACGTGGGTTTCTCTTCATGCAGAGCACAGGCTCCAGGTGCATGGGCTTCAGTAGTTGTGGCTCATGGGCTCCAGAGTGCAGGCTCAGTAGTTGTGGCACACGGGCTTAGTTGCTCCGCGGCATGTGGGATCTTCCCGGACCAGGGCTTGAACCCGTGTCCCCTGCATTGGCAGGAGGATTCTCAACCACAGCGCCACTAGGGAAGCGATAATGGGCATATTTTTTATAATTAGAAAAAATGCATTATTATAAAAAGGCAGTAATATTCATTGGGAAACTATAAGCAACATATATGCCCCTTGAAAATTTCATGCACTTCATTAAAAACATAGCCTAATGTAGTTTTGGCTACTCTAGGAATATGACTATGTTGTAAAGTATATGTACACTATGAAAAAAATATTCTATTAATCCAGGAATTTAAAACAAATTCAATTTAGAGGCTTAAAATCAGAGGATCATTTTAAATGTAGGTGTGTTAGAATAATTGCTTGACTTTGTACCTGAAAAATGCTAGTTGCTTCTGTACATCAAGTAAAACATTAACTTTTTGATTTTTTGCAGCAACAAGCATGAAAGCAGGCTACCAGCAATTTTGAGAGCTTGCAGAAACAGCTTGCAAGGAAAATGAAGTTCCCTATTTTCATAGTAGATGCATTCACAACAAAAGCATTTCGTGGGAATCCTGCTGCTGTTTGCCTCCTAGAAAATGTAAGTAGTATTTTGTTTTGAAATGCAGTGCTTCAAATCCTAGATTCCTGTAGAACCAAGTATTTCCTAAAAAAAAAAAAAAAAAAATCAGACCCACCTATTTTTGTACCTCTCTGGCTTGTGTTCTTTTTCAAATGATATCAGCAATGTTCATGTCTGCAAGTTGGTTTTGACCAAATCTTATGATGAGACTGCTTACACCTAGATGCTTAGGTCTAGAGAAATGAAGATTCATGTAAAGAAGAACTAGAGCCAATTAAAAAAAAAGTGGGGGGGCATTTCCCTGGTAGTTTGGTGGTTGAGACTCCCCCCACCCCCCCACCCCAGCCAAAAAAAAAAAAACTCGAGCTCCTTGTAGCCTCTGTGTTTTCATTTAGTTAGCACCAAATGGGGAGGAGAATGAAACTAGATGAGTTTTATGTGACTGGACATGGCTGATACTACATTTAGCTTAAAAGATTCTAGCTGGATATTTTTAACCTTACCTATAGTTCAGACAATTAGAAATTCTTTTCAGGACCAAAGATGAGACATTTTGCAAGGAATTAAGTAATGTAGTAGAAAGATAGAAGGAATTAAGCTCTAACCTAGGGAGAACTCAGCTTACTGAAAGTCTCATTTTAAAAATGGCTCTTTGATTGGATAAGTTTTAACAGAATACTTAAATTTTCTTTGACCTTAGATGCTTTGTGTTGTTACCTCGGTGTTAGGAAACAAGCCAAGGTACACTTCTACTCAGAGCAGTTAGTACAAGAGTAGATTTTCTGAAAATTTCTTCAGGAACACAGTAAGCAACTGATGATCTTAATGGGCAGGAATAGAAAGGCAGAGATAGCGAACACGGTGGGGAGTAGGGGGAAGGGGAGGGTGGGATGAATTGGGAGATTAAGTGTGACATAAATACACTACCATGAGTAAAATAGATAACTAGTGGGAACCTGCTGTATAGCACAGGGAGCTCAGCTCGGTGCTCTGTGATGACCTAGATGGGTGGGATGTGGGGTCGGTGAGGTCCAAGAGGGAGGGGATATATGTATACCTATACCTGGTTCACTTCACTGTACAGCAGAAACTAACACAACATTGTAAAGCAGTTATACTCCAATAAAAGAATAACACATTAAAAAAAGTCTTATTGGGTTTCCCTGGTGGTGCAGTGGTTGAGAGTCCACCTGCCGATGCAGGGGACACGGGTTCGTGCCCCGGTCCGGGAAGATCCCACATGCCGCGGAGCGGCTAGGCCCATGAGCCATGGCCGCTGAGCCTGCGCGTCCAGAGCCTGTGCTCCGCAATGGGAGAGGCCACAACAGTGAGAGGCCCGTGTACCGCAAAAAAAAAAAGTCTTATTAAGTTGGGGCCTTTGAGTGCAAACATCAAGCTGGCTGCAGATTAAAATCACCTGAGGTGCTTTAAAAATTCCTATGCCCAACCAATCACAATAGAACCTCTGGGGGTGGGACCCAAGCAGCACTGTTTTTTAAAGCTCCCCGGGTGATTCTAGTGTAAATCAAGGTGGAGAATGGCTGAGGTTTTATTGAGACAGGTGAATATTGTTAATTGAGTCTTTGGTATACTTATTTTCTCCATGAAATGGAGCAGCAAAATGGTGATCAAGAGTCCTCATCTTACATTGGGCTTCCCTGGTAGCACAGTGGTTAAGAATCCGCCTGCCAATGTGGGGACACGGGTTCGAGCCCTGGTCTGGGAAGATCCCACATGCCATGGAGCAACTAAGCCCCTGCACCACAGCTACTGAGACTGTGCTGTAGAGCCCACCTACCACAACTATTGAGC